>NC_059363.1:13156337-13852587 GCF_019703515.2 Myxocyprinus asiaticus
AGTGTTTGCAGCCGTCCAGGTGCTCTGATCTCATGCTGATCCAATGGAGCCCAGGCATACAGCTGCTCTTTCTGTGTATACAAGAGAAACAGAGAGCTGGCATTAAAAAGAGCTGATTATGGCAAGACAGCACAGTGCAATATATTTTAAATGGCATACAAGATTCTAAAATTAGCCCTCTAATCCCTAGGGCTGCAATGCCATTTAAACAGCAAGAAAAAATGTATGATTCTGTGGAAACACTGTGTGAAGAGTGACCTCTGCTGGCACACTGTAAGAAAAAAATACTTGCTAACGCTACTGGCCAGAGCAGAGCACAAAGGATACATGGCATTTGTCTCGCTGACACTGCCAGCATGCTAGGAAACCAAAATGAAATGCTGTCTCTGAAGCTGTCTATTCACATCAGTGGGGGTTTGTTTAAACAAGCCGTGAACATGCCATTTGAGTAAGACTTGGTGCAGTATTGCACTGCAGGACCAACACCAATTAAAGGTAAACTTTACATTTATGCAGTTGACAGACACTTTTATCCAAAGCAACTTGCAGTGCCCTGATTACAGGGACAATCCCCCTGGAGCAACCTGGAGTTAAGTGCCTTGCTCAAGGACACAATGGTAGTGACTGGGGGATTGAACCAACAACTTTCTGCTTACCAGTTCAATACTTTAGTCCACTACACCACCACCACTCTACACTTTACAAGCTGATATAACAGGTCTGGCTATATACTGTATAATCCATAAATACAAAATCCACTTCCTTGAATGGATAATATTTTTTTTTTTCAACTTAGCATTAATCTTTTCTCTGTGTGTGTGTGTATGTGTACAGTACATTGTGCATGCATTTCAGTGTGTATTTGTGTGTTAACTCAGCTGAGCACACACAGGCATCAACACAAACATAAGAACAGAGAGGAAAAGAGAACTCCCGCCTCTAAATTATACCTTCTACCTGCCAATCAACAATAAACCCCTATTCAAAACACCCACTGGTACCAATGCCCTGATATACATTTATATATCTGCTAAAAAGCATGATTGATGGCTTGGAAAACATGCATTTATGATGTCATAACTGTTGGTTTGTGACAAATAGTTAAACAAAATGATGAAAACTGTCTCCAGTTCTCCTCTTGAAATCACAGCCAATTAAATAACAGTCATAGGCGTAGATTTAGGTAAGGATGATAGCGACATGTCCCTCCCAACATTCGGAAAATCTGAAATGTTCCGAGCAACATTTGGGCAATTTTACCACACAGAAAACACTTTAACTTTTGACTATGTTTTTTATTTGCATTTAAACAATTATTAAAGGTCCTTAGTATAATTATTTATATGTACATTTTTGTTCTGCCTCTTCTGAAGCAGAGCATAAACAGTGTTGTCACGTGGCACCTGTTACTTTTCTCAGCACTGTTCAGGATGCATCAATCACATTTGTTTGTAAGATTTAAAAAAAAAAAAAAAAAAAACTTTTTCTAGAGATTAAATGGGTGGATTTGCATAGGTATCTTTTGTCCTATCCTTGAAATTAATAGATTTAAACTTTAAAAATGTAAACAAGCATACTTGTAAAAATGTTTCCTGTCTAGGTCAAAAATGTCCTGAGTTTTGCATGCAGCCCAATGGATGATTCTGCTTATTTGTCTGGTGAGCGCCCTCTTGAGGAAGACACCTTAAAATTTGAATGACTATGTCAGAGGTGCAGGATTTTAAGATGCGAGTATAACTACTAAATTTGATTAATTTTGCACATTGGAGAAGAACATCAGGATAGATTGGAAAATGTTTTTTCAATAAAATAAGGCATTTGTGATCAACAATGTCATAAGTTATAGGCTAATCCTAAAGCCTAATTTGTTCAGGAGGCCTACTTTTTCAGATAAAAAAATGTGAGAACGTATATATAAGCACTATGATAAAAGTTTATGTGTGAGTGAGGGGAGTTGGAAAGCAGAAAGTGGGAAAAAAATGTCAATGCTCCATTCTCCCCATAATTTCTTTTTCTTGTGATGATATTTTGGACATGTAAATTGTTAAATTACCCTGCCCTTTTGTTTAGATTTCCATTTGTTTAATGCTGGATAATACCTTTTACAGAATGTCACTTAATTTCCTTTGAATATCATTTTCTTGAGGTAAATCTTGGAAAAAGTTCACATTTGATTTTGACCCATTAATCTTAGGTTTATCGGATCGCATATCGCTGTCACATTATCCAAGTTTATCGCAGTGGTCAGTTCTTTATTTGTTTATTCTTTAGAAATTCTTGAAAAAAGGCAAATATTTAATATGATGAGGCACAGAAATAAGTAAAGCGACTTGTTAAATGAGGTAATAATGTTATTTTGCCTAAATAAACAGACTGACTTTCACGTGTTTTCTTTATACCAACATTTTGAAAATTATCCTTGCAATATGTACCTACCAACTTTCAAACCAAACCTACGCCCTCAATCACAGTGTTAAGTCATGTTTTGCATTCTCTTTGGACAACAGTGTTATTGTGCATTTATTTCCATCACTGAGCAGCAGTGTGTGTTAATGCAGAGCACAAGGAGCACTTCTGCTGAATATACTTGCTTTTCTGAACAGGAACCAGCTTATAATAATAATAATAATAATAATAATAATAATAATAATAATAATAATAAACTTTAATTTATAGAGCACCTTTAAAAGCATCTTTTCAAAGTGCTGTACACAAAATAAGCAGTACATAGCACAATAAAAATATAAAAGTAAACATCAGCAAGCAAATGCCAGTTTAAAAAAGTATATCTTGAGTTGAGCTTTAAAAATGTCATAGGTCTGAGCTTCCCTAAGTTCTAGAGGAAGAGAGTTCCAAAGGGTAGGAGCATAGACAGAAAAAGCCCAGTCACCCATAGATTTTAAGCGGGTTTGTGGAACAGTCAACAAATTAGACTGTGAGGAGCACAGTCTGCGATTTGGGGTGTAAGGGATTAACAATGCAGATAAATAATGAGGAGACAAGTTGTGTAATGCTTTGTATGTCAGCATCATAAATTTAAAATCGACACGGAAACTGACTGGGAGCCAGTGCAAGGACTCCAATACAGGAGTAATATGATTGCATGTCCTGGTCCCAGTCAGGATCCTGGCGGCAGAGTTTTGTACATACTGGAGCTTATTGAGTGTGGATTTAGAAACTCTGGCTAAAAGGGCGTAACAGTAATCTATCTGAAAGACAACAAATTAGTTTATCAGCTTTTCAGCTACAGAAAAATTTAGCATAGGGCGCAATCTTGCTATATATCTGAGGTGAAAAAAGTATGCTTTAACAGTACTCTGTACAAAAGAATCAAATGTAAGACTGGTATCAAAAATGACTCCAAGGTTCCTCATTTTACTTTGAGTCTCCAAAACAGAGCCATCAACAAACAGAGACAATGAATCAGCTTTGGGAATTTGATGACGGGAACCTATAAGCATAACTTTGGTTTTACCGCTATTCAGCCAAAGAAAATTATTATTCATCCATGTTTTTATCTCAGAAATACAGTCAGAAAGAAAACAAACATCAAGGTTTTCACCAGATTTTGAGTGTATATAGATTTGGGTATCGTCAGCATAAAAGTGATAATGGAGGCCGAGCAATCGCAGCAGATGCCCAAGTGGAGATAAATAAATATTGAAAGTAAAGGGCCTAAAACTGAGCCCTGAGGAACACCATTGAGTACAGAACTAATGTCAGACCTGTAACCACCCATAGAAATAAACTGTGAATGGACAGTAAAATAGGATTTAAACCAGTTTAAAACTGTCCCCAACACACCAAAAACTCTTTCAAGGTGGGTAAGTAAAAGACCATGATCAACAGTATCGAAGTCGGCTCTAAGATCAAGAAGGATGAGAATGGAAGTTGCTCCAGAATCAGAAGCCATCAACAAGTCATTGATAACTTTGACCAAAGCCATTTCAGTACTGTGAAATTTACAAAAACCTGACTGAAGGGGTTCAAAAAGGTTATTAATTGTAAGATGATTACACAATTGAGAGGCAACAACACACTCATGTATTTTTGCCAAAAACGGAAGATTTGAGATGGGATGAAAATTGTTAAAATCATCCAGGGCAGCATTTTCTTTTTTTGGCACAGGTGTTACAGCAGCAATCTTTAATGCTGCTGGAACAACCCCAGTCTCCAACGAATCATTTATAATACTGAGGATATCAGGGCACCAAACTTCAAAGCAAGATTTAAATAAGCTTGTGGGAATAGGATCAAGCAAGCAAGTGGTAGAATTCATGCTAGATACCTCCCTTGTGAGAGCCTCAGAATCAGAAATTTCTCAGAGAGAAATTAGTGAAAGAAACACCAGCAAACCCAGATGGACGAAAGAGTGAAGCGGTGGAATCAGATGTGACAGAAATTTGTTTGCGAACATTATCGATTTTAGAATAAAAAAACTGAAGAAAAGAGTTACATAACTGTTGAGAAACAGGCAAGGTGGTAACAGCATTGACTTGAAGCAGTCTATTTATAGTTTGGAACAAATGTCTGGGATTTCCTTGATTGTTTACAATAGTCTGAGAGAAATAAGATGATCTTTCATTCTCAATTAATGCTCTGTAATCACTCAGAAGATCCTTCCAAGCTTGATAATAAACAGTCAAGCCAGTAAGACCCCATTTACGCTCCATTTTCCGAAAAGCAGCCTTGATTGACATATTGTCATTATACCAAGGAGCAGAGTGGGCGAAAATAACCTTACGTGACTTTAGGGGAGCAAAAGAGTCTAGATTATTAGCAAGAGCAGAATTTAACTGTAGAACTTTCTCCACCAACAATGTAGGATGCAGATCACTTAAAGTGGAAACAACAGAATTGGAAAAAACTGTCTGATCATTAGACTTCCACTTCCGGAATGTTACTGTTCGGATGGTAGGCTAACATGAATGATACAGTTCCAAATTAAAGAAGACAGCTGAATGATCTGACAGTCCAATGTAAACAGATGAAAAATGTGATACATTCAAGCCATTAGCAATCACAAGATCCAGGGTATGGCCTTTGTTATGAGTCAGGTCAGTTACAAACTGTGAAAAGTTAAATCAATCAAGTAACGACAGAAATTCCTTATTCGTCAAAGAGTCACATGAATGTAAAAGTCTCCCACAATTAAAATTCTGTGGAAATTCATACTCAACGTTGACAGAAAATCAGCAAACTCTGACATAAAAGCTGCATGTGTCTTAGTCTTAGGTGGTTTATAGACTGTAGCAACGATAGTAGATATAGGAGCAGAAATACTCAAGACCAGGCATTCAAATGATGAAAACTGGGGAACGGGCACAGAGCTTATGTTGAACTTCAGGTTGTAAACCACAATAATGCCTCCACCTCTGCCAGATAACCACGGGAGATCTAATACTCCAAAGCCTGCTGGAGTGATCTGGTTAAACAGGAGTCCATCATTTTCTTTATGCCAGGTTTCAGTTAAAAACAATAAGTCCAGCTTTTTATCTGTAAGAAAATCCGATAAAAGCAGCGCCTTGTTATTCACAGAGCGGGCATTAAATAATGCAGCATAAGCCCGGCTCTGAAGTGGAGAAGGCAATGGTTTCATCTCCACGCGGGGAACCGATGTTAAATTACTGTGATCAACACCAGCATAAAACAGTTTGTTGGACTTACGTCGACAGGTAGGGACAAAGATGTTAGGAGAGGATGAGACAGCAAAACTGCGCCTCAAACCCCGATGGATATATAGTTTAGGATGTAGCATGCCAGCGTCTCGACAGAGTTCATAAGAGTCTTTAGCCAGGCAATAAGAGCTCTGTTTTACATTCAGAAGTTGGCATGCAGTGTACCTTAGGGCCATGGTCATTAAGTGCACATACACAGCCGATCCAAGGCTTTGATTCCCCGAAGCACACCGTGAGCTCAAAATCGTAGAATCCACATGTGCAGCCGGACCAAGGCATTGATTCCCCATTGCACGCTGCAGGTTATTCTGGGTGGAACACAGAAGTAAAAACAACAGTCCAAAATATATAAAATGGCACCACCACATCGCAACCATAGAGGCACTGAAAACAATATAACTTAAATGGAACAAACAAAACAAACAAAACGGTGAGAGGAGCAGCAGCCAAACGTGCCAGCGTACCCTCTAACGCTATGAAAGTTGACTGTAGAGAACAGTGTATTTACACTTTTTTTTCACAGTTTGAACCCTTGGTTAATGTAATCCTGTGTTACTGTATCTTGTCCCATGTTTAGAACTGTTCATTCTCAATCCTGAGTAGCCAGCTTTTGAGATTTCACACTGAACACTTGTAAACCCTAGGTTAATAATCTTCTTTGCATATTTACAAGGGAAATATCATTTATTGGACAAGTACAGCACTCCAGTTAATGTGTTTGTCGTTGTTAGACATTTGTAACCTAAAATGCTGAAACCAAACATGCGCTTCTGCAGCTGTACAAAGCACATTAATATTTAATTAAGTTATATAATATTTAATTTCATTTATATGATTGGTTTTCTATTGCTTACCAAAACATTGTAACATTCTGGCACCACAATTCTGAAAAAAAAAAAAAAAAAAGATCAGGGCTTCATAACCCAATGTTAAAAGCAGTGCTAACAACTTTTCAAAATTACAAGTCTAAAAACATTGCATAAATCAGGGTTAAAAATGGCCTAGTGTTACATGTTTAGCTCAATCAACATTATTTGTGGCGTTATTGATTAAAAACTCTTTTCACTATAATTGTTTACTTCCAGTCGCTCTCCAATGCGCGTCCATGAGGGGAATCAGTTCACACTGCTGCCTCTCGAGTGACGTGAGCTTTGGCATCTTCATAAGAACGGACGTGAGACAACCGGAAGTGCAGCTTGATTTGTTTACAAGAGATCGCTGTTCACATGCTTCATTGGTTTTGCTCTCATTTGAACATGCCAGTGTGCTTACGTCATACAAGAGGCAGCGTAAACTGATTCCCCTCATGGACATGCATTGGAGAGTGACTGGAGTAAACAATTATAGTGAAAAGGACTTAAATATCAATCTGTTTCTCACCCAAAGTGATTGTATCACTTTAGAAGACATTCATCTAACCACTGGAGACATATGGGTTACTTTTACTAGCTTATCAAGCTTTTTGGAGCTTTAAAGTGCTGTTTACCATTCATTTGCATTGTATGGACCTACAGAGCTGAGATATTCTTCTAAAAATCTTTGTTTGTGTTCTACTGAAGAAAGAAAGTCACACTCATCTGGGATGGCATGAGGGTGAGTAAATGATGACAGAATTTTCATTTTTTGGTGAATTATCCCATAAGCCAGGGTTAGGCACAGTGTGAAAAGCCTTTGTCTCCACAATGGGAAACAGAAGGTGCAAAACTTGGCAAAACAAAACAGAATAGAAAAAAATTAAATGGATTCCAATGTGTAGTGTAAAGATAGAAATTAAAACATGATGGCTGATGTTTGGACCGGGGTCAATAGAACAACAGGATCACTTGTCTGACCATTTTAAAAATGGGTGTTAATTATGGAGAGACTATTTGCACACCGGTCTGCCACACAGTGCAGCTATTTGCACCCAATGGTCTGGTGAAACCAGAGAAATATATGACAAACTAGACAACAGGTGTCACTGCGGTGGCGTGGGTTATAAAGAAGGTGTGAATATGTAGTGTTGTCCTAGCGACCCCAGTTCGACTCTGCCTTTTGTCCCACTCTTTTTCCCATCCGATTTCCTGTTTCCACGTAATATTTTCTTTAATACTGCTTAAAATAATAGATAAATATGAATATAAATGTTGATTTTATCACAGTAATTTGCAGGAAAGTGTCTGATCCAGAGGCGGGGTCTGACGATCGCACTCGTTCCCACGGCTTGGCATCGCTTGTGTGTAGATTGCAACACTGTATTACTATAGTAATATTGTAGTAACCATGTTTTTTAGCAGAAACCATCGTTTTAATGCAATTAACCATGGTGTTACTTCAGTGAAATGGTGGTAATATAGTAACCATGGTTAATTTTGTGGTTACTGTAAATTTACAACAAAATACCATGATGAAACTATGGTTACTGTAGTAAAACCAAGGTTATTTTTTTTAAGGTAAGTTTAGGGTTAGGGGTTAATGTAGTGTGTATGTGGGACTCTTAAATAAACACAATAAACACACTGCAGTGATGCCCATATACTGTATGTTAGAGTACCAGAGTATGTCCATGTACCAGAGTGTATTAAGAGCCTGGTAAACAGTTACTATGGGGACCTGAAAATATGACATGCAACACAGGAGTACATAACTGGATGGCAGCAACTGGAAAAAGGGATTGCGATGGGATGTTCAATCTCTCCCATCCTGTTCACAGCTGCATTCGAAATCATCCTAATTGGTGCTAGACAGATGGTCCCAGGAAGCACTGTGCAGCTATATGGATGATGTCACAAGTATCCTCCAGACTTTTGCATGTACAAACAAACACTTAAAAAGGCTGGACACCAAGGCCAACAGTTACATCAGGAAGTGGCTTGGCTTGCCGTGTTGTCTTTCAGACGTAGCATTGGAAGAAACATCTTACAACTGCCATTAAAGTCCATCAACCTGGGTTGCAAGTAGGAGAAGACCAGGCTGTTCTTAGAACTTAGAGAATTAACAGACCAGTCAGTGAGGGTCCGAACATGCCGTGCCTGGAAGGCAGAGGAGGTTGTAAACAGGGCAGATTCAAGACTGAAGCAACAAGAGATTAATGGAAACATGTTAATATAAGGTTAAATGCATGGATAGACAGATGTATATATAGATATACAGCTGGATAGATGAATAATAAAAGTATCTCTCATACATACAGCAATGAATACAAAGATGAAGAAGCAACCTTGGGCATGTGACCAGTCTTATGTAACCTGGTCAGCAGACGGCTTATGCATGCAGATGTGTCCATTTGAGGGTGTATGAGCAATGAGTGTGTGCACTTATTTATGCGTGCCATGTACACTATTTGTTTGGCACATGGTCTATAAATAAATGCCCACACAACATAAATATGTGTGTTCACACTGGTAAAATGGGTTAGGAATTATGTGTGTGTGTACAGGTTTGGGTTTTTTAGGTTACAAACTGGTAATTACAAGGGTATTATGCCATAAATGTGGTTTATGAGGACATTTCTAGTGTCCCCATAATTCAAATTGCTTAAAAATCATACTAAATAATGTTTTTTTGAAAATGTAAAAATGTAGAAAGTTTTCTGTGAGCGTTAGGTTTAAGGGTAGGGTTAGCGGATAGAATCTATAGCTTGTACAGTACAAAAATCATTATGTCTATGGAGAGTCCTCATAAGGATAGCCGCACCAACATGTGTGTGTGTGTGTGTGTGTGTGTGTGTGTGTGTGTGTGTGTGTGGTTATGAAAGGAAAAGGGGGAAGGGCAAGTTGCAGAAGCGGTGTTAAATGTTCATTTGTTCAGACACAGATCTGCTTTGGCGGGCGGAGCCACAAGATAACAAGAATGAGAGGGAGAGAGAAAGAACGAGAGAGAGTGAAGTTCAGGCACAGAAAAATGACATTACAGATCAATCATTGGACAATAAATTGCAACACAACGCAATAGCCAACACATTTATCCTTGTTGCAAGGGAACCTGTATTTAATGTAGTCTGGGTCATCATTTTTTCACCTTGTGTTGTTTTGTTGATGGTTTTCATGGATGAGGGCATGTCACGCAACCTGTCCATGTTGGCATCTAGCTTATTTAGCTAGCTATGACAGATGAATAATATGGTAGAATTTCATTGAACACACATCCTTTTACATCAAAAACAAAAATATGGGAAGCATTTTCCCTTTTAAAAGTCAATTTTAAAACCTATTAATTTTGCTATCCTAATTATGTGCTATTATTTGGTTAGTTGCATTTTATTATTGGCATTTAGCATTCTGTTCCTCTGTTATATGTGACCATATCAAAACAGACCTGCAACCCATTTTTATGTCGCGTCCCACCAATTGTTAACCACTGTTCTTGTATACTGTCACTGTAACTTATTAGAACATTCAACTGAGACTCCCAACATAGCTTGCCTGCCAAGGCAGGATAAAGAACCATAACCATTTTCAGCTCTCATCAAACCTATTCTCTCGTTCCATATCTATCTGAAAATCTCATTATTTTTCTTATGCTAAAGAAAATACATAGTTACATCTCTCCCTTGGTCCCAAACAGCTATCATATACTGGTCCTGACTACACCTCGGAAATACACTGGTGGCCAAAAGTTTGGAATAATGTACAGATTTTGCTCTTATGGAAAGAAATTGGTACTTTTATTCACCAAAGTGGCATTCAACTGATCACAATGTATAGTCAGGACATTAATAACATGAAAAGTTACTATTATAATTTGAACTTCTTAAACTACTTCAAAGTGTCATCAAAAAATCCTCCACGTGCCGCAATGACAGCTTCGCAGATCCTTGGCATTCAAGCTGTCAGTTTGACCCCACGTTTCCTGTAGCACTTGCAATAGATGTGGCTGTCTTGTCAGGCACTTCTCATGCACTTTACAGTCTAGCTGATCCCACAAAAGCTCAATGAGGTTAAGATCCATAACACTCTTTTCCAATTATCTGTTGTCCAATGTCTGTGTTTCTTTGCCCACTCTAACCTATTCTGTTTTTTTTTTTTTTCTGTTTCAAAAGTTGCTTTTTCTTTGCAATTCTTCCCATAAGGCCACCACCCCTGAGTTTTCTCTTTAGTGTTGTACATGAAACTGCTGTTGAGCTGTCAGCTGAGGACATGTGAGGCATCTATTTCTCAAACTAAAGGCACTGATGTATTTATCCTCTTGTTTAGTTGTACATCTGGCCTTCCACATCTCTTTCTGTCCTTGTTAGAGCCAGTTGTCCTTTGTCTTTGAAGACTGTAGTGTACATCTTTGAATGAAATCTTCAGGTTTTTGGCAATTTCAAGCATTGTATAGCCTTCATTCCTCAAAACAATGATTGACTGATGAGTTTCTACTGTGTTTGATATAATGGCAAGTGATTTTCTAGTACGAAATTAGCAATGTAGCATGATTACTCAAGGATAAAGTGTTGGAGTGGTGGCTGCTGGAAATGGGGCCTATCTAGATTTGATCAAAAGTGACTTTTTTCAAATAGTGATTGTGCTGTTTTTTACATCAAATATGTCCTGAATATAATTTATGATCAGTTGAATTCCACTTTGGTGAATTAAAGTACCAATTTCCTTTTCCGAAACACCAAAATCTGTACATTATTTCAAACTTTTTGGCTGCCAGTGTGTGTGTGTATATATATATATATATATATATATATATATATATATATATATATATATATATATATATATATATATATACTAAATAGCTAGCTACATAAATAAAACGACAAGCAATAAATTGATATTAATCAATATTATTAATAGCTATTACAATTTAAATGGAAACAATCTTCAATTACAATTTGTGTCATAATCGTGCAGCAAAAACTCATAAGAACACTTGCTACAATGTAACAAGCTTATTGGGTACCACGGCTACCACGATAGATAGATAGACAGACAAACAGACAGACAGACTTTGGTAATACACTGTGATCTTGACTAAGACCATAAGCCGAGACCCAGACCCAGACCAAGACCGTGTTTAAGACCACATGATCAAGTCTCCAACTCTGATATATATACAGTATATATAGGGAAGCTTCTGCAATGTTTTGCATAAAAAATGTGGAAGATTAATAGAATGTACCTTTAAAGACAGAGATAATTAAATAATTGAATGGTCATACATTAAAGGTGGGCTTGTCGGTGACATCTTGTCCTGTAGCCGGTTCCCTGAGGCAGTCACTGAACGGCTGTAGAATCCCCAGAGCTAGAATACGGGAACAGAATCTTTCAACTTCCAGTGCACTACTGTCACCCTCAGAACAACCCCACTGCATTAAACACCTCTCCAGCAGAGACCGACCTGTAAGAGAGAGAAACTGAAAAGATCCATATTCAAAGTAATATGGGAAGATCAAAATACCACATTAGTATGTAACTGCACTCCACCATTGCTTTAACAAGTAAATAACTGATAAATAAAACAATGGTTATTTTTAAAGTGCTTCTTGAAGAATCCAGACATTTAAGAATCGCCACTAAAGTATCACAGTTTCAAGAACTGGGGACTATGCTGTAGCTTTAAGCCACAAAACATATAGAGTGGAAATAAACTGATACATAATTAATTTTAGTAATATTTCACATCTGATTTAAGGACAGCTATTTCATTTAGTGGGCAGACATGTACATGTATGTGCATTCTAAACAGGAATATCTTCCCACACAGAGCATAAACATACACTTGAACTTCCTCTCTTTCATTTATCAGGTGGACACAAACTCAATGTCTCGCCCTGCAGTCTTCCATCACCCTCTGGAATATTTCTGTGCAGCATCAATAAACATAAACAGAAAGAAAAAACAAATCCTCTCTCTCTTTGTCTACAAAATATTGTTCTCATTTTCCATTTATTCTATTTACTGAAAATAAAAGTGCAAATAAAAAGTACAATAGTACAATAAAAGTACACTAAAAGTGATTTGATTTGATTTGATTTGAAATATTAGAATGTGTTTTGAAAATTTAATGAGCAGACTAAAAATGAAATTTGAAACAGCTATCCTGCTGAAAAGACCAGCTTCAGGCAGCGTGAATCTCTATGCTGGTCTTTGCTGGTTTGGTTATGGTCTAGCTAGCCTTCCATTATAGTCATGCTGTTCCTCAGCTAAACGCAGTTGGTAAAGCTGGTCGACCAGCATGATATTCCTGGTAAAACTGGATGACAAGGCAAGTCTTGTTAAACTTGTTAGAAAGAGTTAGAAATTATCAGATCATTCTGAAGTCAAATTACTGATAGTTAGCTGGATGCTAGCCTTGTTAAAAAAAAGTTTATGAAATCCATCTAACAGACTTGCCGCCATACAACTCCCAGGCATCAGGATGTGCATATGTTTATCAGTCTGCTAGGAAACAAGTTTAATTTGCAAGTTTTCAAGTTAGCAGTCTGCTAAAAGGTCACCATTCACCATCATGGCATTGAACCTTTGTAAGATGATCAAAGCTGGCTTGTGACTGCGAGGCTTGCTTAATGCTAAAATATGTCTAGGGCAAAGTTTGTTTTTACAGGGAATTAACTATTATACACAGTAGATACGACTGCATGATCATGAGAACAGGAAGCTTATCGTTTTCAGATTCTCAAGATTGGCCTGTTTCAACCGGCTGTTTCATGACATCATATGGTATTATCATAACATGCTTGGTTTCTGCAAAGATTATAGGGCTACTGGATTGCTTGAATGTCTGTGTTTTGGCTGTTGTCATTCTGTATTGATAAAATCTAAATGAAGCCATACTGAACAATACTGTAATCTGGAGGCCTTTGGGAGTTCTCTAGATTAAATCAAGTCTTAGAATTGCAGATTATTTCTCTCTAACATAAACTGACAATAGATGCCATGCTGCATTGCAATATTGTGCTTTTTGACTTTCAAAATCTGTTGGTCTTTGACCTGATTAACATTTGATGCATCAGTGTGTTTAATGCTTTGTAAATAAATTCAGATATGCATGCTAGCTTTGCACCTACATTCAGGAAGTGAAAACAGAACAAAATAAACAGAATCAGGCAATAGAATCCAATGTCTTTATTTTTATTTTTTTTTTCTGTATCTCTGATCTGTCCTAATGTAACCTTGATGAATGACTTGGCAAGAGCTGTCTCTATGCATAAACCACTCAAGAACATTGAGTGTGTGTCTTTATGAGTGTGTATTTGAGTGACTTCCTGTGGCATTCTGATTCAATGAAGCAGAAGCCAGAGCTTACTTAGCCAGTAGCCAATATGTGCCTGTGTGTGTTTGTGCATTGCGTGAGTGTAATGTGCATATTTGAGAGCCAGATTTTACGTGTTTAGACTTCACTGCTCACTAAGCCTGGAGTGGAGTGAAATACATCAAGAGATAAAGAAAGAAAGGATTATGACTAATGAAAAGAGAAGCCAAAAAAGCAATCCCCTCTTATAATATAAGATGCCATGGCAGCATATTGTTTTACTATCTCCTAATGGGATCATAATCATACATTTTATAGTTCATAGGATTGCTTATTACAAAAGGGAAATTTACATATTTCCAGCAAAAGAGACTTGAACCAGCACAGGAAGATTAACCAGTGGAAATGCATGATAATGATACTTGTACAAGTAAAGTGAGCATGATTTGCAAGGATGTATTCCTGGCTCAACCTTTCTGTCAAACAAGCATAGTCCTACCCTTAACTACCCCTAAAGTTAGTGATATGGTAGGTTGAAAAGAATGTTGTTCAAGTCCCAACCCCAGCCCTAAAATCTCAAATCTAATTGTTTGATAGGAATGTTTTTCCATGACCCACAAAGATATTGATCCAGGAACATCCTACTTGGAGAAATCAAATTAAGCATATAAATTAGGTGGAGTCTGCACCAACTCGTACCCCTAAAACTAACCTTAACCTTCTCTTACAAAAATCAACCATGGCTTTACTACAGTAACCATAGTATCACCATAGTATGTTGTAGTAAAATCATAGTAACCACAAAATTAAACATTGATACTATATTAACACCATATTACTGCAGTAACACTGTGGTTAATTGCATTGAAACTATGGCTTCTACCAAAAAACATGGTTGCTACAATATTACTATAGTAAAACCATGGTTAATTTTACCTGGATCAAACCTTTTTCTCAACTCATCAACCTTCACTGTGACCAAATCACTGCAACAAAATCAACCTTTATATTTATTTTCATTTATTAGTAGTAGTATTAAAAGAAATATTAATATTGGAGACAGGAAACAGGATGAGAAATATATGGACAAAAGGCAGAATCGAACCCGGGTAATCCGCAAGAAAAAAGCACATCCACTCTCGTTACACCCCACGCCACTGTAGCAACACTACTGTAGGTGCGCATCTTGTGCAAATATTCACTCCATTTATATAATTGCATTGAATTTCATACCTTTGTATTTTCATGTTAATACACAAACTAAAACAGATGCAGCAAAATAAGAACCGCTCACTCACCTGAAAAGACATCTGGAAAGGTGGATGTTTGCCTGGGTCTGGCAGTCTGGAAACATCTTTCAATAGCTCTGATTGACCACGTATGGCTTCACACCATTCATCATGGCAGCCCACTGGCCCTGCAATGCTGCAGGACCTCTTTCACCTTGCTCTCCAGCTCCCTGCCCTGTGAGACACTTGGCATGAGCCTAATTCTGGGCCGACCCTACGAGGGCATATAGGGGATGGTAAGGGATTTGTGCATGGGGAGATTATGGGTGAGGTGAGCTGTCTGGTGGTCATTTTAACATAGGATGTGTGTCTTGTAGGATACGGTTTAACCCCAAGATTTGTACTGGAAGTTCTATGAGGTCGTGACCCAGGACCTAAAAAGTTCTCGGATGACCATTTCGTGATAGACACAGCACTGCTTTTTCTTCTTCTATGAGTGGAATGCCTATGCTCTTCCTCCTCTATAGCATCAACATCCTCAAATGGCTCTACGTTCAGCTCTACACTACTAATACTCTTCTGCGGCACAAAAATGACCGGCTGATTTTTGACATAGAGTTGACTTTGGGGTCACTGAGCTGATCGGCTGAATTCATCCCTACCTCTAGGCTTTGGGTTAGGCTACTGTTACCATAGTGAGATTCTTCCAGTGGAGATGAAAGAGAAGAACTCTCCATAATCTCCTCGGCACCCTTGTAGGAGGTGGATGTCGTTGCTGTGCTATCCTGAAAACTGTAGTTACTGGCTGATTTGGGAAAAACTACCAAGGTGCCATGGAAGCTGCTCGTCTTAGTGATAGTATCCTGGATGCTGTAGTCATTGGGTAAATTGATGATATTTGTTTGATCAGCCTTGTTTGCAAAGTCAATCACTTCTCCAACTGACCCTGCTTTTAATGTGATTTTAGTAACCCCTACCTCTGTGCCAACTGTACTATATCTTGTTCCATGATGTCAGATACAGATATACTCGCTCCTCTCTCTGGTTCACCCATACCAGCAATCCTCTTTCTATCTCCACTTGTCAGACCCAGAGTGACCTCAGCCTGGCCCTCAGACCCTAATTGTCCTTGCCTGTTTCCACATCTACTGATAAGCCCCTCAGCAAAACCCCCCATCTGCTGCTGTCTGATCGTCTTCTGGATATCGGACAGTAGATCCTGAGCTTCAGTAGCTGAGTGGTAGCTGTAGAGGTCTGTATCAGACCCTGAGCCCTCAGTCTCTTTCCCAACATCTTCATCTGTCATATCCAGGGTTGAGTGCCTGCTTTCGGCCATTAGTTGCTTTCTCTCCAGTTTACTGTCAGGAGTCAGACCCTCAAACTCATTACCCGACAATCCACTGTTACTGCTGCCATTGGCATCCACGCTCTTAATCCTAATCCCACCATCCAGTACATCCTCTTTGGACAACCCTTTTCAGGAGAGACCCTTTCGGATGTGGATGTTGGAGAATACAGAGATTTTAGAGCCATCTGATTTGGATTTCTTCTTGTCCGACGAGTCGCCTGATAATTTACTGGCTTTGCTTTCAGACTTCTTAATCTTCTTGAGATTTTCTGGGTCTCGGCAATCAGTGCTCGCCCCATTCCCACTGCCTTCTGCTCTCGTAGTGGCTGTGTGCTTCTTCTGCCTGGCCTCCTGGTTTCCCATGTTCCTCAGAAGGCGAACACCTTTAGTGATGAGGCCATGCTGGGAATGTGTCTGCTCAGGCTGACTTTTCTGTTCTCTCTGCTGCTCTCGCTTCTCTCCTCTCTCCCTCTCCATGCCCCCTTGCACTTTGTCCCCTTCCCTCTCTAATCCCTCTCTCTCCACCGCCATGAGCAGCTGCCGTAATGATGCGAGCTTTGATGCTGTAGCTGAGAACTGTCTGAGAGACAGCTCCCCCTGCCTCCCCATCTCTCGCTCTGTCTCTCCCTCTCTTTCCCGGACTCTCTCATCTGATCGCTCTGTCAGGCCACATAACGGGCTGCTTGAAGAGCAGCCCAACTGAGCATGTGCAGTGAAACCCTGTGAGGGTGAGGACTGCTGTTCCTTCTGATGAATTTGCTGGTGTAATAACTGTTGCTGGTGTCTCCTGATAAAATTAGTCAAGCTGCTCTTCCTCCTTTCTTTCCTCAGCTCTCTGAAGGGAGATGAGTGGAAACTCTCTCTTACAGGTAACTGCATCTCTATCATCTGTATGGTTTTCATCTTGATTCAAATATGATAGAAAAACACACTTGTTGAGAATACTGACCTGAGACAGGGACAAAAGGATAATCTTATCAGACATAAAACAGAGTAAAACAATGAGAAACTGATGAACAAATAATATGGTCAATCCCAGTGTTGTGGAACATTCCATTTAAAATAAATGTGTGAATTTATTGTGTTGGGCCTGCATATAACTCTCAATTCTAATAAATACTTTTTTATTTTGTTGTCAAAATGAACAAAATAACCAAAAATTGGGTGTTATACAAATTTATATGGGCTAGTATATGAGCTATAACATAGTTCATATTTTTCTAGCCCATAGTACAATTAACTGTATCTTTTTCATTCAGCTCTACATAGCATTGATTTACACTGGATTAACACTGTCCTCAGATTTGCTGAAATTCAGGCAGCACTTAGGGAAAACAAGTGTACTGACATTCATACCTGTTAGAATGAATCTCATGGTGTCATAATATAAACTGGGTCTTTGAAGAATGAGTGTTGATAGTCAAAAGAAAAGGCATATTCATTAATTATTTTTATGATTTTGAAAAGTACCACTGGATTTGTATCTTATTTTAGAGGTAGAATTGAACTAATCCATGTAAATCTGCACCGAAAATGTCTGAAAATAGCACAGTATTTTTATTGCTTTGTGTGTTTGTGTGTGTGTGTGTGTGTGTGTGTGTGTGTGTGTGTGTGTGTGTTTGTGTGTGTGACACGACACAGTGTGCCAGCACAGCATCATGTGAGCTTACAAACTGATCTTATAAACTGATGTATGACTGTAACCAGCAGGCCTGAAATCAGTGTTATCCTCTAGCTGTGACATCACACACATAACCATGAGCTCTCAAAACATTTATACATTACAAACTTTAATCAGGCATATAGCTTGCATTTATCAACTGCAGAAAATGTGACATTTTTATATAAAAGGTTAGTTCTAAACTGATTTACGAAGTGTCAGAAATAATTGTAAAGTACTACAGTATAACTAAAATGAAAGTTCAAGTCTTCCAAAATGAAGCTAGTTTAACATCAGCTTTACAGATATTAAATGTTTTTATTTACTGAAGCAAATTTGCATCAATAAGACATGGAACTATTGATAAGTATACAGACACATACATGTCTTTTGGATATACACTTCACATCAGTCACTAAGTACTATATGATTAGTCTGTAGCATAGTCTATGATTAGAAAGTCACTGCTAATCTGAATTGATCTGAGCTGGATTAAGAAAGAACATTACAGGAAAGCTGTTTAACAAAAGAGAAAAGCATAAAGAGAAAAACAGATAGAAAGAAAAAGCATGCATGCTTGCCTGGTTGGAGTCTCCGTTAAATTGAGGGAACAAGTAAATGTTTGTGATCCTCATTGGGGTGCTCCTCTTCTTCGATCACATGAAGAAAGATTTTCATCCATGGCTTCTCATTACATACCGCCAATAGCTACTGATGCATCTTTTCTCATACACAAACTTTTTTAGTTTCTTTCCATTCAGGAAAGAGGACAACATAAGTTTAGTCAGATGTTATGAAATAACAAATATTGATTCTATATATTTTTCAATTTGCATCAAAAAACCAAAAGGAATTAGCAAACACTTAACTCAACAAGCTACAAATTTGCAACAATAAAATAATATAATATAATATTACCAACATTTTATGGACTTCCATATGTAAAAAAAAAAAAAAAAAAAAAAAATCGCTTTTGATGAAAAGTGAATCATTGTGATAATGACTATTTTAAATATATAATCCTAATGATAATGCAACATAATATTCAGTTTTATTTACATTAAAACATTTATGATTTGGTGTTGATAAAGGGGTACTTGAGCCTTACTGATGGCATTAAGGATATACATAAGATTGTAAATCACTGTTGTAGAGAGTGCTAGTTTTATGCCATAACAAAACAAAACCAAAAAAAATAAATAAAAAAAATAAACATTCACAAATGTGTTAGAAAGAGCACCACATATTTAAAATGTTACATTTATTTCGAAAACAATGTCACAATAAAAAAATGCATTTTGTACTGGGCTGTAGTTCAGTAACATTCAACAGTTATCACAGATCTGACAGAAACTATCATTAAACTTTGACTTTTTCCTGTACACAGCCAATTGGGAACAAAAAAATAACACAATCACAAACAACACTGCACAGAAGCTCATTTTTTACCTTACCTTACAGGTCCTTATAAAACTTACTATCTTTTTTTTTTTTTTTTTTTTTTGCAATGTAAAACATGAAAACATATAAAAAGTTATCAGAACAAACTGTATCAGTACTCTAATACAAATGGTGGGTAAATTACAAATCAAGCGATTTTTTAATAATTCTGAAAACCACTGGAATGGGGCTGGAAAGGAAGAGGGATCAAAATCTTCCTGAATTTGATTTCTCCTCGATCTAACATGCCGTTCTCTATCTCAAGCCAAATTGACATTCTTTGTATCTACACATTTTAATCACAGTATGTATGATTGATAATTCTGTATATAGTAGGCTTGTTTTCCAGTAAGTGTGCAGGTAAGTAATTTGACTTATTATGTTATGTTACACTAAAGTCTGGCACTCTCAAAAAAAGTACAATGGGGTTCAAAATCTGAGACCACTAGTGAAAATCAGCCTATTTTGCATTCTTTTCTAATTTGATACAAAAACTTTCATTACTGTTCATTTAATCAGCATTAGAATTTGAGTGAAAAGTATGAAAATAATTACTTGAATTTCAGAATATTTGGTCTCCATTTTGCTTTAATGACAGCATGCACTCAAGATGGCATAGACTCCACAT
Organism: Myxocyprinus asiaticus; assembly: GCF_019703515.2. NCBI lineage: Eukaryota > Metazoa > Chordata > Actinopteri > Cypriniformes > Catostomidae > Myxocyprinus > Myxocyprinus asiaticus. Next base: position 13,176,487 of record NC_059363.1, read on the forward strand.
GTGCAAAACCTGACAATCCATGTTATCCCAGCATGATTTGAGAATGTTCAAAAATGCATCTTGTGTGCTTTAATTGAAGCAAGAAAATCTGACCTTTTGTGCAAAGGAGTTAAGGCCAATGTCATAAATTTCCTTATGTTTGAATGGTGACATCAAAATAGTGCAGATTCTTTAATATTTCTTCTTCATTTAATGTCAGGGCTGGATTGGTAATCTGGTTTACTGGGCATTTTCCCGGAACCGGGCGGGCCGCAAAACGGGCCGAATAAGCTGAAATGAGCCGGCGCGTTATGCAGAACGGGCCACAAAACGGCGATATGCCGAAGGGAGCAGCGATATGCAGAAAAGGACAGCGAATAAAAGGTTTAAAAAAAAAAAAAAAAAAAAGAAACAAATACTAAAACTTTTTCCAGGTTTCAATAAAATAAATCACAGATTTTCAATGTAGCCTCAGACTTTGTATTAAACCATACAGTTTGTCTAACATTTAACCTTACGTACAAGTTCAGATGTACAGTTAAGCAAAGTATATAGAATTACACCAATTTCAAAATTCTGAATGTCCAGTAGTAAAACAGTAAAACTGAGTAAAAAAAAAAAACACTCTTTAGGTTTCGTAAAATGATTTTTACAGCTAGCCCAGTGTAATCAGTGCACAAACCTAAAGTCCAAACATAAGGCATTACAAACAAATACAAACATTTCCAATGTGCACTGAAGATCTACATAATGGCTATAGAAATACTTGTAGCAAAACAATGTAAACAACCACGCTTTATACAAGAGCAGTTTTACGGAAGTGCTGTTTATGAAAAACCCAAAATCCTTACTCTCAACAAGAGAGAAAAACCTAGAAACTATTCAACTGTGGCTCACATGTTGCAGAACACTTACACTTACAAATATACTGAACCTCTGCATTTTCACAGAAATCAAAAAATTTAATTTACCTTGTTATAATATTATTCACCGTAAATACTTTAATGTACATTGCCTTATATAAAAATCATATTTCAGTTTCTAATAATTGACAATAATGAGATATCTAATTTTCAACTCGAAAATATTCAAACGATTAATTGAGTATTGTACTTTAACACTCTGAGATTTAAAATATACAGTCTTAATTTCAAACGTACTTGTGGTGTGTTGCTGCTTAACTCCTGAAAGTTGGCACAATAGATTACAAGGCATATAAAAGTCCACAGGTTCTTAAAAGAACTGATAGCAATTGCACCTGCTTGGTTTAGTTTCATTGACAGTAAGTACAATGTGTTCCTGGATCAGCATTTACATTTATGCATTTGGCAGACGATTTTATCCAAAGCGACTTACAGCGCACTTATTACATGGACAATTCCCCTGGAGCAACCTTGAGTTCAGTGCCTTGCTCAAGGACACAATGGTGGCACCTGTGGGGACTGAACCAGCAACCTGAACTGATTACCAGTTATGTGCTTTAGCCCACTACGCCATCACCACTCCTCATTTTTGATGGTTAAGGAACAACATCCCTATCAACCAATCAGATTTTGGGATAGGGAAAGGGTTAGGGGCTAGGGGTTAGGTTATGGTTAGGGTTAGATGTAGTGATGGGATTAGGACTATTATTATTATTGTATTTTTTTTTTTTTTACATTAAAGTTGTTCCAGGACCACTGAAAGATGTTTAACAAGGTTCTTGTCTTGGAAAAATCACGATGACTCTTATCTTTGTACACTAAACCACATATGAAAATCTAGAGACCCAGGATCATAACAGACAACGCATCCAAATTGAGACTCAAATGTTAAAGCTTCAGAATATAGTACAGACATATGAGGAATTCCCCCTTGCTGCTAAAATATATTAGATGAATATAGCTGCATCATTGCAAATTAGCTCCGCCTCCAAGCTGTTTCTGCTATGTAGAATCTCTAGGTATGCTCCTGTGAAACCTCACAGCATGTCTTTGCTGAAAGCTAGGCTTGTTTTTTTTTTGGTTCCAGCGACACAGCAAGATCATCTTAAAAGTGCTACGAAAAGTCTTGTTGCAAAGGGCGTAGCATATAGGATTCACTGTGCTGTTTACGTAGCATAGCCAGTAGCCTAGTGCCCAAAGGTTCTCAGGTATGCAGCCATTGCAGAAAGTGTTTACCAACACCATGATGTTATACGGTGTCCATGTTATAATGAAGGCGAAAAGAATGGCACTTAGAGTTTGTGCTGCTTTCTTTTCTTTAATTAGCGACATACGCTTTCGTTTGGTGATTTGCGTCCTTGCACGAGCTGCGAAGCGCTTAGCTAGTGCTGCATCTTTGAAAGATATGGGCGCTGATGGAGATTTGATTGTGGTGTTGGCATTGTCTGCGTCTGAATCCATGCTAGCCGTTGTTGATGGATGTATGGCAGACATAGACTGAACTTTGCCTATGCTTCCGACAAAGCGCTTGTTGCCATTGGTAATGGAGCATGTGATGTTGCCATCCCTGGCTTCGTTTTCGTCCGGGGAGCGTAATGGATCTTCCTCCAATGCTGTGTCCAAATCTTCGCAAGAAGTGACCTGGGAATTCACAGCTGCCCTCATGCCAGGCAGATTGAGGACTATGGAGAAGATCGCCCGTGTTGTGGGTGGTGCGCAGTCGTCATCTTCGGACGATCCAGAGTGATCGGCCGAAAGTCCAGCTTCGTTGTTATTCCAGCTGTCGCTGCTGCTTTGATCCACCTCCCGGTGTGGCCCACATTTGTCTCTGCCACCCGACTTCCACCCCCAGCAGTGGAATCGCCTGCTCAACCTGTGAACGGAACTATGCCTGTGTGCAGGTTGGCCCAGTTCAAAGCTGCTGCAACTTCTAGAGCTCCCCCCAGTGGTGTGGAGGTGGAAATGTGGTCGTTCTGCTCCTCCGAATCGTCCACCTGAGCCTTGCAATCCTGCAAGTTCCTGAGAGCGGTTCTCTGTCTCTTTGTATATTCGCCAGTACAGAATGCTCATTATTGTCACAGGCAGGTAAAAAGCTGCAATAGCAGTGCAAAATGTAATAATAGGTTCAGAGAGAAACTGAATGTAGCATTTATCTGGTGGTACGGTCCTTTTCCCAACAAAGTACTGCCAAAACAAAATTGCGGGAGCCCAAAGTATGAGTGACACAAACCAGGCTAGGCCTATCATTACGGCTGCCCGTCTTGTGGTACGTTTGGCGCGGTACGTCAGAGGTCTTGTAATAGAGAAATATCGATCAAAGCTAATAACCAGCAGATTCATAACAGATGCATTGCTGGCTACATAGTCTATAGCCAGCCACAGATCACAAGCCCAGTTTCCCATTGCCCAGTGGCCCATGACAATGTAGGTGGTGTACAGGTTCATCGAGATTACTCCAATTATAAGATCCGCAACAGCCAAACTCAGTAGAAAGTAATTGTTGACTGTTTTGAGCTGGCGGTTGACTTTAAATGACACCATAACCAAGATGTTGCCAATAATAGTTACAAGGGAGAGGAGTGCTGTAAACAGGCTGATGAGGATGACCTGCCAGAGCGAGTGACTGCCCAGAGGATCATACGATTGACCTAAGGCTCCAGCATTACTCCCATTGAGCTCTAACACAGCACTGAAGTTGATAAAACTTGTATTCTGGAGTAGTGGCCATGGAGTGGACTCTGGGAACATTCCTGCTCCCAGGGCGTTGGTTGGTGATAGGCCCAACTCTGTGATGTTGGAGTCCATCATACAGTCCGGGCATATTCTGAACAAGAACAGAAAATAATCAGGTATGTTCAGAGAAGTTTTTTGTTAATTTCACTTCAGGCTCAGAAAGGAATGCACTGCAAAAATAATTTTTAATCAGTATTTTTGTCTTGTGTTCCAGTAAAAATAAGCATTCTTAAAACAAGATAAATTTACTTGAAAAGCAAAATGACATAAGACAATAATTTCAAAGAAATCTAACAACATTTTGTGTGATTTATGCTTAGATCAAGAAAACCATTTGCCAATTGCAAAAAATAAAAATAAAATAATAAAAAAAAAATAATAAATAAACTTTGAAGTTTACTTTTCTTACCCCACTGGCAAATAGTTTTCTTGTTGTAACTATAAAAATCACTCAATTTTATTTGATTTCTCTGAAAACTAGAGTAAATATCTTACAGTGTATCACAGTGCTTCTCAAATAATGCATCTTGCTTTAATGAAATTTAGATATTTGTACTGTACTCAAAAACAAGACATAAATACGGAGTGAACAATTATTTTTGCAGTGCAGGTCAGGGGGTCAAAACACCACAGAAAGTGACAAAAATGCTCCCAAAATTCAAAATGTAGAGGCAAAAAATGCTCCTGTAATGACTTCCTCTTTTTTTTTTTTTTTTATTTGATATATTTCCTAATATTTTATTACAGACATAATGCATATTATTACATAAAACATGCAGATTTAATTAGATTTTTTGTAACATGCTTATTAAATTCTATTAATATTTATTTTAATAAGCTGATCAAATTAAAGTATTTTAAATGAAAGTAAACAAATGCAAATGCCCAGTAATAAAACAAAATAAGTTAATATTTGAGACTGTTTCACAATTATTTAACATTTTTAGTAACACAGTGGTATCTTTTAAGAAACTAAATAAACTTTGCAGGATTGTTCCCAAGGACTGATGGCACTGTTACTTCATATGCACACAAGAGGGCGATGTTGAATTATAAATAAGTAATGAAGTTCTGATAACTTCAGCTGTTGCTTTGTACATATAGCAAGGTAAGACATATTTGACAAATAATTTGCCAGTAAGTGTGCCTCAAAATCTGTTTTCAAATGAGTTAAAATATTTGCCATAATTACCACCTTTCACTATTTCCCCTGCTGGAATAAATAAATAAAATGAATCACCCTAAAATGGTTTACTCAGTTAAAGCTGGTTTAGCTTGGCCATGCTTGTGTTTTGACAAGTCCCCAGAACTCCTCTAAAACCTTTAATCGAGATCAGCAGAAACCTGTTTTGTAGCCAGCATACCGACTTAGAAAGATTTAAGCAGGGTTTGTTTAGCAGAGCTTTTCACACAAATATCTACTGTCTCTCCACAATAATTAATACAAGCTCTGAGTGCTTCTTGTACTCACAAATCAAACTGCACAGACCCTCAGAACTGACAAAGAACACTTTCAAAAAGCAATTATGTTCCAGTTAAAAGCTGATGCGTCTGACACGGTCTTGGAGTTAGCAGACACACGAACTGCAGGTACGATGTTAATATTCAGAAACATAAAAATGGGTAAGGTGTTTCTTCACATACTGGTGAATTCAGAGAGAAGAGAGAAGGTTGGTCAGGTTTCCTCACTCAAACACATAGTTAATCTAGTAGTTGATAGAGGCACATAATAGAATGTAACTGGCTCACTGCCAAGGACGGCTGTCTCATATCTTAAAATGAAAATGACATCTATGTCTTGAGAAGAAGTAGCAAACACAAATGTACACCAACCCTTCCCACCCTCTTCCTGTCGAACACCAAGTAAGTAGCATACAAAACAGGGGCTCTCTCTCTTTCTAACACTCACACACATACACAAACACACACACACACACGCACACAAATATTCTGACTATAAAAATATGACATCCTGAATAAGATCAAGAAGGAAGGCCGGCAAGCATCATAAAGTAGAAGAGGCCTACATTACTAAATATAGTCAACATAAATGCTTTGCTACAAATAAAAGGCATGGGCTGATTTTGAATTGAGAACATCTGTCTCTCTCTCTCTTTGTGTCTCCTTTTCTCTTGATAAGGCAAGCAGGATGAAAGAGGGAAGACAAAGCTGAGTGAAAGGTAGATAAGATACAAGGTTAGGGAGATACAACCCGATCACATAATCACACACAGTACAATCACATAACCATATGCACACAGATTGTCGCTAAAACACCAACACCATATATGGGCTTCAATATTATTAAAAAAAAAAAAAAAAAAGAGAGAGAGAGACAAGAATACATTTGGCCACTGTTATGTAATGGGAGCCAGCTGGTAGGTAGCTGTGCAGGATATAAACCTCACTCCCCTGGCCTCAAGAGGCGCACTGGCGACTGACGCTAGGGGCTGTAGCCTATAGCCTCCTCGTTAGCGCGCCCATCTCCCATGCCAGAGAATCTGATTTTTATGAGCCATGTTCAAAGCTGTTTTAAAATATCCAACAAACACATGCCACATAATAGTTAAATTCTATATGTATGTGCCAAGTTTGTATACCTACAATATCTTATCAATAGCTAATAGCTAATTATATTATAATATTATTTTTATTACTAAATGTAATTGTTTATTGAAAATTGGTGACCTTTATCGTGAAGCTGTTGCTGCCATTCTATACAATAAGACACTCATGACGTTTTAGCAATTTTACCATGTGCTGCAAATATTATATATATATATATATATATATATATATTATTTTTTAATTTTTTTTATGTAAACAGGTCTTGACTTGTGGTAAAATCACTGTGGTAAAAATACACGCCCTTTCATGACTTATTACTTCACTGTTTAAATCCACTATACTGTAAACTGTATAATAGTTTTTCATTTTATTTTATGCTGTATTTATTTTGCAAATAAAGTATCATAAGTATAAAAAAAAAGTAGTCCATGCAACTCGTGCGTCAATGTATTCTTAATAAATAAAGGCTAATAAAGAGTTCTGTGTTTAATAAAGGTGTACATTGATCTGAGTGAGATATCAACGGAGGTGAGGGAATCAAACCAAAAAAGATCAATAAAGTCAGAAAGATATCTAATTGAAATTGGGCTCTGGTTTGGGCCTATGGTCAGAGCTCCTGTGATCAGCTCTGTGTTTTTATCCTATTAGGGTAGTGCTTTGACCAAAAACAGATACACAAGCCAAGATGGAGGACCACAAACAGATTTTGCACAGAACTAGTGACATGCATCCGCGTAATTCAATTAAGTCTTGGAATTCGGGAATTGTCTTAATTTTGGCTGATCTGCAGACAGCGGCTGATGACGAGGGTGTTGTCATGGAGACCGTCGTGGATAGGGATGGAAGTGTGAGGGGTACATGAGGGCAAACACAGTGAGACAGAGAGCCAACTGTACACACAAGCACACACACACCTTAGAGTTTCATCTGTGAAATCCATGGAAAAATGGAACAGTAATGAGATTCAAATATAAGGAAGTCAAGCAGGAGTGGAGAAATAGATTTTCATAATAGGCCCTCCTATTTCTGCGCATGCATGCATACACACAAATGCACAAAAGCATACACTCGCATACACACACATTCATGCACACAAATGCACACGAGATCCCAGCGACAGCGTGAAGCCTTTGATGACAGACCTGTGAATCATAAGAACATCTGGAGTTTACATGCATGACTTCAAACACACACACACATATTTAACATCAAACATACTTTTTGTCTAAAACCACTCACCTTATCATTTAAAGAAAACTACTTGCAAGTCTGATGATAATGTAAACAAGGCTTGCGCACAACACTTGAATTTCACAAGTGAAATATGTCTGTAGAGAAAACAGACAAAAGAGTGCCCACCTTTGTTCTGGCAGGTTATTGTGGGAAAATGCCACTATCTGTAAAAAAGGCTGACATGTCTGGTGCTTCCTGGATTTCTAGAAAATGACAATTAAATGCCAACATGTTCCCTTTTCCAGAGTTTTCCGCGATTACCTCACACGGCCTTTAGCCCACACAAATGTCAACACTCAGAAAAATTGTTGTATGCATGCAGAACCTTGATCAATAGTCTCGATCAGAATTTCATCACTGCCACAGGCAAATGTAGATGAGAGGCTTTGATTATATCTTTTCAATATCTCAATATGAACCAGCCCAGTCAGAGCAGATCACAGATTATTTACTGAGATGTTATGATTAAAAGTGATGTTGAGGAATTTATTATTTATCATGAAATTTACCTCTATGTATCTGACATTCCTTTCCCTCTTTCCACATTTTTCTGGCACATTCAGTTACTTAATTTTTATTGGTAATGTCAGAGCTGTGGTGCAGAATAGGGCTGGGCAATATGACGATGTATATTGTGGCGACGATATAAAATGTAAATCGATAGAGATTTTGCTATATTGTGTATTTTGCGATATGTAAATATCCATGTGCACAGGCTTATCTATCAATGGGCAGGGCTTTACGTGGGACAGAGAATTTAAGAAACATGAACAGGGTTTTTAATGTCATTAAACATTTTTTAATTATTCTCATTCATCTCATATTTGGCACTTCATTAGTGCTTAATATGCTTCTCATTTGACATGCGCATCTGTGTTACATGTGAGTGTCGCGTGCGCTTTCTCTGGAGCACACAAGTGCGTGCAAGTCCAGCAGGATTCTCGATATTTACAGGATCACTCGTGCTACTCAATTATTTTTGACTCAGGAAAAACATCTCCACAGAACAGGAGGATCCCCAAACAATTCAAGAAAATGGAGGGGAGGTTTTTATTAAAAAATGTGCGACATCTGTGGTGTTGGTTCACAAAAGCAACAATTTGCAAACTGTGTCGCGCATGATAATCACTCGTAATACAAACAATTTAGCATGCAAAAGAATATTATGAAAGCCAAAAGATGCATTCCGCATTAATTCAGTCATAATTATTTTTATTTTTTTCCGGAGTGACTATTTGCACCCCATTGTAAATAGCATCTACCACACAGTGCAGCTATTTGCACCCCAATAGTCTGGTGAAACCACAGAAATATAAGACAAACTACACACTAGGTGTCATTGCAGTGGTGTGGGGTGTAAAGACTGTATGAATGTGTAGTGTCGTTCTAGCGACCCTGGTTTGAATCTGCCTTTTGCACCAAATTTTTTTTTTTTTACCATCCGATTTCCTATTTCCACTTCTAATATTTTCTTTAATATTACTTACAATAGTAAATAAAAATGTATATAAAGGTTGTTTTCATCGCAGTGATTTGGTCACGATGAATGTCGGGAAGTGCAGAGAAAGGTGTGATCCGGAGGCAGGGTCTGTCGATCGCACTCGTTCCTATGGTAACAATGGTTACTGTAGTAAAACCAAGGTTAATTTTTCTAAGGTAAGGTTAGGGTTAGGTTTAGGGGTTAATATGGTAACAATGGTTACTGTAGTAAAACCAAGGTTATTTTTTCTAAGGGAAGGTTAGGGTTAGGTTTAGGGGTTAATGTAGTGTGTCTGTGGGACTCTAAATAAACACAATAAACACACTGCAATGACGCCCATATACTGTATGTTAGTATTTAAATATGGGTGCAAATAGTATCTACCATTTTTTGCACCAGGTTTGGGGTGCAAATAATATCTGCCATTATTTGGACTGGGGTGTAAATAGTATATACCATTATTTGTACCAGAATGCAAGTAGCATCTGCCATTTTTATTTATATGTATATATACTGTATTTGTTTTCTGCAAGAAGCATTTACATAATTTTGGATATTTCCTACGTGTTTGTTTTTTTTTTTTTTTTCCATTGGATTATTATTATTATTTTACTTATGCATTATTTTCTTTGTTGCATTCTGCGAGATCTTGAGTTTCTTGAGGAAAGCTTATAATAATAATAATAATCATAATAATAATAATAATGCTCAACAACAAACTGAAATGTGGCATAATGTGAAATTTAGCATTATGGTAATAAAGATTTAAAACAAAATTATAGTGACAAAATTATGTTGTTTATATATATATATATATATATATATATATATATATATATATATATATATATATATATATATATATTTAATCTTACACACAAACCCAAAACCCCAAACCTAAACCTAACTATCAGTAGAGTGAAAATGTAATTTTAGAGGGAAAATGCATCCTCTTAATCACGCTCATTATTGATTATGTGAACACGATTACTTCCTGGTTTCCACGGGATCAGAACCAACCTCAGAGGCTGCTCCACAGGAAAAAGGAAAACACTAGTGCTGACAGTCGATTAAAATATTTCATTGCAATTAATCACATGATTTTTCATAGTTAATCTTGATTAATCACAGACATTGAAAGTGCTGAAATTTGACTCTATGAATACTTCATTTCCTTTCAAAATCCATTTAGTTCCATCTTGGGAAAGAAAACAAAACAATGTGTAACAAAAATGTTTATAAACATTATCAAAACAAAGCCTTCCACATAGAGGTCTGCACGGGCCTTAAAATGAAACCCAACCTGTACCCGAGACCATGTGACCCTACCCGGCCCGAATGATACCGTCAGATTTTAAGCCCGAACCCGAAATCGCTTCCTATTTAATTTCCTCTCCTAGCAAGTACTGTTGCTATAGGCTGTATTTTATATAAGCATATAGGCAACATTTGTAATAGTATTGAAACAGTAAACAGTTTTAACAAGGCACGGCAGAGCCTCAGTACACTAGAGCGGAAAGGAAAAGGCATTGACTTACCGTTTATTTGCTGAAACTTAACTTGGTGCAGAACAATCTGGAATAATACGAAGCACTGCAACAGTCCCCTCTATGCAGCCTGAACTTGTTCAGATTGTTGAATCTTTGTGACAACTGTGAAAACAATCTAGACGCAGTGCAAAGAATGAAACAAAGTGCAGGTGTCTCAACATGCAGTTCTTTTTAATTGACATGATGTTTAAAATGTGCCGGTCCTGTGTGAGACACTGAAGAAAAAGCAAGACGTGGTGCAAATGTCGAAGGCATTCATCCAGCATGTGCTACAAATGAAAACAATGGGAAAACAGAACAGATGCGCACAAAAACACGTTCGGCGTGAACAGCCCCTAACTCGTCCGTTCGCGCATGTCTGTGAGTTAGAGCGCGTGCGCGAAACAAGTTTGATAGGCCTGTTTATTTTTTCATTCATACAAACCTGAACCAAACCTGAAGTCCTATTTGAAAAACTGACACAAACATGGCCCGAAACCCATCGGGCCCAGGTCAGGTTGCAGAGCTCAACTTCCACAGTATAAAGATAGATATACGTTAAATTAGCACAAATTCAAGTAACATTAAACGTGTCCCAAAGTCTAAGTAGGAGGTTGACTAATTGAACAAACTATTCCCCATAGATGGAGTATTGGTTGCAATGTACATTAAATTAAACCCTCTTAAACCCTCGTCCTCCACAATACTAATCTGCAGGCAGGCTATAGCTATCCATGTGGCTCTGTCCCACATTTGTATAGTGGTGTTTCTACTAGTGTTAACTGCCTAATATCTGGTCAAATGTTCTGCTCAGATGGGTATCAGAAAGCTGTGAATATTTGCACCTTCTGCTCTCAGTTTAAACACCTCAGCCATGCCTCCGAGCCGGACCACCTGAAAGATGTCAGTACACATTGTTAGAGGTAAACAGCTTCTATCCGAAGCCAAAGCAATTTGGTGACCTTATTACTGTCGAGATGAAAATGCCACTCAGAATAAAATCTGTGACATCAGCACTCAGTATCAGACACAAGGTCCTCTGTAGGGTTATATTATTTCATCAGCATGAAGTGTTAATGTCTCCCGCAGCCAGACTTTTGACTTGCGGAGGTCTGGTTCTCATTGCATCTTAAGGCTGAAACATACTCTACGCAAGTATGTACACATACTATAAGAGCACTACAGAGGACATTAGTGTGAACTGTGCATTTCTACAGTGAATTTTCTCTTTCAAGCTAACTACTGCCATGGCAGAGCAGTTTGGGCACAGACTTTTGAAGGGAACTATATTGTCCCATTAAGCATTGAGGTTTCTTACTGGCACAGTAATGCAAGAACACATGTTAAGCATGTTCAACCAGACCACATGTTGGCATTATGTTGGCCATGCGCTTGCATCAATGTACTCATAAATGCGTAAAGTATGTTACTGTCCTTATTCTGGCCAAGAACCACCCATTTACACATGGAAAACCATCTTATCATCTTATCAACAGTGACCAACCATGGTTCCTTTTGCCTTTTAACAGTGGGTTTATCTGAAATTGATTATACCACAGTAGTATATCAGAATGGACAAATAAATAATAATGACATAGCAGATGCCGCAGAAAACACAGAAATGTGTGCAGACTTTGTGATCATAATTTCTGTCTATCCAAAAGCAACAAGCACTATTTACTTCATAGCACCAGTTATAAAGATTGGAATTGTTGATGTCAATCAGCATTAGCCATTTTGTGTGCAGTATGCATCAGACGGTAAGTGAATGGTAAGGGAGGTCCATGGGCATGTCTACAAAGTGTCCATCGATGCAACGCGCCTCAATTACTTGAGGCTGTCTACAGTGGATGGGTCAAAACGAACATTCTAAATCGTTCATTTGTCTATAGTTTATTTGTCTTGTTGGCAGGAGTAGCGCAGCGCGTACAGCACAAAATGGAACAGGACATCTGTTGTTTACTGACGTGTTGTGCTGCAATGGACGCTTCCAGTGTAGACAACTTAATTGAATATAATGGGATCTCTTTGCTTTTGATGCGATGCGTCACTTGCGTCCGGTTGACAGGGTGTGAGACTACATTTAGACTAACAGCGATCAAAAAAGAAAGTACATCACTTCACACCAGATAAATCTGATGGGCTGATAACATGAGATGCTGCAGGTGCTACATTCTGAGGCCGAGACAATATGAAATAAGAACACATAAGACTGGGGGAAAAAAAACTATTTCTTTATCCAGTCATCAACAATGCATCTGTATCGACCCACCCCGGTGTAAGTAATACCTTAATCTCAGGCAGGCCAAAGAATCTATCACAGACTCTGACAAGATCCACATCCCCGGGGCACCAGCACATCCTCACTCTGTGCAATTGGCCGCCATTTAATTCGTCTGCTTTGGAAAGCTGGAGCTGGTCCACTACAGACATACCCACAGTACAAAATACACAGTAGCGGATCCTGGCATAGGTGATATAGGCAGGTGCCTAGGGCGACAACGCTCTCTGGGGTGGCACGACAGGGTACCCGATCGATCGACCCTGCACAGAGCTCGCAAGATCGCGATGGGTTCAAGGTGCCCCAAATCGTTCCACCCCCAGCTCGCAAGTTCGCAATGGGAGAGAGATGCCCCAAATCATACCACCCTGTGACCCGCCCCTGAACAGAGCTCGCAAGGTAGCGATGGGGGAAATGTGAGTTGTTTCTGACAGGCTACTCAGACGAAAAGTTTCTAAATGGTTAGGATTATAGATGTTCATAATGCATTCTTTCATTCTGAAAAAACATAAGATAACCATAATCAACAGTATATGTACACCATTACAGGATCGACTCAGTGGTCTTGAGAAGATAAGTATCAACCATGTGATTGCTGGGCAGATTTGACAAAGTCATTGATGATTTTGCATCAATGAAAACTAGGAAGGGAGGGTTAAATTTAAAATTAGGAATTATGTGTAATAGCACAAGCAGCAATCTGTAAGTATTCTGCCATTTTCTTTATTTATTGACTCTATAATGAAGTTGTGCAATTTAAGTTCTGAATATACAGAATAATGTACGTTAATATAATTTGCCATATATATACACAGTACTGTGCAAAAGGTTTAGGCACTTGTGAAAAATGTTGCATAGTGAGGATGTCTTCAAAAATAATGACATAAAAAGTTTTCATTTATCAATTAACATCATACTAAACATAACATATTAAACATTAAAAAAAAGCTACATCAATATTTGGTGTGACCACCTTTGCCTAAAAAACAGCACCAATTCTCCTTGGTCACCTGGACACAGTTTTTCTTGGTTGTTGGCAGATAGGATGTTCCAAGCTTCTTTGCAACAGTTCTTATATATGTTTAGGCTGTCTCAACTGCTTCTGTCTGTTCATGTAATCCCAGACTGTGTCTATGTTCAGTGGGGGGCACTTTGGGGGCCATGCTTTCTGTTGCATGTTCTTCTATTCATTCTATTTGCAAAAGGAATGTTTGGGAATTTAAAATGTATATTTCCTGTTGACTTACTAAAGCTGAAGATAAATATAACCATCTTAAGACAAATGTTTTTGTGAAACATCTTATGTGCCTAAGATTTTGCACAGTACTGTATGTATGTATGTATATATATATATTAGTTACTTCATTTCTATATTCATTGTCTAGTTATACCCAAAAATGAAAATTCTCTCATCATTTACTCACCCTCATGCCATTCCAGAAACATGGCTTTCTTTCTTTTGCAGAATGCAAATTAAGATTTTAGAAGAATATTTCAGCTCTGTAGGTCCATACAATGCAAGTGAATGTTGGCCAGAAACTTGAAGCTCCAAAAAGAACATAAAGGCAGCATAAAGGTAATCCACAAGACTCCAGTGGTTCAATCTATGTCTTTAGAAGTGATATGATGGTGTGGGTGAGAAATAGATCGTTAATCCCTTTTTACTCTAAATCTCCATTTACAGTTAAGGGGGGTGCCACGTTGGATCTTGCCTAGGGCACCAAGTAAGCCAGAACCGCCACTGAGTATACACATTTTCTGAATATCCAAATGGCATCATATAAATGTGTATTTCAATCCTATACAAACATTTTAAGACAAAAATTATTATTGTGTATTTGGGCAGGTGTTTTTTATTGCCGTTATCTATGTCCTGAGATTTTCTGTTAAAGAAATGTTTCCCAAAGCTGGAGAAATGTTTAAATGTCTCCAAACCAGGAATAAATCTGGCACAAAATGTTCTGTGTGACTGCCAGAATTTATCAACAGTGCTTAGATGCTAAGGGCAAAGCCATATGCTTATAATAATAAAAAGCCTGATACTAGAGATGTTAAAAACCAGGAAATATAAGGCACTTTTTAACCTGGCTCTTCCGTTTCAAGAGCAGACTGCATGCAGTTCAACAGCCTTTTATTGAATCATTTGGGCTGTGCTTCTGAGTATTTCCCTGCCTCAAGGAGCAAGTATCAGAGGAATGCTTATACTGGCAGTGATGGGTATAAACATACTCATCAGAGTACGTGGTTTCCAAATCCAATAACTATGAAATCTTTTAAATCTGTACATAGTAAGCTGTATTATACAAACTGTTGGCAAGTGGCTACAACCATGAATCTCAGAGGGAAACCTGTTGTATAGGCTATAGAGCGCAACAGTCTGGTTCCAGATGTAAAAATACCATTAATTTATCCCATAGACAAATTGAATTTCAACGATATCTTATAAACCTTTAAAGACCTACCGTGAGCTACGAGGTTGTTCATCGATGGTATATGCTTCCGTTGAAGTCATCCATCTGTGTTATTTCAACTTTATTGTTTAAAAATCATGGTAGAATTCATGGTAAACAACTACATTACCCATGGTACAGCAGAAAAAGATCGACCGATCAGAGAATTGCGGCCAACGAAACCCGCGAAACCTGCCTCAGAACGGCCACCCATGACGCACTGTGAATGATGTAATCAAGTCGGTGTTTCTTCATCCTTAAACTACTTATCTATTTGTACATATGGGAATATTTTGCAATACACATAAAAATATATTGTTTCTATACTTATAATCACCAACCTAGAATCAATAGTTTTATATATTCCCATCGTTTTTATTCAATTACATCATTCGCAATGCTTCATGGGTTTGTAGTCCGTGCCCTCATGAAAGGTGGTAAGTACACAGCCTTGTACCTTTGACTTTTTGTCCGATTTTCAAATACGTTTTTGCCTCAAAACAAAGTTTGTGATGTTGTGATTCACCTCAAAGCTGGTTGGTTTTGTTCATGGCTTAGAATTCATTTATGGAGGATTTTATGAAAAGCCTATGGAAAAAAGGATGGGAAAAATACTTCCAGAAACCAGACGCAGAATAAGTTGGCAGGGAACTGTTGCGCTCTATCATGTCATGTTAAGTGTTATCTAGGGATGTCAAAGGTACCAGACAAAGGTGCAGAGGTACTTCAGTAACAAGTTGATACTGAATAAATTATAAGGAACGATACCGGTCTTTCTGCATTATTGGATGTACCAACGGACTACATTTAGTACCTGCATGCAGTTTGACCACTTTTGAAAGCACACATGCATATTTGCACACATACAGTCCCTTGTAAAGATCGCTCGTACCACGCTGTAATATGGCTGTACGTGTGAACGACAGAATACAAGTCTTGGTGAGGCATTAATTTAAACACAGTTTGTAATGTCTATAGTGAATGTAAACAGGTGGGACAAAAACTCAAATTTGATTCAAAATTTTGGATATGTGCATTATGCCTTTATGCAGTGAAAATTTCGCTTAAAAGACCTGCAATGTTTTAAATCACTGATATTAATTAGACATGTAAAAGAGAAAACTACTGCTCTAAATTGATTTCTTTGTTCATTAGTGACTGCTAACTTGAGAAACCTGAAGCACTTAAGTGAGAAATACTTAAAGGCTGTTTTAATTGAATTTATTAATATGTATCATAATATGGAACCTTTTAAATTAAAAAATGTTCAATAGCACATTAGCACGCAAATTGTTAACGAAAATCATTTTCATTAGTACTGGTATGTGACAACCCAAGTGTTATCTTATGCACATAATTTGTGTGTCATTACAAGTCCATAACAATGCTAAGCTTTGGGAACATACAGTATGCTACCTTTTGTGTTGTGCTCTTGAGTGAGCATAAATTAGTTTAAATGTATGCAAGTGAGAACATGTACATATACATTCATGTTGGAGTGTGTGCTTAATGTGATTGCTTGAGTGTTTGCATTAAACATGGGTATGTGTGTGCATGCTCAAGTTGCAGAAAACACAAGTCTGTTTGCATAACTTCACGTGAGAGGGCTAGATTGCAACTGCTAACTATTACCCAGACCAACAAAAAGAACTCACAAATATCCTCCAGGTTACAATCTTCCAACACTTTATTCTGTGTCCTTGGTGAATACATTAAAAGGATAGTTCACCCCTAAATGAAAATTCTGTCCTCATTTAATCATTTAATCATTTTAAAACCATTCTATTCTGAACTTATGACTTTCTTTGTTCTATGGAATACAAAAGGAAATGTTAGGCAGCATGTTAGTTTCAGTTACCATTCACTTTAATGGTATGGAAAAAGATGCAATGAAAAGGAATGGTGACTGAGGCTAACATACTGCCTAACATCTCCTTTTGTGTTCCATGAAAGCAAGTCATACGGGTTTGGAAAAGGGTGATTAAGTCATGAAACAATTGTCACTTTTTTGGGTGAACTATCCCTTTGAGGTCTAAGGTTAGCATGATACAAGTACCATCAATGTAGACACACATTTATGTTGTCTTTTTATTTTTTATTTTTTATTTTTTTTTACATGATATATCTATTCTAACATTAAAATAAAACTGTAATCATAACAATCATCATTATCTTAAACACATTCTGAGCTGCCATTATGTAAACTTTCTCTGCCACGTGAATGTGTATATGAATCCTCTCCATATCTGAATGTTGTGCTGTGATAATAAGGCCTTACATGGCATCCTGAGGCTAGACTCCTGCATGGACCTTTCTGTGTTAAGAAGCACACACAGTCTCATGTGTAAACACCCCAGCGGGAGAGGAATGATCAAGCCGGGAGTAGGAGAGGGCTTACTGTAAGACATTGGCTTAGAGACTCCCATTGGTGCAACTGAAAATAACAGTGTGTTAGTCCTGCAGAGCCAGGCATTTGACTATCACCATAAGGTTCTGGTCTAATTTGCTGCTTATTCTGGCCAATATCTGCCCACTTAGCAGCTTGATTTAATTTAAAAGTATGTGACATGGCAACATTTTATGTTAAATTATATTATGTGGTTCATTACAAGTATTGCGGCTGTTCTGAGGTAAAATGTTTTTAATGGAAGTGCATAGAAAAAGTGTGACCCTAAAGTGTCATAGAAGCAAATGTGAGATGAAAAATGCAATTGCTGAAGCAACCACATCATTTTGTGATGTTTCTATGACACTTTAGGGCTCACGTATTGAATTGCTTGCTCTTCAGGATTCATACTCCGGTTCTTTACACCATAAGCACAACGTCATGGTTACTTGTGTAACCTCCTTTCCCTGATAGAGGGAACGAGATGTTGTGTCGATGTAGTGACACTAGGGGTCACTCTTGGGAGCCTGAGACACCTCTGGTCTTTGATAAAAGGCCAATGAAAATTGGCGAGTGGTATTTACATGCCACTCCCCCAGACATACGGGTATAAAAGGAGCTGGTATGCAACCACTCATTCAGGTTTTATGCTGAGGAGCCAATATAAGGTCCGGCCATTTCAGCGGGTAGTTCAGCGTTGTGGCAGGAGGGACACAACGTCTCGTTCCCTCCATCAGGGAACGGAGGTTACACAAGTAACCATGATGTTCCCTGTCTGTCACTCACTCGACATTGTGTCGATGTAGTGACACTAGGGGTCCCTATACGAAATGCCACAACTGGCTGAACTGTGTTACGTGAACTGACGGTGTGTAGTGGGCAGACTGCTGTGTGCCTCATAGCCAGCGCACTAGGTCGACACGTAACCTCCCCCAACATAGGCCCTTTCTGGGGACAAGTTGACTACCCAAAGATAGAGACAGGCTTAACCCAGTCGTAGCCTCTTTTCCCCTTCTCTTTTTCCACTCCCTAAAAAAGAAGGGGGATTATCTGACTGGGCCGCCAGGTCTAGTTGGGGGGTGTCCCTCCCAAGGGGAAGACACCGCGGAGACCACACCTCACCCAAAGAGAGGGGGGGATATTTAAGTGGAAGAATACGTAACATGGTCTTTCCAACCATGTGGAGAGCCTTCAAGGTAGATCCTGCCCAATGGGGGAGGAGTTACTACAAACATGGAGACTGGGGCAGAGGGGTTCTGCCCAAGGAAGACGCAGTTTGCCAGCAGGGAAATGAATTAGCGGAAGATATATAATCGCCTGGGGTTAGCCTTATAGGGAACCGCCACATGCGGTGCACCTACCCCAGAACAGGGCTCTTAGTTAGCGTGTGTACTGGGCCAGCAGCGAGTCTCTCTGAAAACTCGACTGCCACAGGGCTCGGAGGAAGTCAACCAGGGAACAAAGTTTGTGAACACTACTGGGAATTAATGGCGCACGTCTTCAGCTCCAAGGGAGGTGGAAAGCGCTATGTGCAAGCGATACACCTGGCCAGCTATCCCGGGCTTATCCGCTTGTGTTGTGTGCCACTACCTGGGACGAAACCGGTTCCACCCGGAGGTTGTAGAACCTTGCACAGGTGTTGGGTGTTGCCCAGCCCGCTGCTCTGCAAATGTCTGTTAGAGAGGCACCCCTGGCCAGGGCCCAGGGAGCCGCTACACCCCTGGTAGAATGGGCTTGTAGCCCTACTGGGGGCGGCATGTCCTAGGCAACATATGCCATAGTTATGGCGTCAATGAGCCAGTGGGCGATCCTCTGCTTGGAGACAGCGCTTCCTTTCTGCTGTGAACCAAAGCAGACAAAGAGCTGCTCAGAGATTCTAAGGCTCTGCGTGCGATCCAAATAGATGCGTAAAGCGCGCACCGGACACAGCAACGACAGGGCTGGGTCTGCCTCCTCCTGGGGCAGCGCTTGCAGGTTCACCACCTGGTCCCTAAAGGGGTGGTGGGAACCTTGGGCACATAGCCCGGTCAGGGTCTCAGGATCACGTGAGAGTAACCTGGACCGAACTCCAGGCATGTTTCGCTGACAGAGAACGCTTGCAGGTCATCTACCCTCTTGATAGAAGTGAGCGCAGTCAGGAGGGCAGTCTTCAAGGAGAGTGCCTTAAGCTCAGCTGACTGCAAAGGCTCAAAGGGGGCTCTCCGTAGACCCTGAAGAACTACAGAGAGGACAGATGAGGGAACGAGGCACGGTCTGGAGGGATTCAGCCTCCTGGCGCCTCTTAGGAACCTGATGATCAGGTCGTGCTTCCCTAAGGACTTACCGTCGACTGCGTTGTGGTGTGCTGCTATGGCGGCAATGTACACCTTCAAGGTGGAAGGGGACAGCCTCCCTTCCAACCTCTCCTGCAGGAAGGAAAGCACTGATCCGACTGCGCATCTCTGGGGGTCTTCCCGATGGGAAGAACACCACTTAGCGAACAGACGCCACTTAAAGGCATACAGGCGCCTCATAGAGGGGGCCGTAGCCTGAGTGATCGTGTCTCTCGCAGGGCGAGCAGAATTGCCAACAACTCGAGGCAGTTGATGTGCCAATGCAGTAGTGCCCCAGCCCATTTTGGAGGCGTCTGTCATGACCATGACGTGCCTGGAGACCAGTTCTAAAGGAACACCTGCTTGTAGAAATGAGAGGTCGGTCCAAGGGCTGAAAAGACAGTGACAGACCGGTGTGATGGCCACGCGATGTGTCCCGTGGCACCATGCCCATCTCGGGACTCGAGTCTGGAGCCAGTGCTGAAGTGGCCTCCTATGCATCAACCCGAGCGGGGTGGCCACCACCAAGGACGCCATATGCCCCAGGAGCCTCTGAAAAAGTTTCAGTGGAACCGCTGTTCTCTGTTTGAACACCTTCAAACAGGCCAGCACCGACTGGGCACGCTCGTTCATAAGGCGCCGTCAAGGAGACTGAGTCCAACTCCAAACCGAAAAAAGAGATGCTCTGAACTGGCAGGAGCTTGCTCTTTTCCCAGTTGACCCGAAGCCCTAGTCGGCTGAGGTGTGAGAGCACCAGGTCCCTGTGTGTGCACAACATGTCTCGAGAGTGAGCTAGGATTAGCCAGTCGTCGAGATAGTTGATAATGCGAATGCCCACCTCCCTTAACGGGGCAAGGGCAGCCTCTGCGGTCTTCATAAAGACGCGAGGAGACAGGGACAGGTCGAAAGAGAGGACTTTGTACTGACATGCCTGACCCTCGAACGCGAACCGCAGGAAGGGTCTGTGTCGAGGAAGGATCGAGACGTGGAAGTACGCATCCTTCAGGTCTACCGCCGTGAACCAATCTTGATGCCGGATACTCGCCAGAATGCGTTTTTGCATCAGCACCTTGAACGGGAGTCTGTGTAAAGCCTAGTTCAGAACTCACAGGTCCAAGATTGGCTGCAACCCACCACTTTTTTCGGTACGATGAAGTAGGGGCTGAAAAACCCCTTCTTCATCTCGGCTGGAGGGACAGGTTCTATCACGCCCTTCCGTAGGAGGGTAGCGATCTCCATGCAAGGTAGCAGCATTTTTCGTCCTTCACCAAGGTGAAGTGGACACCGCTGAACCTGGGCAGACGACCGGTGAAGTGAATCGCGCAGCCGAGTTGGACGGTCCGGATCAGCCCTCGCAACGGATTGGCGAGCGCAAGCCATGCGTCCAAGTTCCGCGCAAGGGGGACCAAAGGGACAATGTCATCGGACGTACTGGCAAGTGGGGCCTCGCAGCGGGGCGGAGCTCGAGGTGCCACACCACGTCGTGGCCGTGCTGAGTCTAAGGACATCGAAGCACTTACCTGGCTCCTTGTGACCACCCCCGGAACAGCCTGGGATGGGGGAGGAAGAGGCCTGTCCTCGTGACCCATGGAGACTGTCACATCGGGGGCGGATTTGTGCCACAGCTGGGCGCTCGAGCGCCAAACCTGCCAAATAGAGTGGTGGACAGTGGTCGTGATGATGGCCGTGCACATTGGATACGTGACCCAGGGACAAGGAAACTGCTCTTGCTGAGCTCTTGAGTACCGCTGCCAGCATCAATCCCAGGGCGGAACTACCATCATGCAGTTCCTTTAGTGCCTTGGCGGACTTGCAGGAGAGCCATGGCATGCAGGGCGGAGGCGGCTTGTCCAGCGGCACCTTAGGCCTTGGCCGTCAGAGGCGATGTAAACCTACAGGCCTTGGACGGGGGCTTTGGGCACCTGCACCAGGTGGCGGCGCTCTGCGGGCATAGGTGCACCGTGAGCACCTTTATCCACCGGGGGATTGCCGAATAGCCCTTGGCCGCCCCACCAGAGGGTAGTGAGGACAGGGAAGCTGAAAAGATCCCGCGACATTGTCAGCTATTCAAGCACTTCTGGGAAGAAAGGAACAGGGGCGGGGCATGGCTTTGAGCGGCACCACGAGCCCAGGAACCAATCACCGAGCCGCGAGGGTTCAAGGAAGAGCAGAGGGTTCCACTCTAGCCGACGCTCGCGGCTGCCCGGGAAAGCATGTCATCATCTCCGCGTCAGCCTGTGACTGGGCAATCGTCCCCGAAGGGAGGAGCCCAGCTGAGGCTTCCGACTGGACGAGCCCGCTCTCCGATGCTGCACTCGAGAGCTCATCACTTTCACGGGCTCTGAATAAGAGGTCAAACTCGCCATGAGACGAGCCAGTGGACATATCCGGAAGCCCAATCGGGGCAGACGAGCGTGCTGGGGAATGGGAGGTCCGCAGGGGGATACCCGGCGGAGGCGGTCCCATTGGGTTCCCCAAATCGCTCCTAGTGCTAGCCGCGCTGGCCTCATACCCATGGGTAAAAGGACCGAGGCGTGGAGCCTCTGGGGTGGCTTGCTTTCTTACGGAGGCGAGTTGCGACCACAACGTTGCCATGGACATATCCTCGCAATGAGAACATGACCATCCACGAACGCTGTCTCCGCGTGAGCAGTGCCCAGACACGAAAGACAGTGATCGTGACCGTCAGAAGGCGAGAGATAACGAGTGCAACCAGGAATAACACACAATCGGAAAAGCATCTTTAGAAAGACGCGTCTTTAAAAAGACATTCTGTGTGTGCCGCTCTTTTAGAGAAATATTCTTTTTTAGAGAAATATACTCTTTTATTTCTGCCGAAGTGCCCAGGGGCATTCTCTGCAGTGCACCAGTGCAGAGGGGGGAGACGCCGCTGAAATCCAGCAGAGGCGAATGAACAGTAGTATTCAGCTCAGTGAGCATGACCGTTCGGCTCCGAAGAGAAAATCTGAGTGGTTGCATACCAGCTCCTTTTATACCCGTATGTCCGGGGGAGTGGCATGCAAATACCACTCGCCAATTTTCATTGGCCTTTTATCAAAGACCAGAGGTATCTCGGGCTCCCAAGAGTGACCCCTAGTGTCACTACATCGACACAACGTCGAGTGAGTGACAGATAGGGAACACTCTATCTGTTGAGCTACAGTGCAATTTGATAACATTTGAACAAGCTTGTAATTGCAGGTGGTTATGTAATACAAAAGTTAGTATGTTCATAACCATGCCGTCTGACACTGAGACTAACAGCTTGTTTGAGCTGATGTTGATGGTAGGGAAAAAGGGGGGGTACGCTTACATGCACATGTGTGCAGGTCATGCATGCATGAATCAAGAGGGATGATTGTGTATGTGCACCTAATGTAGAATTCTGAATTGCATTTGCAATAATCCACTTGCATTTACCTGACAAATGAAGCAAGTCTCACCAGCATTGTGCTTGTGAGAGAGCTTGGGCGGAGGAAACCAAATCGTGGTCGATTCCCATTTTATTCCCCACAAGGATGTTTTATTCTCTGCGAGTTCAGTGCAATTATTTTTAGCAGAAGCAAACTCATCTCCTCTGGAAATGACTCTATATATTATGTTGACTACTAGGTTAACGCAAAATGAATGTTCTCTCTTCCTTTCATCCAACTATAACCCTGCAGCCAAAATCACATTAAATATTCCTTTTATATCCTCGCATTCGGAGGGCACTGCTTTGTCATTGCTTGGCTGCACTATATGCCAATAAATAACTAATAAAAAACAAACTCAGATTTTTGGTCATGTTGGAACAGATCCTATGAGAAATGCATTACAATGACACCATGAGGGCATGCTGGGAATTTAGTATGCTTGAAAAACATAATCTGGAAAAACAGAGCAATTATTTCCTTGCAGCTCACAAATTTATCTAAGAGCAATGTGTTCATTGCAGACAGTGTACAGTATATTGGCAAACAAGATGCCAGAGGCAGTAATGCATATTTAAGAGCCCTTTTAATTTAGAAACAAGTGAATTGCTGTTTGCCCTAACACTTCACAATGAGTCTTGTCTAAGAAAGGTACACGCAAAGATTCTTATTAAAGGAACAGTTCACCCAAAAATTAAAATTTTCTCATCATTTACTCACCATCATGCCATCCCAGATGTGTATAACTTTCTTTCATCTGCTGAACTCAAATGAAGATATTTAGAAGAATTTCTTAGCTCTTTTGGTCCATCCAATGCAAGTGAATGGTGGCCAGAACTTTGAAGGTCCAAAGAGCACATAAAGGCAGCATAAAAGTAATCCATACGACTCAAGTGGTTAAATCAATGTCTTCAGAAGTGATATGATAGGTGTGGGCGAGAAACAGCTCACTTTCACATTCTTCTTCTTGTGTTATTGGTGATTCACATTCTTCATGCATATCACCCCCTACTGGGCTGGGAGAAGAGCTTCTAGCAAAAAAAAGGACTTAAATAATGATCTGTTTCTCACCCACACCTATCATATCACTTCTGAAAATATGGATTAAAACACTGGAGTCATATAGATTACATTTATGCTGCCATTATATGCTTTTTGGAGCGTCAAAATCACCCTTATGTTGTTCCAAACCAGCATGACTTTATTTTTCTTCCATGGAACACAAAAGGAGATGTTAGGTAGAATGTAATAGACTGACAGTCTCAGTAAAAGTTCGCTTTCATTGTATCTTTTTTCTGTACAGTAAAAGTGAATGGTGAATGGTGGTCATGAAGGTAAGTAAATGATGAGAGAATTTTTATTTTTTGGTTAACTATTCCTTTAACTGTAGACACAATGAACATAGGTGGCTTATCATTAATTTAAGTGATTATATAAGATTAACCCAGTGTGAAACCAATGTACATCATGCACTTCAGCTGTTAAACTGTAATTATGTGTTACATGATGACACTACACATTATAATACACTACTGACGATTTATACAAATAAGGATTGGAATCATAAGGAAATTAACGATTTCAGTTTGTATCCTCTTAACAATTCAGATTCTTTAATGGTTCCATTAATTCTTTTTATTTTTGAAAAGCAAATATTTTGAAATATGAAATAAATTTTCATTGTATTTCCAGCCCTCTATTGCCAAATTATGAGATTATTTCAGATTTCAACTGAGCAGATATAACGAATCAGAAATACATTTCATACAATTCATGCAAAAAGTGTTTACACAGACTTTTAATGACTTTTCAAAGACTCCAATAATTTGTCCTAATTATATATAAAATTCAAAATTCAAAACAAACAAAATGTTATAACATATTTTTTTTTTATTTATCTATTTATTGTAAAATACTGATAACAACTAAACTCATGTGTTGGTTGATCTTTGTCACACATTGTCATTTGAACAACCAGTCAGGAATCTCAGGAGACCTACACTCACGAGCACTTTATTAGGAACACTATGGTCTTAATAAAGTGCCTAATGTGGTCTTCTGCTCTTGTAGCCCATCCGCCTCAAGGTTTGACATGTTGCGCATTCTGAGATGCTATTCTGCTCACTACAATTGTACAGAGTGGTTATCTGAGTTACCGTAGCCTTTCTGTCAGCTTGAACCAGTCTGGCCATTCTCCATTGACCTCTCTCATCAACAAGGCGTTTTCGTCCACAGGACTGCCACTCACTGGATTTTTTTTTTTTTTTTTTGCACAATTGTCACGGATTCACCTGACTCTCCCACCACACACACATAACCTTCCCTCTCTCCCGAATACTAATCACTTGCACCTGCCTTCCATCAACACGCCAATGAGCTCCACAATATAAGCCCCACACACTCCTCAATTGATGTCTGGTCTCCCATGGAATACAGACTCACTTACCTGCGACTTACCTGTTCTCCCGTAATTCTCCAAGTTCTACTCCAATGACATTCAGCGATTTCTCCATGTTTCCTCTCCAACGTCTCCCTCAATTTGTGTGTGTTCCACTCCAGCGACTTTCAGCGATCTCTCCATGTTTCCTCTCCAATGTCTCCTTCAAATTATGTGTGTGGCTCTTCAAGTATAATCACTCCCTACATCGATACAAACTGTCATCAGGTTTCTGTTCATCTCACCAGCTCAGTACTTCATGTTTGATACTCACCTGTTTCTCTGTTTGTGTTTTCAATAAATACCTGCCTTCGGGTTCAATCACCATCTTTGAGTCTAGGTTTCCGCAACAGAATACCAGACCAACCAAAAGCATGAACCCAGCAGGTCCAGACCCATTTCAACAGCTGGTTGACACCCTCCGCTGTGCACTCACCCCACCGGTTAACCCCTCTGCACCTCCAATCCCGACCAGCACTCCCTCCACCTCTTCTTCTTCACCGGTCTATTCTGCCAGTCCTTTAGTCAATCCAGCGCCATACTCTGGATCGGTGGAGAACTGCGGTGGCTTCCTTCTCCAATGTTCGCCGTCCTAGAGGTGCAGCCACATCGATTTTCCACCAAGCGGGCAAAAATGTCCTTCATAATCTCTCTGCTTGCAGGAAGAGCTTTGCAGTGGGCTCAATCTCTCTGGGAACAAAACAGTCCAGTTACTCAGTCACTTGAGAGCTTCATCCAACACTTCAAGGAAGTTTTCGGATGCCCAGCAGGAGATACATCCATTAGTGAGCAACTCTATAACTCAGTTTGTACTGCAGTGGAAAGGGACACGTCATCTCGGTGCGTCCTATTCATCCTCCACACCCACTGGTGAGTCATGTTAACACTCCTAATGTCAGTTATTCACCATTGTTAACCAGTGTGATGCTAACTGCTTCTGGTCTGTCACTCACAGTATCCACTCTCTTCGACTCTGGGTCAGCCAGCAACTTCATCTCTGACGTGCTCTGCCGCCAGCTTCACCTTGTGATCCCAACTTCAAGATACACTCCATAATCAGCAAAACTCTGGGCAGAGGAGTCATTCGCCACTGTGTGGGCCCTGTTAAACTTCAAATTGGATGTTTGCACAACGAGGAGATCATCCTACTGGTTCTGGAGAGCTCTACAGCCGACATCATATTAGGACATCCATGGCTCATTCAACATTCTCCCGTCATCTCCTGGTCCACTGGAAACATCCTGAGGTGGAGACCCCAGTGTTTCCCTTCCTGCTTCCCCAATCATCACACTCCAAGACCCTTGGCTTTTATCAAGAAATCTCCTCCTCTCCATCTCAACACCAACTCCATCGAGAGGCCAACTAGTTTAACCTCGGTGATGATCCCATCCTGCTACTCCCACTTTCAGGATGTCTTCTGCCCCCTACACGCCTCACAACTACCTCCTCATAGACCATGGGACTGTACAATAGACCTTCTCCCCGGTGAGCCAGTGCCCCATGGTAAGATATACCCTCTCTCCATCCCAGAGCAAAAGGCCATGGAGGAGTATATTGAGGAGGCCTTTCGCCAGGGCTACATCTGGCCATCCACATCCCCTGCTGCTTCAAGCTTTTTCTTCGTGGTGAAGAAGAATGGAGGCCTGCAGCCCTGCATAGATTACCGCTCCCTCAACAGAATAACAGTAAAGTTCCGTCATCCGCTTCTCCTCGTCCCGGCTGCCTTGGAACTGTTGAGAGGAGCTACAATCTTCACCAAGATGGACCTTCGCAGCGCGTACAACCTCATTTTGATCCGGAAGGGAGATGAATGGAAGACCGCCTTTGTGACTCCTACAGGCCACTACGAGTACCGGGTGAGGTCGTATGGCCTGGTCAATGCCCCTTCCGTGTTCCAGGGTTCATGAATGAGGTGTTCCGAGAGTACCTCCATCTGTTCATCCTCATCTACATAGATGATATTCTGGTGTACTCCCAGAACGAGACCAACCACCGCCAACATGTTGTGCTTGTGTTGGAAAGGCTGAGGGAATTCCATCTATACCTCAAGGCTGAAAAATTTAGTTCCATCAGACATCCCTCCAGTTCCTTGGCTACAACATCAGCCCTGAAGGCATTCAGATAGACGTGGGGAAGGTAGAAGCCGTGCAATCCTGGCCCACTCCTTCCACCATCAAAGAACTCCAGCGCTTTTTAGTATTTGCCAACTTCTACCATCAGTTAATTAAGAACTACAGCTCCATCACTGCTCCGTTAACTTCCCTCCTCCAATCCAAGTCTCTATCCTGGACCCTCGAGGCCTCCTATGCCTTTCAACACCTCAAGAAAGCCTTCACCACAGCTCCACTCCTCATCCATCCAGACCCAAGCAAACCTTTTGTGGTGGAGGTAGATGCCACTGGAAACTGGGAGCTTTTGGCAATCAAACTAGCCCTAGAAGAGTGGGGGATTGGCTGGAGGGGGTCCAACATCCTTTCCTGGTGTTGACAGACCACAAAAACCTTGAGTATCTTCAGGAAGCTCGTCGACTCAATCCTCGCAAGGCACGATGGCCCTCTCCTTCACATGCTTTGACCTCACCATCTTCTATCGTCCAGAAGTCAAGATTATCAAAGCAGATGCTCTTTCCCACCTCTTCTCTCCAGAGGAAAACACTGAAGAACCTGATATCATACTTCCTCCACATGTCATAGTAAGCCCCATCCAGTGGTCCCTGGACGATAGCATCACGGAAGCCGCCGCCACTGAACCTGCTCCACTGGGCTGCCCTGCCAACAGGACTTATGTACCCATTTCCCAATGTCTGACACTCATTGAATCCGTACACTCCTCTTTGGGCACTGGCCACCCCGGGACCAATAGGACCCTCTCGCTCATCCAGGACCAGTTCTGGTTGCCATGTATGGACAGAGATGTCATAAGGTTCATCCAGGGATATCCAGATTACACCATGTCTAGAACCCCACGACAACTACCAGCTGGCAAACTCCTTCCACTGCCCGTACCACGTCCCCCTAGATCACACCTGGGAGTGGACTTTATCACTCATTTACTGTCCTCTGAAGGATTCACCTGCATATTAGTGACAATGGACCGATTCTCCACGGCCTGTAAGCTGGTTCCCCTCAAAGGTCTTCCTACCGCCTTAGAAACTGCTGAAACCTTATTTAACCATGTATTCCATAATTATGGATCCCCGAAGACATAGTCTCAGACAGAGGTCCCCAGTTCATTTCGAGAGTCTGGAAAGCATTCTTCTCCATCCTGGGTGTGACCATCAGCCTCTCCTCTAGATACCATCCATAGAGTAATGGGCAGATGGAAAGGAAAATCCAGGAGATAGGCCGATTCCTCAGAACCTTCTGTCATCGCTGCCAGAACTGTTGGAGTCGCTTCCTGTCCTGGGCCAAGAATGCACAGAACTCCCTGCATCAGCCTTTCACCAATCTCATTCCATTTCAGTGCATACTCAGCTACCAACCTCCTCTCTTTCTATGGTCCGGAGAGCCGTCCGATGTCCCATTTGTCAACCATTGGTTTGGAGAGCACAATAGGGTCTGGGACTTGGTTCACCACCATCTGCAATGGGCAGTGCGCACTTTTCCCTTTTGAAACCTCACCACCTGTCTCTCTTCCCCACTCCTCTGAACCTGGTCCGGTTGATGAACCCCCCCCAATCCTGGAAGACGGACCTGTCAACGCAGTCAGAGACATCTTGGACTCCCGGCGCCGCAGGGGTTGTCTCGAGTACTTCGTGGATTGGGAAGGCTATGGTCCCGAAGAAAGATCATGGATACCTTGAGATGACAATCTGGACCCGACCCTACTCACCAACTTCCACAACACTCACCCAAATCATCCAGCTCCTCATGGACGGGGTCGGCCATGGCGTCGGGAGGTACGTCCCTTTGGATCAGTCTGTGGAGGGGGGGGGGTAATGTCACAGATTTACCTGACTCTCCCGCCACACACACATAACCTTCCCTCTCTCCCAAATACTAACCACCTGCACCTGCCTTCCATCAACAGGCCAATCAGCTCCACAATATAAGCCCCACTCACTCCTCAATCAATGTCTGGTCTCCCATGGAATACAGACTCACTTACCTGCGACTTACCTGTTCTCCCGTAATTATCCAAGTTCTACTCCAACTACATTCAGCTATCTCTCCACGTTTCCTCTCCAACATCTCCCTCGATTTGTGTGTGTTCCACTCCAGCGACTTTCAACGATCTCTCCAAGTTTCCTCTCCAATGTCTCCTTCAAATTGTGTGTGTGGCTCTTCAAGGATAATCACTCCCTCCATCGGTATGATCTGTCATCAGGTTTCTGTTCATCTCAACAGCTCAATACTTTATGTTTGATACTATACCTGTCTTCGGGGTCAAACACCATCTTTGAGTCTGGGTTTCCGTAACAACCATTCTGCGTAAACTCTAGAGACTATTGTGCATGAAAATCCCAGGAGATCACATTTTTCCACATTCTAATAGTTGATGTGAATATTAACTGAAACTCTATACCCGTATCTGCATGATTTTATGCTTTACACTGCTGCCACACAATTGGCTGATTAGATAATCGCATGAATAAGTAGGTGTACAGGTGTTCCCAATAAAGTGCTTGGTGAGTGTATGTACAACAGGATAACACAATAACAGTTCTTGGTTCTTTCTGAGTTAGAAAAGTCATATTGCAGGTAGAATTATTAAGTATGTGTTTTTTATAACTAAAAACACTATATATAAAAATGTGATATTTTTTTTAGGGATGATTTCCTTGTTTCTAATTCCCAAATTGTTCAGTTGGTGCAATCTCTTAGTAGGTACTAAAGAGCAGTGATTGAATTGAAGGGGAGTTTGGGGGGTCCCAGAACCTCCATAAGACTTAAGGGACAAAATAATGTAACTTGGGGAGTCGGGATTGGAGGTGCAGAGGGGATAACCAGTGGGGGAGTTTTTTTCAGATGTTTGCGGTGACACAATGCAACATTGTCCAATCCAAAGCAAGATTTTTTATGTTGGAAAATTCTACAACATGCGCTGTTTTTTTTTTCTTTTCTTTTTTTTTTCCTCCTCTTTTCTCCCCAATTTGGAATGTCCAGTTCCTAATGCGCTCTAAGTCCTTGTGGTGGCATAGTGACACGAATCTCAGTTGCCTCCGCATCTGAGACAGTCAATCCGTGCATCTTATCACGTGGCTTGTTGAGCGCATTACTGCGGAGACATACCGCATGTGGAGGCTTCACACTATTCTCCATGGCATCCACGCACAACCCACCACGTGCCCCACCGAGAATGAGAACCACATTATAGCGACCACGACGAGGTTACCACATGCGACTCTACCCTCCCTAGCAACCAGGCCAATTTGCTTGCTTAGGAGACTTGGCTGGAGTCATTCAGCAATTCGAACTCGCGACTCCAGGGGTGGTAGACAGCGTCTTTACTCACTGAGCTACCCAGGCCCCCACTGGTAGAATGGATCTTCATTTTCACCTCATAGTAATGGTTAGAAATGATTCTTCTTTGATATATTTGATTTATATTTGATTATTGGTACTCCCAGCCATGGCCCGTGCATTTTAAGTCTAGGCCTTCAGTGTGATTCATAACATTAAGAAAACACAGTTTCACAATGAATAAGACACTGTATGCCTATCATACTTTACATGGCAGTCAACTAATAATACCAATTGACATTTTAAAAACACATCCACACACAATTAGGAGTGGAAAGCGATTGAAAATACATAGGCAAATAGGTCAATGAGAATGAAAGGATGAAAAAAGATTTATTTATTAGGCATGTTAAGCCAGCAGAGAAGGCTTTGCTGGCCATGATAAATTGCCTCTGGGTACTC
This sequence comes from Myxocyprinus asiaticus, assembly GCF_019703515.2. Classification (NCBI taxonomy): domain Eukaryota; kingdom Metazoa; phylum Chordata; class Actinopteri; order Cypriniformes; family Catostomidae; genus Myxocyprinus; species Myxocyprinus asiaticus. The sequence goes on from NC_059363.1 coordinate 13,208,075, forward strand.
CTAAATTACTAAATTAAGTAATCTTTTACCTTAGAACTAAACCGGCACTAGAGGTTAATTAATATGCATGCAGTTAATATGCACATACTGTAGTTTTGCCTGTATTTATCTGACACTTCATGTCAGCTTACGATCAGACATTTGTTATTACATTGATGCTATGTGGAGAAATATCTTTGTCTAATTATTATGCTGTGCCTGTGACGAGAGACCCTCCCTCAATATTGATAATCAATAATAAATGATTGCAAAAACAGAGAAAATTCAATATTGCATATGATGCTGTTTAGTAATGTGCTATGTCCTATTTATAACTCTAATATACACTATGCATCTCAGCCATGTTGACAACTTTTTAAATTCTAAAAAGTTTTTTTTCTATTATTAAGCCACCTTATCTTAATCTTACTCTTGTCTTACAACTCATTAAATATAAAAAATGACTCATTTTAATCAATATATTGATTTATATTGGGAAGTCGAGCATGCATCTGACATAATTATTCAGTTAAAACAGTCTTGTGCTTTTATGGCTACCAGCATTTTTTTCTGCCGCTATGAAATCTTTTCTCTCTCTCCACAGCGATACTTTCATCTTTCCCCGCATTAATGTTATTAAAGCATTAGATTTGCTGAGTGTCGATGCAGTGAGATGCTCAGATATGTAGTCTATTTAATAAACTTTGCTTGGAGCAGAGACAACATAGCGAGTTACAGCAGAGAATTTTGCTGAGAAAGAACATGAGGCAACATGAGACCCCCCATTCAATATGAACTCTGCTAAAGAGGTTAAAAGAACACTAGTTTATGGCACAATGAAATGGTTCAAAATGAAAATAGAGCATTTTCAAAAAGAGCAACTGAAGAGATGCATTCCCATGAGTCATCTCACTCACACCATATTTAGGGAGGCAAAGGAGGAAAAAGGCACACTGTCTCCAACTGAAACTATCCGCTGTTATGCTGTTGGACAGTGCTACTTCTAAAAAATGTGTGGTTTATACATTATTCGATTTGATATTTGTTTTGTTATATTTTTGCACTGTCAATTATTTTCTTATACAAATACCTCCTCAAAGAAAATGCCCTTGGTGTTCATGTATCTTTTCAGCACACTTATAATCTAAGAGAGCTGAAATTATTGTCAACACAGAACAGAAGTGAACCACTGACAGGCACTCAAAACCAAGAGTGTCACTACTGTAGATCATCTACTTTGCTGCATATTTTTGTTTCAGGGTCACTTTCACATTTGCTGATATGAGAATTTCACACTTAAAGGGATAGTTTACCCACAAATAAGAATTCTGTAATCGTTTACTCACCCTCATGATATTTTAGGCAGAATGTCTGACATTGAAAGTCAGTGGTTCCTGAGGCAAACATACAGCCTAACATCTTGTTTTGGGTTCCTCTAAAGTAAGAAAGTGATACGAGTTTTGAACAACATGAGGATAAGTAAATGATGATAGAATTTAAATTTTTGGGTGAATTATCCCTTTAATAGAACACTCAAACAATCTGCTGATTTTATCAAGCAAACATTAATAAACTATCTAAAAAGTGTTTTTGTAGCACAACACTATGTTTATGTTAAATTAGTGCCGGTGCAGTTGAAACCACAAAGGATGCCACAGCCTGCCAAACACTCAGAGGAAAAAGAAAAACAGAGAAAGAGAGAGCAAAACGAGAGAAAGTAAAAAAGGTGTTTCTATTACTGAGAACATGCACATGAGAGTTTTCCTCAAGTGTGAATCAATTCAGTATATTAAACTGTATACACATTTAATGTAGACTGTGAGAGGTAGAACCCTGATACCAAACCAGCAATGATAAAACCATTATTAAGTGTTCCCCAGAGTTAGCCATCATCTACAAACCTGAGCAAGTGAACTCTCAGCTACTTAAAATGTGTTTTTTTTTTTTTTTTTTTTGCCTCTGCCTCCCTGTGGAGAGCATTATGTTAAGGCTATTATGTATTTCTCTCACTACTGTAATGTGATGATAACTAGCAGGTGAGTCCATTGGGAAAGGTTTGAGTTATCTTCAGTGCCTGACGGATTGCTGATAGTGTTACAGGACTGTGCTTTGTGTTTTAGAATTCTCAACACATTCCCCACATAAAATGACCTCACACCAGTTTTTTTAACCATAGCTATGATCTATAAATGTACTGTGTGTGCTGTGTATTCGGATCACTGTCTATGTATATTATGCAAGCTATTATTCTATAAAGGAAACAATATATGGAAATTCGCAGTGATTTTTAGAGGAAAAATATTGTGGCACCTCATGAGATTGTTTTATACAACTCATGGGTTTCACAAAAAAAAAAAAAAAAAAAAAGGCTTTTACTGATTTTATTGACTGACATCCTAACCTAAGCTAACATTAAGACTAATAACCTCCTGTCAAAAGGAAAAGCAGTAAGTTCACTTCGCAAATTTATTTTATTTGCAGCACTTCAGAAACTCTTTGAAAAGAAAATGCACTCATAGTCACGTGCTATTGAACATGAAATGATGTGGTATTATACTTTAAATGGTTTAGAAGGGGGCACTTTAGCTTTACCTGAGGTGTTCTGTGCAAATTATTAGTGTAAAGCATTTAAGAATAAAAACTTCAGACATATTTATGGCTATATATCTATACCTATATAATTTAAAACTCAAATTATTCAAATTACAGCAAGGCAATGTCCATAAAAATCTTACAAAGCTATTAGTTAGTGCTTAAGATTGTGTTTTTTTAAGGATGAGATAGATGTTTGAAATAATTGTGAATTCCAAAAATGTATTCTGTAACAATTTTCTTACCCTCATGTCATTCCAAAACCAAATGACTTTTTGGGCTCTATATTTGTGACTTTGCTAGGCGCAATAATAACAAGTTTATTTTGTATAGTGCCTTTCCAAAGCTCAAGGATGCTGTGGAGAAATTAAACTTAAAGCACTCAACAGAGGAACATAAAACAAATATACACTACAAAACAATGAACAATGGGAGAGCAGAAAAGCTTGTTTCAAGTGTCCTGTAACACAGTCAAGACTGCAGGTGAGACATGCCAATAGAAAACATACATCCTTTGTAGTATTTCACTGCTAAACACCAAAGCACTAAATGATGGCAGACAAAACAGAGGACAGTTCACAGTAAAGATGTACAAATGGTCCGTATTTCTATTCTTTTAATGCATTACATTCAGCACATTTACACCACCAAATTCTTATGAACAGGCTGTCTTCATTTATATTGAAGTTGCTTGACAAGGTATTAAGTGCATAAAGGATGCACAAAAATATCAAAACATCATGGCCATGCCGACTGACTCTGCGCATATGACGTATCGCATAGCGCTGCATATCACTGTCCGTCTGTTCAATCAGGTTTTAGCGACTCACTTTAAACCTTAAAAAAGGAACCAAAATTACATTATAAAAGTAGTTCATATGATGGTAACACAAGAGCTTGCATTTTTTTAAGCACTAAACAACAAAACTTCTCGCGTAAACATGCTACTTCCATAGTGCTTATGAATGCGCAACCATCTGCAATAGTAACTTATAAAAAATAACCTATATTGCGGGTTATTTCCACCAAAACCTATCGTAAACTGACAGAAAACTTGGAAAATGATGCACAAGTCACATAGACAACTTTTAAAGGGACTTCTGTGTCCATTTTAAACTTGAGTCACTATCAACTGCCATTGTATTGAAAAATTAATTAAAAATCTCTTTTTGTGTTCCGCATAACAAAGTCAGAATTATAGGTTTAGAATTAAATGAGTAAATTATGACAGCATTTTAATTTTTTTGCTGAACTATTCCTTTAATAGCATCCTAGTGAACACAGTTGGACAGTAGAACAGGAAGGGCATGTAAATGTGCAATATATTAATTAACCAACAATAAAAACAAAACAAAAATGGAAGCTAGAAATCATTGCAGCGGAATTGCGTTTCATCTCCTCAACCAACTTTTCCATTACACATCTGTCTGACAAATCACTCTATCACCAGCACTATTCTGATTAGGGCCTGATTACAGTCTGATAAGAAATACACAACTGCCAAACACAATAACATGCTCCCGACATGTGCCTATCAGGACTTCATATGTGAGACATTTGACAGAGGCAGTTAACCTTCAGAGAACGATGAAGGATGGAGCGTTCGAGCATTTCAGAGATTCTATTACCAAATTGTGACAGAAGGAGGGCGTGGCCGGGACGCGACAATGGACGCCCGGCCACGCCCTCCTCCTCGTCACACAAATATTCTGTCATTTAAGTCTGTCCTTTTTCAAGTGGATGAGGAGACGGAGCATAGTTCCTGCCTAATAACATGCATATTTACATACTTTGTTATGATGCTTACATCAACTGAAATAATTATTATTGATGTACTAAATCATAAACTTGTACATAACATTTTACTTTTAACCTGCCTGTCCGGCCTGCTTGGCAGACATCTCGGCCTGGCTGAAGGATCACCACCTGCAACTCAACCTAGCGAAAACTGAGCTCCTCATCGTTCCAGCCAATCCTGCTTTTGAGTACAAAATCACTGTTCAGCTGGGTTCATCCACAATGACACCTTCCAAAATGGTCAGAAATCTAGGGGTAACCATCGACAACCAACTCAGTTTCACAGACCACATCTCAAACACAGCGTGATCATGTAGTCATCAGCGTGTTACACTCTACAACATCAGGAAAATAAGACCCTTCCTATCTGAATATGCCAAACAACTCCTTGTTTAGTCACTTATCATATCTAGACTGGATTACTGTAACGCTCTCATTGCCGGCCTTCCTGCATGTGCAAATAGGCCTCTACAAATGATCCAGAATGCAGCAGCACATCTGGTCTTCAACGAACCAAAGAGAGTGCATGTTACAGCACTCCTTGTCTCTCTACACTGGCTGCCGGTTGCTGCACGTATCAAGTTCGAGGCTCTGATGCTGGCATACAAGAAGTCACTTGATCTGCTCCAGCTTACCTAAAATCATTCCTGCAGAGCTACGTTCCCACCAGAAGCCTGCGGTCAGCTAATGAGCGGCGTCTTGTTGTACCAACACAAAGATGCACCAAATCACTTTCCCGGACTTTCGGCTTCACTGTACCTCGGTGGTGGAAGCTGCTGAAGACACATCTTTACCATGAGCACTTGACCATACACTCATAATAAAAAAGAAAATTAAAAATATACAGTATATATATATATATATATATATATATATATATATATATATATATATATATTTATATTTATTTATTAATCCTGTTGCACTCTAATCAGTCTTGGATAGTATTGCAACTGAAACTTTGTAAAGCAGCACTTAACGTATTAAATTCTCCTCTTATGTAAGTCGCTTTGGATAAAAGTGTCCGCCAAATTAATAAATGTAAATGTAATCGTAACAAAATATTTTTTATTTAGCGAGGGAAAATTCAACATTTAGTGTGTAATTTCTGTGCAACTAGCTTCACCAAACAGAACTGCAAAAAAAATGTTCCATTGGTTTTACAAACTGAAAGTCCCACCATTGTTCTGGCTGGATGGGCCGCTCAAACAAACAAAGCTCATACTCCGCTTAAATGCGCTCTTGGAGTGCCAAACTAGCCTGCAAATTTTGAGCTTCTGGACGAGATTTACTCTTTGGATTTGCATCCGTGCTTTGATTACTTGGTGGATCTGGCTATCCAAGTTGATCAATGCCTGATCCTACGCCAACGTCGATGCCGCTTTCCACCTCCCCTGGCGGCTGATCCTCCAACTCGGTCTGCTTCTTCAGCCAACTCACCAGTATCACGGCCCGACACTGAGCCAATGCAAGTCGCTAGAACACAAATCTCATGTAGGGAGAAACAGTGACGTCACGTTAATGGACTATGTTTTTATTGTGCTCATTCTTATCATCTCTGTGCTTCCTGTCGGTAAAAAGATATCGGTCATTGTAGAAAAGGGGTTACTGGCGAGCGCTACACCATTGGACAAAACCCCTGGACTTCAGACACTTCTCCCGGCCCGACTGCAGTGTGGATCTACCTGTCACATGGTTTCTGCCTTGTTTGATTCCGGAGCTGAAGGGAACTTTATGGATTTCGAATTGGCTTCTAAGTGGCAACTTCCCATGGTCCAGTTGGATAAACTAATCACCCACCAACAGTGGCACGCTGTTGTCCGTCATCACTCAATCCAAAAAGCCGGTCACCTTAGTCTCTGGGAATTCATAACTGGTCTCCCCCCTCCCATGGCAACACAGTCGTTTTGACTGTAGTGGACCGGTTCTTGAATGGGGCTCATTTCATTCCCCTCCTGGGTACTGTCACGGCTTGTTTTGTAATTTTCTCTCCCTCATGTCTCGCAGGCACGGCCAGCGTGCATGATCTGCGTTTTCATGGGAACACTGATTGTCCCTGGGGGAACGCTGATCATGCCACTGATTAGCATGCCAAGCAACACCTGTTCTCCTCTAATTCAAGTCCATCATGTTCTCAGTATCTTTGCTAGATAGTTGTTTGATGTTGAGTACTAACCTCTCTGCTTAGTTGGTCCTGTCTCGTGTATTTGTTGGTTGCCCACGTGTTGGGTGTGTGGTTGCCTTCCAGTTTTTGCTGCATGTCAGCTGGTCTTCCACGGAGGATACCTCATCTCTGCCCACGTGTCGGGAGTAAGATCGCCCATCTCAGCTGGGCATTGTTCTGCACCTCACTTCGACGGATGATTCCACGAATCTGTCCCTGACTTCCACAACGCACACACTCATCCAATGAACACACTGTTCATGGATTGCCCTTTGCGTGGCCAGTGCATGCACGCTATTGGAGATTGCTTCCTGCTGCTGCAGCTGGTGCCGGGATCTTCGACATTCCACAACCTAGTGACTGCTCATATTTGTTGTTAATAAATACTTTGAACTGTTCCTCTGCTCTCGGGTATGTTTATTCTCACTATCGCTCGTTACACAAGTCAACAATATAATCCAGAGTGATGGTATCAGCAGGAGATACCAGACAGTCCAAACAGAATGAGTGCAAGTAAAAATATAGTGTCCAAACAAGAGGTCCCTGCTGGAGTGATGTTACAAACCACTGCTACCTACAGCTCTTACGGCGCGAATCACTGATAAACTGCGCAACAAACATCCAGTGCGAGCACAAGGCGGTGTTCAACTGGCAGAGAGCTTGCGAGTCGCGGCTGCCTGGTCACAGTCCAACGCACATCAATGCATGAAAATTTGTTTGGATTAAATCCAAGAATGTCCATAATAGGGATGTGTGTAGTATGGGATGGAGAATAACACAGACAAACAGAAGATAAACAAACATCTTTGGCGTGAAGCAGCAGCACTTAGTAAACAAACTTCTAGTATGCAGGACAACAGGTGTCATTATAGAGTCCAAAATTAGAAGTACTACTCAGAACAACTGGATGAATAAGAACCAGCTAAAAACTTACTGAGTGCACATTTATGTATTTCTCTTATAGCGATTTCTCAGATGTGAGAAAATAACCAGGGCTTGACTAAAAATTGGCTAAAATTGCCACATATATTTAATTGATGTGAGGACAAAAAAAAAAAAATAAAATAAAATTAAAAAAAATAGTTACTTTTTTTTTATCTGTTATCTAACGTATCTGTTTTTTTTTTTAAGTATGTTGAAGTGTGGCTTACACTGACACCTAGTGGTGTAGATGCTGCATCTTTCAAACACAAACATCTTTCAGAATAAAATAGCTTTTATAAGGTTACTGACATGACTGAACTCTTCATCTTACATGAGTGGTCATGATTTTATACATATGTTTCAAAATTACTTTACTATAGTAAAACTTTGAGGAAAAACAAAAACTGAGTGCACCTTTAAGTAGTAGAATATGCCCTCATAAAAGTAAAATGCCCCTGTTCCAGGGGAACAAATACAATAAAAATGCTGATTTTACCATACATTTTGTTCTAAAGCAGTTTTATCAATAATTGTGCCATTCAAATCACAGTTAGCAAGCCAAAGGCAGTTAACAAACCTCAATTAAAAGTAAACATTTTATCTTTACACTATTCCATCAAAACTACTCTATTAATTCCAGTATTTTTGCTTTCAGGAATTTTGATTTGTTTGTTTTTCAAGAGACATTAAATCACATGATTGTAGAAGAAAATAATTTCAGAAACAAACAAGTAAGAGAGTTAAGGATATTTGAGGACAGATCAAATTAGCAGACTCTGTCAAACAAAACTCCTCTTCACTTCAAGAAAGCTTATATTTTCCACTTTATGTATGTTTGAATTGAAGAGGTGAAGAGCAGTGAACCATTCAAGCTCAGCTGACAAAAGCAGTGCTGCATTCACACCAAATCACATTTAAACTGAGTGTATAATGAAAGCCAATGATGATGTTTTGCAATATGTTGCTTCCTGTGGAAAACTAGATGGATCACAGACAGGTAATTGCAAGAGAAACATTCTCAAAGCAAATCATAAATCTTACAGTGCAGAATAAACTCAGAAGCCTCAGGTATGCCATTTAAACAAACTTTTTCCTCTTAAATTGTCTCTTTATGGCTTTTCTTATGAGTATCAGTTTGAAAAGTGAGCAAACAGGGATTACTTCAAAGAATACAATTTATTTGTTTATTTTTGAAGAACTCTTTGCATAGGCAGTGTGGCCAAGTTATTCAAGGCATGTTCCATTCGAATCAGCTCCGTAAATGATTGTGTGGGTCTGTAGGTATGTTGTTGTTTTGAGGTTGTACATGAGCTGTGACCTTGTTACCTTCAAAACTCTGCATTGATCCACTGCAAAAACAGATGTCCTGGGACGGAACAAATGTTGTGGTGTGAACGTACTGAATTACCAGTTAATGTTTCTCTTCTGTAAGAAAAATTGTAGGGGAGGGGAACTCTGAACAGGAACTTGGCATGACCAGCTTTTTCTCAGCACTCTCATTTTTGGTTTGCATGGATCTAGACCCCCAAAACACAAACATGCAGGGCTGAGATTTATTCCTCGAGTTAATTTAAAATAATACACAACCAAGCACTAAGAGTTGATCTTTATGTAAAACCACACGATAGCAACACAACAATATTGCATCAATCTTTTACCACCAAATTACAACCATATTTTTTTTTTCTAGAAGCACTTCCACAAATGCTGATGAGATGAGTTTAATTTACTTTCATCTAGTGTTCCTCATTATAGAAGCGAGAGGAAAAGGATGACTTAAAATTCTTGCTACACATTCCAGATCCATAAAGCAAATCACAAATCCAAGAATAAAACGATACAGCTAAACAAATCTTTGACAGAAGATCTATTCTCGGGATGTGCCCAAAGCCGAATACATTATCAGAAAGGCACGAATAATGACTTCAATAACGAATAACGGATTCATCGGAATAATATAAAAAATATTAGTTTGACTGATAATCCAAGAAACACAAGCAGTGTTTAGAATGAACATATTCTAAATTACAATGAATTTTTGAGTCTGTGCAGCAAATATATCTAAAGTGTAAACTTTATAAATGAAAATGCACACGGTGTGATTTTAGATAGGATGGCTGTGGTCTCGACTGTAAATTGTTCGTGTCTGAAGCTTGTCAAGTATAATATTAACTAAGATACGACATCATGTACACTTTCCACTTCTTGAAATGTCTATGTTAATGTATCACACAATTCACACATGATTCCCATGTATTTATTTATAGCCTAAACCTGAACCCGATGTTAAATTCCTGACCTGATGTGATGATTTCATGTCAGAGCTCGTCTAGACATCTCTTAAAGTTGACCACATTTATATTCATATCAGTGATTAAGGTAATTACCTGGTTAAGACTTTATTCCGAAAATGCTCCATAAAGGTTTAAATGCTCCATATAGTATTCATCTATTCGGAATATTCCTGCTTATAAAAAACAAAGAAACTGAAACTTGCTCTGTCTTTTTTTTTCTTGATCTTTAAACTGTGCTAAATTGAGAATTTTAAGTGTTCTTGAGCTCTGAAAAGGCACTGTATAAATGAAACATTATTATTATTATTATTATTATTATTATTATTAATATTTAACTAAATAATGGTGTGCTATTGTAAAAAATCCTGATAGACTTACGAGACTTTCACCTGTTTGTAGGCTATATTGATTTATTATATTTATTTTAATGCTTGAATTTGTATTTAATATTCACTGCAAAATATGTGCTTAACATTTCACATTTTGCTTGACACCTCCTGCCTCCAGAAAAATTTTGTTATAAATGAACAGACAAATGAAAATTCTATTTCAGGCAGATATTAATATCAGAAATACTAGGAGAAATGTCTTGGTTACTGTTGTAACCTCCATTCCCTGATGGAGGGAATGAGACACTGTGTCGATGTAGTGACACTAGGGGTCGCTCTTGGGAGTCCCAAACACCTCTGATCTTTGAGAAAAGGCCAATGGGAACTGGCGAGTGGAATTTGCATGCCACTCCCCCGGACATATGGGTATAAAAGGAGCTGGCTAGCAACCACACATTCAGGTTTTGCGCTGAGGAGCCGAGACAGAGTCCTGGCCATTTCAGCGGGTAGTACAGTGTTGTGGCAAGAGGGACACAATGTCTCGTTCCCTCCATCAGGGAACGGAGGTTACAACAGTAAACAAGACGTTCCCTATCTGTCACTCACTGCAGCCGGATGCGAGAAGGCGGGGAGCCCGCGATCGTAGCGCCCTGGCCGCATGACAACAACGGCCGTAAACACTGGGTATATGACCCAGGGAGTGAGGAAACCGCTCTTTTTTTTTTAAAAATGTGGGTACCACATTTTTGTGGGTGAAATAAAAACAAAAGGGAACAAAGGATTCTCCTCTCGGCCCTCCACTGGGGGATTGAGTAGTCTGTGTACCAACTCCGGGGTTCCAGTGGGCCTCTTCCTCCCTGGGTCGTCTGTCTCTGGGGTGCTTGGAGACCTTCCTGGGACTCTACGCCGGGCCGAGTGGTTGGCTCGGGCTGCTGCGGAGCCGCCTGAGATGCAGCCACAGGGGGATGTCCTTGGCAGCAAGCAGACAGGGTGCGGGACCTTTAAACGCGCCGGGACAGGATGTGTTGGATGGCCTCCATCTGCTTCTTCACCGCTGAGAACTGCTGGGCAAAGTCCTAAAAGGTGTCGCTGAATAGGCCAATCTGGGAGATGGGAGCATCGAGAAAGTGAACCTTGTCAGCGTCCTTCATCACAACCAGGTTAAGCCATAGGTGGCGCTCCTGGACGAACAAGGTGGACATCGCTTGCCCGAGAGCCCGCGCCATGACCTTTGTCGCCCGTAAGGCGAGGTCGGTCACTGAGCGCAGCTCCTGCATCACTCCCGGGTCAGGACTACCCACATGCAGCTCTTTCAATGCCTTGGCCTGGTGTACTTGCAGGAGGGCCATGGCATTCAGGGCAGAGGTGGCCTGTCCAGCGGCACTGTAAGCCTTGGCCGGCAGAGACCATAGACTTACAGGCCCTGGATGGGAGTCTCGGGCGATTCCGCCAGGTGGCGGCATTTTGTGGGCACAAGTGCACCACAACCACCTTATTCACCTGAGGAATCTCCGTATATCCCCTGGCTGCTCCACCATTGAGGGTAGTGAGAGTGGAGGAACCCAGAAGTCGGGTCCGGGCAGTAAAAGGTGTCCGCCACGACTTTGTGAGTTCCTCGTGCACCTCTAGGAAGAATGGAACCGGGGCGGGGCACGGCCGTGAGCGGCGCTCCGAACCCAGGAACCAGTCATCAAGCCGTGAGGGTTCAGGGCAGGGTGGAGGGTTCCACTCCAGCCCGACACTCGCGGCAGCCCGGGCAAGCGCGGGAACCACTCCCCAGTGCTAGCCGTCCCGGCCTCGTACCCGTAGGTAGAAGGACCGGGGTGGGGAGCAGCTGGAGTGGCTTTCCCCCAGAAGAAGGAAAGCCGCGACTGCAACGTTGCCATGGTCATGTTCTCGCAGTGAGAACATGAACCATCCACGAACGCTGCCTCAACATGACTACGGCCCAGACACGTGAGACAACAATCATGGCCATCAGAAGTGGAGAGATAGCGACCGCACCCAGGAACTACAAACAGACAGAAAGGCATCTTTAAAAAGACACTCTCCACTCTTTTAGAGGAAAATATACTCTTTTATCAGAATATATACTCTCTTAGCTTTCAAAGCGCCCAGGGGCGTTCTCTGCACTAGTCGTGCACGAGGGGGAGAAAGCCGCTGAAATGTGCCGTATATGCAACAGCATACACTTTTTGCGAGGTGAATGGAATGGCAGTGGAACTCGCTGCTCAACACCGCTTGGCTCCGAAGATAAAATCTGAATGAGTGGTTGCGGCCAGCTCCTTTTATACCCGTATGTCCAGGGGAGTGGCATGCAAATTCCACTCGCCAATTCCCATTGGCCTTTTCTCAAAGATCAGCGGTGTTTGGGGTTCCCAAAAGCAACCCCTAGTGTCACTACATCGACACAACTTCGAGTGAGTGACAGAACCAAAGTTAACGTGGCCAACAAATTCAGCTTCATTAATAAAATGATCATTTAATTAAATGATAATTGTAAAATAATAATATTAATAATAATAATAATAATAATAATAATAATTATTATTATTATTATTAGGTTATTATTATAAAAAGGCATACACAAGGCATATTTTATTAATAGAAACTATAAACATAAGAGTAATATTTAAAAATGGGCGTTTCAGTTAGTTTTAACACACTTCCGGTTTAAGCCCCGCCCACACCCAGTTCTATCTGAAAACAGAGACAGATACAGATAATTTTGTCATATGAACAAATACAGATACAGATAATGGCTTCACTGCACACCCCTAATCTATTCACAGCAAGAGTGAAATTAAAAAGCATTCCTGTTACTCACAAATGAAACTATGCAGTGACAAAGTGATTTTGGTAAAGGAAGATGACACTGACCTACATGATGAAAAAATTAAACATTGCTTTGTCAGTGCATATAGGTCCATTGGAATGCATTGTTTCAATATTAAGTGTTGTTCAAGGCGCACATATGACATCTATAATTACTCTCTCTTTTATGCTGGGAAAGTGACAAGTTCTCTTTTCTAAATCTTACACCTGCACAGGAACCCCGAGTCTGTCAGTTCAACCTTCAGACACAGAGGTGTATATTTATCAGTTTCGAGATGATCTGAAACAGTGACAGTGTGACACATAGCACCTGTAGCTATAAGCAAGTAGGAAGCATGGCTTCTCATTCCGCCAATCATGTGTTACGGTTCTGAAATTCAATTTAATCGATTGATTGCCTTTCAGTTCCATCCGGAAATATGGAAGAAATTGTATTAAGCCGGAGAGGGATGTGTTTGTAATAAGGAAGTGGAGTTGGAGTGGATCATGGCACAGTGAGGTGGATTTGTCAAAAACCACATGGATGGAGAAGAGCATAGCTTCAAGCTTGATTACAGCCAAGATCAAAGCCATCTCTGGCCAGTCACTTCTGATCGATTGTTCTGTGTACTGGAAGATGGGCCCATGGATATCCGACAGTAAAACTGCCCAATTAATCTGCTATAACAAAACCTGAGTAAGAAAGTGTGAGTGCGAAAGAGTTAAATGAAGAGAAAGGAGAAAGGGAAACCACTTGAAATAGAAAAGACATAAAGAAATTAGATACAATCAGATTTCTGAATTAAACATTTTATTGGTGTAAATCTCCAGAACAGCCGAGATTCTAATATTAGGAACTAATTAATAATTCACTATTTGACTTCATCAATCCATTTACAACATGCACCCTCTGACAGTGGGAGAAGAAGCTCTGAATAAAACATGGTAGCTTGCAATGTGTTCACACATAAGAGATCGTATAGTATAGTATATTGTCTCAATCTGTCTTTATTGCTATGTTGTGTTGATCTGTGTCCTTAAAGGAATATTCCATATTCATTAAAAGTTAAGCTCAATCGACAGAATCTGTGGCATAATAGTATAACTAAATTAATTTTGACTCATCCCTCCTTTTCTTTAAAAAAAAAGCACAAATCTGGGTTACAGTGAGGCACTTACAATGGAAGTGAATTGGGGCAAATTTTCGAATGTGAAAATACTCACTTTTTCAAAAGTATAGCCACAATGACAAAAAAGCTGTTTTAAAAGTCATACAACATAGAGGAAGCCAATCAGCTGTTGCCAATATGATCATTCAAAAAACATCTGACTGACTGCATTAAATTTCTTCACACAGTTAGCTCTTTGTATTACTTATCCATCACATATTAAAATCTCATTAGCCAACAGTTCATGACAAGTGCGTGCTTACAGGGTGCAAGAGAGTAGTTTGTTTAAACATACTACAACCACTGCAGTCCAAAAAATACAAGTCAATTCAGCAAAAAATAAAATAAAATAAAAATAATTATAATAATGTTTTCCTTTAGATCATGGTGATTAAACGGCAATAAAATTTGGTCTCCCTATTTGCCTTCTTAGGTTGTACATTAATTGGTCCAAAAATCTCAAAAGACACTATAACTCCAATCAGGGTATGAAATGTCACATTCTTTTAATAAGCGATTCTAAAACATTCTCTGTTTGGCCTATATGGTTATTTCTGCTCGTCTGACCTTTAGCGGGTCTTAAGGTAGTAACTAATGAGTTTGGCTCCATGCAAATGTAACATGAGGTGTGTCGGGTTTAGTGTGTCGCTCTGTCATCAGGCTGGGGAATTAATAATAGAGCACTGTAGTGTGAAAGGGAAGGATTTAACCAGGGCTGATGTGCAGCAATTTGAGAGCATCAATTACACCATAGTGGAAAAGCAGAAAGCCACACAAGTATTATGAGATATATATTTTGCTTGTGTTCATAACAGTATGGGCTACAGTGTGCGCTAGGGTTCTGTTTCATCTAAATGCACAACAGAACATTACCGATATAGTAACTATAAGGTTTTTTTTAAATGTTAAAATGTTTTTAATGTTTCTTTTAATCTTAAGAGAACTGTCAGTAATAACTGTCAAGCCCGAATCATATTATACCAAACTCAAAATAATAAAAAAAAAAAAAAAAAAAAATCAAGCCAATTTAAGACTATTATTATTATTATTTGCATTATGACATTTTCCATGACAATTAAGCACATTTCCCCCAAAATGATGTACTATGAACAATGACATTCTAATGTACTATCTAATCTGAACTTTTACAAGCTCCTGCTTTAGATTTAGATTTGTTTTTTTGTTTTTTTCTTCTTAATAGTATTTTGTGGAGTTGTGATTAGACATTTGCTACAAAACAATTGTGACATTATTATTACACGTTCTTTTGGCCATGGAGAGAATGCTATTGTTTCATTGCATACCAGCCAATACATATAACTGTTATGTTCTATTCTGTTCTATTCTATTCTAACCTTCCTTCATTTTAAAACATATCCAAAATTATCCAATTCATACCATCACACTTTCACATATTTTCAAAAGTATGTCCCGTTGCATCCCCAATCTAAAACACCTTCTTGCAAACACTTGAGTAGGCGTGCACACACTCATTAACACACTTTCTTATATTTCTTTTAACTGTCCCTCTCTCTTTCTCATCTTTCTTCTCTATCTCTTTCTGTCTGTGGAAGATTGTATCTGTAAAGACGTGTCGGAGATGCCTAATTGACTTAATTATCTCTGGTTCTCACTGATCACAGCCGAAATAGAGCAGATGACTAAACTGTGTCTGTGCCATTTAAATCCTAATTCCACCTCAGCCCTAAAGGTTTTTTTTTTTTTTCTCTTTACCAATCTGTCAAAACCCATAATCCTGTATTTTAGATCTTGTGTTGACCAAGTACTTTTGTTGTCTCTAAATGTGACACTGTTGTTTGGATAGAGGTTAAATCATGGATTTGATGTCAGTTTGAGTAAGGTTCTGATGCTTGGCCTTTGCACCCAGTCTATTACAGCTCTTCAGCACTGGGCCTTATGGGAAATGAAGTGCACATTGCAGTCATCAATCCGTATCAAAACAAAATCAACTTGACCCCAGTGGCCAAGGGGACTGCTAACTGGATAATAACATGCCTTACACAGCAACCTACAATAAAAAGGGCACTCTAAGGACTTTTTGATGGACAAGCTCTATAGATGGACGGGCACTTTATCCTGGTAAATCCCAACCTGTATTTCATAGGAGGAAAGGACATGGACAACCACAGAATTTTAGATGTGCTCAATGTGAATGAAATAAATTGCAGACTTGTACTGTTTAAGTGGCAACGGTAACATAATATACTTGGGTTATTCCCATTATGCATTACCTTCTGAACTCTGTAACTAAAAAAAAAAATAAAAAAAAGATTAAATGCTAGGATTGTAATTTAGGGAAGTACTTCTACAAAAGGGTAAACTTTGAGAAATATCCTCTGGTCAAGCTCAGGCATCTAACATTTTTAATTATAACTTTATTATTCAACCAAGATGATGATGAGTCCGCGTACAGAAGGGAGCTTGAATGGCTGGCTCACTGGTGCAGTCATAACAACCTGGAGCTCAACACGCTCAAAACAGTGGAGATGATTGTGGACTTTAGGAGGAACACCCCAACATTGACCCCGCTCACCATTCTAAATAGCACTGTGGCAGCAGTGGAGTCATTCAGGTTCCTGGGCACTACCATCTCAAAGGACCTGAAGTGGAAGACCCACAATAACTCCATTGTGAAAAAGGCCCAGCAGAGGTTGTACTTCCTTTGCCAGTTGAGGAAGCTCAACCTGCCACAGGCGCTGCTAATCCAGTCCTACTCAGCAGTCATTGAGTCTGTCCTCTGCACTTCAGTAACTGTCTGGTTTGGTTCAGCAATGAAATTGGACATCAGAAGACTACAACAGACAATTCAGACTGCTGAGCGGATTATTGTTTGCCCCTTGCCCTGCCTTCAAGAGCTGTACACCTCCAGAATGAGGAAAAGGGCTGGTAAAATCACTCTGGACCCCACTCACCCAGCCCACTACCTTTTTGAACTGTTGCCTTCTGGCCGATGCTACAGAGCACTGAGCACCAGAACCTTCAGGCACAAGACCAGTTTTTTTCCCTCAGGCTATACATCTCATGAACAGTTAAAACTATACTATAATTACGTGCAATACACAGCCTAGTCAGTTATATTATTTAACATATCCTACATCTTCTGCATTGCATTCCCTTGAACTGTATATAACAGATTTGTATTTGTACATACTATATGTATATTTTTGTCTTATTGTGTATGTCTATATATACTTATGTTTCTATAAGCTTTTTTTTTTTTTTTTTTTACTATTATTATTATTATTATTATTATTATTATTATCTCTGTCTTGTTGTTGTATTGTTTGTTCACTGGAAGCTTCTGTCACCGAGAAAAATTCCTTGTATGTGGAAGCATACTTGGCAATAAAGCTCTTTCTGATTCTGATTATTACTGCCTAACAAATACAAACCTAACAGGATGGAAGATGAGCATTTTCAACAAACCAATTTCTGCAATTTAATCAAACAGGATAGAATATTTTTGAGAAAAACAAACATGTATTGAAAACCAACTGAATTTCAAATCAGTCAAATATCTTTAAATGCATTTCTTAAGAGATGTTCCTAATATCTGGCAAAAAAATAAATAAATATAAATACCAAATGGCTGCTCTTTGTTATATCTAGCACATTTCAAGTTCTCAAAATGAGTAGCCCAGACTCAATTACAAGCCAGCACCTGGCATAATGTGTCTCAAGAGAATATAGGAGCTTTTCCGAAGTGATTTTCATACAGGACAGAACAGATTCAACATTCCTGAAGTTCCGCTTAGGGCCGAATAAACAACATATGTTTATATGTTCATCTCTTCTCAACATGCACATTCAGTGTGTATCAGCTATAGAGTGAGGCCCATCATAATGATACTCTGAGGTGTCTTCAGTAATTGCTTGACACAAGATCTACAGTATGTGTATAGATCCAGATGTATTTCTTGTAGTGTTTACCATAAACACCATCCCTTTCATTTCACAGTCAGGCAATATTTTAGCAATGATTAATCATTACTGCCCTGCAGGAACAAGCCATCATCAAAAGAAGATGGATGTACTGGTTGTTAAAGAATATGAAAATACATTAAAATATGCATTAGCACACTGACAGGCAAAGAACTCGCCTCCAGTCATGAGCTGTGTAAAAAGTTTTTTTGATGTAGTGACAAAGTCTGGACACACACACACACACACACACACACACACACACACACACACACACACACACACACACACACGTTGCTGCGGCTATCCTTATGAGGACTCTCCATAGACATAATTTTTATACTGTACAAACTATAGATTATATCTCCTAACCCTAACCCTAACCCTCACAAAAAACTTTCTGCATTTTTACATAAAAAACAAAACAAAAAAAAAACATTGTTTAGTATGTTTTTTAAGTGATCTGAATTATGGAGACACTAGAAATGTCCTCATAAACCACATTTATAGCATAATACCCTTGAAATTACCAGTTTGTAACCTAGAAAAAGTCATCGTAAACCGTTCAAACCCACCCACCCACCCACCCACACACACACACACACACACACACACAGAGTTAATTGTGAAAGTTAACTGCAGAAGTCCATTACTTCACTCTTCTGTCTCTGTTTTACAATTAATTTAATTAGTTTTGCACTTTAAAAACTTGGCCATACAGGTAAAATATCCTTAACCCCACTGCTGGCCCTAAGGTCTCAAGTGTTCTCTATTCCTGAAGACCCTCATTAAAACATTTATACATGACTGCACACATCTCTGTTCAAACATTCATCTACATATTTCAAATAAAGATCAATTGATTGGAAGAAGCTTAGGAAGTTTAAATTGTTTAAACCATACATTAAATCATTATGATGTATTTATGTATTACTTACAACCCACTTTGTTTTATAAAAAAAAAAAAAAAAAAAATCAAGGGGTCAGGATTTGACAAGTTAGCATGGCCCAGTTAGCCCACACTGATAGATGCCATTTTCAAAACAGTGGCAGTGGAAAGTGCCTCACGGACCTAACAGTGTCAAAAAAGTAGTTCACACCACTCCTGCGTCATATTTCAAGACTTCCGAAGGCATACGATTGTCATTTTTCAGTACAAATCTTGACATCCATTGTGCATTCATGAGTAAACTTGTTCAGAGTATTATACGTGTTTGTGCAAGAATTTGCATTGCATTTAGCTCAAACAAAGTCATTCAGGTTTGGAATGACATGAGGGTGAGTAAATTATGACAGAATTTTCAGAACTATTCTTTAAAATTTTGAAATGAATTTCTATTTTCCCCTGTTTACTACCTTTCACATCACAGCTCTTCACGTCAATGTGTGCATTCTTGTGGTGCCATCAGACAGTCAGCGTTGTCATAACATCACCAGCCAAGCAACTTCGAGTGAGATATTATAGGTATTATAGGCCTCCTTTATTTAAATTTCTTTTCTTTTTAGTCTCTCTACTCCCATACTCTCAGAGCATAAAAAAAAAAAAAAAAAAAGCTAAAGGATTTGAGACAGGTTGAAATATCATGACAGCTCACTGCGATATAATTTCATCCTGAATTCCTAACATCATTCACATATATCTCCAACAGAGACTAAATAAAATGGGAAACCTGAACTAAAATGTTAATTTTTTTTTTTTTAACAGTTTGCTTTTTCAATTACAGAAACAGTGCGTTTTCATTAAACCTAACATCATGAATTGCCTGACTCCTCTTTCATGCTGTCTTTTCCTTTCCATCATCTGTTCATTAATAAGAAACAGAATCAGCTGTGTCCTGTGAGCCTGAAGAGAGAGAGAGAGAGAGAGAGAGAGAGAGAGAGAGACAGTGCGCTACATAGTAAAAATATAGAGAAAATGCAAAAATATACTTTTTTTTATAAAATAAACTTTGAGTTTCTCCTCTACACACATTGCTTGAAAAAATTTACTTATCAGACAGTGAATTAAGTGAATTAATAATAGAATATGAGGTTTCCTTTTTCAGTCGAAATCCTTTTATTAAATATTGACATTATTTATAACCTACAGTACATGAGTTATTGGGGTGAAATACTTTTAAAATATATTTTTTAACAGATTCAACCAAAAGCTATCATCAGTAAAAGAGGAATCTTTGTCTAAATACACATCAGTCTTGATATAATACTGACACTAGTCAATGCCAAGCTTTAAACCAGCCATCTGCGTACAGTAGTAAATTGGCTTGTCTTTGCCAAAAGCATGGAAAACCCAGCTAAAACCAGCTTTTGGTGGTTTTTATCTAGTCAGACCAATTTATAGCCATTAGCCAGTACAAACTGGTTTAGTTGTTTAAACAGCTAGACTACCAGCTAGGGCTGCACGATATTAAGGAAAAATGCGATTAGTTGCTGGAAAATGCAATATGCGATACGATAATGACATGATGTTATCATCACAGTGCGCAGAACATTGGAACCCCCAGGGATCACAAGTATAGTTGTATTTATTCCAAATTGGATATAGACTGTGTAAAATATATACAGTTTTATCATCAGCTATTTAGCAGATATTAAA
This sequence comes from Myxocyprinus asiaticus, assembly GCF_019703515.2. NCBI lineage: Eukaryota > Metazoa > Chordata > Actinopteri > Cypriniformes > Catostomidae > Myxocyprinus > Myxocyprinus asiaticus. Next base: position 13,228,675 of record NC_059363.1, read on the forward strand.
ATGCATCTTCATTTATTTGTACATTTTTGTAAAAAGCATATGAAAATATAGTATGGTTAACTGCATCATATTATGGGATATCCTAAAAGAATCTATGTTGTAAAATATTTATTTTTATTTTTACACTAATTCATGTTCTTATTCATTTTAAAATTAGTTAATTGAATGTAGGACTTTAAATTTATGTCCAGAAGTGCTTGGACTAGAAATTCATGTTTCGTAGCTGCTCTCAGTCTGTGCTGAACTTAAGACTTAAAGGAATATTCTGGGTTCAAGTTAAGCTTAATCGACAACATTTGTGGCATAATATTGATTACCAGAAAATTTTATTTAGACTTTCTTTAAAAAAAGCTAAAATCTGTGTTACAGTGGGGCATTTACAATAGAGGTGAATGGGGCTAATTTTTGAATGTTAAATACTCAGTTTTTCAAAAGTACAGCCACAAAACTTAAACAATATGTGTGTTAGCATGATTTTAGTGTGATAAAATCACTTACTAACCTTATCTGTCTAAAGTTATAGCCAATTTTACAACTTCGTTGCATGACGATGTAAAAATGACAATTTAAACAAATTTACAGATCAAATAATACATGAGTTTTAACAGAAGAATTAATGTAAGTGCTTTTATAAAATTATATGCTTCACATTTCTGTCTTTAAACCCTCCAAAAATTGGCCCCATTCACTTCCATTGTAAGTACCTCACTGTAAAATAGATTTTTGCTTTTTTTTTAAAGAAAAATAGGGATGAGTCAAAATGAATTTTTGTAGTAATCAACATTATGACACAAATGCTGTCGATTGAGCTTGACTTGCATTGAACCCAGAATATTAATTTAAGACTTGAGATTGAGAGGAATGATTCACAGGACAATCTATTATTGAAACCCATACTTTGATACAGTACATCCACAAAGATCCACAGCGGCCAGTAAACAAACCAACTCTTAGTTTGAAACTGGCATCTTGTGTCACTGCTATCTGCACAGGACAGAGCTGGATACAGCTACATATCCACAAATGTGACACTCTCCATCACTTGAGTCAGATGTAGTTTTGGGAAAAACACAATTTTAATCTTTAAAATCTTTTCAATCTAAATTATTCATGCTTTTTTAATGATGTGTGTGACAGACTGCAATAGCACACTCTCTTTCTATCTTATAGCATGGAAAAAACATGAATGAACATCAGAGGGTATGTTGAAAGATACAGGACAATTTACTTAAACATGTCTTCTCTCATGTTATCGACCAGTCTGTTAAAGCTTAAATGAAAATGGAGAAAATGAATGGGGAAAATCTTGAGCCCTGAAGCATTCACGACACTGCACGCACACACACCAAATGACAAACACGTGCCCTGTCTATTCTCTGCTATCTGCATCGCCATGAACATTACTTTATTAAAATCATTCCATTAACGCAAGCCCTCACAATATGCATATCGCAATATTTTCATCTGCGATTTTTCAATACATTTGTTATATCATGCAGTCCAACTACCAGCCAATGCAGCCGAGGTCAACCTGGTGGACAATTTTGATAAACCTACTGTAGTTAGAGCTTGTAGACAACCTTGGCTAAGCTTTTTGGGCTCCAATGGTCTAATAAGCTACCAGCAAAAAACCAGCTACCATGTTTCAAAAACCAGTTGGACTACCATAAGTTTACTTATAAGACCAAGCTGGTTGACCAAACTAACCAAGTTTTGCTAGTTAAAAGCTAGGCTATGCTAGTCCACCAGCTAGACCAGCACTAACCAGCATAAAACCCCTAAACCAGCATGGAAATGGGTGCTGGTCCCAGCTGGGTTTTGCAACTGGGACATTTTATAAACCAGTTTTTTTAATTACAAACTGGGCATGCATCATTCCCCTCCCTAATCCCCATTAATCAAGCCAGCAGGACATTCCCAGTGGATGCTGACCCAAAATAATAAATATACACTGAGACAGAGAGATCCAATCACACAGAGGTCTAATGAAATGATATTTGACATAACACCGGCCTCTGACCTCTGATCATCAGCCTACAGAAACACTGAAGCAGGTTTATGTTTGCTGACAAACAAGGTCGATAAATTAAACAGAGACCATTCAAACCTAATGGAAGACATTATAACATGCTGACAGACACCTAGATTGCCTCTAATGGAACTGAGATGGTTGTGTCAGTCATGTAATGATGCAAATCAATGTTGAGAGTATCACAGAATTATGATTAGGAAGTGCCTGCAAGGTTTAGCAATGCAAATGCTAACTGTTCTTAAAACAGAGCTAAAGCCATGCACAGCGAATACAATTGGGGCATATATTTTAAACCAATGACAAATATGACAGATTTAGTTCTTACATAAAAGCTTCCATTTCTAAATGCTAAGTTTCTGTTTTTAAAAGTTGAGTGGCTGGAAACTCGTTTTTCAACAATGAGCACATTCACATGCACATTCTTACACCAATTGTGTTTAATAATATAACAAAGTGTGTGGTCATGTAAACGCAGTAAATGACTTTCCATTAACAAGGTAGCATCAGAAACCATTTAAGCAAAAAGCAAAAGGCTCAAACAAAAGACTCATGTCTTGTAAACAATGCATGTAAACACATTTACCGATGTTCTTATTGGCTAATCCAGTGTGTTCAAGTTTTGTGTACATGCCAGTATATGAGGTCACAAGCAGAGAATAACCTGATGATTTTTTTTTTTCTCACTGTTCTCTAGTTTAAATTTGGTTCATAAATCAATTCTTTCATACATTCTCAAGTGAATTCAAAAGGTAAATTTACGTAAAAATGTTTCAACCAACAATTTATGAAAAAATTAGTTCTGCTCATGTTTCATAAATAAGGCCATTGTCTTAATAATCTAGAGTGATCAATTTATTCAGAGCTCAATATACTGTGGGGTCCAAAAGTCTGAAACTAAGATCAAAATCAGAGATTCAAAATCTAATTTAAACCTGTAAACATCCCCTCCCCACATTTGTGACATTGACCATGTTAATTCACATGGGCATAGTATATGCAGGGTATGTGTCCCCCTTACTTTAAGTAAAACCAAAGTCTGTCCCCCTGCACTTTTTCACAGGGCAAATGTGTTTAAGTTGTGTATTTCATAAAGCATATGTGTTTATGTGACAATGTAGACGTTAAAATTCCCTATCTCTTAAGAGACAACATAGCTGCTCAACCGCGTAAATTAGCTTATCGTGTACCCGCGCCATTTTCATGGTGACCATGTCACTCACACCCAAGCTGCATGTCAGCCACAGGTCTAGATCATTAACTCAATGTGGAAAAATACCCTCCATTCATGTTTTTACTCTGACATCAAGTAATGTAAGTTGTCTTGTGGTATCTCTTGGATGTTTTTTTAAGATGATCTTCGATATCATTAGGATATTATAGCTTGCAATTTAAAGCTTTCTTTTAATTATGCACAACATTCGCCACTCACGATTACTAATTTTACAGAACTACTCAATCAAACTATAACAACAAAGAATCTCGTTTAACCTATATCCAATGAAACCCTTAAAATGTTAGGACAGTTGTCGCCCACTGATATAGTTTGTTTTAATGTGCATTTTGAGATAGCACATATTATAAGTTATCTAGCCAAGTGTGAGTTCTTTTTTGTTATCAATAGCCTATTCTGCCTCACAAAGGCAAAATGCAGTAACCAGGACAACAGTAAAACTGAGAAATATGGCTGCAAAGATTTTTTTGATTGTCCACCCAAATATAGATTATTTAACTGTCAAACTGCGTTTCCTTTGAATCTGAGCATAGTTCAGTCAAATCCTTGTCACAGGATAAATAGACAAAGACTCGATTCTGGTCATAATCTGACAAAATTTGAAGTTACTGAGGTTTGCCTTTGAAGGGCAGTATTGGTGTTTGATTAATATAAGTGAAAATGTTTTGTCTGATAACTTGTGTAAAAAAAAAAAAAAAGTGCTTCATGTGGTAAAATCAAAATTAACAGATTTTTTTTTAAACATTTTTTTTCATATCAAAAATAATTTAACATAACCAGATCAACCTGATTATAGTAGGTTACACAAATGAACCAACAAAGCACTTTCAAGGTTATTAAGGTAAAATACTTATGCTATGTGTAAAGCCTTATAGTAAATGAAATGAGAAAATTTCTTGTGCTTCCTATTGTATTACCCTAAAATTGGTTATTAAAGCAGCATTAAGTGGATTCTGGACTTTTATTAATATCTAATATATATATATATATTATTAGGGCTGTCAAACGATTAAAATATTTAATCATGATTAATTGCATATCTTTTTGTAGTTAATCGCGATTAATCGCAATATCTTTATAAACATCAGTGGACAAAATTTCTTCCAGATGTATTTTTCAGTCATCCACACAAAACCTACCCCAACAGAAAATTAACACAGCACAACTCAATTCAAATTTTGTAAAAAATCAAGTGTATTATGACTTATTATGATTTATTCACTTCTTTTTATGGAGTTTTGACAGAATCATTCCAGGAGCAGCAGTGGTAGATTTTTTTCACTTGTTTTGACTATAAAAACTCTGCCAGTACAGTAAGACAAAATACACATTAAAAATACATGCTCTGAAAAACCTAACTATCTTATGCAGTGTTGTTTCTAAAACAAGATCAATCAAATTGATCTTGTTTTAAGGATTTTTAGATATTTTTACAGGAAAACAATACAAAAATTATTATCAAGAATACGATTTTTGCCCGAATATCAAAGGTCTTACTAGAAAAGAAGAAATTATGATCCAACGTGAATTTTCTTGATTAAAAAATATGATCGTGCCTGCATGTAATATGGCTAGAAATAACATTTTAGCTTAGCGTAAAGCTGACAATTTACACAAGTTTCATTTCTATTTCTTCTGCTCCAAACTTACTTCAAACTTACTTCTCTGTCTGCCCATATGAATGTAACACATCATAAGAATGTGTTTCACCGCTGCTCAAATGCTCTTTGGATCGCATCATTTACATATATATATATATAAATGTTTTCCATCTGAAAACATGTCTTACCATCCTTGCAGCCATATACAGTCAGAAGGATGTCTTTGGCCATTACATTGTGTCTTGAGCTTTTTGTGAGCATCCTGCCATGAGCATTGCATTTTTAAGATGCCGTGTGAAGTTAAAAACAAATTTTAAAAATTTCTCAAGACACGTTTAGCTGTTTTTGAATGCAAGAACACATCTTATATAAATAGCCTCCAAATATCGGGTTTAATCAGGGTTAGGTGAGTCCAAAACTAGCCTAATTATACATGGCTTCCTTGAGTCCAATTAGTCGATTACGGTAGTCATTCAGGAAACCCACTGACTTGTTGATTTTGAAAATATGTAATTTTGCATATCCTAGCTAAAATACAAATCAAATTTGCAATGATGTGATGAGACATAAAAGAATAATTCACCCAAAAGGGAAAATCTGTCATAAATTACCCTCACACTGTTCCAAACCCATATTACTTTCTTTCTTATGTGGAACACAAAGGAGAGGTTTTGAAGTCTCAGTCACCATTCACTTCCATTGCATCTTTTTTTTTTTTTTTTCTGTACAATGAAAGTGAGTTGGACTGTGCTTCAAAACATCTTTTCCGTTCCACTGGAAATTCATATGGGTCTGAACCACCAAAAGGGTGAGTAAATGATGACAGAATTTTCATTTTTGGATGAACTATCCCTTTGAGGCATTCAGACTAGTTTGGACTAGTTCAGACCTCATGCTATTCCACGAAGACTTTTCCGAATAACCCTGGAAAAGTGTGAAATTGGAAGAAAGAAGAAATAAAAAGCTTGAGTTGGTTCATATGTGAGAAGGTCTGCTCTGCTACATCAGTACATAACTGTAACTACCTGTCTCAATGCTACTATACCAGTACAGGAGAGATTTTGCTGTGGAATAAATGTGTAGGCTGAGATTTCTCTAACATAATGACAAGTTGAGTCAATCTGTGCAAAGGTGAAACTGTTATGAATAGCCTTTTAAGAGAATGTTATATTACCAGGCTTGACTGATTGCTAACACTGACTTTAGGCATTCCACCTAGAAGGACATGTCCAAACAACAAACAGCGTTACTGAGCAGCAATGCTGTGTGTTATTACACTCAAAGCATAAGTGTTTTATAACCCTGTTCTTTACCCAGTGACATATGACCATGTTCGATATCTACTGCCTGGTACTCTAAATAACCTACATTGCTTTTCTAGAGGAAAGACACCCGACCTACGGGTGACAGAAGAGGACACATTTCATGGTTAGTACATCACAGAGGATGCATTCAATAAGATGCAAACAAAATCAGTTCACTTAATCGTGTTGTCAAGCATGCAACAAATCAGATTCTCTTACAAAAATGCATGCACGAGATATCGCTACTGATAATATAAGGTTTGCTTTGTCTGATGGGTGTTCAAGCGAGAACTTGAGTTGTTTTAAGTGCTATAAAACAGACATTCTTGCAGACTTCCATTATTCCATGAAACAAAAGGAGATGTTAGGCAATATAGTCTCAGTCACCATTCAAATTCAATGTATCTCTTTTCCATAAAGGTTTTGGATAGAATTTACATTTTTGGGTTGAAAATAAAAAATGAACTGAGGCTGTGTTTACACTGTGACAAAAAAATCAGATTTTTGAATCACATCTGACACAGATTGGATATTGTTGCTTACGTGTAAACGCAAAAATCTGCATGAGATCTAATTTTTTCGCATCCAATCTGAGCCACTTCCAAATGTGGTTTTAAATCAGATACATATCCGATATGACATGTGTATTTTGTTGATTCATGTTTTTCATGTCTTTTATTTTGAAAAGTTTAGTTCCTGTTTCATGTCATGTGTTCCTGGTCATGTGATGTACTGTTTTCCCTCCATGTTCATTTGTTTTGTTTTCATTGGTTCATTGTTTGATTATTTTGTTTAGAGTTCTGTTTGTTCATTGGTTTATGTTCTCCCATGTCCAAGTATTTAAGCCCTCATGTTTTCCATTGTTATTTGTCAGGTATTGTTGATGTAATGTTGGTTCATATTCTAGTCATGCCATGCCATGCCATGCCATGTCAAGTCAAGTTCATGTTTATGGTTCATTCATGTTTATAGTTAGGGTTTATTGGATTTCACTTTTGTAAATAAATTGCACTTGGGTTCTTCATGTCATCTTCTCTTCGTTTACGTCATTGCTCAGCAACGTTACAGAATACCTGACCGCAATATGAACCCAGCAATCCAACTCCTTCTCCTATGTCAGGGGAATCATCCCCTGGAGCATTATGTGGATGACTTCTGCGATCTGGCCTGCCGGGTGGACTTTAATGAGGTCGCCCACAAAGACTGTTTCCATTTTGGATTGGGTGAGCCAATCTCCTCATTGATGCCTGGCGGTCGCAGTTCCCTCAAGCTGGTTCAGTATATCGACCTTGCCCTGCAGATTACTGGTTCTATGTTCACTGTGGGGGGAGGCAGATGCCGAGCCAGAGTTGCACGTCACTGCCGCCGAGCCAGAGTTGCACGTCACGGCCGCCGAGCCAGAGTTGCACATCACGGCCGCCGAGCCAGAGTTCCTCGTCATGCTAGCTGAGCTAGCGCCATCTTTTGCCCCGGATCCTCAGCCTGCTTCATGCCATGTCACAGCAATGCCTCAGCCTGCTCCATGCCATGTCACCGCAACACCTCAGCCTGCTCCATGCTATGTCACTGCAACGCCTCGGCCTACTCCATGCCATGTCACCACAACACCTCAGCCTGCTCCATGCCATGTCACCGCAACGCCTCAGCCTGCTCCATGCCATGTCACAGCAACGCCTCAGCCTGCTCCATGCCATGTCACCGCAACGCCTCAGTCTGCTCCATGCCATGTCACCGCAACGCCTCAGTCTGCTCCATGCCATGTCACCGCAACGCCTCAGCCTGCTCCATGCCATGTCACAGCAATGCCTCAGCCTGCTCCATGCCACGTCACAGCCATGCCTGAGTCTGCTCCACACCTTGTCATAGCCACATCTGAGCTATTAGACCTGGAGATGGTTCCCACCCTTGTACCCACCATTAGTTCTCCTGAGCAGGCAAAGGGAACTTTCAACCCTCTGACCCCGCCTGGACCCTCCGAGCCCTGGACTCCGCCTTGGCCTGTCGGTCCCTCGACATCACCTCGGCTCTGCATTCCCTTGGCTCCATTGAGGTCCTTTAGCCTGCCGGCTTTGCTGGGGTCCCTCCTCCCTCCAGCTCCTCCTTGGTCTGTCGGTCACCTGGCTCCGCCTTGGCTCTCCAATCCTCTGGCTTTGCCTCATCCCTCCGATCCATCAGCTCCACTGGGGACCTCCTTCCCTATGGCTCCACCTTGGTCCTCAGTCCCACCAGCTCCGCCTCAGTCTTCTGATCCCCCAACTTTGCCTTGCTCCTCCGAGCCTCCAGCGCCGCCTTGGTCCTCCCTGCCATTTGCTCCACCCTGGCCCTTCAAGTCTTTGGCTACTCTCTGAGTACCAAGTTCCCTGGTGTCATCCTTCAAGTCTCTCACGGCTCCACCTTCCATGGCTCTACCCCTCAAGCCTCTCTCAGCCCCACCTTCCACGGCTCCGCCCCTCGAGCCTCTCAGGGCCCCATCTTCCACTGACTCTGCCCTGGTCCCATGCCCCACACCCTGTCTCGCCAGGCCACGCCTCACGCCATGCCATTCATAGCCATGCTTCAAGACACCCCCCCCCCCCAGCTCCCTATAGAACTTTAGGTTCATTCATGTTTTATGTGTTTGTTCATGTCTTGGGGCGTCGGGAGCCACCCCTTAGTGGGGGGATATGTCTTGTGTATTTTGTTGATTCATGTTTTTTTATGTCTTTTATTTTGAAAAGTTTAGTTCCTGTTTCATGTGTTCCTGGTTATGTGATGTATTGTTTTCCTTCCATGTTCATGTGTCTTGTTTTCATTGGTTCATTGTTTGATTATCTTGTTTAGAGTTCTGTTTCTTCATTGGTTTATTTTCTCCCATGTCCAAGTATTTAAACACTCATGTTTTCCATTGTTGTTTGTCAGGTACTGTTGATGTAATGTTGGTTCATAGTCTAGTCATGCCATGTTAAGTCAAGTCAAGTTTATGTTTCATTCATGTTTATAGTTAGGGTTTATTGGATTTCACTTTTGTAAATAAATTGCACTTGGGTTCTTAATTTCATTGTCTCTTCATTTACCTCATTGCTCAGCAACATTACAGATATCTGGACATCTGACCTATGTCTAAACAAGCATATCTGATTCCCCTCGGCTTTTCTTAACTGCGTGTCCATGTGTTGTGAAGCAGATGTGCCTGTAGGCGCCCCTACAAAAACTCAAAGCTTCTCTTGTTTATGCGTACATTTTGTACTCACTCCCTGTCATCAAACGTGTGGGGAATTGGTCCCAGCACTACTGACTTCTAGCCCTATTTGGATGGAATTATTTTAACTGTATATGGGGACGTGGGGTAATGTTATAATTACCAGAGCTTCTCAGTCATTTTAATCCCGTGCAAATCGGTCATGTCTATAATTTTCCCTTAATTTTTTTTGGACTGCGTGTTCCCGTGCCGGTAAAAATTACAGCGCAATTACCTACAATAAAATGGTCTGTAAAAATAACCCCTGGTAATATTAATCCAGTGCAAATTACTAAAAAGCCCGTAAATCTGCACTTTCCAGCACCTTTAAATATTTACCCATGTAAAAGAGAAATGAGCAGTTTTTGATTATGATTTGAGCAGAGTGAGTGTGGGAAATTGTGTTAAGCCCTGCATTTCGGAACATAAAATTACATAATGTGAAGGGATTGTCCATATTTTTAATTCAAGAGTGTAATACAAGTTTACAGGCTTGTTAATGTCACCAGTTCTGTTGTATTTAGCCAGCTAGTCCAATCAGTTTCTTCTTATAATCACAAATACAGTACATGATCATGTTTAATATGTCCTGCATAATTAATAAGCATATTATAAATTTGCTAATAGGTCAGTTACGCGTGACAGCAGTGTAAATGTTGTATACACATCTATTCACCCATATATTTACAGAAATAAATCACCCATGTGATTTATAAAGACATTGCTTATCCCATGCATGCGAATTTATGGTGAATATTACAGATGTCCGCAGTAATAATTACTTTATTGTGGTGATGGGGGCGTGGCCGAGTGACGTCCGTGGAGAGTGAGGCAGAGAGAGTGAGTATGGTAAGGACTGACACCTGTGGAAAACGTCATGGTTACTTGTGTAACCTCCGTTCCCTGATGGAGGGAACGAGACCGTGTGTCGATGTAGTGACACTAGGGGTCACTCTTGGGAGCCCAAGACACCTCTGGTCTTTGATAAAAGGCCAATGAAAATTGCACAGTGGTATTTGCATGCCACTCCCCCAGACATACGGGTATAAAAGGAGCTGGTATGCAACCACTCATTCAGGTTTTATGCTGAGGAGCCGATGTAAGGTCCGTTCAGCATTGTGGCAGGAGGGACACAACGTCTCATTCCCTCCATCAGGGAACGGATGTTACACAAGTAACCATGAAGTTCCCTATCTGTCACTCATTCGACGTTGTGTCGATGTAGTGACACTAGGGGTCCCTATACAAAATGCCACAGTTGGCTGAACTGTGTTACGTGAACTGGCGGAGTGTGGTAAGCAGACTACTGTGTGCCTCACAGCCAGCACACCAGGTCGACACGTAACCTCCCCCAACATAGTTATGAGTGTCGAACGGCCCTTTATGGGGACAAGTCAACTACCCAAAAGATAGAGACAGGCTTAACCCAGTCGTGGCCTCTTTTCCCCTTCTTTTTTTCCCACTCCCTAAAAAAGAAGGGGAATTATCCGACTGGGCCGCCAGGTCTAGTCGGTGGGTGTCCCTCCCAAGGGGAAAGACACCGTGAAGACCACACCTCGCCCAAAGAGAGGGGGGGATATTTAAGTGGAAAAATACGTCACATGGTCTTTCCAACCATGTGGAGAGTCTTCAAGGTAGATCCTGCCCAATGGGGAAGGAGTTACTACAAACATGGAGACTGGGGCAGAGGGGCTCTGCCCAAGGAAGACACAGTTTTGCCAACAGGGAAATGAATTATAAAAGATATATAATCGCATGGGGTTAGCCTTACAGGGAACCGCCACATGCGGAGCACCTACCCCAGAACAGAGCTCTTAGCGCGTGTACTGGGCCGGCAGCGAGTCTCTCTGAAAACTCGACTGCCACAGGGCTCGGAGGAAGTCAACCAGGGAACAAAGTTTGTGAACACTACTGGGAATTAAATGCGCACGTCTTCAGCTCCAAGGGAGGTGGAAAGCGCTATGTGCAAGCGATACACCCAGCCAGCTATCCCGGGCTTATCCGCTTGTGTTGCGTGCCACAACCTGGGACGAAACCAGTTCCACCCGGAGGTTGTAGAACCTTGCAAAGGTGTTGGGTGTTGCCCAGCCCACTGCTCTGCAAATGTCTGTTAGAGAGGCACCCCTGGCCAGGGCCCTGGGAGCCGCTACACCCATGGTAGAATGGGCTTGTGGCCCTACCGGGGGCGGCATGTCCTAGATGACATATGCCATAGTTATGGCGTCATTGAGCCAGTGGGTGATCCTCTGCTTGGAGACAGCGCTTCCTTTCCGCTGTGCACCAAAGCAGACAAAGAGCTGCTCAGAGATTCTAAAGCTCTGCGTGCGATCCAAATAGATGCGTAAAGCACGCACCGGACACAGCGACGACAGGGCTGGGTCTGCCTCCTCCTGGGGCAGCACTTGCAGGTTCACCACCTGGTCCCTAAAGGGGTGGTGGGAACCTTGGGCACATAGCCCGGTCAGGGCTCAGGATCACATGAGAGTAGCCCGGACCGAACTCCAGGCACGTTTCTCTGACAGAGAACGCTTGCAGGTCACCTACCCTCTTGATGGAAGTGAGCGCAGTCAGGAGGGCAGACTTCAAGGAGAGTGCCTTAAGCTCGGCTGACTGCAAAGGCTCAAAGGGGGCTCTCTGTAGACCCTGAAGAACTACAGAGAGGTCCGATGAGGGAACGAGGTGCGGTCTGGAGGGATTCAGCCTCCTGGCGCCTCTTAGGAACCTGATGATCAGGTCGTGCTTCCCTAAGGACTTACCGTCGACTGCGTCGTGGTGTGCTGCTATGGCGGCAACGTACACCTTCAAGGTGGAAGGGAACAGCCTCCCTTCCAACCTCTCCTGCAGGAAGGAAAGCACTGATCCGACTGCGCATCTCTGGGGGTCTTCCCGACGGGGAGAACACCACTTAGCAAACAAACACCACTTAAAGGCATACAGGCGCCTCGTAGAGGGGGCCCTAGCCTGAGTGATCGTGTCTACCACCGCAGGTCCCTTCCAGGGGCCAGACATGGAGATTCCAGAGGTCTGGGCGCGGGTGCCAGATGGTGCCCCGTCCCTGAGAAAGAAGGTCCTTCCTCAGGGGAATTCACCAGGGGGGAGCTGTCGCGAGGGCGTGAGGTCCGAGCAGCACGTCTGGGTGGGCCAGTAGGGTGACCTGCTCCTCGTCCTCCCTGACCTTGCACAGGGTCTGTGCAAGAAGGCTCACTGGGGGAAACGCATATTTGCGCATGCCAGGGGGCCAGCTGTGTGCCAGCGTGTCTATGCCGAGGGGGGCCTCGGTCAGGGCGTACCAGAGTGGGCAGTGGGGAGGATTCTTGGGAGGCGAACAGGTGCATCCATGCCTGTCGAATCGACTCCAAATCAGCTGGACCACCTGAGGGTGGAGTCTCCACTCTCCCCAGAGGGTAACCTGCTGTGACAGTGCGTCCGCTGTAGTGTTGAGGTTGCCCGGGATGTGAGTGGCTTGCAGCGACTTGAAGTGCTGCTGACTCCAGGAGGAGGAGACGGCGGGCGAGTTGTGACATACAATGAGAGCGCAGACCACCTTGGCGGTTGACATATGCTACCGTTGTCGTGTTGTCTGTCTGAACTAACAGGTGCTTGCCCTGGATCAATGGCCGAAACCTCCATAGGGCGAGCAGAATTGCCAACAACTCGAGGCAGTTGATGTGCCAATGCAGTCGCTGCACCCCAGCCCATTTTGGAGGCATCTGTCGTGACCACGACGTGCCTGGAGACCAGTTCTAGAGGAACACCTGCCCGGAGAAATGAGAGGTCGGTCCAAGGGCTGAAAAGACAGTGACAGACCGGTGTGATGACCACGCGACGTGTCCCGTGGTGCCATGCCCATCTCGGGACTCGAATCTGGAGCCAGTGCTGAAGCGGCCTCATATGCATCAACCCGAGCAGGGTGGCCACCGCCGAGGATGCCATATGCCCCGGGAGCCTCTGAAAAAGTTTCAGTGGAACCGCTGTTTTCTGTTTGAACGCCTTCAAACAGGCCAGCACTGACTGGGCGCGCTCTTTCGTAAGGAAGGATCGAGACGTGGAAGTACGCATCCTTCAGGTCTACCACCGCAAACCAATCTTGATGCCGGACGCTCGCCAGAATGTGTTTTTGCATCAGCATCTTGAACGGGAGTCTGTGTAAAGCCTAGTTCAGGACTCACACGTCCAAGATTGGCCGCAACCCACCGCCTTATTTCGGTACGATGAAGTAGGGGCTGAAAAACCCCTTCTTCATCTCGGCTGGAGGGACAGGTTCTATCGCGCCCTTCCGTAGGAGGGTAGCGATCTCCGCGCAAGGTAACAGCATTTTCGTCCTTCACCAAGGTGAAGTGGACACCGCTAAACCTGGGCGGACGCCCAGCAAAGTGAATCGCGTAGCCGAGTCAGACGGTCCGGACCAGCCCTCGCGACAGATTGGAAATTGCAAGCCATGCGTCCAAGTTCCGTGCAAGCAGCGCAATTAAATGCAAAAGGTAACAAAAAGATGGAGAGATCTGCTTATCAGCTCCAGAGCAGGCCCTCCTGAAGCTGTATTTTTCGGCGGGCCGCTATTGCACTTCACTCTCCCCTTTATTTTTGCAGACAGACGCATTGGACCGGGGGGCGGGAATGGTACTGTCCCAGATGGTAGAGGGGGAGGAGCGCCCCATGCTGTACATTAGTCGTAAGCTCTCGCTGAGGGAGACTAAGTACAGCGCAGCGAAGAAGGAGTGTTTGGCCATCAAATGGGCAGTCCTCGCCAGTACTATCTGTTAGGACATGCTTTCACCCTCTGTTCGGACCACGCCCTGCTCCAGTGGCTCCATCGCATAAGGATACCAAAGCGTGGATCACCCGTTGGTATCTAGCTCTCCAGCCTTTTAAGTTCGAGGTGGTCCACAGGTCGGGGGCACAGATGGCTGTGGCAGATTTCCTCTCTAGAAATGGAGGGGGGGGGGGGAGTGGGTCACAGGCCAGATGGCTCCCTGGCCTGAGTCAGGCGATGAGGGTATGTGGTGATGCAAGCGATGTCTGTGGAGAGCAAGGCAGAGAGAGTAAGTATGGTAAGGATTGACACCAGTGGGAAATCACCTCTAATAGCTGTTTTGTGTTTGCAGTGAGAGTGGAGAGGGATTTAGAAGGGCAATCCAGACCATCGGGGAGAGAGAGAGCCGAGCTTCAGAGCTGTGTCTGTGTGTTGAAAGAACTGTTCCGCTGGAAAGTGAGTTTATGATTTGTTATAAAATAAATTATCCTTTGAGTTGAATTTCACCATCTCCCGCATCCTCCTTAAACCTTCACATACAAACCTGTCACATTTATGGACATACTGTATGTCAGGAAAACTAATCCCATCCGAATAGGTTTTTAGCCACACTCATCTTAACGATGTTGAAATCATTAAAGCCATGCTTACCATGGCAGCAGTGAAAAGATGCTTTCGCCTTTTTTGCCTAATTAATTGCATGCAATTTTGCCTACTTTTGAAAATATTAAATAGCACAAGGCCATTCAAAACCTGAGGGTGAACCGTGGCAGTCATAAGTGAAAGCAATCAGCAATGGAATGTGGTGAATGTGTGTGGAGTGGTGGTGGCATAGTGGGGTAAAGCACATAACTTGTAATCAGAAGATTCCTGGTTCAATCCCCACAGCCATCACCATTGTGTCTTTGAGCAAGGCACTTAACTCCAGGTTGCTCCAGGGGATTTGTCCCTGTAATAAGTGCTCTGTAAGTTGCTTTGGATAAAAGTGTCTGCCAAATGCATAAATGTAATGTAAATGTAAATGTGGAATCATTCAAATTTGGGTGGGAGATTAATGCAAACACAAATACCAGATACGAGTTGTGTCTTCAGTGAATGTAAACAGGTGGGACAAAAAATTGGATACAGTCAAAAGATCACATCTGTGCATTAAGCCTTGCAGTGTAAAGGCAGCCTGAGAGACTGCAACAGAAATGTTCATTTTTTCTGTCTCAAAGGAGTGATGATGGATTCTGTGCAATATTTATTGCAGGTGTGAAGTATTTTTCAGACTCTTTGGCGATGGAAAGCCAAATACACAAAATCACTGTGGTCCAGTATAACAGGCTATCACTAACTCTCTCTCTCTTTCTCTCTGTCTTTGTCATTATACTCTCTCTCTCACTTTCACACTCTCCTCCCTTTTGCTCTCCTGCTCTCTCTTCCCTGACATTAACCAGCTGTGTTTTTCTTCTCCTTATTTGGCCCTTAATTGAGAGAAAAACATACTGTACGATGAGCTCTCTGATTTAAAGTTAGTTTAGAAACAGAAACTCTTGCACGAATAATTAGAATCCAAAACTCTATCACAATAGACAGAATCTCTTTCTTCAGCTCAAAGCAGGTTCTGTTAATGAGATGAAATCACTCAGCTGCTTGTGTGTTATGCAAGCCATTTTGCTAGATTGACTGCAATAGCAAATGGAATGAAATGATTTACTGGATTCCAGTGGCAGACTGGCAATTGGGAGAACCTGGACTTTTCCCGGTGGGCCGGCAGCGAAATGGGGCCGCCACAAAACGGCGCCGCGATATGCAGAAGTGGGCAGCGATATGCAGAAAAGGACAGCAACGCCAGTTTCTATGTAAAATCCTGGGCCGAATTTTCTTCCCAGTCCGCCCCTGCTGGATTCTAATCAGTCACATGGTCTTAAGAGTCTAAGGTTGAACGCATATGGTGATGAGGAGTGTTAAGCACCAAAAAGGACAAAACAGCACCTGGATCAAAGCATCTTTACATGCCAAGTTTAAATATGCACAAGCAAAAATGAGATTTAAGAGCTATGGTGGAGGGCAACATTTTTAGCGAATAATTACCTAATGTATATTTAAGTCTGCTCTTCACAGAAACAGCGAACAGTTCCTGCCCACTTATTCAGCTGTATGGTTTCCATTTATTTTTACCATTGGGATTTCATAAAATCCTTCATAAAAGAGTTCTTAACCGTGAACCAAAGCAACCAGTTCCGAGGTGAATCACATCATTACAAAATTTGATTTGAGACAAAGAAGTATTTGAAAATAAGACGTTTTCATGAGGGAATGTACTACAATCCCATGAAGTATCGCGAATGACGTGATTGAAATAAAATTATGGGAAAATACAAAACTACTGATATAAAGTTGTTGATTATAAGTATATAAAGAAAACATTCAAACTTTATTGTAAAATATTTTGATTTATACAAGTAAGTAATGTGAGTGTGTGGGCAGGCCAACTCGACTGCGTAATTTGCGGTGTGTCAAGAGTGGGTGGTTGCTGCAGTTTGTTTTCCGCAATTCTCTGATTAGTGGATAATTTCCCTTCAGGATCATAGAGTACAGCTCTTTATCAGAAATCTCACTTCTAAACGTTATTTAAAAAAAAAAAAAAAAGGACTGATGGCTTCAACAGAAGCTTATTCCATCGACTGACAACCTCTGAGCTCACGGTAGGTCTGTTTTTTAAAGTTTATAAGTAATTGTTAAAAATCAATTTGTCTATGGAAAAACTAAATGGGATTTTTCCTTCTGGCACCAGACTGTTGCACTTCCCCTACGGGAATAAAGATTCTTTTCAATTTATTGCCCATTTTGGTACTTGACAGCCATTGCTACAAGCCTTCATTTATATTTTAAAGAGCAGCCTAAACATTCTTCTAAAATATCTCCTTTTGAATTCAACAGAAGTCACACAAATTACATTAGGTTAAGTAAATGAACAAAATTTCATTTTTTGGGTGAACAGAAATGGTGTACCTATGAAAAGCTATTTTGAAAAACACCATGAATCATTGTAAAATCTAAAATCTGATTCCTTTTATTTTAGATTCCCCAAAATGAGCCCAAGGAAACAATAAGCTCCATTTGCTGCTGTGGAGTACAGCTTCTTTTTTAATCTTTTCCAAACTCCCAGTCATTGAACAGACAAACAGTTGGCTTTGGGATTTGGCTATCTACACTCAGACACACACACACACACACACACTGGAACTGTGACCACACAAATGCTGACTGTCACAACGCAGAGCTTTTGCTGATGGGAGACTTCCTTCAGCGTGTAAGGGGCTATTCCTGGGTCTATCAATCCCAGACAGTCAGGACCACATAATGACTCTGCCCTTAGGAAATTACAAGCCATTCCTCAAAGTGCTAAAGGACACATTCAGAGCTAGAGCAAGATCTCTCTCTTTTTTCTGTGCTGATGCACTGTAGAGTCAGTCAACATTGCAAAGTTTGCTAACAGTCAAAGAAGGAAAAACCAACCAATTAAAGTCCAAATACATGTGCTGAGAGCCCAAGTGTTTTTAAAAGGAATTCTGAGCAATGTCTGCAACCAAGCAGATTAAAAAAAACAAAAACACAGCAATACAAAAACAAACAAAAAACAATGCCAACAGCAAGAAGACAACAACAACTACCCTTGGAGAAGTTTAAGAAATCATGTACTGGAGCATATGATGCAATAACTCCCTAAAGCTTGATTCTTGTTCTCGTTTTGCTAAAAGTTTTGTTCTTTGCAGTTGCTCTCAAATCTTATTCATGTTTGTGCATTTTAAATTTGACAGACAGTCAGGTATGGTTGACATCAATCTGCATTGGTTCTGACATGCCAATGTTTGGCAATGGTTAATGAGACAACAGAGGAGAATATCAGCAAATAACAATTAAAATGTATATTTTTATATCACCCAAAGCTATCATATGACTTTAGAAAACATAAAAGATAATGCACGATTTGTATGGACCACTTTTATGGTGCTTTTCTGCCATTTTTTGGAACTTGACAACCACTGACCACTGTTTGCTTTCAATGTATAGAAAAGAGCAGTGTGAACATTCCTCAAAATATCCCCTTTTGTATTCAAAATAAAATAAGATGGTCACACAGGTTTTGAACATCATAACGGTAAGGAAATTATGACAAAATGTGAATTTTTGGGAGAATTGTTCTTTTAAAGAGCTTAAGCAAGTTATGCTTTTCTTGACATTTTAAAACAAAATGCAGTCCTCAGTTTCATACAATGCCTTCAGGTACCTAATAGAACTGATCCAGTCTGAAAGCAATAGATGTGAGAAGAGAGAAAGAGAGAGGAAATAAGTAGTTTTATGCTTATTATAGTCCAGCATCTCATGGAGGAGTACAGAGTGATATAGGAAGAAATGAAAAACATTACCTCAACATACAAAACAAGCCAATCATTTAATATTGTGTATAGAGAATTGGATTTCATGAAGAAAATAAATTAAATGAAACTTTTAAAACAAAGAGTGAAAGTCTTGTTGAACGAATGTCATCACTTAACCAAGATTGATGACATCAACAAAAACAAAGGCAGTCTTTAATAATGTCACAGTGAAAAACTTTTTTCTTCAAAGAAAAGAGATGCCAAACGTCTTTGCAGATATTCACTCCAAACGCATTTTTGCGTCCATTTGCTTTCTTTTAATTTATTTTCTATGCACTACATGGGCGTTTTTGACTGTTTCTCCATGTCCTGCTGTTTTTGCAGCATCTCACACAGGAGCACCATGTTGTTTAGATTCCATGTCATTATCGAGTTAAAAAGTTGAATCTTTCAATCTGTACATCTCGAGACATCTACACTCTGTTCCATTCAAAGCGTTGCGTCTATATATTTATTTTTAGCGCAAGAACATGTTTGGTGTGATTGGTCCCTTACAGGCTTTTCAGAGCATTTATTTGGCAAATAGAACAAAGTCTTTGGTTAAAAATTCTGCCCAACTACAATAATGAGTATATTTGTGAAGGAAACTCAACACAAAAAACAGGATTATTATGAATTGTTTAACACAGTCAAACTGCATATGGCCAATCATTACAAATTTGTCTTGATCATAACCAGTTATAAAAAAAATAGCAGGATAAGGGATTACGTTATTGCTTATTGCGCTACCCTCTGCATTGGACCTTGGCAACCTTGGGTTCTGACACACACCAAAAAGCCTAACTTTTCTAACACCTCAAATTACTGCAACTCATCTACTCATAATAATTTCATAAGTCCAGACTTCACATGGGAGGAAAATTCATCATAAAAATAAAAACTTTTGAAGAAGTTTTAAACAATTCAAAACAGCAGCATATCAACTAAAGGCTTGCCATGAAGAGAAATTTGCATGTACGCATTCTGAAGACATTGAGGGGAAAAGAAATGGCCTTAAATTGCAAATAAATGGGTCCCTGTATGAAACCCTTAATTAGTTCTGAATGTGTAAACAGTTTCAGTAAAATAAAGTGGACTGCTGAGAGACTTGGCTGCTGAGAGACTAAGAGTTGCCACATGTTTAAACTCAAACACTAAGAGCATTATGAAGAATGAAAAGAATTTAGTGAAATGATATAATATTTTATCAACTAGGAAAACTGATATAGGATCATTACCACAATATGGATAATAAAACGGAAAATTCTGTCATCATCTACACAACAAAAGTACATATTACCTGGGGCTGTTAAGGACAATAAATAGTAATCCATATGACTCAGGATCTAAAATTCTAGAAAATCAGGAATGTGAGGAATAGACAAAAAATTAAGTCATTACTCAATAAAAATCTTCTTGACAGATTGACTGATGTAGTCAACAGCCACTTTCATTATATGGAAAAGAGAAGCATGGGAGAATCTGCCAGAATATTTGTTTGGGTTCCATGTAAGAAAATCAGGTTTAGAAAGACATGAGGATGAGTAAGTGGTGACAGAATTTTCATTTTAGGATGAACTATACCTTAAAAGAACTTCTGAAGTTCTGCAGCCTAATGCAAGCTCCCTGAAGGCAAACCACATAAAAATCCAGGTAAAAACATGAGTTATTCCTCTTTTGTGTAGCCCATGACAGCTCAGGTCTCTGTCCCTTTAAATTGGAATTTAAATGACTGACAGAACATGTAAATTTGCTTGATCCCTCCGTGAAGAAATCTGGTACCCATGGGCTTTACAGAGCCACATTAACATTCATGGACCTGGATGCCAGGGGTGTGTGCCAGCTGCCTGCAGACTCTTACAGCCTTTTACTGTGCCACTCAAATTCCAGTCTGTTACCGGGGAGAGGTGGGCATTTCAGGCCGATCAGTATTAGCTACTTTATTCATATCTGATGTGCAACATTAAAGATCAGACTGGTCTAGACTTAGTTACACAGGGGATCGTCTACTAACATCATCAGTCAATACATAAAGGACAAATCATGGGTAATTAGAGAACTGTGTGTATGTGAGCAGAGTGGAAGTGGGGATCGGTGTAGCATGATTTTGCCTGGAGTGTAGAATGTTTTATTTGAAAGTCAGAGCGCTTGTGCTCTCTCTCTTGCTGCAAGATCACTCCTGTACCGCTTCATCACAAGCATGCCATGCATCAACAGCCCATAAAGTTGCATGTCAGCAAGAATTCTCCAAGTTTGAAACAAGAGTTAAAAGACTATTAGCATTCAGAATTAAAGACAAAGTGAAGAGTAAAACATCATTAGAAAGACCACAATGAAAAAATGCATTTGTATAGTAGGGGTGTAAGGTTTTCACGGTATAATAATCACAAATAATCCCATGGTTTTTTGGTATTTAGGTGCATTGCTAATATATTACTCATGCAAGAACACGGAGAGGGATGCAGTTTGAACCCAAATGCAGACTTTAATGATAAACACACACACGACACGACGATGAGACAAATGTTACATGCTATTATAGATGAGACTAGACCAAGAGTGAGGAAACAAGAGGGAATGTATACAGACACAGGTAATATTAATACAAGGAACAGCTGGGAAAACTGATGGGAAACAGGTGAATGTAATGATGATATCTGGAAGGTGCATGATGGGAAATGTAGTGTTGGGTAAAACTACATCATAAAAGTCCATGAAAGTGTCAACCTAAGAGTCCGTGAACATGAAGGGATGACGACATGACAGAACTATGCGATCCAAAGTGCATTTGAACAGCGGTGAAACACTTTCTTATGATGTGTTACATTCATACGAGCAGACAGAGAAGTAAGTTTGGAGTAGAATGAATAAATCTTGTCTAAATTGTCAACTTTACGCTAAGCTAAAATGATATTTCTAACCATTTTACATGTACATGTTACCAGGCACAATCATATATATATTATTTTTTTTTTATCAAGAAAATTCACGGTGGATCATAATTAATTTTTTCTAGTAAGACCTTTGATATTAGGGCAAAAATCGTATTCTTCATAATAATTTATTGTATTGTTTGTCTGTAAAAAAAAATATCTAAAAATCCTTAAAACAAGATCAATTTGATTTATCGTGTTTTAGAAACAACACTGCATAAGATATTTAGGTTTTTCAGAGAATGTATTATAGAATGTATAATGTGTATTTTCTTACTTTTTTTTTATTTATTTTTTTTATCGTTTTTATAGTCAAAACAAGTGAAAAGATCCACCAGTGCTGAAGAAGTAATCCAAAGTATTTAGAATACGTTACTGACCTTGAGTAATCTAACGGAATACGTTACAAATTACATTTTACGGCATGTATTCTGTAATCTGTAGTGTAATACATTTCAAAAGTAACCCTCCCAACCCTTTTCATAGTCATCTAAATATTCATAACATCTTTCAACAGACTAAACATAATTTTTTCGCTTTACACAGTTTATACGTATAGATCCGAATGAGAAAGTCTGTTCATGTGGTCCCTGATGTGATACACTTTTTTTCTTCATGTCCATATTTTGATCATTTCTGTGCTGCAGCAGCTTCTGGCTTCGTGGTTGAATGGATAACATACTATATTTAACAGATGACCACGGATTTCAAGATTATATGAGACATGTATCATTTCGTATGCATGTAAACATATATAAACAAAGTGACGGAGCACCTGCCGTCGGTACAGCGAGCATCAACAGTTTAA
The DNA here is from genome assembly GCF_019703515.2 of Myxocyprinus asiaticus. Lineage (NCBI taxonomy): Eukaryota > Metazoa > Chordata > Actinopteri > Cypriniformes > Catostomidae > Myxocyprinus > Myxocyprinus asiaticus. Next base: position 13,250,960 of record NC_059363.1, read on the forward strand.
CAAGATTTTCTGCTTAACATGAATTTGAATTCATTTGAAATTTTCATACATTTAACCTTTATACTTTTGATTTGCTTTTGTTTGTTTCATTGTGACTTTGATGAATCTAAAGCCATTATGTTATTGTTATTATGCACAAGTATGCTGAGTCTAAGTATACTGTGCAAATAGTCAACTGTTTCATTTTGCTTTAAGTGTATTGTGTTTGCCAACCTTAAATTCAAGTGTCTTGCTTTGGGCTACACTCTGGAAGTGTTCTGTTAACTCTCAAAACTATAATTACTAAAACTAAAATATATAAAAATGAAATAGAAATGTGTTTACAAAATAAAAACTACACAAACTAACAAAATCATTAATGAAACTAACTAAAACTAAACTGAAATTTATAGCAAATTTGAAAACGACATAAAATAAAAACTGATTTGAAAATGCAAAACTATAATAATCTTGGCTGGAGTTGAGACTCAGGAGGCGGAGCCAGAAGTGGAGCGGACGGAGCAGCAGGAGGAGCAGGGAATTGAGACTCAGGGGGCGGAGCCAGAGCTGGAACAGGTGGAGCCGCTGGAGGATCAGGGAATTGAGTCTCAGGAGGAAGAACCGGTGGAACCGTAGGAGGATCTTTTTGAGGAATTTGAGACTCCAATGGAGTGGGCGGAGGCACTGGAAGAGAAGTGAGCGGAGCCGCTGGAAAAGCGGGCAGCGCCGCTGGAGGAGGAGCCTCAGAAGAGGCGGGTGGAGCCGTGGGAGGTTCGGAGCTCCAGGCTGCCTAGAACTTATGCGCTGGCTCCAGGATGGACAAGGCTTCATGCGCTAGCTCTGGGATGGACAAGACTTCATATGCTAGCTTTGGGACGGACGAGACTTCATATGCTAGCTCTGGGACGGACGAGACTTCATATACTAGCTCTGGGACGGACGAGACTTCATATGCTAGCTCTGGGACGGACGAGACTTCATATGCTAGCTCTGGGACGGACGAGACTTCATATGCTAGCTCTGGGACGGACGAGACTTCATATGCTAGCTCTGGGACGGACGAGACTTCATATGCTAGCTCTGGGACGGACGAGACTTCATATGCTAGCTCTGGGACGGACGAGGCTTGCAACGCTAGCTCTGGGACGGACGAGGCTTAAAATGCTAGCTCTGGGACGGATGAGGCTTCAAACTCCAGACAAGGCTTAAGTAATAAGCTTGTTGACTGTGGCAGGCTTGGGCGCTGGCTCGTTGACCATGGCAGGCTTGGGCACTGGCTTGTAGAATGTGGTAGAAAGTGGTAGACCTGGGCAATGATGGGAAAACAACCTCCGTGGTCTGTGACGCTGACAGCGGCGAGGAAATGACCTCTGTGATCACTGGAGTTTTGGAAGGAATATACCTGTCCAGTACTCACTGTGATGACAGGTTAACAGTTCAGATATGCATTTAATTCAGTAATTGGTTGCTTTTGTAAATTATTTTGATTCTAAACAATACCTACTTAAAAATAAATTATTATTAATTTGCAATTTATTTATGTTTTTTTCAAGTACTATCTATTTTCTGTTACAGTGTAAGTTCCAGCACTTTGTAAACACTATTTAGTACTTTTAAAAAAATCCAAACAAGGATTAATCATTAGCTTTATATATATATATATATATATATATATATATATTCAGCTTGTGCCCCGACTTAAAAGGTTGTATTAAATGTGCTTACTAACAATAAAGATGACAAAATCATCTTTTAAAAATACCTCTAAATGACATTCACTGAATTAAAGGGAACAAATACTTTTTTTATTAAATTTAATTCAGTAAAGAAATTCACTGCAAAAATTCCTATTGTTATCAAGTGTTTCTGTCTTGTTTTCCATTTAAAATAGTCTAAAAATCCTTAAAACAAGATACATTTACTTGAGAAGCAACATATAAGATATTTAGACATGCTTTAAGAGAATGTATCTTAAATATATGTGTATTTTGTATATAAGTGTATTTTTGCACTTGGTTATACTTCTGTGAGTGCAGTAAAGACAAAATATACTTGCAGTGCTGTGGGAAAGTATTTGCCCCCTTCCTCATTTCTTCTGTTTTTGTGTATTTTTCATACTAAATTGTTTAAGATCTTCAAACGATATATAACATAAAACAAAAGCAAACTGAGTAAACACAAAATACAGTTTTCAAATATTCGTTTTTTTTTTTTAATTGAAGGAAAAAAGTAATCCAACACCTGTATCCCTAATATGAAAAACTAACTGCCCCCTTATACTTAAGAGCTGGTTGTGCCACCTTTAGCAGCAACAACTGCAACTAAATGCTTTTGAAAACTGGAGATCAGTCTTTCACAATGCTGTGGTGGAATTTTGGCCCACTCTTCTTTGCAGAACTGCTTTAGTTCAGTCACACTGGAGGGTTTACGAGCATGCACTGCCCGTTTAAGGTCCTGCCACAGCATCTCAATCGGGTTCAAGTCAGGACTTTGACTAGGCCACTCCAAAACTTTAATTTTGCTTCTGTTGAGTCATTCGGAGGTGGACTTACTCCTATGCTTTGGATCATTATCTTGCTGCATAATCCAGTTGCGCTTGAGCTTCAACTCACGGACTGACGACCGGACATTCTCCTTTAGGATTTTCTGGTAGAGAGCAGAATTCAAGTTTCCCTCAATTATTGCAAGTCGCCCTGGCCCTGAAGCAGCAAAGCATCCCCACACCATCACACTACAACCACAATGCTTGACAGTAGGTATGATGTTCTTTTTGTGGAATTCTGTTTGATTTACGCCAGATGTAATGGGACCCTTATTTTCCAAACAGTTCCACTTTCGACTCATTAGTCCACAGAACATTCTCCCAAAAGGTTTGAGGATCATCAAGGTGTGTTTTGGCAAAACTCTTAATGTTCAAAGAGCCTTAATGTTCTTCTGGATTAGCAGTGGTTTTCGCCTTGTCACTCTTCCATGGATGGCATTTTTGCCAAGTGTCTTTCTGAAAGTGGAGTCATGAACAGTGACCTTTATTGATGCGAGAGAGGCCTGCAGTTTCTTGGATGTTGTCCTTGGCTTTGTTGTGACTTCCTGGATGAGTCATCGCTGTGCTCTTGGAGGAATTTTGGAAGGTCGGCCACTTCTGGGAAGGTTCACTACTGTGCAAAGTTTTCTCCATTTGGAGAAATCTTCCCAGATTAAGCGCCCCATCCCAGAGACTTTGAAATAGCTTTGTAACCCTTCCCAGACTGATGTATTTCAGTCACCTTTTTCCTCATCATTTCTGGAATTTCTTTCGACCTTGGCATAGTGTACTACTGGGTGAGACGTTTTAGCCAACTTCATGCTGCTGAAAAAGTTCTATTTAGGTGTTGATTTAATTGAACAAGACTGGCAGTAATCAGGCCTGGGTGTGTCTAGTGCAGCTGAACCACATTATGAATGCATTTTCATAGATTTGGGGATTTAATAACTAAGGGCAAATACTTTTTCACACAGGCCCAGTTGGTATTGGATAACTTTTTTGCTTTAATAAATAACATTATCATTTAAAAACTGTATTTTGTGTTTACTCAGACTGCCTTTGTTTTATGTTTGATTTTGTTAGAATTTCTGAAAATATTTAGTATGAGATATACACAAAAACAGAAGAAATCAGGATGGGGGCAGATACTTATCCACAGCACTGTATATTCAAGATCTATTCTCTAAAAGCAAGTCTAAATATCTTTATATGCTGCTTCTCAGGTGAATGCATCTTTTTTTTAAAGGATTTTGAGATATTTAAAAATTTGTATTTTTAATATTATATTCAACATTCTCAGATAACAATTTTTTCTTGTGCAGTATAGCTGTTTTGATGGAGTGTGCCTCAGCCGAATCCTGTTTCAGTCACTCCCCCTTAGATTGGGACATTCGCGCAATTCATAGAGGCACTGACCACACAGAGAAATGCCAGTTTCGGAGTTTGTAGTTATTTACATGACCTGCTTCCGTATTATTTGAACTTTAATAAAGCTATAACGCATTAAATATAACTGCATTAAAGATGTAACACTGGGGTGTTTCCTTTAAAGAGCTCCGGCTCTGCTTATTCCAAAGCGAGAGTGCTTCTGTTTTAACTTATTTTGTATTTTTGCATTATAATTCCCTCATATTTTGCGATCTACATGACCTGAAGCTGTTTGGAAAGTTTAGTGTGCATCTGGACTATAAGCTGTGTAATTTCTACCTCTCCTCAGTCAGGCGTGAGCTGCAGCGCTGCTCTCGTGCATCATAATTACAGTTTAATGTGATCTCATGTTAAGTTAAATGAGATCAACGACTAGTCATCAACAAAAAATTTTGTCGACAATTTTTACTGTGATGTTGTCGATAACGTTGACTAGTCGTTTCAGCTCTAATGACCGCAAATTTAGCAATGGAGCGAACTTGAAGCAGGATTTCTCTTTAAAGTGATTGGGGAGTGAGCAAGATATTGAAAACCTAGAGTGGAGTACTTGTAGGATGCTTTGAGCAGGGAGGCGGAATTTCTGTTGCTCCATCCTGCTCAAATACTCTGTTTCCCAGATGAGCTGTTCTTCTGAGTGCCACAGGAGTACTTACATGTTCTGAGCATGTGCACAGCACCACAGGGGTAGATAATGTGAGAAACATCTGGCCAAGACAGATTACAGCAGATGAATAAAAGCATGAACAAATAAACATGTAAGAATAATTGATTGTTTTGCTCTTAAGAAGAAAACAAAACTGTAAACCATATTTGCCCCTTGGCACATTTTCCTTTTGATTTTGATGAATTACACTTGCCTGTTTGAAGTACATCAGGGAATGTGAGCAACTCCACATTTGTGGTGAAAACTTGTTCAAGGGTACCGGAGCATGACATGAGTTTGGAGGGACTTCACAGAGATATCGACCCACTCTATTCTACACACATCCCGAAGGTTGTATGAAATAATTCAAACACCTGATAATGACTTTGCCAAAGGTGTGACATTCTCTTAAATGACTTTTCAAAGGTCGTACACCAGCGGTGACCTTTGAACTCCTGGGTTAACAAAGAATGGACCATGCTCGTGCCTGAAATCTGAACCTATTGGAGTTATATGTGCACTCTATATTTTCTCTTTCCTATAACACTGAGTCCAAGTTTACCATCAGTGTGCGATCTGACAGGTAGGGTTGCCACGGTGTTACCGGTTTTACTAGGTACAAGGGACAACACCGGTGTGAAATTTTATACCTGGTAAAAGGGGGAAACATTATGAATGGATCTTCCAATATCAATACAATAGCCTAACAAATAGAATAGTATTAAATATAGAATAGTTGCCTAATGAAGAGTTTGCGACCCATGATAAATGAACATAAATAATGCATTGAAAGCCACATATTCTTTACCAATGTAATCTGATGTCTCGGATTCGGAATGACAAAAGAAATGCTGTTTGACACACAGACACACGCTTGAAGAAACACACTTTATTATATTTTTTAAGAACAGATGACAGAAAAGCCGTCTATGCGCATGTCTGACGCGTTGTTTGTTTAGAGGCGTGCTGTCTTGTGGAACATACGTATGTAAACGGTTCTCACTCTTTCTTTGTTTCAGTCTTCTGAAATGTTTTTGCAAGAATGGTATCATCTATGAGAATGCTACAAATGACCTCAGACCATCTCAGCTCAGGAGGTGCTTTGAGTTCAGTTCGCTTTATTTCCACAGAGCAGTTCGTTGTGAGCACAACTCTGCAGGGTCACTTTATATACAGTATAGCCTATACATCTGTGATTAAATCATAAAATAATACAAAAACACGTTCACCTCGAACCATGATTTATATTTCAGTGATTATTATCATCATTATAATTATGTTTACATTTATAATTGTTTTTAGATCTTCATTTGTATTAGTAATTTTCTGCCTGTTGTCATAGACGGATACTTGCATGATGGTAAATGGAAAGGTAGTTATATATGTGTTTTTTTTTTTTGTTTGTTTGTTTTTTACCACTTCGTTATTTTAATTGCTTTTTCATTTCATTTTTAAGTGCAATTCACTAAAGGAGGGGGGGTGATGATGATGATGTAAATGGATATTGTGATTTTTTTTTTTTTTAATAAATAAAAATATCGTGAACATATTTCTGACACATCGCCCAGCCCAAGGAGGGAATAAAACTAATTTATTTACACACATTCAAAGTCATTACTCTTCTGAAGTAGCTAAACTGGGTCCTGGGATGAAAGGTAATAAAACACCAACATTAAACCCAAAACAACCCACAATAAGTGATGTATTTGCCCGGACACCTAAATACCTGACCAGTAGCCCATGAGGGAGAGAATGCACAGATGAAGTAGGTTTATTGCCAAAGAGATGTTGCCCTTCACAACTGTTGAAAAGCCATCTTTCAAAAAGTTGAACAACATACATATTAATTGCACTTAATTATTTTCAGTTTCATTTGAATTTTTAGTTACAGTAAATAAAAAATAAAGTTTAAAGTTTGAAATCAAGCAGCCTTGCGTTATTGTGTAGGCTATTGCTTAATGAAAATTACCCCCTAGTACCACTTAGCATCCAACCAGCGGTAATACCGGTGTTAGTCAGTTTGAACGTGAACACCGCACCGGTGTAAAAATTATGATATCGTGGCAAGTCTACTGACAGGTGATGAAACACTGTTCTTCTCTGTATGAGGTCTTCTTTGTGTCACGTTTCTGGTCAGTGGACAAAACTAACTAATCTTGGGCCACTGAAAAGGTGAACAGTAGATTGGATTGAACTTATTACTGAGGAAACTGCCTTTATATTTTGCCTTTGTTTCTTTTATTTGTGTTATTGTAGAATTTTGGTCTGACGATCTCACAAACAGCTACAATGAATGACGTCAAGACCTTGGTATAGAATATAGCTTCTCAATAAATGGAGTGTAAAACATGACTTAATATCTCAAGGTGTAACATGCCATGTTGGGGAAGCTACTTTGAAACTGTAGTTTGCCAAACTACAAGCTACTCATAATCTCATGCAATTAAACTACAGGCATGCTACACACATGCAACCAATATACACTGAAGCTATTCAAAGGGACAATTTTTTATATAACAATTAGATGATAATTTATCAATCAATTTATCTGGCACAAAAACAATAAAGATCTATATTAGAAAGGCAGCATTAAATTGAACAGATACATTTACACAAAATACAACTAATAAAACTAGAAACATGTTTAACAGGAGCCAGCTTGTAGGTAGCTGTGCAGTATGTAAACCTCACTCTCCTGGCCTCAAGAGGCGCACTAGCGACTGACGCTAGAGGCTTTAGCCTCCTTGTTAGCATGCCCGCCTCCCATTCTGGACATGCCGGTTCGAATCCCATTCGGAGTGGAATGAAAAGGACCAGTTACACTTGCAAATTCATATGAATGAACCAAAAACAGTGACGAAAAGCAGCATTTAGTATTTCAATACACTGACTTACATTATTCAGTAAATCATTATTTGGAGAGGTTCATTTACGTGAATCACTTGTGTGAACTATTTCACTTCCTTGTCTCATCTCGCTCGGCTATAAAATTGCATGCACAATATAATGAGACATAAAAAAGCAGCGATATAGCTTTTTAGCTAAACCACTTCATGCTGGAAAAAGTAGTGTTACTGGAAAAGGTACACTTTTCTGAAAACAGCTGAACTACTGTTATTCTATTTAAAAACGTAGCCTAGTTAACTTAGTAGCAATACTTTTAGTTACAATATTTACACCCCAACACTGGAAAAACATGTACCAAGAAGGATAGAAAAAAAAATCCTTAATGACATCACAAACAACGGGAATGTCAGTAGACAGTTAGTCCGTCCCACATGCATTGCTAATTCTGGCATAGATTAGCATAGCCTGTAAAGAACTGTTGTGATCACTAAAACAGGCTATACTAATTAAAGCCAGAATCATCAATTCAGATCTTCTGGATTTTTAAAGGATTTCCGTCCGAAAGGAAGGCGTTCTGTAAGGAAGAAAGTTGAGTAATTATGAAGATAATTCTGTTTAATGCCGTGTTTGAATTGCAGAGGCAAAACATACCTTTGGGTAGTCTTATTTACATCAAATAATACATTGCCTCGAAGTAGAGCAATTACAGTTCCCAGTTCAGATACTGCATATCCACAATTTATCCCTCTAGATACAGTGCCATCACTGACATATTATTCTCAAATGACTGTTAAAAAAAAAAAAATGAAAATAAAAGCCACACAGGTCTCACAATGATGATGAATGTCTGGCTAACCTACAATATGCATTTATAAGTCTCAAGACATATAATTATGGCTATATCTAACCGCTTCAGAGAAAAACCATTAGAATAAAGCAGTGGGGTGTTCGGATAACTAAAATGGATGTTTACAAGAGGGGTCTCCCTGAAGAGGGCCCTTATATATTATACTAAGTGTCCTCTCAGTAAATTATCCTCTTTACACAGTGTAATCACCATCTCCTGCATATATTATTGAAGTTCCCCATCTGTCACTCACTCGACGTTGTGTTGATGTAGTGACAACAGGGGTCACTCTTGGGAGCCCGAAACACCTCTGGTCTTTGAAAAAAGACCAATGAAAATTGGCGAGTGGTATTTGCATACCACTCCCCCGAACATACGGGTATAAAAGAAGCTGGTATGCAACCACTCATTCAGATTTTCTCTTCGGAGCCGAACGGTCGATGTTCACTGAGCTGAATTCCCACGGCTGTTCATTCACCTCTGCTGGATCTGACGGCGCATTTCAGCGGCTTCTCCCCTCTCTGCACTGGTGCACTGCAGAGAATGCCCCTGGGCGCTTCGGCAGAAATAAAAGAGTATATTCTAAAAAAAGAGTATATTTCTCTAAAGATGCCTTTCCGTTTGTGTGTTATTCCTGGTTGCGGTCGTTATCTCTCACCTTCTGATGGTCACGATCACTGTCTTTCGTGTCTGGGCGCTGCCCACACAGAGACAGCGTTCGTGGATGGATCATGGACTCATTGCGAGAACATGACCATGGCAACATTGCGGTCGTGGCTTACCTTTGTAAGAAAGGAAGCCACCTCAGCGGCTCCCCACCTCGGTCCTTCTACCTACGGGTATGCTAGCACTGGGGGCGATTTGTGGACCACAATGGGACCACCTCCGCCGGGTATCCCCCCGCGGACCTCCCATTCCCCAGCACGCTCGTCTGCCCCGATCGGGCTTCCGGATGAGTCCGCCGGCTCGTCTCATAGCGAGTTCGACCTCTTGTTCGGAGCCCGCGAAGGTCATGAGCTCTTGAACGCAGCATCGGAGTGCGGGCTCGTCCAGTCGGATGCAGAAATCACAGGCTGACATGGAGATGATGGACATGCTTTCCTGGGCAGCCGCGAGCGTCGGGCTAGAGTGGAACCCTCCGCTCTGCCCTGAAACCTTGCAACTCGATGATTGGTTCCTGGGCTCTAGGCGCCGCTCACAGCCACGCCCTGCCCCAGTTCCTTTCTTCCCAGAAGTGCATAAGGAGCTGACATGGTCGTGGGAGGCACCTTTAACTGCACGGTCCCGATCTTTCAGCTCCCCCGCCCTCACTACCCTCGCAGAGGCAGCCCTTGCCCTGTTAAGGGAAGTGGGCATTTGCATCCTCAACTATCTCGATGATTGGCTAATCCTAGCTCACTCTCGGGATGTGTTGTGTGCACACAGGGACATGGTGCTCCCACACCTCAGCCGACTAGGGATTCAGGTCAACTGGGGAAAGAGCAAGCTCCTCCTGGTTCAGAGCATCACTTTTCTTGGCTTGCAGTTGGACTCAGTCTCGATGACGGTGCGCCTTACGAACGTGCACGCACAGTCAGTGCTGGCCTGTTTGAAGGCGTTGAGACAGAAGACAGCGGTTCCAATGAAACTTTTTCAGAGGCTCCTGGGGCATATGGCATCCTCAGCGGTGGTCACTCCGCTCGGGTTGATGCATATGAGACCGCTTCAGCACTGGCTCCAGACTCGAGTCTCGAGACGGGCATGGTGCCGCGGGACACATCGCGTAGCCATCACGCCGGTCTGTCACCGCCTCTTCAGCCCTTGGACTGACCTCACAGTTCTATGGGCAGGCATTCCCCTAGAGCAGGTCTCCAGGCTCGTCGTGGTTACGACATACGCCTCCAAAACGGGCTGGGGCGCTGTATGCAACGAGCACACAGCCGCCGCTCCTGGACAGGCCCGCAGCCATGTTGGCACATCAACTGCCTCGAGTTGTTGGCAATTCTGCTCGCCCTGCAGAGGTTTCGGCCGTTGATCCAGGGCAAGCATGTGTTAGTTCGGACAGACAACACGGCAACGGTGGCATACGTCAACGCGGTTTATGCTCCCGTTGTATGTCACAACTCACCCGCTGTCTCCTCCTCTGGAGTCAGCAAAACCTCAAGTCGCTGCGAGCCACTCACATCCCGGACAACCTCAACACTGCAGCGGACATGCTGTCATGACAGGTTACTGTCAGGGGAGAGTGGAGACTCCACCCTCAGGTGGTCCAGCTGATTTGGAGTCGATTCGGGCAGGCACAGGTAGACCTGTTTGCTTCCCAAGAATCCTCCCACTGCCCGTTCTGGTACGCCCTGACCGAGGCACCTCTCGGCATAGACACGCTGGCACACAGCTGGCCCCCTGCACTATGCAAATATGATTTCCCCCAGTGAGCCTACTTGCACAGACCCTTTGCAAGGTCAGGGAGGATGAGGAGCAGGTCATCCTGGTAGCACCCTACTGGCCCACCCAGACGTGGTTCTCGGACCTTACGCTCCTCGCGACAGCCCCCCCCCCCCAGCGAATTCTACTGAGGAGGGACCTTCTTTCTCAGGGATGGGGCACCATCTGGCACCTGCGACCAGACCTCTGGAATCTCCATGTCTGGCCCCTGGACGGGACGCAGAAGACTTGAACGTGTCTAACACTGCGGGTGGTAGGCCAATCACTCAGGCTAGGGCCCCCACTACGAGACGCCTGTATGCCCAAAAGTGGCATCTGTTCGCTAATTGGTGTTCTTCCCGACATGAAGACCCCCAGAGATGCGCAGTCGGATTGGTGCTTTCCCTCCTGCAGGAGAGTTTGGAAGGGCGTCTGTCCCCCTCCACCTTGAAGGTGTATGTAGCCGCTATAGTGGCACACCACGACACAGTGGACGGTAAGTCCTTAGGGAAGCACGACCTGATCATCAGGGTCCTGAGAGGTGCCAGGAGGTTGAATCCCTTCAGACCACGCCTCATTCCCTCATGGGACCTCTCTGTAGTTCTTCAGGGTCTATGGAGAGCCCCCTTTGAGCCCCTGCCGTCAGCTGAGCTTAAGGCACTCTCTTTAAAGACTGCCCTCCTGACTGCGCTCATTACCATCAAAAGGGTAGGAGACCTGCAAGCATTCTCTGTCAGCGAAACATGCCTGGAGTTCAGTCCGGGCTACTCTCACGTGATCCTGAGACCCCAACCAGGCTATGTGCCCAAGGTTCCCATGACCCCTTTTAGGGACCAGGTGGTGAACCTGCAAGCATTGCCCCAGGAGGAGGCAGACCCAGCCCTAACGTTGCTGTGTCCGGTGCACGCTTTACGCATCTATTTGGATCACACGCAGAGCTTCAGAATCTCTGAGCAGCTCTTTGTCTGCTTTGGTGGACAGCAGAAAGGAAGCACTGTCTCCAAGCAGAGGATCGCCCACTGGGTCATTGACACCATAACAATGGCATATCACGCCCAGGACGTGCCGCCCCCGGCAGGGCTACGAGCCCATTCTACTAGGAGTGTGGCGGTCTCCTGGGCCTTGACCAGTGGCACCTCTCTAACAGACATTTGCAGAGCAGCGGGCTGGGCAACACCCAACACCTTTGCGAGGTTCCACAATCTCTGGGTGGAACTGGTTTCGTCCCGTGTAGTGGCAGGCACAAGCAGGTAAGTCCGGGACAGCTGGCCGGGTGTATCGCTTGTGTATAGCGCCTTTCACCTCCCCTGAGCTGAAGACGTGCACTGTTGACTCCCAGTAGTGTTCACAAACTGTGTTCCCTGGATGATTTCCTCCGAGCCCTGTGGCAGACAAGTTTGCGGAGAAACTCGCTGCCGGCTCAGTACAAGTGCTAACTAAGCCCTGTACTGGGGTAGGTGCTCCACATGTGTTGGTTCCCCATAGGTAACCCCATGCGACCATATATCTTCTGCTAATTCGTTTCCCTGTTGGTAAACTGGGTCTTCCTTGGGCAGAGGCCCCTCTTCCCCATTCACCATGTTTGTAGAAACTCCTCCCCCGTAGGGTAGGACCTACCAAGGGACTTCTCCACATGACATACTTCCGACAAAGCTCAGCAAGACCATGTGATGTATTTCCACTCAAAATACCCCCAGCCACAACCTCCTGCCACAACGCTGGACTACCCGCTGAAATGGCCGGGACCTTGTCTCGGCTCCTCAGCACAAAACCTGAATGAGTGATTGCATACCAGCTCCTATGTTCAGGGGAGTGGTATGCAAATACCACTCACCAATTTTCATTGCCCTTTTTTCAAAGACCAGAGGTGTTTCGGGCTCCCAAGAGTGACCCCTAGTGTCACTACATCAACACAACATCTCGTTCCCTCTATCAGGGAATGGAGGTTACGCAAGTAACCAGGACGTTTCCATGAATAATGCATAACTCTGAATAAACTAATAGATAAGCTTACAGTTATATAAAAAAAACCTAGACTCTTTCCAGACTGACCTAGGCCTTGTTTCCCAATAAAGTTTGATCTCAGCAATTAAGAGTGTTTTCTACGAGCTATTTTACAAATGTTTATTATTTTTTATATGTTTCCCAAAGCTGCACTTAACACAAATGTGCAAAAAGGTGATTTAAGTGCTATAAGAGAGTCGCTGTCTAAGTGCAACTAATCGGTGCAATGATGACAGATGGTGGTAGGATTGATCCAGGATGAGGTTGGATGTGGGATGGATCATGCCTGCATGAAAGTGCATCTGCTTTGCTATTCTTGCTGCCAGGGCGGTAAGTAACAGTAAAATTGAACCTGGTGAAGAACAATGACCATTGGGCTTGATGTAGATTCAGTCTCTTGGCTGCCTTGATGTATTCAAGGTTCTTGTGATCAGTGATAACTTGGAACGGGTGGACTGCCCCCTCTAACCAGTGACACCACTCTTCGAGTGCCGCCTTCATGGAATGTAATTCCTTGTTCCCCACATCATAGTTTCGTTCAGCAGAATTTAACATTCTGGAGAAAAATGCACAAGGGTAAAACTTGCCTGGGGTATCGTGACATTGTGACAGGACCGCTCCAATCCCACAATCAGAAGTGTCTGCTTCAACGATGAAAGGAAGATTGGGGTTGGGGTGTTTCAGTATAGGAGCGGTCGTGAAGCTTGACTTGAGGGAGATGAAGGCTTGGTATGCGGCGTCGTTCCATGGCAACTTGTTGGGTTTTCCCTTGAGCAATGACGTGAGTGGTGCTGCAATGATACTGTAGTTTCTGATGAAGCGGCGGTAGAAATTGGCAAAGCCCAGAAATCACTGTAGTTCTTTGATTGTGGAAGGTCAACGCCATTCGGTAACTGCTGTGATTTTAGAGACATCCATTTCTACACCTTGGTGGCTGATATTGTAACCTAGGAACGTGGTATGGGAGATATGAAACTCACATTTCTCTGCCTTGACAAATAACTGGTGTTCCTTGAGACATGATAGGACTGTCCTGACATGCTGGATATGTTCTTTATTTTGAGAGTAGACGAGGATGTCATCAATGTAGGCCACCACACACTCATTCAGTAGGTCTCTGAAAACCTCTTTGACAAAAGACTGGAAAACAGATGGGGTGTTAGCAAGTCCATACAGCATGACCAGATATTCATAGTGCCCCCTGGTGGTGATGAATGCAGTTTTCCACTCATCTCCTTCTCTGATTCTGATGAGGTTACAAGCTCTTCTTAGATCGAGCTTAGTATAAATCTTAGCCTCACGGAGTTGTTCAAGGGCTGAGGGGATAAGTGGCAGTGGATAACGGTATTTCAAGGTGACAGAGTTCAGGCCTCGATAGTCGAGGCATGGACGTAGACCTCCATCCTTTTTCTCCACGAAGAAAAAACCTGCAGCTGCTGGAGAGGTGGAGGGACGGATGTAACCGGAGGCAAGGGCTTCCTCGATGTAAGTTTCCATAGCTAGGGTCTCAGGGCATGACAATAGATAAGCCTTGCTTCTCGGTGGAGCTGTATTAGGCAGAAGTTCAATGGCACAGTCCCATGGATGGTGAGGAGGAAGTTGAGTATCTTTGACTTTACTAAAAACTTCATTGAATTCTGCATACTCCTCAGGAATCATGGTTACTGTTTGGAATTCAGGGCTTTCGATGCTGGTGGTAAGACAAGGCATGGAGACAGTAACATGGAGACAATGTTCATGACAGAAGCTTGACCATTTTGTGAGCTCACGCTGGTTCCAGGAGATAGAAGGATTGTGGATGGCCAGCCAAGGATGACCCATGATAAGAACGTGATTGGGTGAATTTATGACATACAGTGAAATGTTCTCCAAATGAAATAGTCCAATCTTGATGGTTATGGGAACAGTCTGTTGGGTTATACCAGTACCAATGGGAGCATTATTAACTGTGGTGATAATCATTGGAATCCACTGAATGGTGGGTATATTGAGTTCTTGTACGATCTCTTGATTTATGAGATTCACAGCAGCCCCAGAATCCACTAAAGCTGTAACATTTTATATGATCACCAATGGAGATCAGAAAACTGTGAAGGATAGGTGATACAAAGTTTGTGGTATTCACTTTCAGCCTTGATTCAGGGGAACTTGATTTCTTGTGTGGGCATGCAGCATTGAGATGACCTGGTTCACCACAGCAATAGCAAAGTTTTTCTTTACGTCGATGTTGGTGTTCCTCTGTAGAAACACGGGTGTAAACAACTTGCATAGGTTCGGGTGATTCAGTGGATGCCTGTGCCTGTACTAAGACTGTAGACTTAGAAACTGGGGCCGTGGAGCATTATGAAGCAGGTTATCCATTTTGATAGCCATGGTAATGAATTCAGACAGAGTAGAACCCTCACCCTTGCATGTAAGTTCAGCCTTAAGTTCTTGGTGAAGCCCCTCGTGGAAAACAGTTTTCAGAGTGACATTGTTCCACCCACTTTGTGCCACTAGCGTCCTGAACAGAATTTCGTAGTCTGCTGCAGATCGATGGCCCTGGTGTAAATGAAGCAGCTGAACAGAGATATCTTGACCACCCGCTGGATCCTCGAAGACTTCGTGGATCTGATGAACGAAGTAGTCAAACGAGGTCTGGATTTGAGGATCTTTGTCCCAAACAGCGGTGGCCCAATCAAGTGCTTTACCGGTAAGCAGAGCCATCATAAAGGTATATTTCTTGGTATCTTGATAAAATGATTCAGGTTGATTAGAGAAATGAACTTTACACTGTCGTTAAAAAACCCCGGCATTTCTCAGCAGAACCATCAAACTTGTCAGGAAGAGCAATGCTTACCGGTTTAGCATGGGGAGCTGGCAGTGAGTCAAACATTCGTTGGCAGCTCGTAAGTTGTTCAGCTGGTCTTGATAACCCTTTAAAACCTCACATTGGTGTGCAAATGCAGCCTGAAGCTGTGAGACTTCCACTGGATCCATGGTAGGCAAAGTATTCTGTAATGAACTGGCCATGGAGATGGTGTTAAGATCCATGTGCAGGAAGTTTATTAAGAGACACAAGCAAACAATCCAAAACAGCAGGCCAAGAGATGTAGTCGAAAAGCAGGCAGATAAATCCAATAAACCAAATAGACAGTCCAACCAGGCAAACAAAACAAAGGGTTATCCAAAAAGCAGTAAATCCAGAAAAACAGGCAATGGTCATAACATGAATCAATAAACAGTGGCAATGGAAAACCGCTCGGTAAGGCAGGGTAAACTGGCAATACTTCACAATAAACAATGGAACTGCATGGCTATATATACATGTGGTAAACAGGAAATGAGCAGTGAAGAAATAGGTGAAGATCAGTATTCGGGAGAGGGCTCCCTCTGGTGGTTGGTAGGATGGGTAACAACCTCAGATGTTACAATGTGAATGACTGCATTCTCTTCATGTGTAAGAGGCCGCTTCTTGGCCAGAACAAGCTGCATTGCAGACCAGAGTTTTCAGAGTTTAAATACCCTGACTGGCACAATCTTTATTGTTGTTGTATGTTTTTTTCATTTAAACAATATGTTCTTTTATGCTTGACTCCCTATCCTCAGACCTACTTGGACCTTATTTGTACACTAAGCAGAAAAAATTAATATTTTCATGTGGTCAGGATTAATCATGTGGAGTAGTCATTATGGTAGGGATACATTTAACATCGGTCAGAGGTATTTTGTCATGTTTATTCTGTTGGTTCATGCATTTCATGTCTTTTATTTTGAAAAGTTTAGTTCCTGTTTCTGTCATGTGGTTCCATTGTCATGTGATTTCATGTTTCCCTCCAGGTTCATGTGTCTTGTTTTCATTGGTTTATTGTTTGATTATCTTGTTATCAGTTCTGTCTGTTCATTGGTTCCCTCATCTTTGTTTTACCTCTTGTCAATGTATTTAATCCCTCATGTTTACCATTGTCCTTTGTCAGATATTGTGTTTGTGTAGCGTATTCAAGTCAAGTCAAGTCTATGTCAAGTCGGTTATTTTTGTTATGGTTAGGATTCATGTTTTGAATATCACTTATGTAATAAACTGCACTTGGGTTCATCTTTACTTCATCGTCATCGTCTTCAACATCATCATTGCCAGCACCAACGTTACAGAACGTTACAGAATACCTGACCTACACAATATGAACCCAGCGGTCCGACTCCTACACCTACGTCAGGGGAGTCGTCCCCTAGAGGATTATGTGGAGGACTTCTGCACTCTGGCCTGCTGGGTGGACTTTAATGAAATAGCCCTCAAGGACATTTTCTGGGCAGTTTTGAGAGAGCCAGTTTCCTCCCTGATGCCTGGCGGTCGGAGTATTTATGACCTGGCTCAGTATATCGACCTATTGGTTCTACGTTCACTGTAGGGGAGGCAGATGCCAAGCCAGAGTTCCACGTCATGGCCGCCGAGCCAGAGTTCCACGTCATGGCCGCCGGGCCAGTGTCTCGCGTCATGGCCGCCGGGCCAGCATCCCGCGTCATGGCCGTCGAGCCAGAATTCCACGTCATGGTCGCTGAGCTAGCGTCATCTTTTGCCCCGGATCCTCAGCCTGCTTCATGCCATGTCACAGCCACGCCTGAGCCTGCTCCATGCCATGTCACAGCCACGCCTGAGCCTGCTCCATGCCATGTCACAGCCACGCCTGAGCCTGCTCCATGCCATGTCACAGCCACGCCTAAGTCTGCTCCATGCCATGTCACAGCCATGCCTAAGTCTGCTCCACACCATGTCATAGCCACATCTGAGCTATTAGACCTGGAGACGGTTCCTGCCCTTGTACCCACCCTTAGTTCTCCTGATCAGGCAAGGGGAACTTTCGACACTCTGACCCCGCCTAGACCCTCCGAGCCCTGGACTCTGCCTTGGCCTGTCGATCCCTCGACATCACCTTGGCTCTACGTTCCCTCGGCTCCACTGCGGTCCTTCAGCCTGTTGGCTCTACTGGGGTCCCTCATCCCTCCAGCTCCTCCTTGGTCAGTCAGAAACCTGGCTCCACCTTGGCTTTCCGATCTTCTGGCTACGCCTTGTCCCTCCGGTCCATCAGTTCCACCAGGGACCTCCTTCCCTATGGCTCCACCTTAGTTCTCAGTCCCACCGGCTCCACCTCAGTCTTCCAATCCCCCAGCTCTGCCTTGCTCCTCTGAGCCTCCAGTACCGCCTTGGTCCTCCCTCCCTCCGGCTCCACCCTGGCCCTTCGAGTCTTCGGCTACTCTCCGGGTATCCAGTTCTCCATGGCTCCGCCCCTCGAGCCTCTCACGGCTCCGCCTTCCATGGCTCCGCCCCTCGAGCCTCTCATGGCTCCACCCCCCACGCTCCACACCTTGCCAAGCCACATGTTTTATGTGTTTTATTCATGAGTTGGGGCGTCGGGACCTGCCCCTTAGTGGGGGGGGATATGTCATGTTTATTCTGTTGGTTCATGTATTTCATGTCTTTTATTTTGAAAAGTTTAGTTCCTGTTTCATGTCATGTGGTTCCCTTGTCATGTGATTTCATGTTTCCCTCCAGG
The DNA here is from genome assembly GCF_019703515.2 of Myxocyprinus asiaticus. NCBI lineage: Eukaryota > Metazoa > Chordata > Actinopteri > Cypriniformes > Catostomidae > Myxocyprinus > Myxocyprinus asiaticus. Next base: position 13,269,163 of record NC_059363.1, read on the forward strand.
TTCATGTGTCTTGTTTTCATTGGTTTATTGTTTGATTATCTTGTTATCAGTTCTGTCTGTTCATTGGTTCTCTCATCTTTGTTTTACCCCTTGTCCATGTATTTAAGCCCTCATGTTTACCATTGTCCTTTGTCAGGTATTGTATTTGCGTAGCATATTAAAGTCAAGTCTATGTCAAGTCGGTTATGTTTGTTATGGTTAGGATTTATGTTTTGGATATCACTTATGTAAATAAACTGCACTTGGGTTCATCTTCATCGTCATTGTTTTCATCATCGTCATTGCCAGCACCAACGTTACAGAACGTTACATATTTGGAGGGAAACTGGCTTCCACTGTGGTCTTTTCCTTTCTGTTGTTCAGCTAATTACAAATAACCCATGGCAACAAGTTGTTTCAGACAGCTTATGGCATTTTTATGAGATTTTATAATTAATGTTAAATAAGTTGCTATCTTGGAAAGCCCTGTAACAATTTTGTCAAATCATATTTAGCAGGTCTTGATCGATTCATATAAAATTACTTTGGAAATTAAGATAAATAGCTCAGCACAAATCAAAATGCTGTTAATTTTCAAAACAAATCATAAGAATACAATATAATACTGGAGGTATTTAGAACGCTCATTACAGATACAGGTTGCACTCAAGCAAAGCACAAATAAATGCAAGCGCTGTAATGAGATTGAGTAATTTCAGCGTGGGTAAGGCATCAGTTTATGACTCTGGCTGTGCTGGGGAGAACCATTAAGGAACAAATTCTCTCAAAGTAAGAAAATGAGTCATTCAGTGCAGAGTTATTGATTAAAATGGCCTCTTTGTATAAAATCAATGGCCAACCACAGTAAGATTTATTTGCTTCTAAATCAAATTAGTAGGATACAATGGGGCTAAAGGCCCCTCTTAAGGAGAGTGTGATGTTTTTCTATTCCCAAAGTGTATGGTGAAAATGACAGTGTTTTATGATTGTTAGAACAACACAATTTGTGTGAAAATGTAATGGAAATGGTAAAAGAAGCTTGTTTTGATTAAAAATCATGTAGATATAAAGACAGCTAAATTGGCCTTTTTCCTCACACTTTAAAAATAAATAATATGAATAAAAGGGGGGTTGTAGCCGTGTTTTACACTTCTTTGAGTTAAAAAATAATGTCTGTGATTATATAATGCAGGTGTCATAAAGGATATTTCTAAGTAATATAAGACTGAGCCATAGCCAAAGAAACGTGGCCTTTCCCACCTCACTGCTCCATTTTATCAACAAAAGAAAAGGAACAACAAAAGTTTTTCAAAGCGATGGTACTTATATGTGTCTTCATATTTTTGCCTCTGTCCTCTATAAAACTCATGTTGTGTGTGTGTGCAGGAGATAAAGAGTGGTAAGGCTCATCACCTGGGTTGTCATTATCTCAAACACCTGTTTCTTGTTGTAGTGATGGTGGAGGGAGTCATAAGAGCGCATGTGGCGTCAGAGAGAAAGAGAGAGAGAGAGAAAGAGAGAGACGCCTATGTGTGTTCAATAGAAGCCTTTACTCGTACTTGGCCACTGAGTGCCTTTTTGTTTCTGTTTTATGAACGACACTGAAGAGTAATAAACATACTCACGTTGACAGTTCGCTGCCTCCTGACTCCTTCATTACCCAGACAATGAACCTTCTACACTCTTGTATACATCAAGAGAAAAGAAACTCCAACATAATTCCAGGTTTCTCTGAGATGGATGTAGGACATGCATCAAGTCTTTTTCTCTGTGAACCTCAGTCATATTTGCACAGAGTAAAGGCATTTAATCCGCAGGCAGTGACCTGAAACAGTCTTTACTGCTTTTATAGTTTTTGTTGTCTCAGTTGTCAAGAACACTGTAGTTTCTGCTATTAATATTATATTACAAGGACAGAGATCCTCTACCTGTCAGTTTGTGGTGATGAGGAGTTTGCACAATAAAGAGCACAAGGCATTTACACATTAAAAAAAGAAAAGACACAAGGTATTTTTATACAATAGGGGTGGGGGAAAGAATCAATTCACAGATGCATTGCAATAGTTTCTCTATGATTCGACGTCGATCCACAAAAAATAATGTTTGGAAATTAAAATTAATTGTGAATAATCCTGGTTGCCTAGGGCCTCGACATTCCTGGGGGGTCTTGAAATATGATCTATAATAAATGTGCAGTTTGTACCTTCAATCTACACATTCAATCTACACTGGAAGCAAGCAGTGTGGCGCAACTTAATTAGATTGTGTTGATAAAATGAATACATGGAATACTTGTTAAAGTGAACTTTTTTTAAAATCTTTTGAAGTTTTTGAAACAATAAAAATTTTGACCAATTAAAGTGCTTTCTCCTAAAAAGAAAAGACCCTATTTTACTAAGATCCCAAATAACAGGTCCTAATTTGCTTGTGCAGTCTTTCAAATTGCATGTTGTGGGAATTGTTGTTGATTTATTAAAACAGCGCATATCAACACGATCACACGGGAAGACGGCATGTTGTTCCCGAGACCATTCACATAATGCAGACTCACTGACAAGCACAATCACCTATCAGATATTTTTGCATTGGCTCCAGCATATTTACCTTCCCTTGTGCTGCAACCAAAAGCGTGTTGTATCAGCAGTGTGGGAGACCTGGGTTCAGATCCCACGTTGAAAGTAACATAATCAGTGACGAATTTAACATTACATTTTTAGGTTTGGGGTTAGTTGATAATACCTGTGTATGACACTTCTCTTTAAATGTTTTAAGACCAATAGTGGATGTATTCTCCATTCTCAAAGTCTCAGTTTTACCACAATGACAACATGATGCATGGTGCAAATCACATTAATACCTGCCTTTCATTCATATTCATTTTCTCTCACAGTTTCTATTTCTGAAATGACTTTCAGATTTGATAAATAACTTTGCAGACTACATTAGTAGATCTGCTCAGACCTTTTTTGTGCATGCAATCAAGTGTGTTAGTTGTATACACGCAACCTTCAGTAAATCATGGCCAAAATGTATTCAGTGGTTCTACGGAACTTGCAATAAAATTTTTACACCGTCCCTGATTACCTTGCATGCTATTTTTTTCCTTTGGTCATTTCTTACCTCACATAGAGCACCAAGGGATCCAGAACCACCACTGGTGCCCCGTAGTAAAAAATAGGTGCTTTATAATATGTGCTGGATGCAAGTGTAATATGTGTGTTTGTGTGGAACAACTGCTTGCCAGCACATTCTGTCCTTGCAGGACAAAAAGAATAGTCCATCTTAAAGTACAAAGTATTAAAGTCACTGTATCCAAAATACATTCTTCCATGCTTGTCAATTCCCCAATGTCACAGCTGAATGTTACAAACTGACCAGTTCATTTAATTTTAATATTAAATGAACCAACTAACGTCAGTTGAAAACTAACGTCAGTTGCCAACTTTAACTGCGACTTCTACTAAAGAATTATCACATAAATCACAATCTCATAACTGAGATGTTCAAATGGAAAGCATCTAGTGGGAGATTTGGTCTGTCAAATTGTGTTCAACAATTTGACAAAGTGTTTCCACTTAATTACCAAACACCGCAGCTGTCTGACAAAACACAGAAAGACAAAAACTCCAACAAATGGAGGATGGGGGGTGAAGCCGAACAAAAGTTTGAAGAAAAAAAGTTTTAAACTTTAACAGAGCGAGCAAGGGTAGAGGGGAATTGTTGTGGTTTGAATGACAGATCCATTGAGATCACACACATTCCAAAAAAAACTAAATTCACAAAAACTGCCTTCTGTTAATGACTGTATGAGATACACAAACACAATAATTTATCATCTGCACTATAGCACCTTTCAAAGTGTGTGCACAAAGCAGATCGAGGCACAGTGAGGGTGTGAATAGAGAGAAGCAGGGACATTGATATCCATCCAAGTGTATGAAAAGGTAACAGCTGTAGAGATGAGGAATTCACCTCCAGAGGCAAAACACAGAAAATAATTTATTCTATGCCTCAAGAAACTTAAATTACAACACACGCACACAACATTATCTCTGTCTGTCTCTCATTTCAAACGAATAATCCAACTTCCTTTCCCACCATTTGTTACGTGACTCATTCACAGATATGCAGCATATTTAAAAGAGTTCAAGGTTTGCCCGATGTCTCTTAGGCGTTGCAAAACTTTAATGCTCTGACCTTTCTTTTGTGTCAGTAATTTCATTGCAATATGTTACATACATATATAACCCCTGCAAAGCAACTTTTGGCTTCACAGTTCTGCAATTTGATTCTAACTGCTATCTAAAGCTATAATTGGTGGTGTTTGCTACGGAAAGCATTACTATTACTATTGCTTACTGTTGGGATTGGAAAAATAACTGATCCAAAATATTAAACTTAAATTTAACTAACTAACTTGTAGCATTTACAAATGTTTTGCAATTGTATTTTGAATTGTAATCCTCCTGTGCAACAGAGACATCTGAATAAACAATTTAATTCAACCTTATGATCCAAAGAGCACTATGTTCAAATAAAATAAATAAATAAATAAATAAATAAATTAGGGATGCACCGATACCACTTATTTCTCTTCCCATCTCAGTATCGGCCGATACCGATCCCAAGCCGATACCAGTGTTGTTTTTTTGCATAATCAGTTTAGAATATCTTTATATTATTGTGTGGATCTAATTGGGAGTACTCTTAAATATGTAAAGAAACACAAACCTCTAACTACACATTATTTCAATATAAATCTGTAGCTTATTAAGAAACACTTCATTATTAACTAATATACAACAGTTAGTTTTGGTCCTCGAATCTGATTGGATGAGAGATGTTCTATGAGCACTGATGGTCTCACACCATCAGCACTCGGATGCTTCACTGTGTGTATCACTCCGCTTGTGTTTGTGCTGTTCTAAACTAAAGTGTAAGAGCAGTGCATATGTGTTAAGAGCTACTGTATGTGTGTCTCTTACATTACATATGTTACCCAGCAGGTGGTGAGCCAGTAATATGAACCAGTTAGGTGACTGAAGTGAATCCACGTCAGCCAGTGTTTACATACAACAGCGCTCCGTGATCACTTGTATTACTACTACACTATTAAATCTAGAAAATATCTTTAAACCGCTTTAAACGAACAACTTCAGCATTAAGGCTCATCATAGCTGAGAGACACAACAGACTGATTAATTACAGAACTCAAGGCGCTTACCTCTTACTGGAGTTTCCACATTGGAGAGAAAGTACTGTTCAAAATGGCAGAGGAGATTGTAGTTTCTATAGTGAATGACTCTTGCACACCGGCTACCGCGAATTAGGGAGAAATACCCCCGCTTGGACGGCTATATTTCCACTGAGAAAGCTGACCTTCAGAAAGCTGACAGCATCTCTGCTTGGGTGTGGCAACAGGTGATCACACATGCTCCATCTCTCTCTCTCTCTCTCTCTCTCTCTCTCTCTCTCTAACACACACACACATCCATCCTTGCTTATCCAATAACTTGTTAGAAACAGCACAAGCCGTGATACTATTTCTGAAGTGACATTTTTGAATTACTAATGAAGGCTTGGACGCATCATTTGGTTTGAACCAGCAACGTAAGAAAGTAGTTACATGCACAAATGCGTTTTTATGACTGTACTCAGTTTTTTCCAAATTTTTTACATTTACTTGTTCGGACTGCTGAGAGGATTATTGGTTGAACCCCCCCCCCCCCCCCTTCAAGAACTATACACTTTCAGAGTGAGGAAAAAGGCTGGAAAAATCACACTGGACTCTGCCCATTACCTTTTTGAACTGTTGACTTCTGGCCGATGCTTCAGAGCTCTAAGCACCAGTTTTTTCCCTCAGGCTATCCATCTCATGAACAGTTAAACTGCCCCATTGAGCAATAACTATGTGCCATTTCATTCCTCTGAAAAAAAAAAAAAAACAAAAAAAAAAAACATTTGCACTGTACATAACAGATAACAGATTTGTATTGGATTTGCACTACGTACAGTATGTGTGTATGTATGTATGTGTGTGTCTGTGTGTGTATGTACGTATGTGTATAATTATTATTATTTTTTTATTATTATCTACGTCTTGCTGCTGTTTTTGTATTGTTGTGCACTGGAAGCTCCTGTCACTAAGACAAATTCCTTGTATGTGTATGCATAATTGGCAATAAAGCTGATTCTGATTCTGATTCACTGAACTGTGGTATATAAGCAATATCACACTCGCAATCATGCTATATGGCCCTAAATCAGCACTACTGTGATTACCTACGGCCAAATCACAACAGTGCTTATGTAGGGCCATATCGCACTCTTGCTCGTGTGATATTGCTTAAGTATACTGGATTATGTAGCAGCAAAATTAACAGTAATTCCATTCTTCAAGTCTTCAGTAGAAAAGAAACCAGTGTTTTATTTTTGCCTTATTTTATTTATTTATTTTTATTTTTTTTTTCAAAAAATTATCAACTTGCATCTGGACTTTAAAGGATTCAGATATCATGTTTATTCTGTTGGTTCATGTTTTTCATGTCTTTTATTTAGAAAATCTAGTTCCTGTTTCATGTCATGTGGTCCCCTGGTCATGTGATTTCATGTTTCCCTTCATATTCATGTATCTTGTTTTCATTGGTTTATTGTCTAATTGTCTTATTATTAGTTCAGTCTTGTCATTGGTTATCTTTGTCATGTGTTCTCCCATGTCCAAGTATTTAACCCTCATGTTTGCCATTGTCCATTGTCAGGTATTGTTTGTGAATGTATTGTTGTTGGTTCTATGCTCATGTCATGTCATGTCATGTCATGTCATGTCATGTCATGTCATGTCATGTCATGTCATGTCATGTCATGTCATGTCATGTCATGTCATGTCAATGTTTTGTTTCATAGTCTTACCAAGTCATGTCAAGTTTAGTTAAGTCAAGTTCATGTTTATGTTTTGTTCATGTTTAGAGTTAAGGTTTCTGGATATCACGATTTATAATAAACTACACTTGGGTTTTACACTTGATCGTCGTCTTCATCTGCATTGTCATTGCCAGCGCCAGCCATCGTTACATCAGATCTCTTTTTTGTTCAATTTAGTTGTAAGACATCAGTCCACTTTTTATTCACACAGTTATTTTTTGGAACCCATTCAACTTGAATATTGTTATAAATTGTAAACAAATACTAATGATGACAATAATAATAATAAATTGTTATTCATATTATTATTATTGAATTTTAATTTTAAATACAACAGTAATGTATTTAAATTGTGCACTTTTTAAACCCTAACACTTTTATTTAGACATTCTAAACTCTCCAGGAAGTCCTGTATGTGTCTGTTTGTAGGCAAGTTCACAGTAGTTTAATTTGCCTCTTATTCAAATTTGGGTAAAATGCACCTCCAGTGCTGTTCTAAATGAATGTTATAAGTGAACCGAACTATTGAGCATCTACATCTGAGATGCTGTTCTTGAGTAGCGCTCAAATATTGCACACCGCTGTGAAGGCTAAATATAGCCGCGAATGCATCACCAGCCTGTGCGTGAGTTTGTGTCAACAGAGCAGTACCACTCACTAACGTGCTGGCACTGTGCATACTATATATTTACTTATTAATCACAGCCTTTTGTGATTCACAGAGCTATCGCACGTCTTCAAGTGGCTTCAAATAAAATGCATGAGTCATATAAACTGCTTTATTTGTGTTTTTATGGTTCTTTTATGTCATTTTTGGAGCTTGACAGTAACGAACATGACTAACACACAAAGCTTCAGTATCGGAGTTGATACCGATCCAGGTATCAGATCGGTGCATCCCTAAAATAAATTATACCTCAGGAAGTGTATACAAGACTTTTTAATACCTTTAATGGCCTTCATTTTCACCAAATAAATTTAACACTTTTGAATATTTTTAATGACCCGCTGATACCCTGTTATAATTTATCCCAAGAACTTTTTTTCTTAAGAAAATTGGTATCCTGCCACGAATCATAAAATGCAGCTCGACTATCATCGAGACGTCAAACTGATCACTCTGTGAATTTAGTGAAAGTAGATCGAAAGTTCTTCAGTTGAAATCGGCCTGTGCTTCCTGAAATTGAAACCACAGCTGTAAGTGTTGTTGAACGTATTGGCACATGTGAGCTCCAGTTTTCAGGTGAAATGTCCACAGATTGGCACCAAAAGTGAGTTGTAAAGTGAGATGTTTTGGTTGAAATCATGTAATACAGTCAACAGAAATACATATTTTATGACCCATATGCCCAAATCCAAACTCTTACCCTAAATTTAACCATCAGTGCAGTAAAAATTTAATCTGAATCATGCCCATCCTTGGTTATTGAATGCAATTACTTGCTGGTTTCCATATGAGCTGAACCCATGTCACACAATGCGCTTTCAGTAGCACTAGCTCCACAGGAAAAGGTAAACATCTGAAATGATGTAAAGATGTCTGATGGAAGATGCTGCTTGTTAGTAACTAAACAGCATAGGGTTGATGTCAGGGTCTTGGAACATTCGGTAGCAATATGTTGACTTCCTGTGTGATCATGTGGGAGACTCAAGGGTGAGCCACTATGCAACCACCTAGAACACCTTCCCAACTATATAGCAACACTCTGGCAACATGGGGGCGAGTTTTACACAGGCAAGCAGCACTCACATTTTCTTATAAAACTGGGTTTGTACTTTTTTCATGTTATCTGGCTTAGCAACATTAAACAGTAAATAATGAGCCCTGATCTATGCAAACGGCTGAATTACAGTCATGTAAGTTACAGGCAGAATTACACTTGCTTCCAAGTGTTTGGAAGCATTTAGCAGCATCAAGTAAACACCATTTTTCAACCCACTGTCTTCAATGGTATTTACATGCAGGCCGACATTTCAATGTGATTATTCTCGCGCTGTTAGGAAAGCATTCCTGGCACATGCTCGACAGCGCATTTCCTGTTTAAGCCAAAAGTGTAGCAAGTGTGACCATCATAGATAAACCAAAATGATTCCCCTCTTTCCATAATTACCCATTTTTACAGTGATGACAATTTTTTATGGAGATATAGTGGCAGTGGTGACAGTGTGTATGTGCGTGCTGTAATGTCTTTGGGCATAAACGTCCTCCTGACATACATATGAGGTTTCTGCATTGTGATTGACTGAGCAGCATGAGGACAGTACTGAATGTGGCCTTGGGACAACAGGGCAAAACTGTGGCGTTATGCATGTATTTTAGTGATAAAGGCCTGCTTATGAGTGAACCCAATCAACCAGAGAAAATCAAATGAGTTTACGGCTTCTCAGAGAAATGGGAATTCACAGAGTGCATCCCCAAACAGCTGTTTAGCATGGCTGGGAAGAAGAGCAAGTGCAAGAATGCAAAGTCCTTAATCTAGCATGAAGAAAGATAATTGCTCTGTTCCAAAACTTAAGAGTGCTATTTGTGTGACGTGCAATATTTGTTGTGTTCCAAATCAGTCACTTATGAGGTTCCATGACAGTTAAACACATGCAGATGCAGTTCACACCGCCAGTGACTTGCAGCAACAGTGCAACCTGATCTCATTCATTCTCGATGAATACTGCCAAATTTAGGCAACAAAAGTGACAGCGACCATTACGACACGATATGGACTGTTGAGAGAAGTTAAAATTTATGCAAATGACAAGCGACTTTCGACAGAAACTACCAATGGGAGTGAAGTCAGTGGAGATCACGTCATCCGTCTCCTGTAAGATACTGGAGTCGAGTACAGGCAAGGTGGAAAGTTAAGTGGTTTCAATATTCATATAATACTGTTCATGGATATGATAAAAAATTATGCATAGAAAACCATGTTAGAAATTATCATCTTTCTGAATGAGTTTAAACTTTTCATGAGAATTCCTGATTTCTGGTTTATTATTACTTGTGAAATTAGAATGATATCTTGTAATTTAATGGCAACTCAGAATTTTAGAATTTCAGTTTCAGTTTTTCAGTTTTTATAAAGTATGTTTTTTTGGGGGGGGCGGGTTCTCTATAGGAGTACGTCGTATGTTTTTGTATGAGCCAACTCGTGCAATTTATCATGAATTCATCATCTTATGGCCAGATCTGCAGCCCAACAATAACTTTAGAGCAACGACCACCAATTGGCCAATTAGCAATGAGATATGGCAATCACTGTCATGATGTCTCGTGGTCCGGATGGAACCAATCCGAGGTCTGGACCTGGACCTTGAGACATCATGACAACAGTTGCCATATCTCATTGTTTCTACACTTTAGGTTAGCAGCGTGACAAAATAACGGAGCTGCATACACCGCAAGCATTCCAGGGCGTAGATAGCACTAATCTTTCAGCGCTATACATTTGAATATTTTTCTCTAGCACCAAACATACTTCAGTTAAGCCCTTTCGCGCTCTGCATGCGTTGCTTCTCTTCCCCAGACCGCGACATGAGGCGCCACGTAGTAGAGCTGCAGTCGCGTTGTTTTAACAACAGTAGACCATAGAAGAGAAATACAGTGAGCAGCAATACAGATGGATACCGGCATCTTTCACCAAAACACTGAAGAAAATGAAAATAAAGCAAGTGAAACAATCTTCATGTGTCTGACATGACTCCGACAGTTCAGTTAAGCAAGGTTTGTGACAAGACACTTTATTAAACTATAAACCTTTTTTCACATATAAAATTATCTTTATTAATCAACATCTTTTGAGCCTATTGATAATAAACAGAGAGATTTTTGTTTAAATTTGGTGAAAATGAATCAGAGTCAGAGATAACATCATCACTGGCATGGATGGCAAAAAAGACAACCAAAACTTTGAAATTAAGATCTCCCATAGCCCACTAATTTAGTTGTCTTTGGGCCCCCAGTGTCCTCATTCTTGCCCAATGAAAGACTTTTTTGACTGTTTATGATTTATTATTTTTTATTATTTTACAAAGTACTGTTGCTGGCAACTTGGAAATTTATAATAACTATTCCAAAATTTTTTTGCATTTCTTACACATCAGTCAGAATGGCTACGAAACGTTATTATTGTCAGAGATAAATGTCGAGACCGGACCTCTTGGAACTTTAATTGAATACCCCTGATTTAGAGCAACTAGCAGAAGGAATGCCTACTAGTGACTAGGGCTGGGCAGTGTGCAGATAGTGTCAGCCGATAATGATTTTGCTATAATGTGTATATTGCGTTGTGTATATTTCCGTGTGCCAGGGGCTCTACCTGCACATAAGACTGCAAGTGAGAGAGACAAAGTAACATGGAGAAAGATGAACACACAGAATGGGACTACTCCCAAACAAATCAAATGCAGGAGAAGGAACGTTTTATTGAAAGAGGTGTGACATCCATGATGTGTACATGGTTTGGTTTACAAAAGACTAGACATGCCATTTTCCTCAAAGTCTTGAATAAGAGCGGGCAGAGAGGGAAATAATTGTACAGCAATGTTTTATAATTTGGTAAATAATGAAAAAAAAAAACTTGGTTAACGGAACATATGGTCCCAATCGTGTTACAATCCAAGACAAAAAGAGGATTGTTTCTTTGTTTGTTAGTGACTTAATGCCATGCCAGTTTTTATGGTGAAAAACAAGTTAAAGTACAATAAAACATATAGTGATTAAACCAACAAAAAAAAAGGTTATTAAGATCTTTTCTGAGAAAATGAGGAAGAGCTTGTTAATAAAAAGCTGTGTGGTGTGGAACTGACCCTCCTCTGAAGCTCCACTCAAATTAGTTATGTTGCTGACACCATCAAGCTTTCCTACCTGCTGTTCAGGCGCAAACACGGAGAAAGAAGTGATCGCAGAGAGAAAATGTACCTCAGGATGCAGCAAAAAAGTCGATGATGGTGCAAACGGGTCTTTAGGAGGTAACCACATAAGAAGGCAGTAGCCACTGAGGCATCCCACTAGGTTTTGAAGTTACTGAATAATAAACCACGTGCAAGACATTTGTTCTCCATCTGAGGAGCAGAGCATCAAAATTAGCAAATCAAACAAGCAGCTTTAAAAATGTATGAGTAAAATTGTTAAAACGTACCCTTTCACTTTAAGTCGCTTTCATGTATCGGGTTATATGCTTACAGGCAAGCAGCAGGCACACAGTCACATTCCCATGCATTCACACTTTGACTTCACTCTACGGTGAGTGCGTTAGTGACAGGCAGGTGCAATACCCTGAAGCCCGTAATAGCGGCCAATTAAAACCCATCTCAGACCGGTTCACCATCAACGGCTCACCGCCCTCTTTCTTTTTTGCTCTATTGCTCTTTGCAATCCATCTTTCCCTCTCTCTGCTGGACACTCTCCCTCCTTCCAGTCTTCCTCTTTCAGTGTGTTAATTAATCCCTGATAGAGGATAGAATCACACACACACACACACACACACACACACACACATACACCTGGAGGACCCAGACAGGTGTGGGGGAGGTCTGTGTATATCAAATAAGTCCACGCTCAGATGGTAGAGCTTCATTTCAGATATGAGGAGCAATGCTGGGACTTTTTCCCCTGTGCTTTTAAAGTATGGAGGCAAAAGAGAACCCAAGTTACATGGCTTACAAACTGTGCTCTGTGCTGACTCCCTAATCTTACAGAAAATGCAATACATGTCAGTCTTATCTGTTTAAAGCAAGGTCAGCTTTTCAGCAGAGAGTGGACAATATAAAAGATAAGACTAAGATGAAGAAAGATACTCAAAGAGAGGTAGAAGAAAAAACAAATAAAATTTGAAAAACACTGAGACAAAATCAATGTTGTAGGCAAAATAGAAGTGTCTTAGACCAGGCACTTACAACTAGAACTGGACTATATAGATAGATAGATAGATAGATAGATATGCCCTGAAATGGCTTAAAGAGGGTTAGATTTTATTATTTTTATTTTCTTTCATTTTTTAAATCAGAGGAACCATAGCTCAACAGCTATTGTTGCCAAGTGAATTCAAAATGTTTAATGCAAGATGTACATGGATGTTATTATTATTAATTTTTTATTAGTGTTACTGGAACCCTATATTTTAATTTTATCTTAGCGCTATGTGTTACTGATTTTATTATTAGTAGTATTTTATTTTCCTTTTCACTGCTTTTGTTGTGTGTAATGATGCTTTGGCAATATTGTAAACACAATCATGGCAATAAAGTACTTTAAAAATGTAAACTTAGGTAAAATATCATAAACATCTTTAAAAAAAAATAAACAAGGCACTATTTCAACAGTTTTTCACTAAATTAACAGAAGAATGATATTTAATCATTAGTATTTATGTGCAGAGGTGGCTAGAATAGCCAAAAACTATATGCAAGTAAAATTACTAATGCTTAAAAAGAAATTACATTAGTACAAGTAAAAGTGCTAACGTTAATAATTACTTGAGTAAGAGTAAGAAAGTATCCATTTAAAAAAAAAAAATAAATAAGCGAGGAAAAAAAAAGTAGTGAATTACTAGTTACTTCTGATCTGATTATTATTATTAACACCTTGCATGCATGGATCATCTGCCTATGTCATCCTTTATACCCTGTTACAGTGATAATTCTGCTATAATTTATTCACCCTCATGTTTTAAACCTATATGACTTGAACACAAGAAACACAGTTAAGGAGATGTAAGACAAAATGTTCGCATCAGTCACCTTCAGCCTAAAACCTTGTTTTGGGTTCCAGACAAGACAGAAAGTCACACAGGTTTGGAACACAGAGAATGAGTCTAAATGATAACAGAATATTCATTTATGGGTGAGCTATCATTTTAAGGATGCTTGACAGATTTGGTCAGGTCTGAAAATTAGAAAAAAAGGGAAACGTTCCTAGTAATTATTACGATGAAAAATTTAAACAGTGTCTCATAGGCTCAATTATATTATTAAGTATTATATTATTTGAATTATAAACCGAAGCATGATCATGCATTATTAATACCTACTGTCATTGCACAAAATGCCTACTACATTTTCTCCAAAAAATTACTCAAGTACATGTAACGGAGTAAATGTAGCACATTATTAACCACCTCTGTTTACAAGCACCAGTAGGCTACAACTAGGCATGTCTCCAATACTATGCTTAAGCACTTGTACTCGTGTTTGTAAAACTGCTCCAATACCAAAAACCCATACCATCTGATGTACGAGTGTCATTACGTAAACATTCGGTGCACAAATTAAAAGTATGTTATGTCCTACTGTGATTATTAAAATGCAAAGGCTGAGATGTAATGAGATAGATATATAGTTTGCATGTGCTGTGCTGTTCAAATGTGAGAGCTTGTGATGACAGCAGAGGCTCCTTTTGCAGCTTGTTTGCTCAAACACGGAATACACCATCATGAGTATTGCATGCTCTGTTTGTAGCAGATGACAGCGAGCAGAGCGCTAATTCACTTTGTAATGCGAGGCACATACAGACTACATATTTATTTAATTAAATAGCATCCTTTTGCAGTTTAATAACCACATTGGGACAAGTAGTGACCTGCTTTTCCAGAAGTGAGAAGCAACAGTCAACACAACACAGAAACACTTCAAAATAAAAGCTTACACTCAATTTAAATGGAAAAAGGTATGACAGAAATTTATCACTACTGTATGTAGTATACTACTAGTATATTCTGTAATATTCACTGTAATATTACTATCAATTTTAATAAATATAAATCAGCAGTAATTGGATTATATTTAAGCAATGTCTTACATATGTGTTGTTGTGTTATAAAGCACTTTTTTGACCAAAAATAACTTTGCCTGTTTTTTAATGTTGTATTTTGGATTATGCTGTGAGCTTGTGTATAAAAGATAAAAAAAATACAATATTATGTTGAAAACTAACTGTTCTATTTTCATTTGATTGAAGTTAATGAATTTGTTTATTTAGACACTGCTGATATGGAATTCAGAAAAAAACTAAAAGTAAAGAACAGATATTGGTGAGTACCAAAAAATAAGTATCTGTATTCGTTCTTTGTCTCAAAAAAGTGGTACTGGGACATTCCTAAATACAGCAATAGTTCAGTCATGACAATTCTCACAAAGATTTAGCATGTTAATGTGGGTACAACATATTGATATGATTCTGACTTTGGCAGACTAGATCTGCTACTCTGCTGCTACAAAGCAAGTACGAAGACTTGTTACAGCTAAAACATACACAGACATGCAATATGTATTAATATATATTTTTACTAAAACGTTTTAAAGGATGTACAAGGCCACACAGGACTTTTGAGTGAGTCCAAAAACAATATTTTGAATCAGTGTTTTGAATTCATTTGAAAGAAACGATTCGTGGAAATGAATCTATCAGTTTTTGAATCTATGTTAATGAGATTTAAATCAGAGACACTATTAAAACATCTATTTTAGTGCTCTTTAAAGGCTGTTCGCATTGTTGTGTATGTCTGCTTCTTTTTTTGCATTGTTTCTAGACAGATGTGTTTGACCGTTGTTCAGCGTCCAGCTGTCTTAAGTCACCTGTGTTCTGTTTTATGTACTGCACTGCGTCTAGATTTATTTTACTTGTAAGTCAGGACACAAGGAGGGAGTATGACATTGGCCTACTGCCACAGTCTCAGGTGACTTATTGGCGAAATAAAAAAAGTATGAAAAAATCTGCACTACTTCCGATGTTGGTTAATTTTATATCGGCAACAAAAGTACATTTAATATATTGTAAATATTTTATATATCACCCAACCCTACTTATAACCATGAAAAAAAAAAAAAAACAACAATAATAATATTTGTAACAAAATTTTTTCTTTCATTTCTGTACGAGTGACACTACTAAATGCATTTTGACAGACCTCTGATTTACCTGTGAATACACAGACTGCCCTGGCCAATTAAATTCATAAAAAACAATTCATCCAAATCAAATGTGTACATAACACAGCCTCTCGAAATGGATTTGGATCTAACCAAGATGAGCAAAATAATCAAATTGCTTTTTGCAGAGGGTCGCAAGAACAGGATTAGATATATTCAGAAAGTGTGCGCTGTTATTTTACACCCTAATCGCGTTGCACAAACATCTAAAAGCTGATCAGGAAAACAGACAGCAGCTTCAAATGTCAATGGATGTCCTTTTAGTCTGATTAACCAAACAAAAATAAATCAACATCTAATTTCTTCCTTATTCTCCACCTTCAGTGCAAGACTGAAAATAATGACAGGAAGGAAACCTGTTTTTGCCTCAGTGACTCCTGTTTACAAAAAAGCACAGGGTTACTGATTTGAATGTATCACACTGCTTTAAATATCACTTATTTGATTGTGACTAACACACGTTTACAGATTACAGACAAATAAACACTTAATGTGTATCCACATTATGGACATTTGCATAATAACGTCAGCAGCTACACATACAGAAAAGTACCACATATTATTGTACATGGTTATAAGGACATGGTATATCATGTACCATTGTAATACCATGGTATTCTTTAATGTACCTTGGAATACCATGTACAGGGTTCTCACACTTTTTGATCAATACATTTCCTTATTCTTTCATGACCTTTCAAGTGATTTGTGATTTACATTACACAGGATAAATATTGTTAAAAACGGTTTTGATTTTGTGAACCATTTTGACCTTTTCATTAAAAAAAAAAAAAACTGATTCAAATGTCAATGACTTTTAAAGGCCTGAACAAACAATTTTAAAATTCCCTGATATTTCTAGGTTTTCCATGAGTGTGGGCACCCTGTACAGAAATACCATGGCATATGACTATGGTAATCATTCAGTGCAATAGTATATATTACTATGTTATTACCATCTGATCTCAGTACAGTACCATTGAACCGCAACAGTAATTTTAAATAAGGTAGTGAAGGACTTATAATAAAATAATTTTGAATGTACCATAAATATTCTAAATATTGCATGACTCAGCTCTACTTAAAACCTGGACAACCAAAACAAAGCCCAACTCTTTTCTATTAAACTTGACTGACCTCAATGATTATATACATAGAATTCATCTTCTCTATTTCATTTCAGTTCAATTCTTTTGCAAAGGGACTCTGCTGTCGGAATAAGAAATCCATATCCATCTACACAATCATAAATCTCATCTTTTCCTGACATTCCACACACATATGCGGCTCTATGTAAAGTCATGCAGCTCAGATGGTGTTAATGATCGGTCGATTTTAATGTTTGCGTTCAATGATTATACCGAGAGATCAAAATACTTCATTCTCCCGGTGTGACAGAACCATAATTAAGCTCAAAAGATTTCAGTGTCAAGCTACTAACCAGCACACCCACGCAGAGAGAGAAAGACACCTTTCTGACAAAGGGAAACCAATCACTGTTGTTGTTTTGAACTCATTAGCATGACCATCTGCTTTACCTGATCGTGTCAGTATCATCATCTGGTTTCAAAGAAACAGACAGACACAAGCCCATGTGCAGTCGGCCCATAAAGTATTTGGACCAGCAACAAAATATAGAACGAAAAGATGTTTGACAAAGTGACCTCTTGGCTCAATACAAAGAATGCAAAATTCAAAGCTGCATGGTTTGCATTGTTGTGGTGTCCGAAGTCATTTTGCATGCTCAAAGTCTGTGCAACCGCACCTTAAGCCTGGTGGAAGCACACCAACTACAGAAATTGTTTACAGCACAATTATATATATTACAGAGTCCAGATACTTTTTGTGGCCAGTATGCAAACTAATAATGAGTAAATGTGACAAAAAGAATACATTCTCCACATAAAATCAAGGGTAAAGACACACAGGAAGCATCAAACCAAGATTAAAAGAACTTCAAAACTGAATTATTCTACAAAATGTCTCTCTTAATCACATTTCCTTCAATCAAACCTATATGACCTTTAATGGCCTTTTCATAATAATCACAGCAAAGTGGGTTGTCGGGACCGATACAAGCATCAGAGCTGGCATAGCCTATTTGGTACATTCTTTCCTGTTACATTTATTTCAGTATCATTTGAAAAGACTGACATGTGCTGTAGTTTCATAATAGAAGGAGGAGGTTTTGCATGGCTTAAAGGAAAATAAAGAAATGAGTTAAAAAAGCTAAATTTCAACAGTGCTGCATAAGGGCATTAATTCTGCTCACTCACCCTGTAGAGTTTGGCTTGGTTTGGAGAGGTCACCTTCTGACAGGAGGGTTCAGGTGTGCCTTTACCTGAGGCTCCAGTTGGCATGGAGACAGGACATCAGCCAGGTTCATACAGTAATGCTCCAAACCTTCAGGCACAAAAACAAACACACGTTGTCAGTCTGACTGTTTGGGCCAAAGAAGAATGAAAGTCTGAAATCTAATCTGTATTCAGAAATTGCCATCAACAAGTGAATAATTCAACTTAGATCTCTGAACAGTCATACAAAAGAAGCAATGAAAGTGTTTAGCTGTCATTCCCCCAACACTTGACATGAATTCCTGAAATTCAAAATTTCAACACATTTGAAACAAATTGCTCTATCCACAGCTTATAAATAAATATGTCACAGGGTGCTTTTCCCTTTAATCATCTAACTATTGAAGTTATAGAACGAGTGGAAGGCCAGTGTCTCAGAGCAGCTTGAAAGATTACTAAAACATCTGCCTTCATGTGACAGTGCCCTGAATACACATAAGCCATGTCTGTTGTTCCAAAAGGCCCCTAAGATCAGCAATGTTACTCTTGAAGTCACTGTGATCTCAGTCTCGGACCATTCAAAGACTGTCTGATGCATATAGTGTGCAACATTGTCCACCCACTTTTGGTTCCTGAAGTTTTTTTCCCCATTAATTTTTTTCCACAGTGTTTTCATAAAATCCTTCATTAAAGATTTTGAAGACATGAAACAAGCTAACTAGCTACTAGATAAATCACACAATTACAAACTTTGATTTGAAGCAAAAAGGTGTTTGAAAATTGCACAAAAAGACAAAGGTACAAGGACTGTGTACTTACCATCTTTCATGAGGGGATGAACTATAATCCCATGAAGCATTGCGAATGATGCAAATAGAATTAAAAAACATAGTTTAATATTTTTCTATTATTTTTAATGTGAAACTATACTAAAACTCTATTTTAAAGTTGTTGTTTGTAAGTACAGAAATAATACATTTTAAGTTATGGATATATACAAATATTTAAAGTAGTTTGAGAGTGTTCAGGAAACCGACTCGATTGCATCATTTGCAGTGAATCATGGAAGTGGGCGATCACTGCATAACTCTATTCCCCTCAGGTGTCACGGTCATGTCACTCTGTCAGTCTGGGTTTTTGTCTGACAGGACTGTGGCATCATCATCCCATGTCTGTCTTGTGTTTTGTTGTCTGTCTTTGCATTGTCTGTCTTTGAGGTTTCGGTTGTATTTCCTGCCATGTGCTCTTTGGTCCGTCTTGTTTCATGTCGGGAGCACGGTGTCTGGATCCTGACTTCCTGTCTGGTTAATTTCGGTCTGTGTCAGGATCCGGACACTTGTGCTCCATGTCTGTCTGTTATTGATGTGGGGGCATCGCTTATGTCATCTTGGCAGCATGCACTTGCGTCAATATTTTCTGTCTCTCACGAATGCGGGTGCACCTCGCGTCACGCGCCCGGGTCGTGGGCTGTCTTCATGTTGTGCTGAGGTTCGGTCATTTTGGTCTAAGGTGTCGGGTGTGTGTGTGGCCGAACTCTCGCACAGGTGTCCTGTCTTGTTTTTGTTGCCTGTTGCGTGCATCGTGTGGCTTTTTCCTCACGATGTACACTCAGGTTTCATTTAGTGTGAGAATGCGTGGCATCGCTTTATTTGCCGTTGCTATGCATTCTCTCGTCTTGTTTGTCAGTTGGCATGGCCGTATATTGCCTTATTGTCTTGCCGATGTGCGCTCATGCCATTCAGTGTTTTGTTGTCTTGTGAGGACATGTGGCTTTGTTTTGTTCTGTATCGCCACGTGTCTCTCTGTCTTACGTCCTTGTTTGCTTATTATTAGTTAATTTGCCTCACCTGTCCCCTGTTAACCCGTTTGATTTCTCTCCCTATTTTAGTCCCCTTGTGTATGCTGTCCAGTGCCAGCTCATCTTGTTTTCCAGTCGGTCCTGTTCCTGTTCTCGGTCCGGTCGGTTCTGTTCCCCGTAACCTCTGCCCCAGCCTGGATTAA
This sequence comes from Myxocyprinus asiaticus, assembly GCF_019703515.2. Lineage (NCBI taxonomy): Eukaryota > Metazoa > Chordata > Actinopteri > Cypriniformes > Catostomidae > Myxocyprinus > Myxocyprinus asiaticus. The sequence goes on from NC_059363.1 coordinate 13,289,277, forward strand.
TTACTTTACGTTTTCTCCTACAGGGTAGTTTGTGTTTGTTTTTTCATCCTCATGGGAGTTTTGGTTTGTTTTTGACCCTTTTTGTTGTATAAAATAAACCCGTTATTTATTCACTCTGCATTTGGGTCCTGAGCCTCTCATTCCTTACACTCTGATCCTGACATCGGGATCATGGACAGTGTAGTTTTTCACCAGAAATTACACCAGTAAACATCTTTTTTTCTATTCTTTTTTAATTAAGTTGAAATAACTAGAGGTCGACCGATAGTGGATTTTGCCGGTACCGATAATTAAGGTGGTGGGAAAAGGCCGATAACCGATTAATCGGCTGATATATATATATATATATATTTAAATCGATCTATACCACTTACAACTTATTCTTTCCTTACTATGAAGGGAACACACACTGAGGCTGCAAAATTAATACAATCCCAAAACCATTTTATTGTGCAACCAAAGTCCCAATAATAACCAGAGAAACAAAAATTTGGTGCATAACACGGGACTTTTTAACTTTAAACAAGTCCGAAATACATCGGGGACTCTTATTTTAAAATTACAGAGATTTGGCTCTGTTACAATGCTCTGTGAGTATCTGCCAAATGAAGCTTTTTATAGCCTGTAGATTCACCAGATGAAGAGTTTAGTATGTATATGTTTCACCAGATGAGGTTTATTGATAAGGAATTTAAAAAAATAAAAAATAGGGGAATATATATATATAATATAGCATATATGTACCCATGACCCAAAAACATGGCATAATAACAGTAACAACGGTGAAAATAATCTACCCTGATTTTATTAAATAATCACTATTTAAACACAGGGAACAACGTGCATGGTATATCAACCCTCTACAGATACGCTGGAAAAAGAATCGACATTGGCTAGTAAATTTGTTTTTAATCACCATACTTTTGACAACATGTAAGCGTAATGCAACTGAAAACTAAAAAAGATATTAAGAAAACAAAAAGAGGGCATCATCATATTTAATGATCATACTACACTACTCAAGCTCTGGTGAGTAAAATCTGAATATTGACTCACCAGTGGCTTATAAACAACATATTTTAATCGCATTGCGCAAAACAGAGGTGCCCCTAAACATCACATTAAAAAGTAACTGTGGTTGGTCACTTTACATGTCAGTCAGACACTGTCCCTTGGCCAGAATAAGCTATAATGTGAACCAGATTTTAAGTCAAAAAGTTGCTGTAAAACCAGGGTTGGGATTAGGCACTGGAATGGTATGATTGCCATCAGAAATCAGTTCTTTCAATGTATGATCAAAGGGCTTAAAGAAATCTAATATGCTTTTCAATGTCAGACAGAGAATTGCTGCTCATTAGGAGGTAGAATGCGTGTGGTCAAAAGTGAAGGGATGGCTGATGGGATAATGAGTCTTTATTAAAGAAAATTAATTAAGAATGGAATTCACACATGCAAAAACACTTATCTGATCAGGTCATTGTGGCATGCAACACACACAATTTTTTCAGCATGCCTGCAGTGTGATTGCTCACATGATATCCATTTTATAATGCACTTCTCCAATTATATAGATATCATTTCCATTTTCGTTCATTGTTACTCTCCAACTAAGTGAATAGGATGTGGGGTTCAGCTATGTGGTCTATGTGGTCTGCTATGTGGTCAATAAAGCACAACAGCCCTGAAGATTAGGATAATAGAGGTGTTAATGAGAATTTATTAACAATAAAATGTTTTACAATATCAAAGGAAGAGAATGAGGGAAAACACACAGAGAGAATGTATATATCAGCTCTCTTAAAATGCTAAATGTATGAGTATCTCCCTCTTGCTTAAGACTCTGCCTGAGCCAAACAACAGACCACCACAGAGATCAAAAAGGACCAATGGAAATTATTTATACAACCCAACAAAGACAGTCCATTGTGGCAGTGGGGGTGTGGTCAAGTGTCTGTCTGGAGAGAGAGAAAGCAGTAAGGGCGCTTGTACCTGAGCTAAATTATGTCTAACACCGGTCTCTAATTACAGTGAGCATGGGGAGTGCGGCATAAAAGAGCCACACCGTCAGCAGACCAGGGAGAGAGTCTGGGTCTTGAAGCTCTTCGTGAAGCTACAGTCTTGTTGTGAAGCTAAAGTCTTGTTGTGAAGCTAAAGTCTTGATGGGAAGCTAAAGTCTATATTGTGCAGCTAAAGAGTATCATGAAAGTGTGAAGCTGATGTGTTGTGGCATCATTGTAAAAAAAAAAAAAGTTATTCCATAAAAGAAACTCTAACCTGAGTGGAAGAAACCTGTTTTCCCCTGTACTCCCTGAAAAGTCATTTACACTGGTGCCGAAACCCAGGAACCGTTTGAAGATGGAAGGGAGTCGCCCCTTAGAGTCCTCCCAGTTGGCGGAAATTCTCCAATCCCTCACTGGCCTACACCAGGCCCACTAACAAACCCTGCTTGAGCTCCGGCAAGACCAAGATCGTTGGTTTTTTTTAGATCCTACGGGCTCAAGCAGAGGACAGGCATGCGATCCAGAGCCTCCTCAGCCAGGAGACCACCCCAGCCGTGACCCCGGACACCACCGCCCCTTTGCCCCCGCCCACGTTACAGAAGATGGAGGCGACGGATGACCCAAAAGCATTCCTGGACCTCTTCGAATGCATCGCCGAGATCTGGGGCTGGCCACCCGGCCAATGGGAGGCCCGACTCATTCCGCTGCTGTCTGGGGAAGCCCAGCTCATGTCTCAATAACTGCTGGCAACGAGTCTCCTGGTGTACACGGATCTAAAAAAGGCCATCTTGCAACGGATTGGCCGGAGTCCGGAAGAGAATTGTCAACTCTTCCAGAGCCTGCAGCTGGAGAAATCCGACTGCCCATTTGCCTTCGCCCAACAGCTCCGAGACGCCTGCCGGAGATGGCTGCTAGCGGGGGACCGCAACATCGAGGGGATCATCGACCAGGTGGTACTGGAACAGCTGGTACATCGACTGCCAAAAGGGACGGCGCAGTGGGTCCAGTGCCACCGCCCAACGTCACTGGAGGAAGCCGTCCGGCTTGCAGAGGACCACATGGCGGCAATCCTGAGGGCGGAAGAGCCCTCCTACTCCCTCTCTCCTTCCTCTGTGTTTTCCCCTGTCTCTGTCCCCTCCCCTCTTCCCTCTCGTTCTGCTCTCTCCCCAGGGCCAGTTCCTGACCCACGCAGGCGAGGAGGATTTCCGCCGCCAAAGCCAGCTTCCCGGGTGTGTGGGTTGACACCTTCCCCTTCCCCGATGCCCCATCACTCTTCCCCTCAGGTGGAAGCATCCGCCTACGCAGGTGCGGGCGTAGCGCCTGGGCCAGCATGCTGGAGGTGCGGAGACCCAGGCCACTTCCAGGATCAGTGCCCTCTGATGGAGCTGGGGACGGTGGTACGGGTCTCCGACATCCCGCAGGCTGCCCCCGACCGGGCCGGAGCATACCGGATACCGGTAAGTGTCAAGTGGGTTACTCCCGAGCATTGGTGGACACCGGTTGTAATCAAACCACTATCCACCATTGCTTGGTTCATCCCAAGGCTTTTGGCACAGCTAAAACGGTGAGGGTGAAATGTGTGCACGGGAATATTCACCAGTATCCTGTGGTGACCACTGTGCTAAAATTTTTTGGGGAAAAAGCATAGAGTGGAGGCCGCTGTTAGCTCCCGCCTCACCCAGGGAAGTTTGTGCACGAAGACGCTAGAAATTGGGATAAATGGCTTGACCCCCTGTTATTCGCAGTACGGGAGGTCCCGCAAGCCTCCACTGGCTTTTCCCCGTTTGAGCTGTTGTATGGACGGCGCCCGCACGGTGTGCTAGATGTCTTACACGAAGCCTGGGAGGAGGGACTTTCAAATGGTAAGAATGAAATTCAATACGTTCTCGATCTTAGAGCAAAACTCCACACTTTGGGGCAACTAACGCAGGAAAATTTGCTCCAAGCTCAAGAACGACAGCGCCGACTGTATGACAGGGGAACTCAGCTAAGGGAATTTGCTCAGGGAGATAAAGTGCTCATATTGCTTCCCACATCGAGCTCTAAATTACTCGCCAAGTGGCAAGGACCCTTTGAGGTCACACGATGAGTGGGGGATCTCGATTATGAGGTTAAACTAACCAATAGAGTCAAATATACCACCTCAACCTCCTGAAATTATGGAGGGAGGCGGTCCCTGTGACGTTGGCTATGGTAGTTCCAGAGGGTGGATTCAAAACATAATAATTTCACAGACTGGGAGCGCAGATGGCTGCCGCCGACTTCCTTTCCAGAAGACATTTGAATTTATGCAAAATTGTATGATGAGGGACTTGCACTTGTCAGTTATTTGGTAGAATGAATGAATGAGCGTTACATTTATATAGCACTTTTTCTGATACTACACTCAAAGCACTTCACACAGTGAACAGGGGACTCTCCTCAACAGCAGCCATAGTGCACCAGTACACTCACCACACACCAGCTATTGGTGGAGACAAGAGAGTGGAGTGATAGAGCCAATTAATAGATGGGGATTATTAGGCAGCCATGATTGATAATTGCCAATGGCAGGGATTTTTAATGACCACAGAGAGTCAGGACCTCAGTTTAACATCTCATCCAAAGAATGGTGTTTTTTTTTTTTTTTTTTTTTTACAGTATAGTGTTCCCATCACTACACTGGGGCATTAGGACCTACACAGTCTGCAGGGTGAGCACCCTTAGCTGGACTCCCTAATACCCCTTCCAGCAGCAACCTTAGTTTTTCCAGGAGGTCTCCCATGCAAGTACTGACCAGGCACAGCCCTGCTTAGCTTCAGTAGGCAACCAGTCTTGAGCTACAGGGTGATATGGATGATCAATTTCATGGTATGTGAACATTTAAAAGCAGCATGTTGATTTCCTGTGTGTGATCCTGTTGATTCAATAGCGGTGGCACTGAATTTTGATGCAGGAAACACTATCAGAGCATTTTAGTACAGTGTTCTGACCGTATAAGCAAAAGAATGCAAATATTCAAGAATTGTTACACAAATTATCTCTATTTTTTAAGTAATCAGTTCTGATTCGGAATCTGAACTGGTTCTCAGTTGCATCCCTAATCGAGTCTCTAAATCACTGCTTTTGTCACTTGTACAATTTGCTAAGCTTCAGTTGTAGTAAAGCAGAATTAAGTGAATAATGCGCAATATGGAACAAATGGGTTGATCAAGGGACGAAAGAATGAATTTCATCCATCCACCTGAACAGATTATGCTCTCACTTCTTTTCAGGAGATGAACCCAGGACACCACAGGGTTTTGACAAATTAGTTGGGACACACAATTTCTATTCATGTCAGACAAAAAAATTGGTCCAACATGGAACCTAACAAACTGAGCATGACACCACAAACCAAGTCAGCTTCGAACGAAACTAAGGAGCAGCTGTGACACGGGTTTATTTGAAATTCACCTCATTATGTTAGAGTGTCCTGTGTGTCCTTGTTATTTACTTTACAAGACAAAGCATCAGTTTTAATGGTCTAATATCAGATGAAAGATTATGTTTTGCAAGTCAGTCTGGTAAGAACGTGTTTACTAAGAATTCAAATGTAAATGTAGATGAAAGAATTGCATAATCATCTCTCTGTGCACAGTGATGCATTATATTGTGTTCTGACATTTCAAGTAAAAATCAAAAGCAGTATGTGTGACACTGTGTGGTAGATGAGGAGATTTTGAGGTAAAAAATAAGGTAAAAGGTCACTGATAGAGCTAAGACTGTGGAAGTGAGGGCGTGGTCGAGCACCCGTCTGGGAGAGAGAAAGCAGTAAGGACATCCACCTGAGATGAATTGTTACTAATTACTGTTTCTATGTGCACAGTGAGAGTCGGGGGAGATAAAAGATGGCCCAGTCCACCGAAAGAGGGAGAGAGGGGCACATGAGAGACTATGTGTCTGCTCCTCACTATTTGTAGAAGCTGAAAAGCAACACTTTATATGCTGAAAAGCCAACCTTTTGTTGTGTGTAACTGAAAAGTGAGTATTGTTTGTGGAGAATTAAAAACCTGACTCACATTGAATGTGGAAACTGGCTCCTGCTTCCCCTTTATCTGCCCAACAAATGAACATTTGCCACAAAGACATACATTCAAAAACACAGTCCCAAAGGGACAGAATCCACCTGTTCTCATAACATTCAAAAGAAACAGCATATACTGTATATAAACACGTAGCCCACAAGGAGATCTTTTCACAGATCTGGAATGTTCTATCAAAACATTTCCAAATCTTGTCAAAACTTGGCAAAAATCCTTTCATAACCACAGTAATGAGGACAAGGCTTTGTCTAAAACATCACTTTATCTTTAATGTGATGCAGATTTTATTTCTGTTCAAATGTATGTTTCTGGAATTAAGATGTAGGTTATCATTTAAACCTGCCTATATTTTAATGTACCATTCCTATGAGATATTGCCATATTCATTTGAATGCACATCTCAAGGCCCCTGCATTTTGTTCCATTCTGTACATCATTCTCAATGTAAAATAATTTGATTAATAACATTGACAAAAATGATTACAATTTACAATGCTTCAGAGATCACCTAATGTATAACACATTCAAATGGTTATGAATGTTATGAAAATGTAGCTTATTTTCACCGTATGAAACAGTCTAACGGATTGCGTTCAGTATATACAATTGTGCTCAAAAGTTGCATACCCTGGCAGAAATTGTGAAATTTTGGCATTGATTTTGAAAATATGACTGATCATACAAAAAAAGTGGAAAATTCTGGGATCTCTTGATACCAAGCCAAGGTCAGGTAGACCAAGAAAGATTTCAGCCACAAATGCCAGAAGAATTGTTTGGGATACAAAGAAAAACCCACGGGTAACCTGAGGAGAAATACAGGCTGCTCTGGAAAAAGATGGTGTGGTTGTTTCAAATTTCATTTTAAATCCTGTAAATACGTTGATATTACATTGAATTATACATTGATACATGTGCTAACTGGGACTTGGTATGCACTTCTGTTGAAAAACAGCTATTGTTTATGTACTTATTCCAGTGATGAACAAGAAAAGAGTGCAGAAATCCTTCTTATTTGGTGAACTGAAAAACAATGAGGGCAACATAAATGTCCACTTGTGTACAACTATTTGGATAATAATCAGGAAAACTCCCACCCACTGTGACCAAGTTTGGTGATGTAATGTTAGTACACAGATGGAGTGTTTTGCTATTCTACAGATAAAAATCAGGTTGATTTTTTATTAAAATTACAGGTCTCAACTTTTTAAAAACTGTCGTGAGTTTTGTTTTACTTTGTTGCCTGCTTTGACTGCACTGACTGGAGTGTTTTTGAAGCTGCAGCCACCGACTTGGACGAGCTCTTAGATACTGTGACATCATATAATGGAGTTAATTAACAGAGGTTCGGGAGGAGCATGTTAATTTTAATCTGACAAATCACAGTCCACGAGCAGGAGTATATAAGCCGCTGCTTACCTGCTTCCTGTGACTACTCTCCTGACATGAGTCTTTCCGGCATTCAGCCCCACCCATTTCTCCACGAACAGACCCAGGCAGATGGATCATCGGATGCAACTTCCCTGCAAAGCATTCAGCTCCACCAGAACAGCTCTTCCATCCAGTCTTGTTATTCAACTGAAGCTGTCATAGCAGCTCATTGTTTTTTAACAGTATTGACGGCTACCACGTTAAGTGTTATATATTTATATATTTTTTATCCTGTCTTTCTATGCTCCATTCGACGAAGCAGTTTATAGCGCGAAGTTGCTGCCGCAAACTGGCTGCTCCTGCACTTTAAAAATGCGAAACAGCTCTCTATGACTGCTCATATGTTCTCTTATCTAAACTTTCCACCCGGAAAGCAGTGCCAGCTGCCTCCGCGAACCGGCGCCATTCCAGCTTAATGCCATTAGAATTCAATTTTATTTGAAAGTGAAAGAAACAAAGATTAACTATTCAATCCAACCACCATTTCAACCCCCAGTAATTTTAATCAGGTTCTGCCACACAGGTGATGCCTGTTAGCCTCATTACCACGCCACAGCTTGTTTAGGGGGCGTGCTTTGTTCAGCGATTGTTCCTTATCTTCTAACATGTATATCACAACAGTTTCTCCCTCCAAAGTGCCCTTCGGAGCGTGATTTATTTCATTCTGAACACAGGGGCATCATGCAACACAGAACTCCCTTCAATTGACTGATAATCTAATGACAAATTATTTTCAAACCAACGCAGACATTTTAACACAAGCTCGCTGCCACGCAGCACTCGCTCTGACCATTCCACAGCACACTGCAGTTATACACAGACTCTGTCCGAACAGACACGAGCCAATTTCGGCTCCGCAAGAGACGGATCATGCGCCGCGTTCCAACTCATTCATAATCATTCTGCAACATGTCTCGCTTCCTCTCAGCATTATTGACATATATTGACGTATATTGTACAGCAGGGGGCAGTCATACTCCTAAGGAGCGAATGACCACAAGTGTATCCTTCAGTAATGATTGCAAGTCCATTTCTCCTGCACATCTGCATGCAGTACAGAGTCAAAGCTCTTATTTCTCAGATCATTTTATGCTGTTTTTCACATTGTTTAAGATGTATTGTATTTCCCAGCACATATCTCCTGCATTTCTGTATGCATTGCAGAACTGCAACTCAATGCATTCCTAGATAATTCACACCTATTGCTATGCGATGCTTTCCTATGCAAGAAGTATATTGTACTACAGGTGACAGTTATACTCCTAAAGAGCGAATGGCCTAAAGTGAATCCTTCAATGATGATTGCAATACATATCTGTATGCAGTACAGAGCCAAAGCTCTTATTTCTCAGATCATTTTATGCTATTTTTTTCACATTGTTTATAAAGATGTACTGTATTCCCTCACACATTTTTTTCTAAAGTGTCTCCTAAATATGATTATTTTGTCTTTTCTACAGCAACACCTGAAATTGTGCCTTCTGCAGGGTCTCACCAATATTACTCCAGCAGGTCTCTGCGAGAGCCCAGTTAAATTCCTGTCACTGGATTGTACACAGGTTTACCTCTCACTTTCTCTATCTAGGTGTTTTTTCCAAGACTTCACCATTACCTACCGAGGAGCCAAAGATGGCAACCATTTTTAGTTAAGAAAGCACAACTGCGGTGCTTCTGCCTTTGGCTCAAAACATCCCTAAGCAGCACAAATGTGCTGTCCACGTGCCACAACTGCGGCGTCTTTTGGGTCATGCAACAAACCCCCACGTCACCACAAAGCAGTGCAAACGTGCTGTACAGGTGCCGCAACTGTGGTGTCCATCGACCATGCAAAACATTCCCACCACACCGCAAGCAGCGCAAACGTGCTGTACAGGTGCCTCAACTGCTGTGTCCTTCGGACCATGCGACAAACTCCCACTAGACCATAAAGCAGCGCAAACGTGCTGTACAGGTGCCGCAACTGCGGTGTCCTTCGGACCATGCGACAAACTCCCACCACACCACAAATCAGCGCAAACGTGCTATATAGGTGCCGCAACTGCGGTGTCCTTCGGACCATGCAACAAACTTCCACCACACCACACCGTGTTTTTTTCAGGTGCCGCAACTGCAGAACCTTTCAGGCCCTGCCACTAAATCTCCCACAACACTGCAATCATGTTTCCTGTTTCCTCTTATGTTTCCTCTTATTAAGACTCGAGGGGCACTTGCTCATAAATATATACCCATCAAACCGCTATTCAGCAAGGTTCTTTACTCTGCGCCACCCACCATTTGAATGCAGTGTGGGCCCTCCCGTTCGAATGCTATGCAGGCTTTCCCATCAAATTGCAGTGTGGGCTCTCCCATTCGAATGCAGAGTGAACCTCAGCACATTGGTCGTAGGCTCTCCCATTCGAATCGCAATGTGGGCCCTCCCGTTAGACCACAATGCAGGCTCTCCCGTTCGAATCTCAGCGTGGGCTCTCCCATTTGAATGCAGTGTGATATTTCACGTCATTCATTCCGTGGGCTCTCCCATCCGAAATGCAGTATGAGCTCTCCTGATCGAGTGTAGTGGTGGTGCAATAATCTTAAGAGCCTTTTAGCTTTTCCTGTTAACCGTGGCATTGGCATTTCCTTTGCTCATGGTCGAAATGAGCCCGACACACAATTAGGTGTGCCTAAATGTGATAAATTATGTGTGCCCTATTTGATACTGCAGCCACAGTGCCCCACCAGATAATGTGCTGCAGCCCCCTCCCAGGCTCGATACTGCCGCAGCATTGCCCGCATACTCTCAATTATGCCACAGCATCACCCCTTTCGCATTTTGATACTGCCGCAGCAGTGCCCTGCCACGACAAACGTAATAAGGTTGTATTCTGAACTAACCTTTCGATTCCCTCATAGCTGCATATAAATGTAATTGACACATTTTCCATAACTAACCTTCTGCTTCCCTTACAGACGTATATAAAGGTACATATTCCTAACTAATATTTGCTCCCCCTACAGGTAAGTATAAACTAACCTTTGCTTCCCTTACAGGTGTTGATGATTCTAATGAAGTCTTTTGTGCCCTATTTAATACCGCAACAACAGTGCCCCGCCATGACAAATGTAATAAAGACGTATTCCTAACTAACCATTTGCTCCACTACAGGTAAGTACAAACTAAACTTTGCTTCCATTACAGGTGTTAATAAATCTAATGAAGTGCACTACTCAATACCACAGCAACAGTGCCCCACCCATACCAATTGTGTGTACACAGTTGTTAATATTTTCTCCACAGGTGCTTTCAACGTCTGTTCCATACTTCCATAGAAGTGCATCTACAGCAATGGAAGGAGCTCCTTCACTATGCCCCCAAATACTCAATCCATAGCCGCCGCAGTGCTTTAAACTCTGCTCTAAACTTTACTCTACTGCCGCCGCTGCTTTTTTACAATGCTTCCGCCAAAGCTTTTTTTTCTTCGCTTCTCAGCAGCTGCAGCTAGCATTACAGGAGGTACCGGTCACCACCTCCTCTTCTTAAAGCACCATATTTCCCTATCTATGGGTAGTCTATTGAGTGAGGCTATCCCCGCAAACAAGCCCCATTCCTCTCGTTCTCATTTTCCCCATTCGATTGCTTGCTGGGCTTGCCCGTTCGAATGCCGTGAGCACTTTCTCTCTCTATGGAGCAGTCTCCCGTTCGAATCGCAGTGTGAGCCCTCCCTTTCAAACACAACGCGAGCCAACTAGTGCTCACTTTCCCCGTTCGACTGCTTGCTGGGCTTACCCGTTTGAATGCCGTGAGCACTCTCTCTCTATGGAGCAGTCTCCCATTCGATTCGCAGTTTGAGCCCTCCCTTTCGAACACAGCGAGAGCCTTCTCCCCGTTCGATTGCTTGCTGGGCTTACCCGTTCGAAAGCCGCGAGCGCTCTCTATCTATGGAGCAGTCTCCCATTCGAATCACAGTGTAAGCCCTCCCTTTCGAATGCAGCGCAAACCAACTCTCGTTCTCATTCTCCCTGTTTGACTGCTTGCTGGGCTTACCCGTTCGAATGCCGTGAGTGCTCTCTCTCTATACAGCAGTCTCCCGTTTGTATCACAGTGTGAGCCCTCCCTTTCGAACACAGCGAGAGCCTTCTCCCATTCGATTGCTTGCTGGGCTTACCCATTCGAAAGCCGCGAGCGCTCTCTATCTATGGAGCAGTCTCCCATTCGAATCGCAGTGTAAGCCCTCCCTTTCGAATGCAGCACGACCAACTAGTGCGCACTTTCCCTGTTCGACTGCTTGCTGGGCTTACCCGTTCGAATGCCGTGAGCACTCTCTCTTTATAGAGCAGTCTCCTGTAAGAATTACAGTGTGAGCCCTCCCTTTCGAACACAGTGCAAGCCAACTCTCATTCTCACCTTCCCCGTTTGACTGCTTGCTGGGCTTACCCGTTCAAACGCCATGAGCTAAACCTCTCTCTCTTAGAACAGTCTCCCTTTTGAATCGCAGTTTGAGCCCACCCTTTCGAACGCAGCATGAGCCAACTCTCATTTACACCTTCCCTGTTCACATACCATGAGCCCACCCCCTTCTACGATGAGTGGCGGTCTCTCATTTGAATCGCAGCATAGCCCTCTCAGCCAGCAATCATACAAGATGCACCTTCAAACAAATGCTTAAAGCACTCCCTCTGTACAAATTTTTTTGGGAGAAAACAATCCAGAAGCATCCGCCAAGCCAATTTACCGAATAGAATTGTTGCTGGCTTGCTGTCCTAAATACTTCCTGCCATAGTCATGGTACTGTTCTTTCATCTTAACGCCTTTTTGGGGGTAATCAGGACTCGAGTCGGTCTTGAGCTCTGAGCCCTCCAGCAAGCCAGATACGTTTACTGCTTCAACACAAGATTACATTAACATACGAACTACTGAAATGGAGTTAATTAACAGAGGTTCAGGAGGAGCATGTTAATTTTAATCTGACAAATCATAGCCCATGAGCAGGAGTATATAAGCCGCTGCTTACCTGCTTCCTGTGACAACTTTCCTGACATCCCACCTCCACCCCATCTCCACCTATTCTCTAGATTCATTATCTAAATAAGTAAAGTCCAGGGGGTAATCAGGACTCGAGTCGAGTCTCGAGCTCCGAGCCCTCCAGTATAAAGACAGCAAGCCAAAGATGTTTACTGCTTCAACACAAGATTACATTAACATACGAAGTACTGAATCAGTTTCTGTGAGGACACATGCATTCCTACTAGGACTTATTTAACATACAACAATGACAAACCGTGGTTTACAGCAAAACTCAGGCAGATTCATCAGACCAAAGAGGATGCGTACAGAAGTGGGTATAAAATCTTGTACAATCAGGCCAAATACAGACTGACAAAGGAGATTAGAGTGGCTAAAAGAAGCTATTCTGAAAAGCTGAAAAAACTGTTTTCAGCTAACAGCCCTGCATCAGTGTGGAGAGGCCTGAAAGACTTTACCAACTACAAGACACCATCCCCCAATACTTTAGGGAATCAACAACTGGCTAACAACCTGAATGTGTTTTACTGTAGATTTGAAAAGCCCAGTCATACACCCCACACCCGCTCCGACTTTTACAGCACACAAACATTTACACCACCTGCCACCACCCTCCTCCCCTCTCCTGCTACTCAACATGCACTTAAGATTTGTGAAGATGATGTGTGCCGGGTCTTCCGGAAACAAACGACAAGAAAGGCACAGGGCCCAGATTGTGTTTCACCCACTTGTCTAAAATCCTGTGCTGACCAGCTGGCCCCCATCTTCACACAGATCATCAACAGATCACTGGAGCAGTGTGAAGTTCCCTGCTGCTTCAAATGCTCCACAATCATCCCTGTCCAAAACAAACCCAAGATCAAAGGACTGAATGACTACAGACCCATCACTCTGACATCTGTGGTCATGAAGTTATTTGAGAGACTGGAGTTGGCCCACCTGAAGGACATCAATGAACCCTTTCTGGATCCCCTTCAATTTGCTTATAAAGCAAACAGGTCTGTGGATGATGCAGTCAAAATGGGACTGCATTACATACTTCAACATCTAGACAGACCAAGGACTTATGCAAGGATACTTTGTTGACTTCAGTTCAGCTTTTAACACCATCAACCCTGCTCTCCTATGAGCTAAATTAACCCAGCTCCCGGCTCTATCTGTTCCCGGCTCTATCTGTCAGTGGATCACCAGCTTTCTGACAGACAGGCAGCAGCTAGTGAGAATGGGGAAATTCACCTCCAGCACATGTACAATCATCACTGGTGGGATGTGGTCTCTCCCCACTACTCTTTTCCCTCTACACAAATGACTGCACTGTCAAGGACCCCTCTGTTAAGCTCCTGAAGTTCGCAGACGACACTATAGTCATCTGCCTCATCCAAGATGACGATGAGCCTGCATACAGAAGGGAGGTTGAACAGCTGGCCATCTGGTGCAATCAAAACAACCTGGAGCTGAACACGCTTAAAACAGTGGAGATGATAGTGGACTTTAGGAGGAACACCCCAGCATTAACCCCGCTCACCATTCTGAAGAGCACTGTGGCAGCAGTGGAGTCATTCAGGTTCCTGGGCACTACCGTCTCACAGGACCTGAAGTGGGAGACCCACATTGACTCCATTTTGAAAAAGGCTCAGCAGAGATTGTACTTCCTTCGCCAGTTAAGGAAGTTCAACCTGCCACAGGCGCTGCTGATACAGTTCTACTTAGCAGTCATTGAGTCTGTCCTTTGCACTTATATAACTGTCTGGTTTGGTTCAGCTACCAAGTCAGACAAGAGAAGACTTCAAAGGATAGTTCGGACTGCTGAGATGTTTATTGGCACTCCCCTACCCACCCTGTTAGAACTGTACACATCCAGAGTGATGAAAAGGGCTGGTAAAATCACTCTTGACACCATTCAACCAGCACACTTCCTGTTTGAACTGTTGCCCTCTGGCTGGCACTACAGAGCACTGAGCACCAGAACAGCCAGGCACAGGAACAGTTTTTTTCCCTCAGGCCATCCACCTCATGAACAGTTAAAACTGCCCCAAATACTTTCCTTTGGTCAATAGAACCATGTGCACTATTCAATCCATCCATTCCTACTTATTTCCATATTTCATTTATATTCTTTAACATATCCTGCCTCTTCTTCAATACATTACATCACCTGCACATAACTGTATATCTGTATGTAAAATATTCTAACAACATTATTGCGCTATTATATATTTTTATCTGTTATATCGTATTTTTTTATTTTATTTTTTATGTCACTATATGTATATATGTTTTAATGTATATGTTTGTATGCATATGCATTGCATTCTCTTGCACTGGAAGCTTCTGTCACCATGACAAATCCCTTGTGTGTGTAAGCATACTTAGCAATAAAGCTCATTCTAATTCTGATATGTGAGTGGTGTCAGACTAATAGGATATTGAGAAACATGTAGGACACAAGTAGGTCTTCAGTCTTGGAATGGAATGAGAGGAAAAGTTTGCCAGATGAGGGTCAAAGGCTCTTGCTGCTAGTATACAAACTGACTTTATACTCTCTGGAGTATGAATTGAAGCACTTGCCAACATGTTAACACAACCTGGGGTTACCTCAATCTATAAACTTGTCACCTGTGATGACAGCTGAAAAAGGCTTTATAACACATAATAACCATAAATGGATTTTCCCTAAACTTCTAGTTTATTGCTGCAAAAACTTCTCTATTTTCAGTTATCCATGAATATTACCCTAAGAGCCCCTTTAGATGTTCCCTTGAGAGCAGAGCTCACTGGAGTGTAGACAGGTTTTCTCGAGAAACCTTCCTGAATCTGCTATTCTAACGCCTGCTCACTGCAGGCAGAGTTGTGCACAGCCCTTCTCCTCCATCACTGTGTTCATATTTATGCTTCTGCAGGGACCATAGCAATAAGACAGATGATAGAACTGTCACAGTCTGTTTCAGACAAGATAAATCAGACTGAGATTTCTCCTTATGAGAGACGAGAGGAAACATAGAGGCAATGAGGTGCACCTACTTTCAGCAGTTTGCTTGTTCAGGCAAATAATTTTCATGTTTTTTTATTGAAAAAGTGTGAATTAATCTTCAATAGTAAACTGTGGTGTAGTTTTATTATTATTATTATTATTATTATTTTTATTATTATTATTATTAAGGTTAATTAAAGGCGAAGTGTTCAAATTTTTTCAGTGTAAAAATAAATTCTACTATGCCGGTTTAATGTGCAGAGACAACTATAAGTAAGACATCCATAGGCCATTCTGTTTATTTGAGGATCCCGATCAGCCAGACACAACAACAATGGTTTAACAAATGGTATGAGTTTGGGACAGGACTATTTGTTTGACCGACCAATAGCACATTTAAGTAGTTGGGTAACCTTTTTTAAAACAGTTATGATTTATTTTTATTTTTTTTATTTTATTAAATTTAGTTATTTTAAAATGTTTAAATTAAATTTAATATTTTTTTTTAATTAATTAAAACTTGATACAATTTATTTACATTTAGTACTAGTTTATATGTTATTTGTTTGTGTGCATAAATGAAAATAAATTTATTGCTAACTAATTTAGACTTTTGGTTTTAAGGGAACTGAAGGTTCCTGTTTTCTGTATGCATCAAAAATAGCAACAAAAAAAAAAGCCTTCCACCTGTACAAACTCTTTTTTCACTACATATTTGTTTTGTTGTTTTGTAAATAACAGTTTCAAAGAGGCTCTAAAGTGGATGCATTGATTAATTTTATCAGGAAATAATCAAAAACTCAAAACATCAACTGTTCAACCTTGCAGAAAATGTAAAGTGTTATTAGTTCTAGCACTTATCATCATGTTGAAAAGTCCAAAAATAATAGTGTTTTTATATTTGTGCAGTTGCACAAGATAACTTGCACTAACATCTACACAAAGACAATCCTTAAATCTTTTCAGGCATTGCTTTCATTGAATTTATTCTCCTTCCCATGAATACGGCTGTCAGAATGACAGACTGTTGACAGCACTAAATAAGCAGCCCATAAAAATGTGGAACTGGCTCTGTTTGCTTGCTCACAGCACTGGTCCCACAAGCTGCTCTCAGTACAAGGCCAGCAAACAGAAACTAATGCCTTCAGTTTAAACACCAGCACAGCCAATATCATTACACTCTGAATGGCGCACTGCATTTACTGGGCTTGAATTGGTCTCCAAGAACCAGCATCTCACCAGCATATCTGAACTATACATCAAAAGTTCAGGCATAAGTGGTTTTGCAAGTCTGTTTTTGCTGATTCAAGCACGTGTTTTATGAGCGAATGCTACATTAATATCTGCTAACAGTAGTCAATGATGACATCATATCACTGATGCAGAAGACATATTTGAGGCAATAGAACAGTGGAGTGTTTTGTGTGTGTGTGTGTGTGTGTGTGTGTTTACTAAATTGCCTTAATTTAACAGCATTGAACATTTTTCAGTTTAATAAATTAGTAGGAAGTCATTTAGTCAATGCTTTTATCTAAAGCCACTTACTTATTACAAGCATGGTCCTCCTGGAACAACCTGATGTTAAGTGCTTTGCTCAAGGGCACAATGGTTTAAAGGAAATTAGTCTTGTTGGCTTCTGCTTTACAATACAAGACTATTTGGCAATGCATTCAAGAGAGTTCAAAAGTGGGGCTTGGTTAGCTCAGCAAGTAAAAATGCTGACTACCACACCTGGAGTCACAAGCTCGAATCCAGGGCGTGCTGAGTGACTCCAGTCAGGCTTCCTAAGCAACCAATTGGCCCAGTTGCTAGGATGGGTAGAGTCACGTTTGGTTAACCTCCTCGTGGTCGCTATAATGTGGTTCTCACTCTTGGTGGGGTGCATGGTGAGTTGTGTGTGGATGCCACGGAGAATAGCATGAGCCTCCACATGTGCTTGGTCTCTGTGGTATAGTGCTCAACAAGCCACATGATAAGATTTGTGGATTGACTGTATCAGATGTGGAGGCAACTGAGATTTGTCCTCCACCTCCTGGATTGAGGCGTGTCACTACACCACCACACGGACTTAGAGCGCATTGGGAACTGGGCATGCTAATTGGGGAGAATATGGGAGAAAACATAAAAAAAAAAAAAAAAAAAAAAAAAATTTAAAAAGAGAGAGAAAAAAAGAGAAATTTCCAATTTTTTTTTTTTTTTTTTTTTTTGATGTGCTCATATCAATTATTGTGTACATAAATGTATTTTATTTGAGCTGTAAAGTCAGGGAATTGTATAACTAACACTGGTGATAATAGCTAGGTTATATTTTTAACACATCTATTTTAATGTTTATCCAGGTGCATCATAGACTTCAAATGTAAGGGCAAAACTGTATACATGATTTATGTTTGTTCTTACAAACTGAAGGACGATTTAGAATTATTTTCAGTGGTAACTGACAGCATGTCTGATGCTCATCTGTAAAGTCACTTTGGATAAAAGCTTCTGCTAAATTAATAAATGGAAATGCTTCACTTGCATTGACCCTGGAACATTCCTTTTAAATCAGCTTCTGTTATATCAGATAACTGAATACTTTATTTATTTCAACCAATCAATGATGATCTACAACCACTGAATTTGGGAAATCCATAATGTTACATCACTGGTTGCCATGTTGTTTTGTTCATGATATTGAGGGTATAAAATAAAAAGCAGATCCATTTGTGAAAAACATGCCTTTTACCATCATTGAATTAGTCTGAATTTATGATACCTTACTTTCAATTAATCATATCCCTTCCATAAAGATCTTACCAATGACCTTACTGGTAAACTCTGATGGCTACAAATCAATCATTGGAAATGAGGGTTAACTCATGCTGGGTTTTAATAAACTAAGTGAATTGGGCATTTAGTTGACTCCATACTGTGAGAGCTCAGGGAATAAGCAGAACAGAGGAAGGAATGAAGGGGGAAATTTCAGGAAAACCAATCTTTTCAATCCAATCACCAGGAAATGTCAAGCACTTTTTTAAGTCACTTACTGTTTCAAATTAATTGTATAAAATAAATAAATCTCTGGATCAAAATACTGATAAATCAATGTTAAGCCACCAGCCATTTGATCAACATCTCAGCCAATACCACTATAGTAATATAAGCAGTCAATATGAATTGTGTGCTATATTCCAAGTCTGATCCAGTTCTTGAGTTGAACTTGATCCAGTTGCAGCGTTTCTCAAGTTAACTGCTCACTGGACAGGAACTATTTCAGCTAAATATGACTTAAATGTGTCTGCTCCTCACACAATTGCTTCAGAAGACTGGAAATAGTTTTTTTTTTTTTTTTTTTTTTTGAAGCTTAACAACCATGGTCACTATGAATATAGCTAGGACAATAGCTAGGTTTCCATACAACTATTTTTATGCGCATTGATACGGTTGATATGCAAATAAACTTTCTAAATTCACTTAAAATTTAATGCGCTAGGAGGAGGTGGATTTTCTAGATTTTCGCATTAGTTCAAATGCTTATTAAGGTGATGGAAACAGCAAAGTGATGATGTGTTTTGACCATTCGTGCATGTGTTATGAGTGTGCGATGTGACTGGCCCAACGAATGGTCCGACCTTGAACACAGCCCTTGAATTCTTTGAACATAGCACTTGTAATTCAGATGTGTTTAACCCACAGCTGGTCGAAAGAGTGGGTCCTCACAATCCGCCAGGGCTGCATTTCCATGCATAACCAGATATTTATCTGTCTGTTTGATAAGGTGTGTTCCAGTGATGGTTTCGAAAACCCATGAAATATGGAGACAGAGTGTTTGGATATTCTTTAGATTTTCAAACATATAGGGAGAATGTACAGTATATACACACAGACCTAAGAGTGTTCCATACATGGACAGAGGAAGGTCATCATGTGTGCATAAGAGAGAGAGAGGAAATAGAGCATGCCTGTGACATAATGATATTTGCCAGTCTATATCAACTTTAAGCCAAGGCTTACACATAAACTGCTTCTGACACTAATTAATGATGAGTGTGTGTATGTGTGTGTGTGTGCGCGCGGGTCTGGGTGGTTTATGAGGACATTTGTTTAGGTTACAAGCTGGTAATTACAAGGGTATTATGCTATAAATGTGGTTTATGAGGACATTTCTAGTGTCCCCATAATTCAAATCGCTTAAAAAACATACTAAACTATGTTTAGTTTTTTGTGAGGGTTATGTTTAGGGGTAGAGTTAGGGTTAGGGGATATAATCTATAGTTCGTACAGTATAAAAAATAATTGTCTATGGAGAGTCCTCATAATGTCACACATAGTGTGTGTGTGTGGGTGTGTCCTGTATGCCTAATTGGACCATTGACTCTGTGTATGTATGTATATAGGTGTATGCTTGAATGTGCCTGAATACTGTATATGAGCTGAACCAACCATCATCAAAACATTTAATTACCTTGTGCTTCTGACCAGAAATGACAGGGACTTAGGCTAACGGTTGTTTAAATCATCTATTTCCACTCTAGAATCTTTGAGAATGTCAACCAAAAACAAAGAAAGATGCCACATGCTGTGTAGCATGTAACTGAAAACTAATTTACCATATCTGGAACAGTTTACCCAAAACTGAAAATTCTAAATGAAAAGTCATATCTTTCCAATATGACGTTCTTCCGTGGAACACAACAGGTTTTTAAGGAATATCCTGGCCACTCTTTCCAATATAAAAAAGTGAGTGGAGACTGGGGCTGTCAAGCTCCAAAACTGAAGAATTTTTTTTTTTTTAAAGTACCATAAAAGTGGCTGATATGACTTGTGTGCTGTTTTAAAAGTCTTCTGAAGCAGGGTAGCTTTTTTTGTGAGACAGAGACAACATTTTAAGTAATTATTGAAAAAAGTGACCAGGGTATTCTTAAAAAATTTGCCTTTTGTGTTACACAGAAGAATATGGGTCAAATGGGTTTGGAACAAAATGACTAGGTGAACTTATCCTTTAACTACACAATTACATTATGTAAACAAATATAAGACACAAAAAAATACCAATGAAACAAAGACTCATAACAGACAGCAGATTTCAAAAAGTTCCTTTTTGCAGGCTGAAATCCCAAAACTAGCAAACATCTGATAAAGCAATACCTTTAATCTGACTATGAAGATGTTCATAAGAGGATGTAAGACTAATAAAGCATTGAGAAGTGATGAGAAGATATTTAAAGACTTTAAAATGTAGGGGAACCACAGATTAACAACAAAAAGTAAACAACAGTGCCATTCAACATGACCGTGGTAATGACTTTGTGCCTTGTGAAGGCCTTCTTTAACTAAACAATCAATGATGATGAGCTCTCGAGCGCAGCATCGGAGAGTGGGCTTGTCCAGTCGGACACAGAAGCCTCAGCTGGGCTTCTACCTTCGGGGACGATCGCCCAGTCACAGGCCGATGCCGAAATGACGGACATGCTTTCCTGGGCGGCCGCGAGCGTCGGATTAGAGTGGAACCCTCCGCTCTCCCCTGAACCCTCGTGGCTTGATGATTGGTTTCTGGGCTCGCGGCGCCGCTCAAAGCAGCCGCGCCCCACTCCAGTGCCATTCTTCCCAGAATTGCATGAGGAGCTGACGAAGTCATGGGAGGCACCTTTCACTGCCAGGACCCGCAGTGGTAGACACGATCACTCAGGCTAGGGCCCCCTCTACGAGGCGCCTGTATGCCTTTAAGTGGCGTCTATTTGCTACACGTTCCCGATGTGAAGACCCCCAGAGATGCGCAGTTGGATCAGTGCTTTCCTTCCTGCAGGAGAGGCTGGAAGGGAGGCTGTCCCCTTCCACCTTGAAGGTGTACGTTGCCGCCATAGCAGCACACCACGGCGCAGTCGACGGTAAGTCCTTAGGGAAACACGAGCTGATCATCAGGTTCCTATGAGGCGCCAGGAGGCTGAATCCCTCCAGACCGTGCCTCGTTCCCTCATGGGATCTCTCTGTAGTTCTTCAGGGTCTACAGAGAGCCTCCTTTGAGCCTTTGCAGTCAGCCAAGCTTAAGGCACTCTCCTTGAAGACTGCCCTCCTAACTGCACTCACTTCCATCAAGAGAGTAGGTGAACTTGCAAGCGTTCTCTGTCAGCGAAATGTGCCTGGAGTTCGGTCCGGGTTACTCTCACGTGATCCTGAGACCCCGACCGGGCTATGTGCCCAAGGTTCCCACCACCCCATTTAGGGACCAGGTGATGAACCTGCAAGCGCTGCCCCAGGAGGAGGCAGACCCAGCCCTGTCATTGCTGTGTCCGGTGCACGCTTTACGCATCTATTTGGATCGCATGCAGAGCTTTAGAATCTCTGAACAGCTCTTTGTCTGCTTTGGTGCACAGCGGAAAGGAAGTGCTGTCTCCAAGCAGAGGATCGCCCATTGGCTCATTGACACCATAACTATAGCATATCTCACCCATAACATGCCACCCCCGGTAGGGCTACGAGCCCATTCTACCAGAGGTTTTGTGGCATCCTGGGCCCTGGCCAGAGGTGCCTCTCTAACAGACATTTGCAGAGCAGCGGGCTGGGCAACACCCAACACCTTTGCAAGGTTCTACAACCTCCGGGTGGAACCGGTTTCGTCCCAGGTAGTGGCACGCAACACAAGCGGATAAGCCCGGGATAGCCGGCCGGGTGTATCGCTCACACATAGCGCCTTCCACCTCCCTTGGAGCTGAAGACGTGCGTCATTAATTCCAAGTAGTGTTCACAAACTTTGTTCCCTGGTTGACTTCCTCCGAGCCCTGTGGCAGTCGAGTTTTCGGAGAGACTCGCTGCCGGCCCAGTACACGCGCTAACTAACAACCCTGTTCTGGGGTAGGTGCTCCGCATGTGGCGGTTCCCTGTAAGGCTAACCCCATGTGATATATATCTTCTGCTAGTTTGTTTCCCTGCTGGCAAACTGCATCTTCCTTGGGCAGAACCTCTCTGCCCCAGTCTCCATGTTTGTAGTAACTCCTCCCCCATTGGGTAGGATCTACCTTGAAGGCTCTCCACATGGTTAGAAAGACCATGTGATGTATTCTTCCACTTAAATATCCCCCCCTCTCTTTGGGCGAGGTGTGGTCTCTGCGGTGTCTTCCCCTTGGGAGGGACACCCCCCGACTAGACCTGGCGGCCCAGTCGGATAATCCCCCTTCTTTTTTAGGGTGTGGAAAAAGAGAAGGGGAAAAGAGGCCACGACTGGGTTAAGCCTGTCTTTATCTTTTGGTAGTCGACTTGTCCCCAAAAAGGGCCGTTTGACACTCATAACTATGTTGGGGGAGGTTACATGTCAACCTGGTGTGCTGGCTATGAGGCACATAGCAGTCTGCCCACCACACACCACCAGTTCACGTAACACAGTTCAGCCAGTTGTGGCGTTTCGTATAGGGACCCCAAGTGTCACTACATCGACACAACGTCGTGTGAGTGACAGATAGGGAACGTCATGGTTACTTGTGTAACCTCCGTTCCCTGATGGAGGGAACAAGACGTTGTGTCCCTCCTGCCACAATGCTGAACTACCCGCTGAAATGGCCAGACCTTATATCGGCTCCTCAGCATAAAACCTGAGTGAGTGGTTGCATACCAGCTCCATTTATACCCGTATGTCCGGGGGAGTGGCATGCAAATACCACTCGCCAATTTTCATTGGCCTTTTATCAAAGACCAGAGATGTCTCGGGCTCCTAAGAGTGACCCCTAGTGTCACGACATCGACACAACGTCTCGTTCCCTCCATCAGGGAACGGAGGTTACACAAGTAACCATGACGATT
This sequence comes from Myxocyprinus asiaticus, assembly GCF_019703515.2. Classification (NCBI taxonomy): domain Eukaryota; kingdom Metazoa; phylum Chordata; class Actinopteri; order Cypriniformes; family Catostomidae; genus Myxocyprinus; species Myxocyprinus asiaticus. Next base: position 13,312,518 of record NC_059363.1, read on the forward strand.
ATTATAGCTAAAGCTAAATCATTACAGGTAAGAAAAACAACTCCTGAGAAACTTTTTTAATGATTTCTCAAGAAAATGGTACCTGTCATTGCAAGACCTGCTACAACAATTCTAGAGAGCTGTGGGTGGTTACCAGGGCATTGCTATGCAGTTGTCAGGATGTCCTGTGTGGTTGCTAGGGTGTTCTGGGTAGTTGCTTACTGTCTCGAGTCAAAAGAGCCCAACTCTCTATTATATTCTGGTCCCAAATATGCATCGTGTCCCTCATTGTAACTTGAGTGTAAGGGATTTTTTGCTTGTTTTATAGTCCACTAGATAAAAATCATTAGTCTTATTTCTTAAAGAATAACACACCTCTGCTCAGCAAGCTACACAATTTAAGCTATCATGCATGCCTGTAGCACAAACACCATGGGACGAGTTATGCACTGAATTTGAATACTTTGCATTTATCAAATACTGAACCCTAAGTATGAGCAATAGTAATTAAGATGCTTGCCACAAAATTCCACTAATAAATGTAAGCTACAAGTAACTCATGAGAAAGGAGTTTAAAATGAAATAGTATAATGGCTGGTGGACTAATATATTCACCGTACAACACTACGTACAGTCCTTCACACAGAGAGAAAATTCCTCAGAAATTCCTTTACATGAAAAAAATTCATTTCAGAACTCATTTTATAAGTCTGTTACCATTGTGAGGCACCATGTTCCCTGATGATACACTGGAGACCATATTTCTCTGTGTGGTCTTTTAGAAAAAAAGCCATGTGTTGACTGAATTGAGTTTAGACAAAGAACCCTCAAACTAATTAAACTAGCATCTGATCACAGAAGGGAAAGTGGGAAAGAGATATACATTCAAACAAAGAGACAAAACAAAAGATAAATGGATTAAGCACGTGATAATATAACATTTTCACAAAATAACAGATAACAAAGAACTTTGAAAATAACCCTGAACATTTAAAAAACTACAATCAACATAGATGCATAGCCAAATATAACATTTAGTTGATGTCTTAATATGTAAATGGTCATTATGCCATGGGGCCACTGATCATTACAGATCAGTACAGACCTTGTCTTGTTGTGCTAATGTTAAAGTAAGGCTATTGAAAGATGTAAGTAGATTTTGATTGAAAGATTGAATGATTAATCTAATTCCATTGAATTTGCCTTGAAATATATATATTTACATATCAAATAGTGTGTTCGGTTTTAATGCATTCATTATCTCTTAAAAGATTTAGAATACAGAACATGAGAATGAGACCCTGTCACAGCTTAAGTGAACCAGTCTGGTTCTGTAGAACCAATGAAGTAAGCTTTATTTATATAACACCTTTTAAAACAGTTTTTACAAGTGCTTTAAAAACATACAATAAAATACAGAGTAAAAATAAAAATAATACAGTAAAATACAGTTAAAATAATAAAAAATATTGTAATTTGTTTGTAATTGTAATTTGTAGGCATGTCATTTGTTTAATGTTAAAATTATTTCTCATAACCCAGCCTAATATGCAGACACAGCTACAGTGGGTAACCAACCAGATTGAACCATACTACCACGATGAGTACCGCCACATGAAGAAACGTTTGCAAAATCACGGAAATGGGCTCTTTTGTCACCATCGTTATTTTGGCACCATCGTGTGAAGAAAGTGAGTTCTTATGATTAACAATTTTAATATTATTTGTATTGTATTTTCTAACAATGATCTAACGATGCAAAATTAATGGCAGCATTAAAGTGACCTGTTTCAGTGATGTCACTTTTTTCCCCGCAGCCGCTGTATTTGTGACCATCAGCGGGAGGAAGTAATGATGGTTAGTGGAAAAACACCCATCAAGAAAAACCTCAAAAAACACTTTTCATCTATGCCAAGTCCCAGCAAAGGTGTATACATGTCCAAGGTCAGCATAAATATAGCCATATTTGACTTTTGCTGACATTTAAAAATATTTTATCCTCGATTCATCTCCATACACTGGCGAGTGCACACACAATTACCGGTACATCACCGTGAATATCTCTCATTCAGAAGTTACACGTTTGTGTTGTTTTCTGCTCTGATTTGGACACAATATTACAAAACGTCTGTTATGATCCCATCTGTATGAATGTAAGAGCTGCTTTAACTCATGAAGAACACTCAGAAAGCAACTGAGGCATATTACTGTATAATACTAATGTTTACATTGTAGTCTGGTGGTGTAAAAAATGTCTGTGCTTAATAATCTTATGATGTGTTGTTTATTTACTAACATTAATATATAAACATTAAATATAAACTATATATTCACATTATAGTGCTTTTTTATTTATTACAGTGTGTTAAAATTAGGACATACTAGGTGTTATCAGAATCAGAATGTTTTATTACCAACTATGCTTACACATACAAGGAATTTGTCTTGGTGACAGAAGCTTCCAGTGCACAAACAATACAGCAACAAGACAGAGATAATAAAAAAATAGAATAAAAATAAAAAGCGAATAGAAAAGTATATATAGAAATACACAAAAACACACACACACATATATGAATTGAAGCTGTGTCACTTGAAAAATCAAGCATTTTTAATAGAAAAATAACTTTTGGTTCTGGTCAAACAACAGTATCACCTTTTCATGATTTATAATTAGAAACAAACATTTAGCTGGCTTTTGCCACATCCCACATCACAGCACATTGAAGGTTGAAGCAGAACCCTTCTTACCTAGGGGAGACTATAAGCTTAGCCTAAAATAGCATGACGTGGCAGTCCCATAGACCAAACAATACGGCATGGTCAGTACACTGGCGAGGAGACAAGAGGCCGTTGTTTTTTAATGGACGTCTAAGTAGGAGATGCTTCATTACACTGAATAAACTGCTTTTGTGAGGAAACAGCTCATCATTTAATGAATTGACCGCCTGTACACTAATCTTCAACATGTATTACACTAAACAATACTTTTATAATTTTATTTGTTAGCAACAACACTTTTAACTCATGTTGTACTGTAAATGGCATGGTAGTAGGTAGTCACATTCTTTGAATATGAACTCATGGTCTGATAGGTTAGTGGTAGTGTGTTTGGCACTCTAGCAAAAGATTGTTGGATCAAATCTCTGTTATATTATTGTTTGTTTGTAATAAATACACATTTGATCATATATAGTACCATTTGATACTGCTCAAGTGAAATTCAACATTCGAAACAAATTCAGACATTATTTCAGCATTGCATGGTTTTTATTTGCATTTCATTCCATTTTGCACTGTGGCTGGTTCTGACTCTGTGTCCTGTAAGATTATTGTTGGTCATTTAGTTTTATACTGTATATAATTTATACAATTAACGTTATATTTGTCACCACAATTGTGTTTTAAAAGGTAAAACCATAGGTGGTACAGTCGCATAGTGTGGCACCTTTCATGATTACATTTATATTTCATCTCATTTACATTGATACAGAACAATAGCATGAGGGTAGTTCACTTATATTTTTCCAAAGCTCTGGGTGAAAAATCATAATGTCCAAATCTCCTTCAATCTTTTGGAGTGTAACACCCCCCCCCCCAACACATTACATTCATCTGTGTTCACATGGTGGATGGGGTATAATAGCACCTTTAACTGCCACTCAAGCATTCGATGGTCACCAGAGAACTCCATTATCTCATAACTTGAAATAAAATATACCCAGCTAGCATGTGACATATTACTGTAGTAACACCATGGTTAATTGTATCAAATCTGTTTTCTGCCCAAAAACATGATTACAACAATATTACTATAGTAAAATGTCCTGGTTACTTGCGTAAACCTTTTGTTTTTTCTTACCTGTAATGATTTAGCTTTAGCTATAATAATCGTCATGGTTACTTGTGTAACCTCCATTCCCTGATGGAGGGAACGAGACATTGTGTCGATGTAGTGACACTAGGGGTCACTCTTAGGAGCCCGAGACACCTCTGGTCTTTGATAAAAGGCCAATGAAAATTGGCGAGTGGTATTTGCATACCACTCCCCACGACATACGGGTATAAAAGGAGCTGGTATGCAACCACTCATTCAGGTTTATGCTGAGGAGCCGATATAAGGTCCGGCCATTTCAGCGGGTAGTTCAGCGTTGTGGCAGGAGGGACACAATGTCTTGTTCCCTCCATCAGGGAACGGAGGTTACACAAGTAACCAGGACGTTCCCTATCTGTCACTCACTCGATGTTGTGTCGATGTAGTGACACTAGGGGTCCCTATACAAAACGGCACAACTGGCTGAACTGTGTTACGTGAACTGGCGGTGTGTGACAGGTAGACCACTGTGTGCCTTGTAGCCAGCGCACCAGGCCGACACGTAACCTCCCCCAACAATTTTATGAGTGTCGAACGGCCTTTTGGGTCAAGTTGACAACCCAAAAGATAGAGACGGGCTAGTCCAGTCATGGCCTCTTATCCCCTATGTGCAAGCGATACACCCGGTCAGCTGTCCCGGACTTACCTGCTTGTGCGTGCCACTACATATTTACAAACATAAACTATGCTTGCAGGTTCACCACCTGATCCCTAAAAGGGGTCATGGGAACCTTGGGCACGTAGCCCGGTTGGGGTCTCAGGATCATGTGAGAGTAGCCCAGACCGAACTCCAGGCATGTTTCGCTGACAGAGAAAGCTTGCAGATCTCCTACCCTCTTGATGGAAGTGAGCGCAGTCAGAAGGGCTGTCTTCAAGGAGAGTGCCTTAAACTCAGCTGACTGCAAAGGCTCAAAGGGGGCTCTCTGTAGACCCTGAAGAACTACAGAGAGGTCCCATGAGGGAACGAGGCGCGGTCTGGAGGGATTCAGCCTCGTGGCACCTCTCAGGAACCTGATGATCAGGTCGTGCTTCCCTAAGGACTTACAATCCACTGTGTAGTGGTATGCCACTATAGTGGCTACATACACCTTCAAGGTGGAAGGGGACAGCCGCCCTTCCAACCTCTCCTGCAGGAAGGAAAACACCGATCCAACTGCACATCTCTGGGGTCTTCCCGTCGGGGTAGGCATACAGGCGCCTCGTAGAGGGGACCCTAGCCTGAGTGATCTAGGTCTGCTGCGTCCCGTCCAGGGGCCAGACATGGAGATTCCAGAGGTCTGGTCGCAGGTGTCAGATGGTGCCCCGTCCCTGAGAAAGAAGGTCCTTCCTCAGGGGAATTCGCCGGGTGCTGTCGCAAGGAGCATGAGGTCCGAGAACCATGTCTGGGTGGGCCAGTAGGGTGCTACCAGGATGACCTGGTCCTTGTCCTCCCTGACCTTGGGTCTGTGCAAGTAGGCTTAATGGGGGAAATGCATATTTGCTTAGTCCTGGGGGCCAGCTGTGTGCCAGCGCATCTATACCGAGAGGTGCCTCGGTCAGGGCGTACCAGAGCAGGCAGTGGGAGGATTCTTGGGAGGCGAACAGGTCTAACTGTGCCTGTCCGAATCGACTCCGGATCAGCTGGACCACCTGAGGGTGGAGTCTCCACTCTCCCCTGAGGGTAACCTGTCGTGACAGCGCATCCGCTGCAGTGTTGAGGTCGCCCGGGATGTGAGTGATTCACAGCAACTTGAGGTGCTGCTGACTCCAGAGGAGGAGACGGCGGGCGAGTTGTGACATACAACGGGAGCGCAGAACGCCTTGACAGTTGACATATGCTACCCTTGCCGTGTTGTCTGTCCGAACTAACACGGGCTTGCCCTGGAGCAATGGCCGGAACCTCTGCAGGGTGAGCAGAATTGCCAGCAACTCGAGGCAGTTGATGTGCCAACGCAGCCATGGGCCCGTCCATAAGCCTGCGGCTGCGTGCCCATTGCAAACAGCGCCCCAGCCCATCTTGGAGGCTTCTGTCATGACCACGACGCACCTGGAGACCTGCTTTTCTGTTTGAACGCCTTCAAACAGGTCAGCACCGACTGTGCATGCTCGTTCGTGAGGCGCACTGTCAACGAGAATGAGTCCAACTCCAAACCGAGAAAAGTGATGCTCTTAACCGGGAGGAGCTTGCTTTTTTCCCAGTTGACCCGAAGCCCTAGTCAGCTGAGGTGCGAAAGCATCAGGTCCCTGTGTGCACACAACATATCCCGAGAGTGAGCTAGGATTAACCAGTCATCGAGATAGTTGAGAATGCGAATGTCCACCTCCCTTAACGGGGCAAGAGCTGCCTCTGCGACCTTCGTGAAGACATGAGGGGACAAGGACAGACTGAATGGGAGGACCTTGTACTGATACGCCCGACCCTCGAATGCAAACCGCAGGAAGGGTCTGTTTCGAGGTAGAATCGAGACGTGGAAGTACGCATCCTTCAAGTCTACCGCTGCGAACCAATCTTGATGTTGGACGCTTGCCAGAATGCATTTTTGCATCAGCATCTTGAACGGGAGTCTGTGTAAAGCCTGTTTCAGTACTCGCAGGTCCAAGATTGGCCGCAATCCACCGCCTTTTTTCGGTACAATGAAGTAGGGGCTGTAAAACCTCTTCTTCATCTCGGCCGGAGGGACAGGTTCTATTGCATCCTTCCGTAGGAGGGTAGTGATCTCCGCGTGCAAAGTAGCAGCGTTTTCGTCCTTCACCGAGGTGAAGTGGATACCGCTGAACCTGGGCGGACACCTGGCGAACTGAATCGCGTAGCCGAGTCAGACGGTCCGGATCAACCATCGTGATGGATTGGAAAGCGCAAGCCACGCATCCAAGCTCCGAGCGAGCGGGACCAAAAGGACAATCTCGTCGGACGTACCGGCAGGTGGGGCCTCGCGGCAGGGCGGAGCCCGAGGTGCCACACCATGTTGTGGCCGTGCTGAGTCCAGGGACATCGAAGCACTTACCTAGCTCCTTGTGACCACCCCCGGAACAGCCTGGGACGGGGGAGGAAGAGGCCTGTCCTCACGACCCGTGGAGACTGTTCCATCGGTGGCGGATTTGTGCCACAGCTGGGCACGCAGGGGAGGGGAGACCGCTGCTAGAGCGCCAACCCTGCAAGGATAAAAATGTGGATGGTGGTCGTGATGACGGCCGTGCACACCGGTTATGTGACACAGGGAACGAGGAAACCACTCTTTTGCTGAACTGTTGGGTACCGCAGCCACTTGGGCATGCGGCAAAATTAAATGAAAAAGCAACAAAAGATTCTCCTCCCGGCCCTCCACCGGGGGATGGAGTGGTCTGTTTACCAGCTCCAAGGTGGGTTTCGTCGTCGTTGGGTCGCCCATCTCAGGGGCATTTCGAAGCCTTACGTGGGTTCTTGGCGGTGAGGCAGGTGGCATCTGCTTCCTGCGGTGGGCTCTACGTCGGGGGCAGGCCGAAGGGGCAGGCTGCAGCGGAGCCGGTGCAGTCACCGCAGGAGGACGCACTTGGCAACGAGCATGTGGGGTGCAGGATCTTGAGCCGCGCCGGGGCAGGATGTGCCGGATAGCCTCCGTCTGCTGCTTCACCATCGAGAACTGCTGGGCAAAGTCCTCGATGGTGTCGCTGAATAGGTCAACCTGGGAGATAGGGGCAGCAAGGAACCGTGCCTTGTCGGCCTCACCCATCTCGACCAGGTTGAGCCAAAGGTGGCGCTCCTGGACCACTAAGGTGGAGAGAGACCGCGCCGTGATCTTTGTCCCCCGGAGACCGAGGTCGGTCACCGAGCGCAGCTCCTGCATCAAATCTGGGGCGGAACTACCCTCGTACAGTTCTTTTAGCGCCTTGGCTTGGTGGACCTGCAGGAGAGCCATGGCGTGCAGGGCGGAGGCGGCTTGTCCAGCAGCACTGTAGGCTTTGGCCGTCAGGGATGACGTGAACCTACAGGCCTTGGACGGGAGCTTTGGGCGTCCGCGCCCGGTGGCGGCACTCTGTGGGCATAGGTGCACCGTGAGCACTTATCCACCAGGGGAATCGCTGAATAGCCCCTGGCAACCCCGCCATCGAGGGTAGAGAGGGTGGGAGAGCTGAAAGATCGGGACCGGTTAGTAAAAGGTGCCTCCCACAATTTTGTCAGCTCCTTGTGCACTTCCGGGAAGAAAGGGACTGGAGCGGGGCGTGGCTGCTTTGAGCAGCGCCGCGAGCCCAGGAACCAATCATCAAGCCGCGAGGGTTCAGGGGAGATTGGAGGGTTCCACTCTAGCCCGACGCTTGCGGCCGCCCGGGAAAGCATGTCCGTCATTTCCCATGCATGTCTGTCATCAGCCTGTGACTGGGCAATCGTCCCCGAGGGGGGGAGCCCAGCTGAGGCTTCTGCGTCTGACTGGACGAGCCCGCTCTCCGATGCTCTCCGATGCGGCTCTGAACAAGAGGTCGAACTCATCGAGAGACGAGCCGGCGGACACATCCGGAAGCCCGATCGGGGCAGATGAGTGTGCTGGGGAATGGGAGGTCCGTGGGGGGATACCCGGCAGAGGTGGTCCCATTGGGGTCCCCAAATTGCCCCCAATGCTAGCCGTGCTGGCCTCATACCCGTATGTAGAAGGACCGAGGCGAGGTTTCTTACGAAAGCAAGCCACGACCGCAACGTTGCCATGGTCATGTTCTCGCAGTGAGTACATGATCCATCTACGAATGCTGTCTCTCCGCGTGGGTCACGCCCAGACATGAAAGACAGCGATCGTGACCGTCCGAAGTTGAGAGGAAACGACCGCAACCAGGAATAACACACAAATGGAAAGGCATCTTTAAAAAGATGCGTCTTTAAAAAGACGTTCCGTGTGTGCCGCTCTTTTAGAGAAATATACTCTTTTCGAAAAATATACTCTCTTTTTTCTGCCAAAGCGTCCAGGGGCGTTCTCTGCAATGCACCAGTGCAGAGGAGGGAGAAGCCGCTGAAATGCGCCGTAAGATCCAGCAGAGGTGAATGAACAGTCAGCTCAGTAAACATCGACCGTTCGGCTCCGAAGAGAAAATCTGAATGAGTGGTTGCATACCAGCTCCTTTTATACCCATATGTCCGGGGTATAAAATGTAAAAATTTTCATTGGCCTTTTATCAAAGACCAGAGGTGTCTCGGGCTCCCGAGAGTGACTCCCTAGTGTCACTACATCGACACAACGTCGAGTGAGTGACAGATAGGGAACCACATTTATATTCATTTTATGTATGATTATAAGTACTATTAAAGAAAACATTAAGAGTGGAGACAGGAAACAGAATGGGAAAATGTAAACGACATACGCGGGTCAACAAGGTACAGGCACCCAGTTACACTCCACGCCACTGGAACGGCACCCTCAATGCTGGATGTCATGTATTTCTATGTTGCCAAGAGACTATTGGGGTACGAACAGCTGTTTACAGATGCTATTTACACATGGGTGCAAACACTCATTCTGCAAAATAATAAATATTATCGAGCTTTGTGGCAACATCGTTTAATAGCAACTACTATTAAAATACCAGACAGATAATGAATAACAAAGCACGTAACCTACAGTTTTAAACTGCATAGCGTTTCTGCGATTATTAATGACGATTATTTTGTCATTTCAGAAAAAGAAATCTTTTTATTACAGGGTTGCACTTTTGTTTAGAAACTCATAGTGGCCAAATATATTTGGAATTACGCAAATGTGCAATTTGAGTAAATTTGTAGGGCTTTACCTGGCTGCTTATTTTTTCTTACTTGCTAACTAATACAGCAGACGATTATCTTAATTAACCTTGAGAAGCAGAAACCATGATCATGGTTAAAATGCAATTAATTGTGCAGCCCCAGCTACAGTACAAGTAAGCCATTTGTAGGTTGATTTGTAACCCTTAGGCACTATTAACACATTAATTTGTTTGTTTGGGAGGCCCGCCCTGCCCGACACAGCAACTATGGCTCGACCAGTGGTGAGAGTTTAGGGTGGGAATATATTTTTATACAGCCAATGGAAAACTGGGGAAGTTTCTGTCTGTAATGTGTTTGAAAGCATTGATTATTTTTGCAATTCCATTTGGTGATGCTATAGTGGCACAAAAATGACAAACATCTGCTTTTTAATAGGAGACTAAAGCCCCGCTCACAACAAGAATGATAACTACAATGATAACTATAACCATAAAGTTTTAAAAAACATTCTAACTGTAAGAGAATAGCAGCACCACAACTATAATTATAGCGAGACACAGGAACAATATCATTGGGATCACTTTCAGAGTGATTTTTTTCCAGCTGATGAATGATAAAAACATTGACAGCCAATCAAAATCCATCCAATTTTAAAGGGTTCAAGCCGCAATGTGCACTCATCTTCAAAATAACACATTCCAGCACCGGATTGGCACTTATTTTTACACACAAGAACGAAATGGAAACTCCTGCTCAAGAACAGCAAATGTTTGACCTCAGGTATCCATCGCTAATGCCAACAACATTGTCTTGTCTCCTTTGAAGTAGTATGCATCTGTTTTTCTTTTGGTTTCTTTGCGAAACGTAGAGCAGTTGCAGGTCATCTACACTGATCAGCCACAACATTAAAACCACCTGCCTAATATCGTGTAGGTCCCCCTCGTGCTGCCGAAACAGCTCTGACCCGTCGAGGCATGGACTCCACAAGACCTCTGAAGGTGTCCTGTGGTATCTGGCACCAAGACGTTAGCAGCAGATCCTTTATGTCCTGTAAGTTACGAGGTGGGGCCTCCATGGATCGGACTTGTTGGGCCAGCACATCCCATAGATACTCAATTGGATTGTGATCTGGGGAATTTGGAGGCCAATTCAACACCCTGAACTATTTGTCATGTTCCTCAAACCATTCCTGAACAATTTTTGCAGTGTGGCAGGGTACATTATCCTGCTGAAAGAGGCCATTGCCATCAGGGAATAGTGTTGCCATGAAGGGGTGTACGTGGTCTGCAACAATCTTTAGGTAGGTGGTATGTGTCAAAGTAACATCCACATGAATGCCAAGACTCAAGGTTTCCCAGCAGAACATTGCCCAGAGCATCACACTGCCTCCACCGGCCTGCCTTCTTCCCATAGTGTTGCCATCTCTTCGCCAGGTAAACGATGCACACACACCCGGCCGTCCACATAATCTAAAAGAAAATGTGATTCATCAGACCAGGCCACCTTCTTCTATTGCTCGATTTGTGACACCTTTCTATCATGGCCAATATTATGTTTTTCAGCAATTTGTGCTAAAGTAGCTCTTCTGTGGGATCAGACATGACGGGCTATCCTTCACCGGTTGTCCTTCCTTGGACCACTTTTGGAAGGTACTAACCACTGCATACCGGAAACACCCCACAAGACCTGCCATTTTGGAGATGCTCTGACCCAGTCGTCTAGCCATCACAATTTGGCCCTTGTCAAAGTCACTAAGATCCTTACGCTTGCCCATTTTTCCTGCTTCCAACACATAAAATTCAAGAAATGACTGTTTACTTGCTGCCTAATATATCCCACCCATTGACAGGTTCCATTGTAATGATATAATCAATTTATTATTCACTTCACCTATCAGTGGTTTTAATGTTGTGGCTGATCAGTGTTCTGTGAACATAACTGCAGCGCGCGTTAAGATAAGCAGAAAGTTATTAACTGTTGGTGTGGACACTAATATTTTTGTTTATAGTAATTGTTATAGTTATAATTCTTGGTGTGAACGGGCCTTAAGTGTTAGTGTTTTTTCTAGTGATGTTCATCCTTTCCTTGATACTTTTTTCTTTAGTATTCTGCTTGCCATGCTTCCCTAAGATGCTGATGTTGTTGTTCAGCTAACATTTGTATATGGTACAACTAAAAGTTACAGTGAATAACATCAGAATAACACTCTTGAAATAAGCCCTCAAAGTACTAATAGCTTAATAATTGCCTGTAAATTGCATCACATCTGCATTAAAAAAACATTTGGGCTCAAGTATTGGGGGTTTTGTCCCACATTTTTCAGGCAAACCCTACTTGCTTTAACCTTTCATAGAGGTCTAGAGTAAAGCTCTGTGTTGTGTTTTTCCCTGTGTTCTCATGCAACGAAAGTCTAATTTGCTTGAGATGGTTGTGGTCTGCTGGAGACAGCACTAAATGAATGGCTCATTAACTCCTGCATAAGCACTCAGTGAGCTTGTGATGGTGGAAAATGAATTTATGCAGCCTTCTGCCAGACATAACATCAAACTCAAAGCAAACTGCGGAAATCATAAGAGGGAGGGGAGGGAGGGAGGAAGGAAGCTAAAGAGAGAATGAAAGGAACGTGGAAAGACAGACCTAAGCTTCTTGCCTCAAATGAGAACAAGTTACATTCATAAAGCAGACTGAAACCTAAGTCGCAGATGCCTTGGTCATGGTGTCCAGCATCAACAACAGAAACAGAGCACTCATTCTTCTTCCAGACAGAGGAATCGGGCTGCGGTTCCTCCCAGGGCTGATCTGAGAGGTGCACATGGTCACAAGGGATTTGATGTAATCAGAATAAACTTGACAGCACATTAGCTCAGGCAGGTTTGCTGTGTATCTTTTTGGCCACTTAAGTAAGTTTCTAGCTTAGTTTGCAGCGCTCTGGAGCTGAGCAATGCATATCAATCATTGGATTTGAGGTTAATTACCCAGGAAATAATGTTTAGAATCAGAATCAGAATGAGCTTTATTGCCAAGTGTTCTCACGTACACAAGGAATTTTTTTTGGGTGATAGGAGAAACAAGTGCACACAGAACATTACAGTGAGACACAGAATATAAAACAAGGTAAGAGTATAAATAGACACAAATAATAGGACATATAACAGAATGGCGTATATACATGTACAAGTGGAAATGTATGTGCAAGGTAGGGTTATGTACAGTTATTGAATTTAATATATGAATTTACATATATTCATGAAATATGTATTTACATTATAGCACTATGGAAGAGTCCTGAGGCAGTTTAATTGTTCTTGTGGAAAATGGCCTGAGGGTAAAAACTGTTCTTGTGCCTGGATGTCCAGGCGCTCAGTGCTCTGTAGCGCCGGCCAGAGGGCAACAGTTCAAAGAGGGAGTTGGCAGGGTGTGTGGGGTCCAGAGTGATTCTACCTGCACGTTTCCTCACTCTGGAGACGTACAGGTCTTGGAGGGTGGGCAGGGGGACACCAATAATCCTCTCAGCAGTCCTGACTGTCCGTTGTAGATTCCTTCTGTCTGATTTGGTGGCTGAACCAAACCAGAGAGTTATAGATGTACACAGGACATACTCAATGACGGCCAAGTAGAACTGTATCAGCAGCTCCTGTGGCAGGTTGAACTTCCTCAGCTGGTGAAGTAAGTACAACCTCTGCTGAGCCTTCTTCACAATGGAGTCTATGTGGGTGTCCTACTTCAGGTCCTGAGAGATGGTAGAGCCCAGGAACCTGAATGACTCCACTGCTGCCACAGTCCTGTTCAGGATGGTGAGGGGGGGAGTGCGTGGGGATTTCTCCTGAAGTCCACTATCATCTCCACTGTTTTGAGCATGTTCAGCTCAAGGTTTTTGTGACCGCACCAGAGAGCCAGATGATCAACCTCCCATCTGTATGCAGACTCATCACCGTCGCGGATGAGGCTGTTGACCGTGGTGTCATCTGCAAACTTCAGGAGCTTGACAGTGGGGTCCTTTGCAGTGCAGTCATTCGTGTACAGGGAGAAGAGCAGTGGAGAGAGAACGCATCCCCGAAGAGCACCAGTGCTAATAGTGAGGGTCCCAGATGAGAGTTTCCCCAGTAAGCTGCTGCCTATCTGTCAGAAAGATGGTGATCCATCAACAAATTGGGGTGGGCACAGAGAGCTGGGTCAGTTTGGTTGAAAGAAGATCAGGCATGATGGTATTGAAGGCTGAACTGAAGTCCACAAATAGGATCCTTGCATAAGTCCCAGGTGTGTTGAGGTGTTGCAGGATATAATGCAGTCCCATATTGACAGCATCATCCACAGACCTAAGCAAACTGAAGGGGGTCCAGCAGGGGTCCAGTGATGTCCTTCAGGTAGGCCAAAACCAGTCTCTCAAAGGACTTCATGACCACAGATGTGAGAGCGACAGGTCTGTAGTCATTAAGTCAAGTTTTGGTTTCTCTGGGGACCGGAATGATGGTGGAGCATTTGAAGCAGCAAGGAACTTCACACTGCTCCAGTGATCTATTGAAAATCTGTATGAAGATGGGGGCCAGTTGGTCAGGGCAGGCTTTCAGACAGGCATGTGAAACACTGTCTGGGCCTGCAGCTTTCCTAGTCTGTGAAGTGAAGATCAGAGCGGGGGAGGGGTGTGAGACTGGGCTTTTCAAACCTGCAGTAAAACACATTCAGTTCATCAGCCATTAGTTGACTCTCTACAGAGCGAGGGGGAGGTGTCTTGCACTTGGTGATGCTTTTCAGGCATTGCCACACAGATGCAGGATTGTCAGCTTTTCAGAGCCACTCTTATTTCCTTATTCAGTGTGTTCCTGGCCTGGTTGTACAATATTTTATCCCCACTTCTGTAAGCATCCTCTTTGGCATGACAAAGCTTTCCTGTAAACCATGGTTTATCATTATTGAATGATAACATTGACCTAGTAGGGATGCACATATCCTCACAGAAACTGATATATGATGTCACAGTATCTGTGAGCTCGTCCTTGTCTGTGGCTGCAGCTTCAAAAACACTCCAATCTGTGCAGTCAAAGCAGGCTTGTAGTTACAGCTCTGCTTCATTAGTCCATCTCTTTACAGTCCTTACTACAGGCTTGGCTGATTTTAGTTTCTGCTTGTAGGTTGGGGGAAGTTGAACCAGACAGTGGTCAAACTGTCCTAAAGCTGCACGTGGGACAGAGCGATATGCATCCTTTACAGTGGTGTAACAGTGGTCCAGTATATTTCTTTCTCTGGTGGGGCATGTGATGTATTGTTTGTATTTTGGCAGTTCACGGGTGAGCTAAGCTTTATTAAAATCTCCCAGAATAATAATAAGTGAGTCCGGGTGTGGTTGCTCACTGTCTGTGATGTCATGCAAATATGCATTTCCCCTGTTATGCCTGATTCACTCTGTCATATGCAAAGTCCAAGAGGACAAGGAAACGGTTCTATTAGTTGCGCTGAAATGGTCCAACCAGCCATGGTTTCTGGAAATGATGGAGATGCTGTACAGCTTACCATGGGAAATACCACTGAGGAGGGATCTCCTCTCTCAGGCGCAAGGCACAATCTGGCATTCCCAGCCCCAGCTGTGGAACCTGCATGTGTGGCCCCTGAACGGGGCTTGTGGCAGGATATACTTTAAACACCCACCAGAATGAATGAGGAAAACTGCCGCGGCAAATAGAAGGGCTTAGAGTTGATGAAGAGCACTTCTAAATTAGGTAGCACATCTTCTTCAACGCTGTTACATCTGTACACCAACTTTCATTAATCTAAAAGAATGTTCCACCGCTTCTCGTTTTCCCCAATGATTCTGCAACGCGATCCGCTCTGAACAGCTGGAAGCCCAGCAGATGAAACGCGCTGTCCGGGTTGGCTTCATTCAGCCAGGTTTCCATGAAACCTGCTTTGGTTTTGCTGGCGAGGGATCCGACATTCGCCAGATGAATACTCGGCAGCGGAGTCCTAAAGCAGCGTTGACGAAGCTTCACAAGCACGCCGGCTCGCTTCCCTCGCGTGTGTTTTTTGGAACGCTTGTAGAGCACTGCTGCACCTCCAACTAAGATGTCTAATAAAACGTCTGAATAATCAAACACCGGCAAAAAATTATCAGGTATGCTCTGCCTAATATTCAGCAGTTCATCCCTGGTGAAACTGATGGGGAAAGAGTGACAAAAAAAATGACAAACAAACAAAAGTAACAAAAACGCTAGAGAGCTCCACACCGAAGCAGCCATCTGCAGCACCATCTTTATCATAGTTCATTTATTTAACTGAAAGTGCAAAAATAATATCAAATGTCTAGTTGTCACAGAAACGTTAATAACTGGCTGATTATTCTTTAAAACCATATTTTTCAAGATGTTAGCCATATAGGGGCCTGGGTAACTCAGTGAGTATTGACGCTGACTACCACCCCTGGAGTCGTGAGTTCGAATCCAGGGCATGCTGAGTGACTCCAGCCAGGTCTCCTAAGCAATCAAACTGGCCCGGTTGCTAGGGAGGGTATAGTCACATGGGGTAACCTCCTTGTGGTCACAATTAGTGGTTCTCGCTCTCAATGGGGCATGTGGTAAGTTATGCGTGGATCACGGAGAGTAGCATGAGCCTCCACATGCGGAGTCTCTGCGGTGTCATGCACATCAAGCCATGTGACAAGATGTGCAGATTGACTGTCTCAGAAGCGGAGGCAACTGAGACTTGTCCTCCACCACCCGGGTTGAGTTGAGTAACCGTGCCACCACAAGGACCTACTAAGTAGTGGGAATTGGGCATTCCAAAAAAAAAAAGAAAAAGATGTTAGCCATATAAAAGAAATTAAAGAAGGTCCAGAGTAGGGCAGGAGGATGTACTAGACTGATCCAACCTCAGTGAACAGGGAGCGCTAATCACGATGATTCCAAATGCAGAGATGGTTTATAAAAATTACACTATTTATTAATATTTGAATAACTTGTCAGTAATGAACTAATACCAAGCAACTTGCATTGTAGGTTTAGACAGCTGTACAAAGGCCATACAGCAAGCAGTGACAAACAATATAAAGGGGTGCTCACACGAAAAGCAATAGAGACTGTTAAAGATGCAACAAAGCCGAGAAGAGTTCAAATTTATGCAAATATGCAGCCAGTAAAGCAATGCAGTGACTACCAAAGGGAATGCAGACAGCGATCTCATGGGATCCACCTCCTGATGCAGTTGGATACTGCACTAGGAACGGCTATTAGCAACCAACAGTACTGCACATTGACTTGGCGACCTACAGTAAATAAACTGTGATCAGTGTGAATGCTTCTTACTAGTTCTCTTAGAACTCCACCTCATGGTTCAGCAGGTTAAATTAGCTGGACAGGAGGCATATGACAAGTCTCTATAAGGAGATGTGGGGTGTCTGAATATGTCTATGAAATGAATTGTGAAGAGTGATAGACCCCCTCTGTGCCAGCATTATCTGTGTTGATTTGGGGTTATGATTTCTGAACACTTCAATCACTCACTGGGGTATGAAAGATTGCAAAATATGGCACACCACGTGCTAAGACTAAGACTGTGGACCAAGGATAAGCTTGTAAAAGGCAGTTATGGATTCAGCAGACCAATTTGGAATGAATAAGTCCACAATAATGGCACTCGCATTAAAGCTTAATTGTGTAATTTCCGCGTCACTATAGAGACACCAAAAAGAATTGCAAAAATAATAATTGTTTATAAACAGCTTTCCCAAATACTCCCCCTTTATGCCATTGGTAGAAGAAACAGATAATTCTGACCCAAACTCACACCACTGGTTAAGTCAATGCTGCTTTAACAGGCTGGTTGGTATACACAAACAATTGTTGATTAGCATGCACTTTTGTCTTCTCTTGCGTAACGTACAAAGACTTGTGATCGATACAATATGAATTATTTAATATATGATAGTGAGGGTTTGTAGCAAAATGGGGTGACAAGCAATTCACTTTTCATTGCACTTACACCCCTTACAATACTTTTATGACCACAGCCAGACAGAACAAATCAAGAATTCTACTCCAGTTTAAGAATTCACTTACAATATAAAAACTCCACAAATTATGTCATGCATTTTTTTTTTTTTTTTTGTATTAGTCTACAAAGGGAATCAAATCTATTCAAATACACTCAAGTGCCCATTCACTCATGTGCCATTTTCAGCAAAAGCCATTCACACATCTGCCCAAAGTAAGATAAGCCTCTCTTATCATCATTCTTTTGTCTGTTTTTTTCCCATTAACACTCATTTAAACACCCACTTTGCAGTAATATCATCAGAAATTAGAATAACAGTGTAATCGGCGCATATTACAGCTGTGTATAGCGTGTTGTTACTTCAATAGCTCCATGAATTCAGAATGCAAACATTACAAATAAAACATTTTCTACTGCATATATATCACTTTAAATCATCTTAGAGTGGTTAAAACAGCTTCTTCTACTGATCTTGTGTACATTCTACTCATAAAATGAGGCACAAAGTCATTGATAACACATATTGTTACATTAGTGACACATTTGTCACATTAGTACCTCTAAATGCTGTCCCACAATGGTGTGGCAGCCTGGCAGATGTCTGAATGTTCACAAACAGTATACCATTGCTCGGCTGTTTTGATTTTTTTTTTTTTTTTTTACCCCTGAACGAAGAATGAAGAAGAACTTCAACGGAAGCATATTGGCATTAAAACAGGGTCAGACATTGATTCTCATGTGTGTTTACTAGCAAGTTATAGACTATCCCTAACTAGTTTAATAAAACAGGTGGACATCACCTGTACTTATAATAAAAGAATGTTATAATGAAACAATGAATTTGAAGTCAAATGCATAAGAAGCATGATGTTTGCGCCTGTATAAACCAGAAACTTAAAAGACCTCAGCTGTGACACAGGGTCAGTTCAAATCAGTTTCTTGGACACAGATTAAGTCTCATCTTGAATAAAAAGGAGTTCTCAATTCTCAAAATCTTATTTGACTGAATAATACAGGGCAAAGATTAATCTGTGTCTAGGCAACCAGGACTTTTCACATTCAGATGATATGTGAATCTCTAAGCCCTGAACTTTACCTTCCTATAAAATATTCTGATGTTGCTATGCATCTATTGTAAATGGAATGCAAAATGTGATTTATAAACAGAGCAGACATCCCTTCATTATGATGTAATAGTGAGCATTCACAGTGTTTCCAGAGAAACGGCAAAGCTAGGGCTTTGGAATCTTTCCTAATTGAAGGATCTGACTCATGCTTGATCTCTTTCTCAATGTCATTAAATATTATTTATGATGCATTAATTACATTTGCTAAAATTATGGCCTCTCCTAAGTTATTAATCAGCCATGGAAGACCCAAGGTCAACATTCTTCTTGAGACTCGCCAAGCACAGATACAAGAAAGAAGTGACAAGTTGAAAAGGTTAATTGCTCTTCTGGCAACAAACAGAATGAACAAGGCTTAAAGACCCCCCATGAAATCAAAATTGGAGTTTTGTTGCTTTTTATCCAAGTCTATTAGCTTTAAAGCCATCTATTTGCATTTCAAGCCATGTCCATAACATATTCATAAAAGCTGACCAAATTAATCTTTTGCAGATTCATGCATTTAAAAACACCAAAAACCTGCATTACACAGATTTGTGTCTAATCAAATTATCTCTCAAATTAGAATGTCCTTCCCCTAATACCACCTGCAACCAACTAGTAAGCAGCAAATCATAATTCATGGCTGAAACATGACCACAAAACTAACTGAGCCCTTCAATAAGTCATGAACAAACTTCTTGTTTCAGTGGGGAAAACATCAACAGATGAAAGATAACTGTGTCCATTAAATTATTTCACTGGGTCATTAATGTTCCAATTTTGATTACTGCCACCTGTCTTCTACAAAAAACAAAAAATACATTAAAAAAAATAACAATAATTATTAAGAATAATTAAAAGTTAATGAACAGGATTGAATATTATTCCTTCTTCTGTCTTGCGGCTGCAGCATATGAATCAGAAAAGGATCATTATGATCACAGAAGGGGATTAAAGGGAAAGAAAGAACAAATTAATTGAAAATAAAAATACATTAATAGGTATTATATAGAGAGAGGTGGTTAAGGCTATTTTTGGAATGGAATACTAGCCTGATGCTTACTGCTGACTTATTGCAATATACACTAAATAATGGCTACTTTTTTTTATTATTTTTTTTTTTAAGTACCAGTATGTGAAACAGAGTATGTAGTATGCAACAATGAACATTTAAAAAGGCAGTACAATGCATTGTTATTACATAATGCATGACCTTATTTCATTTTCACATGACCTCATTATGTGCATATTTAATTTCATGAAATATGTCAACATGGCTAATAAAAATTTTATTTTGCAATGTACTACACATTTTGGCAAATGTAGTAAGTCATCCGGGTACTTCATAGAATCTATATATAAACTTTGCATATTACTGCACAGCAAATGTTATACAGAAAGAGTAAGAGCAGCATAACAGTAGTATGGAATTCCAAACCAAGCCTAAAGACATTCCCCATGTATCCTCCAGTCACTGGTGATTCCCAGGTGACCTCTGGTTTCAAAATTCTACTTATCAGCAGCCCCAGACTAACCACTGAAAGATGAGAGGACAGAGAGAGAAAAAAAAAGTGTGTGTGTGTGTGTCGGTGTGTGTGTAAGAGAAAGAGGAAGAGAAAGAGAGAATAAATAAACTACACACATTTCACACAACAAAGAAATAAACAAATTATTATTTGAAGGGACACTAATTCCTGATGCCATGTAAGCTCCTCTCTACTTATTTGGTTAATGCAAAAATAATGTTAATTCTTATTCTTTATCTCTCTTAGCCTGTCTGTTATGACAACGCTTTAATAGAAAACTGAGAACTAAATTAATTGCACATATAAACTGCAACAGTAGCAACATCACTGAAGGATTAATTCCACAGGTACTGTACAGTACTGTCTTCCCCGGCGGGCGGCAGTGAGTCCTCCGGCCCCTGGCGGACAGAACCGCTCCTCCCCTTCTCAGCAGATGGCCTTGGTTCCTCCAGCTCTCTGCGGCCGGCAGCGACCACTCCGTCCCCAGGCAGACGGCCGCGGCTGCTTCACTGGCAGATGGCAGCGGCGAGGACTCTGCGACAGCACATCCCTCCTCCCTCCCGGGTTTCGGCACCACTGTAACAGTTCATGGATGGGCAAGGAGGAGGCGGGAACCGGCTGAACAGTAAACAAGGTTTTAATGTGAAACTCAACTTAAAGCAAACGTAAACAAACACAGACACATATGCAAAGCGGCCACATGCGTCTCTCTCTCTCTCTCTCTCTCTCTCTCTCTCTCTCTCTCTCTCTCTCTCGAACCGGCGTCTCCGGTTGCCCTTTATCTCGCTCTCCCACTGATCAGCTGATTCAGCGCTGGCCGTGCTCCATCACAGCCCGGCCATGCCCTCCTCCTCGTCACAATGAGCTTATGAAATAGAAAAGAAGAAGAGAAAAGAAAAACAGATGCCACACAGCTGGTGGCAACACGGGCTACAGTTTCAGTGTACAGATGACAGTATTTGTAATAGAAGGAAATGGCACAGCTACCAATTTGAACATGTCATTAATCTGACAGAAATGTATACAACATTGAGAGATTGCTGACAGAAAAATATCTTTGTTTGTGCTTTTTTTGTAGTTGTTGTTGTTGTTTTCTGGTTAACTTGCTGTATTAATAGTTAGAGAAAAAATGGTAAGTATCAAATATATTTGTATAACTAGTCACAGTCTGTACTCTCTTGGTAAAACATGATCACAAAGGAAATCGACATGTTGCCTCTGAAAGTTAATGTACACATAAATCAACCCCGTTCTGGAAAATTACAGACACGCACCATCTCCCATCAGACAATTTTACATCAATTCAAATGTGATCATCTTTCCTCATAGCACTAATTATAGCATGGTTCTGGTCCTGTAGGAACCACAAAGTAATCGTGCACAAACCGATTTCAGCAGCAAAACTTTCGACCTAACATCTCCTTGTTGTTCCACCTTCATAGAACAAGAAAATTCCCTTCACTTCACAACAATGCATTAAGATAAATAGCTTTTTCTCAAAAAATTTCATATTTCTGACATTTTTAGTTTTACTTAAATGCATTAATGTGTGCACCATAAAAAATTAAATAACATGATGGACTCAAAGCAATGCAAAACAATGAACAAATAATTATGAGCTGTGTCAACTGTCAGTTAAAGCAAACCTTATTTAAATTTTAACGTATTTTACTACAAACCACGTGATACGCAAGAACGATCGAGAACGCCATTTTGAGAAGCTCGGTGAGTTTGCGTTCACGTGAGTTTCACGTTTGAATGGGAATTTTCTAATTTAAGTCTATGTGCGCTGATCCAGTTTTGGCATATGCGCGAGAGGGAGTGGCTGATCACTTTTTACCTCCACTGACTATGTAAGTAAGTTTTTCATAAGTATGGGCTATGTGCATGCTCTGTGTATTTCACAAGTACAGTATATGATCATCCATCGAGTGACATTAATGCGCAAGTATTTCCTAAGTTTATGTGCATCCATGGGGTTGCTGGCATGCTTGTGAACTGTGCATCAAGTTTTCCCGTATGCGTGAGAAGACAAGATGGTTAGTTGTCACTTATACTTAAGTTAATATTTTTCAGGGTCATTTTTTCCCCCCAAAGTCAGCTCCTGAATAGGCACCCTGAAATATTGGCTACTGAAACTCTATATTGAACATTTCAACCGTTATTGCAAAGAAAAAAAGGTACACATTTGTGTACTTTTTACTCAAAACCTGTAGTCATACTGTAGCCCCTGTGACAACTTATCTGTGTGACATCTAGTCCTGGTCACCCCTGTCTCATTTTGTGTGTGTGTGTGTGTGTTTGTGCATTTATGTTTGTATGCAGTTGTTTAACATATGCAGTAAGTGCAGTTTGATTTAAACCCTTTATGGGTTTTTCTCATTTTTTCTCTTTAACAACTTTATCAACATGTGAATATCCATCTTTCTATATAGCAACAAGACAAGTCGTGCAGCAACCTTTGGAATTGTATGGGAAGAAAAGCATTCAGAGGTGACTTTTCCAAATATTTTTTTTTATTTTAATTTTACATTTGCCTGTTAATTGTGTTCAGACATTGTCAGCTATTTTTGTTCTGCTTTGAAGACAGTGGAAGAGCATGACTGTTCTGATTCTGTTTCCACCTCCACTGAAAAGTTCTGCACTATGAAGCTTTTAATAAGACTTGTAATTTCTCTGTTTGTTTTTCTTTCTGTTTTTAGTGCCTGATGATTTGGATGGACATTGGTTGCATGCTGTTAGGATGTGCTCAACTGTACCATATTAAAAGAAATGGGTTAAATACATATTAAGCATTTTTAGTATAATGTTGATTACCACAAAAATCCCTGCTTGAAAAAGCTATCACGGTTTCACTGAGTAACTTGCAATGGAAGTCAACCCATACATTTTAAAATACTCACTGTTTCAAAAGTATAGCAAAAAGATATTTTAAAAAAATATGCATGTTAACATGATATTAGTGTAATAAAATCACTTTCTACCCTTTTTGGTTTTAGTTATATCCAATATTACAACTTGATTGTCATGCTTTAATAATAATACGGTTAGTGGTTATAACATGTTAACACATGTAATGTTTACATTTAGTGTCTATACTTTTGAAACAGTGTGTATTTTAATGTTTATTGACAGGCGCCATTCACTTCCATTGTGCACGCCCTACTGTAACCACGATGATTTAAATAAGTCAGTTATTTTCTGTCGTAGTCAACATTGTCACAAATGCTGTCAATCAGGCCTAACGTGTACTGAATCAAACATTCAAAGAATGTTCATGAGAAAGTGTTTTGTGTTCTTAATATTGGAGAAGCATTAATCAGGGTGGCAGTGGAATAAAAAAAAGTGAATTTTGTGAAATGTGATTTTTTTTTACATACTTTAATCTGTTGTCATTTATATTTGAGACATTTCCCATACTGCACATTGCACATTGCTATACTTTTTAAAATAAAGAACACACTAATATTTTGATTGTCTTTGTGGTGTTTATTTCAGGTCTTTGTTCAAAGAGAAGACCAGTATATTTGTAGGTTTTAAAAAAATATCAATCAATCTAATTTTATGTTGGTTCATCGTGATGAATTAACCTTGTAATGTAAAAAACTATATTTGAAAAGCTTAATATATATATATATATATATATATATATATATATATATATATATATATATATATATATATGGGTATTCTAGTTAAGTTTAGCTTAAATATTACTTTGCCGAAACAACTTGCCATTATTTGTTAAATCTTTTGATGTGACTTAATTTTTTAAGGAAGTTGAATGATTTCAAACATTTATGGATATCTAACAAGGGTTTTCCAGTTGACTAAAAATGACCTTAAGTTGAATTTGCCAAAAAAAATAGTGTGATGCAAAAATGCTATGTACAGTGCTGTGAAAAAATACTTGCCCCATCCTGATTTATTCTGTTTTTGTGTATATCTCATAATAAATTGTTTCAAAAATTCAAACAAAATCTAACACAAAACGAAGGCAATCTGAGTAAACACAAAATACAGTTTTTAAATGATAATGCTATTTCTTGAAGCAAAAAAGCTATCCAATACCAACTGGGCCTGTGTGAAAAAGTATTT
Organism: Myxocyprinus asiaticus; assembly: GCF_019703515.2. Taxonomy (NCBI): domain Eukaryota; kingdom Metazoa; phylum Chordata; class Actinopteri; order Cypriniformes; family Catostomidae; genus Myxocyprinus; species Myxocyprinus asiaticus. The sequence continues at coordinate 13,336,767 of NC_059363.1, forward strand.
GCACCCTTAGTTACTAAATCTCCAAATCTATGAAACCGCATTCATTATGGGGTTCAGCCGGACTAGACACACCCTGACTTCTGCCAGCCCTGTTCAATTAAATCAATACCTAAATAGAACTTTTTCAGCAGCATGAAGTTGGCTAAAACCAGTAGCACACTTTGCCAAGGTCAAGAGACATTTCAGAAATGAGGAAAAAGGTGATTGAAATACATCAGTCTGGGAAGGGTTACAAAGCTTTTTCAAAGGCTCTGGGACTCCAAAGAACCACAGTGAGAGCCATTATCTCCAAATGGAGAAAAATTGGCACAATAGTGAACCTTCCCAGAAGTGGCCGAACTTCCAGAATTCCTCCAAGAGCACAGCGACGAGTCATCCAGGAAGTCAGAAAAAAGCCAAGGACAACATCCACAGAACAGCAGGCCTCTCTCGCATCAATAAAAGTCACCGTTCATGACTCCACTATCAGAATGACACTGGCCAAAAATGGCATCCATGGAAGAGTGGCAAGGAGAAAATGTCTTGGTTACTGATATAACCTCTGTTCCCTGATGGAGGGAACAAGATGTTGTGTCGATGTAGTGACACTAGGGGTTCGATCTTGAGAGCCCTAATCACCTTTACTTAAAATAGAAAAGGCCAATGATAATTGGCGAGTTGAATTTGCATGCCACTCTCCACCCCCGGACATACGGGTATAAAAAGAGATTCAGATTTATGCTGAGGAGCCAATAGAGAGTCCCGGCCATGTCAGCGGCTGGTTCAGCGCCGCAGCAGGAGGGACACAACATCTCGTTCCCTCCATCAGGGAACAGAGATTACATCAGTAACCAGGACATTCCCTGTCTGTCACTCACTCGACATTGTGTCGATGTAGTGACATTAGGGGTTCCTATAGGAAATGCAGAAGGCGCTGAAACATGTCACAAGGTATGGAAGAGTGGACACGGGTAAACTGCTGCGTGCCTCGCAGCGAGCGCTCAACCACGTCATGACCTTCCTGCGGGTTAGGTAAAGCATCTCCCTAGTCCCGTTAAGGGGGGAGGAGGCACTTACCCAAGAAGGCTACCAGCGGTGCCTTTCCTGATTTGCTGTTAAGCAATTTCCCGCTGAGCACTTTCTAGAATAGTGCTGGGAAGTGCTCTTCCCTCTCCAGGAAGGAGAGCACTATGTAGACCACATCCTACCGGAGGGAGGTTAACATGTGGAGAATACCTCACATGGCCTTACCAACGGGGAAGTTCACATATGGAATGATACCACCAAGCCTCTGCTTGGGCTAGCCTCTGCTTGGAGACAGCTTTCCCCTTCTGCTGTCCTCCAAAACAGACAAAGAGCTGCTTCGTGCATCTAAAGCTCTGAGTGCGGTCCAGATAGATTCGCAGGGCACGAACTGGATACAGCAACGACAAGGCCGGGTCTTCCTCCTCTGAAGGGAGCGCTTGCAGGTTCACCAACTGGTCCCGAAAAGGAGTGGTGGGAACTTTGGGCACATAACCGGGCCGGGATCTCAGGATCACGTGAGAGTGTGCCGGCCCGAACTCAAGGCAATCGCTGGTAACAGAGAGTGCCTGCAGGTCCCCCACCCTCTTGATGGAAGTGAGCGCCACCAGGAGGGCCATCTTCAGAGACAAAGTACTGAGCTCGGCCTGCTCCAGGGGCTCAAAGGGGGCTCACTGTAGGGCTGGTAGGACCACAGAGAGATCCCAAGAGGGAATCAGGCGCAGTCAAATCAAATCACTTTTATTGTCACACAACCATATACACAAGTGCAATAGTGTGTGAAATTCTTGGGTGCAGTTCTGAGCAACATAGTAGTCGTGACAGTGATAAAGAAATATACCAATTTACAATAAACATCAGATTTACAACACAATTTAAAATCTAATATACACATAATTACACACAACACAATATACAAATAATAACATACAATGTACAGTATACAATACACACAATATAGAATACACATTATACAATAAAAAAAAAGTTTATATAGTATATATAGAATGTACAGTAGGTTGTATTGTACTGTACTGACATTCAGGCTGTCGGTTGATAGTAAGTTGTTAAGAGAGAATCTAATATAATAATAATATAATTTATGACAGTCCGGTGTGAGATATAAGAGTAATAAAGTACAGTGCTTATGTATTTGATCGTGGGAGATCAAGAGTTCAAAAGTTTGATTGCTTGGGGGAAGAAGCTGTCATGTAGTCGGCTGGTGCGGGTCCTGATGCTGCGATACCGCCTGCCTGATGGTAGCAGTGAGAACACCCCATGGCTCGGGTGGCTGGAGTCTCTGATGATCCTCCGTGCTTTTTTCACACACTGCCTGGTATATATGTCCTGGAGGGAGGGAAGCTCACCTCTGATGATGTCTCTGGCAGTTCGCACCACCCTTTGCAGGGCTTTGCGGTTGTGGTCTGTGCTATTGCCGTACCAGGCGGAGATGCAGCCAGTCAGGATGCTCTCTACAGTGCAGGTGTAGAACTGTGTGAGGATGTGGCGGTTCATTCCAAACTTCCTCAGCCGTCTCAGGAAGAAGAGGCACTGATGAGCCTTCTTCACAATGGCTTCAGTGTGGATGGACCATGTTAGTTCCTCAGTGATGTGGACACCCAGGAACTTGAAGCTGCTGACTCTCTCCACTGGTGCTCCATTGATGGTGATGGGACTGTGTTCTCTATCTCGTCTGCTGAAGTCCACCACAAGCTCCTTTGTCTTACTGACATTGAGGAAGAGGTTGTGCTCCTGACACCAGTGTGTCAGAGTGTGCACCTCCTCTCTGTAGGCTGTTTCATCATTGTCAGTGATCAGACCTACCACCGTCATATCATCAGCAAACTTAATGATGGCATTGGAGCTGTGTGTTGCCACACAGTCATGTGTGTACAGGGAATACAGGAGTGGGCTGAGAACATAGCCCTGCGGGGCTCCAGTGTTGAGGGTCAGTGATGAGGAGATGTTGCTGCCTATTCTAGCCACCTGGCGTCTGCTTGACAGGAAGTCCAGGATCCAGCTGCACAGCGAGCTGTTTACGCCCAGAGCCCGGAGTTTCTCATCAAGCTAGGAGGGCACTATGGTGTTGAATGCTGAGCTGTAATCTACAAACAGCATTCTCACATAAGTGTTCTTTTTATCCAGGTGGAAGAGAGCAGTGTGTATTGTAGATGCAATGGCATCATCAGTGGAGCGGTTGTTGTGGTAAGCAAACTGCAATGGGTCAAGTGAGGAAGGCAGCACAGAGCAGATGTAATCTCTGATTAGTCTCTCAAAGCATTTGCTGATGATGGGGGTCAGAGAAACAGGATGCCAGTCATTTAAGCAAGTTATTTTGGATTGCTTTGGAACAGGCACAATGGTGGATGTTTTAAAGCATGTGGGGACAACAGACAAAGAGAGGCAAAGGTCGAAAATGTCCGTAAAAATACCAGCCAGTTGGTTCGCGCACGCTCTGATGACGCGGCCCGGAATGCTGTCTGGACCCGCGGCTTTGCGGATATTCACCTGTCGGAAGGATCGGGTTCCATCCGCTACAGAGACGGAAAGTGAACTAACCTCTGTAGCTTCGGGTGCGAGAGCTCTCTCCGCGAGGGCGGTGTTATTTCCCTCAAAACGAGCATAAAAATTATTTCGCTCATCCGGGAGAGAGGCAGCGGTGTTCGCGGCGGAGTTTTTATTCCCTTTAAAGTCCGTGATGATGTTAATTCCCTGCCACATGCTTCTAGAGTTGGTGGTGTTGAATGTCCTTCAATATTGTTCCTGTACTGACGTTTTGTTGATCTGGTCTGTTTTTCGGAGGGCATAACTGGCTTGTTTATGCTCCTCCACGTTCCCGGAATTAAAAGCGGAGGTCCGCACATTAAGTGCCGCACGAACATCGCTATTAATCCAAGGTTTCTGGTTTGGATAGATCCGTATTGTTCTGGTCGGAATGACGTCCTCTACGCACTTTCTGATGAAACACGTTACGCTATCAGCGAAAAGCTCGATGTCGTCATCAGAGGCGGACCGGAACATCTCCCAGTCTGCGTGATCAAAACAGTCTTGTAGCATAGAGTCTGATTGATCCGACCAGCACTGGATCGTTCTGAGGGTGGGTGCTTCCTGTTTCAGTTTCTGCCTGTAAGCGGGCAGAAGCAGAATGGAAGAGTGGTCCGATTTGCCAAATGGTGGGTGGGGGAGGGATTTGTAGCCATCCCGGAAGGGAGAGTAGCAATGGTCCAAAACCCGGTCCCCTCGTGTGTTAAAACTAATATGTTGGTGGTATTTTGGTGTGACTGATTTGAAACTGGCTTTATTAAAGTCCCCGGTCACAATGAATGTGGCCTCAGGGTGCGCGGTTTCCTGCTTGCTTATAATCCCATACATTTCCTTGAGTGTCCGGTCTGTGTCGGCTTGTGGCGGGATGTACACAGCAGTGATAATGACCGCTGTGAATTACCTCGGTTGCCAGAATGGTCGACACAGAAACATGAGAAATTCCAGATCAGGAGAGAAGAAAGACTTGATAGAATGTACGTTCCTCTGATCACACCAGGATTTGTTGATCATAAAACATACACCACCACCTCTGCTTTTACCTGAGAGGTCTTTCGCTCTGTCCGCTCGGTGCACAGAGAACCCCGTGGGTTCAATGGCTGAATCTGGAATCTCAGCAGACATCCAAGTTTCTGTTAGGCAGATAATGCAGCAATCCCTCGTCTCTCGTTGGAAAGAGATCCGCACTTTCAGCTCGCAGAGCTTGTTATCCAGAGACTGAACATTTGCCAGTAGAATACTGGGTAGCGGGGTCGATTTGCACGGCATCTTACTCTGATGAGAACGCCGGCTCTGTTTCCCCTTTTCCTCCTGCGTTTCCACGGCCTGGCAGTCCAGACAAAGGGCTCCGCTGGCGTGTTTGTAAACAGCAGGTCAGCATTGAGGAATTTGAAGTCCGGTTTGCGTTGTGTAATTGCAGAACCAATGTCCAAAAGTGTTTGTCTGTCATAGACAATAAGGCAGACAACATCCAGTACAAAAAACATAAGAATTGTAAACAAAACAAACAAAAAACTACAGTGTTGTGTCAGAGCTCGCAACGCAGCAGCCATACTCGGTGCCATCTTTAGTCAGTCTCGGAGGATTCAACCTCCTCACGCCCTTGAGGGACCTGTTGATCAGGTCGCGCTGTCATGAGGGCCTCCCGTCCAGTGTGTTCTGGTAAGCTGCTATGGCAGCCACGTACACTTTCGGGGTAGTGGGAGACAGCCGTCTCTCCAGCCTTTCCTGAAGGAAAACAGCACAGACCCAATGAAGCATCTCTGTGGGTCTTCCCCACGGGACGAACATCAGTTTGCAAAGAGACGGCACTTCAAGGCATACAGCCGCCTCATAGAGGGGGCTCTGGCCTGAGTGATCGTGCTTACCACCGCTGGCAGAAGACCCGCTAGGGTCAGACATGGCCAGACATGGAGATTCCAGAGGTCTGGCTGTGGGTGCTGGAGCGTGCCCTGCCCCTGAGTGAGAAGGTCCTGCCTCAGGGGAATGTGTCAGGGAGGTGCTACTACCAGGAGCATCAGATCTGAGAACCAAATCCGGTTGGGCCAGTACGGCACAATGAACAGGACTTGCTGCTCGTCTCCCTGACTTTGCACAGAGTCTGTGCAATGAGGCTTACTGGAGGAGACGTATACTTGCGTGGCCCCCGAGGCCAGCTGTGTGCCAAGGCACCTGTGCCAAGGGGAGCCTCGGACAGGGAGTACCAAAGGGAGAGAACTTTTGGGAGGCAAACAGGTCTACCTGCGCCTTCCCGAATCTCTCCCAAATCAGCTGGACTACACGGGGTGGAGTCCCCACTTCCCATGGAGCATTACCTGCCGTGAGAGCGCATCCGCTGCACGGTTGAGGACGCCCGGAATGTGAGTGGCTCACAGCGACTTCAACGTCTACTGACTCCAGAGGACCGGAAGCCTGTGTAAGGCTTTGTTCAAAGCACGCAGATCCAAGATTGGGCGCGACCCTCCCCCTCTCTTGGGCACGATAAAATAAGGGCTGTAAAAGTCCTTGCGCAACTCGGCTACGGGGACGGGCTCTATTGCTCCCTTTGCCAGAAGGGTGGCAACCTCCGCCCAGATGACGGAGACACCCTCGCCCCGCATTGTAGTGGAGAGGATGCCACTGAACCTGGGCAGGCATCTGTCGAACTGGATCACGTAGCCAAGGCGAATCGTCCTGATGAGCCACAGCGAGGGGCTGGAGAGCGCTAACCAGGCCTCCAGATTCCACGCCAGCGGCACCTAAGGGATGACTGGACTTACCGTTCCCAGGCAGGGTGGTTCACGGCAAGGCAGAGCAGGCGCCCCACCTGGAAGACAGCCCAGGGGGGACGTGCTGCTCCGCAAGCCTGCAATGGTGGCTGGTGACCGGAGGCGGGCGAGCAACCCCAGAGACCAGCACACTTACCTGTTCACCGGCTGTCTCTCGACAGAGAACAAGGGAACGGGAGGTACTCGTGTTCGCCTGATTTACCAGAAAGACTTCCAGCGCCTGGCCGTCACGAGTGCGCTGACCCAGGAAATGAGGAAATTGCTGTTTTACCGACCATGTGGGTGCCGAGGCCCAGAGGGCACCCAGCGATATAATACTTACCATGCGCCTACCCAGGGGCGATGGTGGGGCCGAGTGTTCACCTGGGCCAGACCGGTCAGAGTCAGTCAGAGTTAGTCGCCTCATCCCCGGGTTGCCCATGCCAGGGCCACCTCAAGCCCATCCGGGGTTCTTGGGGGCCAGCTGACGGGCAGGTGGTGCCGAATTCCCACAGGAGGATCTTCTTCTCTGAGGCCGGCATACGGGCTCCGATGGTACAGGAGCTGGGGCCAGCACTGCAGCTCTGGCGAGAAGCAGACGGGGCGCGGGACTTCGGAGGCCTGAAGGCGGCCGTGTCATGCTGCGGCAAGATGTGCTTAATCGCCTCTGTCTGCTTCCTCACTGTCGAGAACTGATGGGCGAAATCCTCAATGGTGTCACCAAAAAGCCCCCCTTGGGAGATGAGCGCATCGAGAAAGTGGACTTTATCAGCGTCACGTATCTCCACAAGGTTGAGCCACAGGTGCCGCTCTTGGACCACAAGAGTGGACATCGTCCGGCCCAGGGCACGCGCCATGACTTTTGTCGCCCATAAGGTGAGGTCGGTCGCAGTACGCAGTTCCTGCATCAGCCCTGGGTCGGTTCTACCCTCGTGCAGATCTCTCAGCGTCTTGGCCTGGTGGACCTGCAGGATGGCCATGACATGCAGGGCGGAAGCGGCTTGACCCACGGCCTTGTAAGCCTTCATCATTAATGAGGAAGAGAACTTACAGGCCTTGGAAGGGAGCCTTTGTCGGTCACGCCAGGTGGCTTCACCCTGCAGGCATAAATGTACCACTATGGCGCGCTCTACCTGCAGGAGCTCGACATATCCCTTAGCCGCTCCGCCGTCGATGGTAGTTAGGATGGACGGCCTGTGAAGCGTGTACGGGCAGAAAAAGGTGCCTTACACGACTTCGTTGGCTCCTTGTGCACTTCCGGGAAGAAAGGCACCCGGGTGGTGCGTGGCCGTGAGTCATGCTCAGAGCCCAGAAACCAGTCATCCAGCCGCAATTGTTCAGGGAACGGTGGAGGGTTCCACTTCAGCCCGATGTTCGCAGCTGCCCGGGCAAGCATGGCTGCCATCTCAGCATCCGCCTCATCCTGTGCTCTACCGCCCGTGGGCAGGAGCTCAGAAGATTTGTCCATTTCCAACAGCAGAAGCCCACCCTCCGATGCTGTGACCAAAAGCTCACCCTCGTTGCGAGCCGTGAATGATACATTAAATACACCCTGAGGTGAATGGCCTGTATCACTCGACAGCTCTTCCGGATAGAACGAGCATGCTGGGGGATGGGAGGTCTGCGGGGGTTGAGCCGGTGAAAACTCTCCCATATCCACATCCAGATCACCCACGGTGCTTGCCGACCTGGCCGGCTGAGCATCAGCCCAGGACGGAGCGGGTTGGGGAGCAGCCGCAGTGGCTACTTGCTTCATGAAAAAGGAAGTGAGCTGCGACCGCAACATTCTGATGGGCATATTCTCGCAATGAGAACATAACCCTTCCAAGAAAGCTGCCTCGGCGTGCTGGTGCCCCAAGTACTCGAGACAGATTTCAGAGATAATGGCCACATCCAGTAGTGCAAACACGGAAGGAAACCTTTAAAAAGACGCCAAGGGTTTGAAAAAGCTCTTTTAGAAGGAAATATACTCTTTTAGCACCTGTGGACTCAGCCGCCGAAGCGCCCAGGGGAAGCACAACACTCAACCGTGTGAGGGTGACCGCTGATATGCTCCATAAAATCCAGCAGCGTAAGTGAAAGGTGAGAGGATGAACACAAGCATCGGCTCCGAAGAAAAATATCTGAATAAGTGGTGCACGCAATCTCCTTTTATACTCGTATGTCCGGGGGTGGAGAGTGGCATGCAAATTCCACTCGCCCATTCTCGTTGGCCTTTTCTATTTTAAGCAAAGGTGATTGGGGCTCTCAAGATCGAACCCCTAGTGTCACTACATCAACACAACGTCGAGTGAGTGACAGACAGGGAACCACTGCTAACCCAGAAGAACATTAAAGCTTGTCTGAATTTTGCCAAAACACACCTTGATGATCCTCAAACCTTTTGGGAGAATGTTCTGTGGACTGATGAGTCGAAACTGAAACTGTTTGGAAGACAAGCGTCCTGTTACATCTGGTGTAAATCAAACACAAAATTCCACAAAAAGAACATCATACCTGCACGGTCAAGCATGGTGGTGGTTGTGTGATGGTGTGAGGATGCTTTGTGGCTTCAGGGCCAGGGGGACTTGCAATAATTGAGGGAAACATGAATTCTGCTCTCTACCTGAAAATCCTAAAGGAGATCATCCAGTCATCAGCCTGTGAGTTGAAGCTCAAGCGCAACTGGATTATGCAGCAAGACAATAATGCAAAGCATATGAGTAATTCCACCTCTGAATGGCTCAAAAGAAGCAAAATGTAAGTTTTGGAGTGGCCTAGTCAAAGTCCTGACTTCAACCCGCTTGAGATGCTGTGGCAGGACCTTAAACGGGCAGTTCATGCTCGAAAACCCTCCAATGTGGCTGAACTAAAGCAGTTCGGCAAAGAAGAGTGGGCCAAAATTCCACCACAGCATTGTGAAAGACTGATCTCCAGTTATCTGAAGCATTTGGTTGCAGTTGTTGCTGCTAAAGGTGGCACAACCAGCTATTAAGTTTAAGGGGGCAGTTAGTTTTTCACATGGGTGAAATATGTGTTGGATAACTTTTTTGATTCAATAAAAAAAATAAAAAAAAAAAAAAAAAAAAAATATATATATATATATATATATATATATATATATATATATATATATATATATAACTTTGTTTTATGTTATATCTCGTTTAAAGATCTAAAACAATTTAGTATGAAAACTAAACAAAAACAGAAGAAATCAGGAAGGGGCAAATACTTTTTTACAGCACTGTATATATTTTAAGTAAATCCAACTCTTTTTTTCAGTGTGTGTCAAGTTATTATGATGAATAGAATATGAAAAATAGAGAGAAAAAAGTCAGTGTAACCCTTTCAGAAGAAGGAAGTGACCTTGTAATAAGTGCTAAGTTAGCATCCATTGAGAGAGGTTAAACCTCCATAAAACCAGTCCAGTTCAGAGAAAAGACACCTTGTCAATGCTCATTCCTTTATTCATTGAGCTTTTTTTCCCCATGGGTAACCCATGGAGGCCATCTTTGTAAGGACTTTCATGCTTTCTAGAATGTTCTTGCACCTCAGATCCCTGCAAAGAGCGAGGTTGGGGGAAATCACTCTTCCTTGACAGGTTGCTATACAAAGCATGACTTACTCCTCAACCCTCAAGCATTTAACACTACACTTTTTTTGAGAGTAAATCATATATTAGCAGCAAATCTGTCAATATCCTCTTAATTTCAGTGTTGGCTGGGCTGTCTCTTTAATGCAAGGCGTGCACCAGCCTAACAAGACAAGAGTTACTTATATAATACGACATGTGTCTAAAGTGTATTATAGCTTGGCAGTGAAAGGTTTTTCTATTTAGAGAAAGTGTATCTCACTGAAGTGTTATTGGAGGGGAAGTGGAAAATAACTGTCTAGACAGTGAATGGTGTCTGAGTTGTTGAGGGGTCTGAATTCATTACAGCATATTTATCTGGACAATACGTGCATGGACTTTGTCTTGTTTGGCTTTGTTTGTGTTTTGGAGGCTACTGTATGACTTAAGTCAAAGCTTTTCCAGACATGAACAAAGTATGGAGTCCTACTAGGCTAGTGGCACAAACCAATTTTTCCACCGTTTCCCAGTTGTATGCTTCATTAAATGTTCGAAAAACGAAGGGGGTTCACACGATCGTGTAAGTGGATAAATGTTAACAGCCCCACCATCTCAACTCATTGCTGTGGTTAGGTCAATGCAGCTAGTGTTTCTTTTTATTAAAAAAAAAATAGTAGGCTAAACACATTTAAAAACATTAACTACTGCCACAGTTGTAATAACAATTTTAAAAGTCTTAAAGATTTCACCTACATAATAGATTATTTAATATGAAACATTTACAGTACATAATACATAAAATTTTGCCAAAATACCACAGGTAATGTTAATACTTTAAAATCATGATCAATTTTATTAAAGTGTGTTTTCTTTTCCCCCTTGGTGCTGTTTAGCATGTCAGGGCTGACTACTGTTTGAGAGGTTTGACTTCCTCCATAGCACTTTAAACTAGAAAAATCTTTGTAGAATTAAAATGGGTTGCATACGTTTCATGGCCTGCACTGCATTATCGAGGGAAGCCTAGTAAGTGATCCACTCTGTGCTATCCTATCTCTGGGGCGCGCATATCGAGGAGAGTCTAGTTGACACATAAGCTCCAGAAATAGTGTAACGCAGAGCAGTTCACTTGCACGAGTGGTTCTATGATGGCTAGCACCACACTCTGGTGAAATCAGGCTTCAGACACACTGCTAAAATGCACATTTCAGATTATAAGCATATTTAGCATGTATAAAACACAGAACACAAGATAAATGTCCTTAAACTTGCTTCGGCGACCGGAAATTTTAAATGCAGGAAAAACCCTGCATGTATTGCAACGCCTTATTGTGACAGCAAATTAAAAGCTTACCGAAATAAGAACAGGAGCACAGCAAATTTGTTAAACAACTGTCATAGACTCAATTAGGATGCAATTCATGAAGTAACTTTGCCTTGATGGGAATTAGTTCTTTGCGGCTTACCGCAGAATTTTAATGCCAACTGAGGGCACTTGTCAACTTCAGAGAGAAAATGTTTTGCATTCAATAAACTCAACATGCCTCCGCTTTATATTATTTTATTAGTGTTACTTCTGATAGACTTGGCCACTGAATTAGACACACACCCTCTATCCAAAATCCCACCCAACAAAGTTAATGTTCTATTGAGACAACTGCAGTTAAAGACGGAGCAGGAGAGCAGCAGAAAATCATTGTTAAAGTTGTCAAAAGCAATGCTAACAAAAAAGCGTTCTTGCATGACAAACTAACAACTGCTTATGAAGTTAAATATGACATTAAACTTGAATGATCCGCTTCAACTACCACACTCTCAGCTTCCCGCTTAATGTATGTGGGCTGCCCTGTGAACGCGCAAAATAATTGGCACGCAGAAAGTGCCCCATTGTCCTCTGATTAGAAAAATGAAGAATCAAACTGCTGCTTGATCACATTTTTTACATTTCTGTTTACAGAGCCTGGAGCTGTCAGAGACATGTGTGATATTTCACAACTTGTTTTTTAGAAAATGGAGCTCACACATGTCCATAAGCCCAACTAGGGTTTTCACGTTACCAAAATTTAAATAGTTGGTACCAATACCAGTAAAATTTCACAATTCTCGATACCAATTTCCATACCACAAATTGTTTTTTTTATAATAGGTAATATGCTATTGAACACACCTATTAACACCTATTAGCCTATTAAACAAAGTTAAATGTGTCAATGTAATCATAAATTAAAACAAATGCATGTTTCCTTGAAGTTTCATTGCTTCTAGTGTTTGTTTTTTTTAAGTAGGACCCTATGAAATTATTTTTATTTGTTTTTTAAAAATTCTGTTTTATTCCCCCAAACTCTGTGTTTTCCATTCCATGTTTTAAAGTTTTATTCAATTTCATCATCAAAATGGGGTCTAATCAAATGAATTAATAGATCTTTAATCAAATGAAAATAGAAAAATAACTTTAGCACAATGTGGCAGCAGGGGCGTGGTCGACCATCCGTCGGGAGAGAGAGAGCGGTAAGGGTGCATACACCTAAGCCAAATTATGACTAACACCTGTCTCTAATTGTAGTGAGATCATGCCAGCACCAGATTGGGAGAGAGAGACTGGGTCAAGAGCCTTACTGTGAAGCTGATGAGTTAGTGTGAAGCTGATGTGTTATTGTGAAGCTGTAAGCCAGAGAAGCGGTCAATTAAAAGATCCCTACCTGTGTTTGAAGAATCCAGTTCCCGGTGTCCTTCCTTGTTACACTGGTGCCGAAACGAGGTGTCTAAATTTGATGCCTACCCAATGCCTCATATTGATGAGTTGTTCAATCGGTTGGGCACTGCTCATTTTTACTCGACACTGGATTTGACAAAGGGTTATCAGCAGATCCCCTTGACACCAATTTCCCATGAAAAAAACGGCTTTCTCCACACCGTTCGGATTACACCAATTTGTGACACTTCCATTCGGTTTGTTTGGGGCTCCGGCCACGTTTCAGCACCTCATGGACCGAATCCTCAGGCCGCATTTGGCTTACGCTGCTGCCTATTTGGATGACATCATCATTTATAGCAATGATTTGCAGCAGCATATGCATTTGAGGGCGGTTCTGAGGTCACTGCGACGGGCGGGGCTCACAGCAAACCCTAAGAAGTGCACGATTGGGTGGGTGGAGGTACGGTATCTGGGGTTCCACTTGGGCCACGGGCAGGTGCGTCCCCAAATTGACAAGACGGCGGCGATTGCAACCTGCCTGAGACCCAAGACCACAAAGGAGGTGAGACAGTTCCTGGGGCTGGCTGGCAATTATAGGAGATTTGTGCCTAACTGTTCGGACGTCACCAGCCCGTTGACTGATCTCACTAAAAAGGGAGCTCCAGACCCAGTCCAGTGGACGGAGCAGTGCCAACAGGCATTTACGCAGGTTAAAGCCGCACTTTGCGGGGGGGCGCTTTTACATGCACCTAATTTCTCTCTCCCTTTTGTATTACAGATGGACACTTCAGTCAGGGGGCTTGGGGCCGTACTCTGGCAGGTGGTGGAGGGGGAGGAGCGCCCTGTGCTGTACATCAGCCACAAGCTCTCCTTGAGGGAAACAAAGTACAGCACCGTGGAAAAGGAGTGTCTGGCCATCAAGTGGGCAGTCCTCACTCTCCGTTACTACCTGCTGGGGTGGGCCTTCACCCTCTGCTTGGATCACGGCCCACTCCAATGGCTCCACCGCATGAAGGATACCAACGTGCGGATCACCCGGTGGTATCTGGCACTCCAGCCCTTTAAATTCAAGGTGGTCCACAGACCGGGAGCGCAGATGGCTGTCGTCGACTTCCTGTCCAGAAATGGGGGGGAGTGGTAGGCAGTCCGGATGTCTCCCCAGCCTGAGTCGGGCGGTGGGGATATGTGGAAGCGGGGGCGTGGTCGAGCGTCCGTCGGGAGAGAGAGAGCAGTAAGGGTGCATACACCTGAGCCAAATTATGACTAACACCTGTCTCTAATTGTAGTGAGATTGGGGAGAGCGGCATAAAAGGACCATGCCAGCGCCAGATCGGGAGAGAGAGACTGGGTCGAAGCTGTGAGTTAGTGTGAAGCTGATGAGTTAGTGTGAAGCTGATGTGTTACTGTGAAGCTGTAAGCCAGAGAAGTGGTACCTGTGTTTGAAGAATCCAGTCCTTCCTTGTTACACACACCAATTTTTTTTTTCTTTTTTTTTTTATCAAATAAAGTGCTTCAGTAAAGCTGAAGCATAATCCAAAACACAAAATTGGTCTTATTTGTCAAATAAAGTGCTGAAAATCACATTATAAATGAAAATATTGACGAAAACATCTATTCAGTACAACAGCACTCTTGCTTGTCATATTCTTCACTATTATTTCTATATATTTTTTTTTCTATAAATTCTACATTGTACTATACAGTAGTAATATATTTCTGTCACAATTTCTTCAATTCTCCCTTGAAGCTTTTATTTTGGTTATATGGCCCAGTGTGATTATTAAAGCACAAAATGCTGCGATTTAATTATATAAATATATAGTCTGATGGCGCTGCACACTTCACAGTAAATGTGCACTCTCCTGTCATCTACTACAACAAGCACAGTGTACAAAGCTCATAAAATGAGGCAATTTGATCTGTCTGTTTTCAGTGCGTAAGCGGCTTCAGACATTTACATGTGTGCACATGCAGACTTTATTTAATTAAATCAGTGGTTTAATAATCTCACGGTTTAATAATCAAACTAAAGGATATATCACTATTTTAATTTGATTAATTGTCCGTTCCCCTGTAAAAGGAGAAACGGCACAAGCTCATAAGCCTGTGAGCATTTGAAAGCAGCCGTCTGTCAGTCAGATAAAACGCGGCGATCGAATTGAGTCGGTGCTCACTACTACCGACACTGCAGAAACACTGGTATCATTACATCTTTGTTATTTCAGTATCGACTTGGTACCAAAGTGCCGGTACTTTTGACACCCCTACGCCCAACAATACATCGCTTTGGCCACTGGAGGTAGTGTTTCGCATTTCTGTAAGGACCAACTGATTTTGGCTAAAGAAAAGTCAACCTACTGTTTCCACATTCACTGTGAGAACAGTCTGAAGAAAGAAAATTGACAAAGCATGTTTGAGAGGCTAAATCAAAGACAAAAAGGAAGCTCCTTCAAACAACAAGCCCTCAGGGGGGTCAATCATTGTGTCTACAGAATCAGCTTGATTGACAACTCTGATTGATTTGTTTCTTTGTCAGTATGGCCAGTTATGTTAGAAAACCTGTAGAGATTTAAAAAGACTCTGGTCTAATTTTGAAGCCACTATAATTTTCTACTGTCATTTGTTGCTATATGTACAGCAAATAGAGATATATTGTAAATGAAATTAAATAAATTGTAAATTACATTTTATTCTATGTTTATGGTGTCAAAAATGTATTATATGTGGTCCATATCAACATCATATACAAGTGTAAATCAGCTTAGAAGGGAGAACAAGAGGCATTGTTTCCCTGGCATAATGCTCTTGCTTTGACAGATATAATCCAGACATCAGCCAGGTACTCAGAAGAGCATTTAGGCCTAATAAAAAGGGATTATAAACTAGCAATCTGGAGAGATAAGATTTAATGGGGATTGCGTAAGAGTTACTGTCTGAGTTCTTCATTGAGCCACTTGTTTAATGTGCCATAACTGAATAACTGATCACCCGCTCAATGTGTAAATCCAAACTCATTAAAACAAAGTCTGGAGAACAACAGACAGGAAAAGTGTAAACTCGGCTTCCTTGAGGTGTGAACTAAATTTTCGACAGGTCAATTCAGAAATATTTTGAGACGCAGGCAGAGGATATTTTTTGTACAGCCTTAGAAGCATATTAATTACGAACCCTCTACCATTGCACACAGCATTACTCTTTAGTCATAGGAGTAGGAATGAGCAGGGACTTGGCAATACAACAAAATATAGATACCTGGGTTGCAACAAGATAGTAATGCGATTCCTTATGTTTAGTGTATTGCAATTCAGAACTGTGATATATTGCAATCTTTTACTCAATTGTTTCTTGTTTCTCTTAATTGGACATTGGTCTGTTGCGCAACAAGTGTTGAACTTCCTGCTTTAGCTTTACTTTATCGTAGAGCTCTAAAAGGTGTTGAGCACTGGCAATTATTGAGTCTTGGTGTTAGAAAGCTGATACGGTGAGGTAAAGATCCCAATACTTAGATTTCCTTTCTCGCACCTCTATTTAGTCAATGTCTACTAAGTACTTGAGCAGTTACAAACAACTTGACCTCAGCTGATTTAATTTAACAGATACATCGACAAAAACAGATTTCTCAACAGTGATGGGTGTCAGCAGCTTTAAGGGCTGTTTAAAAGAGTGAACATAAGTTGTTGCCATATACTGTGGAATCACTCATTTCTATGTACTGGATCAGGGCAATGACCCCTTACTAAGAATAAAAAAAGAGAACATAAACACCTATATTAAAATGCATTCAGCTTACAAAAGTGATGTAACAGGAAAAATCGCCAACTAGCCGACACCAAGACAGTTCTACAGGGTACATCATATACATTCATTTCTCATATCCTTCTACACCAAGTCAGGGACAGAGAGGTAAGTTTCTCCAAACCATATGGTCCAGATGGTTTGGATATTCTGGGATTTCACCATGAAAACACACCAGTCATGAACAAAAGTCAGTGATAAACAAACACACCTAAGTTTCCATCTAGGACTGTATACCTTCAGGTTAGATATAGTTTCAAGGCACCTATTAACAGCCAGAGGCAACATCCAGACAGATAGATTGAAAGTGTTTATTTCTTCATTCTGAATTCCAAACAACCGAAACACTACACTAAACAAGGTTTCATAAATATAATTATTTCCATACCCTTTGAAATGCCTTTAAAGCATGACAGACATCTAATCACATTCCAAGTAGAGGACCCTTTCCAGCACGTCATAGATCTCACTTGAGGCCCCACACTCAGTTGTTTGACATTGGGGGGTCTGAGAATTCTAAAGGAGCCAAGAAGGTACAAGTAGGCACTGCCACCATAGAATACCAATGAAATGCATTCACTTTTGATTTATTGCACATCAATATGACCCTGGCTGGCCTTGTCACATCTTGATTTGCTTAATCCATTAATTAACTTCTTTCCAGCACTACTCTTTCAGCAAAAAATAATGGACTTCGACTAACATCACCATTCAATTAAAATGTTAAGGCAATCAGCAATATTTCGATTGAATTGAAGAATTAACAGTTTTTTGGGGCTTTTAGTTGTATTGACTTGACTTGTTTTTTGACCCTCAAAAACAAATTCAGAATCCCCAACACTGACAAAGCGCAATATCCTTCAGAAGTTTATCTTATAATAGCTTTAACAGCCTAGTGAAGCATACACATATTGCTAAATTATTTTAAATTATGCTTGCCTAATGATAACAAGTTAATGAGGTGTGACTGACAGGAAGGTGTGAACTTTGTGCACGTGTTTGTTATTTCTAACTTGTGTTGCAAAACTATTTCATTATAGACAGACAGACAGACAGGCAGACAGGCAGATAGAAAAGGATAGATTGATTATAAAAGTATACAGTACCATCTTTTAGTGCTAACTTTTCAGAGTAATCATGCATCTATTTATTCTGACCTATGTTTATTATTTTCATTGTGATGTGTGTGCTTTTGGCAAAGGTTTTATTACATAAACAAAGAGGGACAAAGTTATTTAAACAAATGTTCTCCCGTGAATGCACTGGAGAATATTTGCCATCATCGCATTTGTACAACAGAAAAATACCAGTGCACATATCCAATTTGATGAACTGATATTTTAGAACACAGGTTTTCTATCAAAACATGTCATTACATTATTTTTGAATGTGTTAGCCAAATCTACCACAGTGACTCACAAGGCTGTAACGATGTGATCTGCAACATATGTGTGTGAGACAGAAAGTGACAGACAGGGTGGAGACTGAGGAGAGAGACAGAGAGAGTAAAATAAATCATAAAAGAAAATATATGAGGAGAAATGGACTCTGTAAGAATGAAAGGTCGGCCAAAATTTACAGGGATCGCTACACTTCTTAGAGGGTGTTTTAAATCTTTTCATATAAGGGCATAGCACACTCCACGGCATCTCTCTTCTCTCCTACATTTAATCTGATCGTCTTGCCATCTCTCTCTCTTACGCAGAAATACACATACACAACCTGAAACACTTTTTCCAAAGACAGGAATGGGCACTGTGTTCTTTGCTGGCGCTTTGTGCACTATTAGGGACAGAACAGGGCAGATAAGCCTTAATAAATTAAACATGAGACACTATCACTATTTGACACAAGCATGTGGCATGCCCGGACACCTGCGTGTTAAAAGCACTATCTGAATCAAAATGTATAAGACATTTTGTGCAAATGGAACTAGTTATTGGCCTTTGCATTATTAAACGTGAGGCCTTTCTGTAAGACAATTTCAAAAGTGATTACCTTTTTAAAAAATCTGTTAATATGGAAGTATCAGGTTAAAACTACTTGACTTCTTTATCTAATGTGAAGTAATTATAAACAAAACTTTAACTTGATAACTTCCTTTAAACATCCTCCATTAAAAATGTTACATTACTTGTGGCCCAGAGATGCCAGACAAAAAAAAATAAAAATAAACATGAATGAATGAATTTTCACATGATTAGAAGTTCTGGTTGGTGTACACACTGTTGCAGTGCACTCTTGTTGTTTTTGTCCTTCACAAAGATGAATCTGCCCAATTCCAGCCTTGCTGAAACACCCACAGATCATCACCGATCCTCCACCAAATTTCATAGTGGGTGCGAGACACTGTGGCTTGAAGGCCTCTCCAGGTCTCCATCTAACCATTAGATAACCAGGTGGAGGATTGGTGATGATCTGGGGGTGCTTCAGCAAGGCTGGAATCGGCCAGATCCGTCTTTGTGAAGGACGCATGAATCAAGCCACGTACAAGGTTATCCTGGAAGAAAACTTGCTTCCTTCTGCTCTGACAATGTTTTCCAACTCTGAGGATTGGTTTTTCCAGCAGGACAATGCTCCATGCCACACAGCCAGGTCAATAAAGGTGTGGATGGAGGACCACAAGATCAAGACCCTGTCATGGCCAGCCCAATCTCCAGATCTGAACCCCATTGAAAACCTCTGAAATGTGATCAAGAGGAAGATGGATGGCCACAAGCCATCAAACAAAGCCGAGCTGCTTGAATTTTTGTGCCAGTAGTGGTAAAGTCACCCAACAGCAATGTGAAAGACTGGTAAAGAGTATGCCAAGACGCATGAAAGCTGTGATTGGAAATCAGGGTTATTTCACCAAATATTGAGTTCTTAATGCTTCCTAAGTTAAAACATTAGTACTTTTTTGTTTAAAAATGAATATGAACTTGTTTTTTTGCATTATTCGAAGTCTGAAAACACTGAATTTTTTTTTTTTTTTTTTTGACCAGTTGTCATTTTCTGCAAATAAATGACAATAGTTTTATTTGGAATTTGAGAGAAATGTTGTCAGTAGTTTATAGAATAAAACAAAAATGTTCATTTTACTCAAACACATACCTTTAAATAGTAAATCCAGAGAAACTGTTAATTCTGCAGTGGTCTCTTAAGTTTTTCCAGAGCTGTATATGGCTACTGCTTGGGAACTGATCTGAAATAATTTAAAAGGAATTATGTAAGGTCAATTTCACAATTACTGGTACTATTTTTACACATACTCTGGAACCCCAACACATGAAACAAAGTGAATTTCAAAAGAACATGAGAGTTTAACAAATGTCAGACATCTGTTGCAAATACCTATAGGTAAATTGTGTTCCTATAAAGTAGTGCAGATAAAATGCATAGACAAAAACAATTATGTAGTGCATAAACATCAATGGATAACCAATCCATACTATGCAAAATGGTACAAAACTACTTGTTGAGTGTGCATATGATCATAATTGTCAAGGCAGGCTGGCTGCCTTCTGTTGAAAGTATGCATTGATTGACATCTCATTAATGTCAGTACATTCCTTTACTGCACCCCCGCACTCTATTTCTAACATTTTCATCTTCTGAACGCTCACGACCCAGTGCGCAAAGGCGAGTGCGAACTTCCACACACGGCATTTAAGGGCTGTTCCAGAGAGCGAGGGTGCGACTATTTCACCCGTTCAACACGCCTTCGCCTCTCCCGAAACAAACAAAACATCTGTGGGTGCGCGCGTCTGACAACCGAATTTTATAACACATCACTCAAACCTCTCCCCTGCGCGACCGTTCATCGACACAAAGTTGCGCGCGCCCTGGTCACAGATCATAACAGTATGGCAAAGGACAAAGCTGAAAAGCTTTAAACGCTTTTAAAACAAAGGCAGATGCGCAGAACCACATCATTTAAGCTCAAAGAGTTTTATATATATATATATATATATATATATATATATATATATATATATATATATATATATATATATAGAAAAAAGCCAAATAGCATATGAGTTGATTATATGGTGTAAGTAATTGACTTTAAGGCAGAAACAAATCCTAACAACAGATTTAAGATTTAACAAGGTCATACAAATATTAAGTTATAAACTGCACAAAACAGCACATTTATCGTGTAGCTTGTTTAATTTGTTGACGTTATTAATTAAATGACTTTCTTTACACAATATTGCGTACCTTACTGGATGGAGTTCATTGAAAGGTAAAGATGCAGCGCGGAAATAACTTGTTCTTGTCAGTCCTGTGGTATTTGGTAGATCCACTAAAAGCGCACGGTCCCCCTCCAGAAATGCACTGACTGCAGAGCCGGCTTGTCCTCTATCGTTCGTTGCCGTCCGGATTTAAGCGCGTCGGTTCCCCGTTTCACCCGGGTCACTTATTGCCTGGCCACTGGAATCTCCCGGAGCACACGACAGAAAGGCTTCTCCCGGTGCGTGAGAGTGATTGGCTAGAGTGTCAGTGACGCACCGACAGGTGGCAGAGCAGTCATATATAAAGGCCATTCAGAAAGCATGAAAACACATTCACAAACTGCATAGACCTGTTGAAAGTATCATCTGCAGGCAGGGTTGGGGAGTAACGGAATATATGTAACAGGATTACGTATTTAAAATGCAAATTATAAGTAACTGTATTCCACTACAGTTTCAATTTAAATCATTGGTAATTAGAATACAGTTACATTCAAAAAGTATTTTGATAACTAAAGAGATTACTTTGCATTTTATTGTAATTTGTTTAATTTAATATTTAGTCCTTTCAGATGGAAAACATTTATACATATAAATGATGTGATCCAAAGTGCATTTGAACAGCGGTGAAACACTTTCTTATGATGTGTTACATTCATACGAGCAGACAGAGAAGTAAGTTTGAAGTAAGTTTGGAGCAGAAAAAATAGAAATAAACCTTGTGTAAATTGTCAGCTTTACACTAAGCTAAAATGCTATCTCTAGCCATTTTACATGCACATGTTACCAGGCACGATCATATTTTTTTATCAAGAAAATTCATGTTCGATCATAATTTCTTTTTTCTAATAAGACATTTGATATAAGGGCAAAATTTTTTTCTTATTAATAATTTTTGTATTGTTTTCCTGTATATCTTTCCTGGATATTTAAAAATCCTTAAAACAAGAAATATTTGATTAATCTTGTTTTAGAAACAACACTGCATAAGATATTTAGGTTTTTCAGAGAATGTATTTTTAACATGTGTATTTTGTCTTACTGTACTGGCAGAATTTTTATAGTCAAAACAAGTGAAAAAATCTGCCAGTGTTGAAGAAGTAATCCAAAGTATTTAGAATATGTTACTGACCTTGAGTAATCTAATGGAATACATTACAAATTACATTTTACAGCATGTATTCTGTAAACTGTAGTGGAATACATTTCAAAAGAAACATTCCCAACCCTGTCTGCAGGATATTAAAAAAAGCCAGTTTTACCTCTTCTAGCAGATGGGCCTATATTTTGGATATGACAAAATTACCTTGAAAGCACACACAAGCTTACTAGCACCAAGAAAAAGAAGTAATTGTTCTTTAGCTACATACATAAACATACACGTTCCTATACACATATCTATTGATTATAAGCCTATATACACTCACCAAGCACTTTATTAGGTAGGCTACAATATGGTCCTAATAAAGTGCCTGATGTGGTTTTCTGCTGTTGTAACCCATCCGCCTCAAGGTTTGATGTGCTGTGCATTCTTACATGCTATTCTGCTCATTACAATTTCACAGAGTGGTTATCTGAGTAACCATAGACTTTCTGTGAACTCAAACCAGTTTGGCCATTCTCCATTGACCTCTCTCTTCAAGAAGGCATTTACATCTACAGAACTACCGCTAACTAGATATTATTTAGTTTTTGTCACTATTCTAAGTAAACTCTAGAGACTGTTGTGTGTGAAAATCCCAGGAGATCAGCAGTTACAGAAATACTCAAACCAGCCCATCTGGCACCAACAATCATGCCATGGTCCAAATCACTGAGATCACATTTTTCCCCCATTCTGATGGTTGATGTGAATATTAACTGAAGCTCCTGACCCATATCTGCATGAGTTTATGCATTACACTGCTGCCACACAATTGGCTGATTAGATAATCACACGAATAAGTAGGTGAACAGGTGTTCCTAATAAAGTGCTATGTATGTGTATATGAGTGTATATTTTACATATTAAAATATAAATGTATATTTCATAGGAGGGACTGAGCTAGTTACACTGCTAATCTTTTTAGATTTCTGTTTTTTTTTTTTTTTTTTGGAAAGTAGCTTAAAGCTATTTATATTGAACATTTCCTCCATTATTATCCAGGGGGTGAAAAATCAGTTTAATGAACATGCTGGGGTATGATGACACACTATCTGAGGTAAGCTGTCACAATATAATTTGCAATACAAAATGTAAAAGGAAATTAATCAACATCATGCCATGAATGCTGTCAACTGAGCTAAAATGAATTGTTCACCCAAAAATGTACATTATTTCATTATTTACTTACCCCCATGTCATACCAGATTTGAATGGCTTTCTATCTTCTGTAGAACACAAGGACTTTTAGAAGAATGTCTCAGCTCTGTAGGTCCGTACAATTAAAGTGAATGGTGACCAAAACTTTTAAGATCCAAAAAGTACTTAAAGGCAGCATAAAAGTAATTCATAAGACTTGAGTGATTTAATCCAAGTCCTCTGAAGTGATCCAATCGATTTTAGGTGAGAACAGTCCAAATTATAACTCCTTATTCACTATAAATTTTGACATCAGTAGTCTCTTTGGCGATCATGATTTCTAGCTCGACTACACTTTCTAGCACCATCTAATGCTCTGTGCATTTGTCAAGCGCTAGAAAAGCTCAAAGTATATGCTCAGCATTCGTGCACAGGACACGTGATGCAAATCTCATCATCAGCAGAGTGCTCGAGCACTGAATGTGTGCAGCCTGATTTTTCTAATGCGTATGCGCCTGGAATTATTTGCACAAATTAGTGGATCCACAAGGTGGCAATACTTACATTTCAGCCATTGCTGTCACGAAGAAACGCTAGAATAAGATGAAATCGCCTGTAAATAACAGAAGGTAAAAACAACAACAGTTGATGTGCATGTCAAGGGCGCGTGTGTGAGGAGGTCAGGAGATGCCTGCATTTGTATAACTCCAGTTTGAAGGAATATAAAGACATCTTTATGGGTCTAAACTCCTGAAGAGAAACTGTCCAGCACTTTATAACAGTTGTAGCACACATGCGGTAACCACCTGTGCATGTGCGCACCGTCAAATGGAGTATACTTTGACAGGCATTCGACTGTACAAAGACACTGAGTGTTCATGTCAAAATCAAAGTATACTTTGGCCTTAAGTGTAATCGAGCTTGAAATCATGACTGTGCCTAGAGACTGCAATGGCAAGATGTACAGTGAAAAAGGAGTTGATTAGATTGCTTGTGAAGACATGGATTAAACCACTGTAGTCTTAAAAACTATAAGCTCATTGCTGAAATATCAGGACACTGATGTAATCGACACATATTGGGATATTTAAGCAATACACGAGCAAAAGCACTATTGTTGTTGTTAATATCGGCACGACTGAGATTCAGCCACGACACGAGACCACAGGTAATCATAGCCGTGCTGAACTTCAGACCAACAACTCAATTGTGAATGTGATGCTGCTTTATACAGCAGTTAAACAAGTGAATAATGTTGAATAACTAACATTTCAGACAAACATTGGTCGGTTAGTTTCAGAGGTGGAAAGTAACGAATTACAGCTACTCTCGTTACAGTACTTGAATAAATTTGTCAAATTTTTCTACTTTTTTAAGTATAAATAATAGTACTTTTACTTTCACTTGAGTTGATTAAAAATTAAGTATTCAACTTCGCTGCAGTTATTTTTCACCACAAAGTACAAAAAAACAAAAAAAAACTATTATTTCTGGATTTTTGGGAAGAGGAAAGTTATAAGCACTAAATCTGTTTATAAACTAAAAAGCGCTGTGTGTGGCACAATGGAAGCCTGCAGGGCACAGCATCATGAGCACAGCAGCTTGCATAAACTGCCGGCGGTGTCCCTCTTCTCTAAATTCTTCAAGACTTTCTGCCCTGTCACTATTCTAGAACTGTGATTTTCTGCAGATTTCATTTTACTCTGGAAAGGAGCCGTTCATTCAAGTATGAGGGAACCGTCTGAACACATTTAACCACTGATCAAACTTCACTTGTTTTTAAGGTAGGCAATGTTTTAACTGTGTCAAACATTAACACAATGTAGTTTGACATATATGTGGGGATATCTTGTTTACTTGCTAATATATGTCTAAAACAAACTTTTAATTCCTTAGAAAGAATTAGAAAGAATATCTGATATAGTTACATTTACATACATTGCAATCTTCTTTTGACTTTTCACTGAACATAATTTTTTTTCCTCCATCTGGTTCCTCGCACAGAGGGGCTCTCCGATTCTATCAATCCGCATCAGTTCGGTATTGTACTCCAGCGTTAAATTCCATAATGATTCGCCCTCTTGTTCAAAATGCTGTACTGTTCTTCCCTGCCCTGTGCTGTGCTGCTGTTTATCTGTCTGAAAAGCCTCACCAGCTAGAGGCCAAAAGCAGAGGTGTGTAGTAACGCGCAACCTTTACTCCGTTACATTTACTTAAGTAACTTTTTGGGGAAAAAAATACTTTTAGAGTAGGTTTAAAAGTGGGTACTTTTTACTCACACTCAAGTAAATTTCGAATTAAAATTTTTTACTTTTACTTCTTTACAATGGATGGCGTTCCTGACGTTACATTATTGGGTTTAATTTTAATTAATGCATAATTTATTGAGAGATTATTGAATGGGACTTTTACGACAGCGGAAGTTCACACAGCTGAGTGCGCTGTCACAGACTGTCACTCAAGCCAAGTCCAACATTTCTTTAGCATCAAGCTCTTCTAACTAAGTGAAACACTTTCTTTGCTCCGCACAGTGAAAATGGTAACGCAGGCTTTTCTGTGACATGGTGATGGTCATTTTCAGGGTGATTCTGTAAATATGGGCTCTTGTGACATCAGTTTTTAAGTGTTCATTTTTAAATCAGTGCAGCAATATATCAGTGTGCTTTGTCCCGCATGTCATGAGCAGTATTTACTAATTCATCCCACACCCTCACGGGGGTACTGGAAACTATCGCAGCTACTTCAGGCTGATTAACTGTATAAATCCATTTAAACATCTACGTTAAGTGTAAATGCCTTTTGCTCTGCCGAACGTGTAATTGACATCTGAAGTGTGAACAGACAGCATTTCTGCGCGTAGTGCCCTACGCAGGCTGTGTAATCTGTGTTTAGGGAGCGGTGGTACTGTGTACAGAACTAATTATCTCAATTCTTTTGACACTGAAAACTGTAACTACACTGAACTAACAACTAAAAGCTATGAAATAGCAAAAGTAGGTGTTAATAAAACATGAGCTTTGGTTTATATATCAGCATTATATATAATACCCCTGTGGAACATTGTTCACGTTTTCACTGTAATAATTACTAGCAAGGTTTCCAAACCTCTCTTCTTATTGACAAATTCATCCAGATTTGACAAGAGCAACATAACCATCGTCCCCTGTCTGTCTTGTGTTTAATGTACGTGCTTTGTGTGGGTGGTGGTGGGTTACCGCAGTGCATGAGTTGCCACCGTGCGCCCTCTGGTGATGTCACGGTCCTGTCAACCTGTCAGGTTGTTGTTCTGTTGTTGGATGTTGTTGTTGTTCCCTTCCCTCCCTTTCTTTGATGCTCCCTGTTCATTGTTAAGTGTTCTTGTTGTTTGTCTTTTTCTTTTTTCTTTTGTATGATGTTCCCGTTGGGATGTTCCTGTTGATCATCCTTTATGAAAGGAAGCATCAGTTTCTTTCAAGAACAAAAATTTCTTTGTGCTCTAAAAATGGAAGCGTATATACTATATATAATATAATTTTCATAAATTAACATAATTACTTGATTAGTTTTTTGGCAAACTACTTGTTTACTCTTACTTGAGTCATAATATTTCAATAATCAATTATTTCTTCAGTAGCAGTACTTTTACTTAAGTAAAAAAAAAAAAAAATCAGGATTCTTTCCACCACTGGTTAGTTTGTCATTTTTTTTTCTCTGTCAGCGAAAATTGTTCCAAAAGTTCCTTTTCTCCCCAATTTGGAATGCCCAATTCTCAATTTGCTCTAAGTCCTCTTGGTGGCTGTCATGTGTATTTTGTTGACTCATGTTTTTCATGTCTTTTATTTTGAAATTTCTAGTTCCTGTTTCATGTCATGTGGTTCACTTGTCATGTGATTTCATGTTTCCATCCATGTACATGTGTCTTGTTTTCATTGGTTGAATGTCTTGTTATCTTGTTTAGAATTCTTTGTGTTTATTGGTTATCATTGTCATGTGTTCTCCCATGTCATTGTTTTTACCCTCATGTTTTCCATGGTCCATTTTCAGGTATTGTTTGTTGAATGTAACTTTGGAAGTCAATTCAAGTTTATGTCATGTCAAGTTAAAGTCAAGTTCATGTTTTTTGTTCACGTTTATAGTTAGGGTTTTTGGATTTCACTTTTGTTAATAAATTTGCACATGGGTTCTTTACTTCATCGTCATCGTCTGCATTGTCATTGCCAGCGCCAGCCTAACATTACAGAATACCTGACCGACGCAATATGAACCCAGCAATCCAGCTTCTTTGACTTCACCAGGGGAATCGTCCCCTGGAGGATTATGTTGAGGACTTTTGCGCTCTGGCATGCCGGGTGGACTTTAATGAGGTTGCCCTCAAAGACATTTTCCATTTTGGATTAAATGAGCCAGTCTCTTCACTGATGCCAGGCAGTCAGAGTACCCACAGCCTGGCTCAATATATCGATCTCGCCCTGCAGATTATTGGTTCCATGTTCACTGTGGGGGAGGCGGATGCCGAGCCAGAGTTCCACGACATGGCCGCCGAGCCAGAGTTCCACGTCATTGCCGCCGAGCCAGAGTTCCACTTCATTACCACCGAGCCAGAGTTCCATGTCATGGCCACCGAGCCAGAGTTCCACGACATGGCCGCCGAGCCAGAGTTCCTCATCATGGTCACTGAGCTAGCACCATCTTTTGCCCTGGATCCTTAGCCTGCTCCATGCCATGTCACAGCAACGCCTCAGCTTGCTGCATGCCATGTCACAGCAATGCCTCAGCCTGTTTCATGCCATGTCACAGCAACGCCTCAGCCTGCTCCATACCATGTCACAGCAACACCTCAGCCTGCTCCATGTCATGTCACAACAATGCCTCAGCCTGCTCCATGCCATGTCACAGCAACGCCTCAGCTTGCTCCATGCCATGTCACAGCAATGCCTCAGCTTGTTTCATGCCATGTCACAGCAATGCCTCAGCCTGCTCCATACCATGTCACAGCAACACCTCAGCCTGCTCCATGTCATGTCACAGCAATGCCTCAGCCTGCTCCATGCCATGTCACAGCAACGCCTGAGTATGCTCCATGCCATGTCACAGCCACACCTGAGCCTGCTCCATGCCATGTCACAGCCACACCTGAGCCTGCTCCATGCCATGTCACAGCCACGCCTGAGCCTGCTCCATACCATGTCACAGCCACACCTCAGCCTGCTCCATGCCACATCACAGCCACGCCTGAGTCTGTTCCATGCCATGTCATAGCCACATCTGAGCTATTGGACCTGGAGATGGTTCCCGCCCTGGTACCTACCCTTTGGATGGTTCCTCGGGATCAGACGGTGGGGGGCCTCCGAGTTTGCCTGGACCCTCTGGGCCATGGACTCCGCCTTGGTCCTCAGTCCCACCAGCTCCGCCTCTCTCCTCCGATCCCCCAGCTCCACCTCTGTCCTCCGAGCCTTGGGCGCTACCTCGGTTCTCTGAACCTCCGGCTCCACCATATATCCTTAGAGTCGTCGGCTACTCTCCGGGCACCAAGTTCCATGGTGTCACCCTTCAAGTCTCTCATGGCTCCGCCTTCCATGGCTCTGCCCCTCAAGTCTCTCAAGGCTCTGCCCCTCGAGTCTCATGGCTAAACCTTCCACAGATGTTGCCCTGATCCCATGCTCCACGCCTTGTCTTGCCAAGCCACGCTTTAAGACCATCCCCCCAGCTCCCTACAGAACTTTGAGTTTATGCCATGTTTTATTTGTTGGTTCACCTTGGCTCTATGTCCCTTCGGCTCCACTGTGGTCCTTCAGCCAATCGGCTTCACCGGAGTCCCTCATCCCTCCAGCTCTGCCATGGTCAGTCAGTCATCTGGCTCCGCCTGAGCTCTCCAATTCCACAGTTACACTTCATCAATCCGAGCCTGCGGCTCCACCGGGGAGATGGGGGGGATATGTCATGTGTAATTTGTCATGTGTATTTTGTTGATTCATGTTTTCCATGTCTTTTATTTTGAAATTTCTAGTTCCTGTTTCATATCATGTGGTTCCCTTGTCATGTGATTTCATGTTTCCCTCCATGTTCATGTGTCTTGTTTTCATTGGTTGATTGTCTTGTTATCTTGTTTAGAGTTCTTTGTGTTTATTGGTTATCATTGTCATGTGTTCTCCCATGTCATGTTTTTACCCTCATGTTTTCCATGGTCCATTTTCAGGTATTGTTTGTTGAATGTAACTGGAAGTCAATTCAAGTTTATGTCATGTCAAGTTAAAGTCAAGTTCATGTTTTTTGTTCACGTATATAGTTAGGGTATTTGGATTTCACTTTTGTTAATAAATTTGCACTTGGGTTCTTTACTTCATTGTCATCGTCTGCATTGTCATTGCCAGCACCAGCCTAACGTTACAGTGGCGTAGTGACAATCCGGGTGGCGGAGGACAAATCTCAGTTGCTTCTGCATCTGAAACCGTCAGTCCGCACATCTTATCACGTGGCTTGTCGAGCGCATTACCACAGAGACATAGCACGTGTGGAGGCTTCACACTATTCTCCGTGGCATCCACTCACAACTCACCACGCGCCCCACCGATAGCGAGAACCACATTATAGTGAGCACGAGGCTGTTACCCCATGTGACTCTACCTTCCCTAGCAACCAGGCCAATTTGGAGACCTGGCTAGAGTCACTCAGCATGCCCTGAATTCGAACTTGCAACTCCAGGGTTGGTAGTCAGTGTCTTTACTCGCTGAGCTACCCAGGCCCCAAGAGAAAATAATTGTTTATGATTTTGCATTTTATCATGTCAAATGTTCTTTTTGTTTTTTAATGGATAATGCTTTCTAGTTAATTAGTGTGATTTCAATAGTGCGCTGTTTACAATTTTGTTGTTTTCCTTTATTTTCATTTGAGAGGAGAACCAGCTTTAAAAAAAGTTTATTTTAATTCTCTCATCCATATTCACAAATAAGTAATTAGTGTGCAACACCAAAAAAAACAGTTCCTAAATATTTTAAAGATGGCCAATTAAATAAATGTTTCCTTTTCCTATACACTTTAACAATCAAAAGTTGCTAACCGCACACTGAATTGCAAAACAGACTAAAAAGGGTCTAGCAAAAAGATATAACTTTAAAACAGGCTAAAAAGGGTCTATCAAAAAGATATAACTTTAAAGTTATATCTTTTTGCTAGACCCTTTTTAGTCTGTTTTGCAATTCAGTGTGCGGTTAGCAACTTTAGATTTTTGGCTCACCCTTTTTTGGCTCTATGCACCTGAAGCCAAATTATTTTGATTAGTTTGAGTGCAACAACTCCTTCAAGTCTACACACTTTAACAAAAGGCTATATTGCATCTGCTGTTGTCATGTGACTGTTTGTCTTCTGTGTTCAGAGGATATTAGAGATTGTAAACTTACAGGTCCCTTCAGTAGTGCAAATCATGTTTACACAAATGTGCAGATGGCTTACCTGTAATTTAATGTGAAAACATAGACCAAAGCGGAAAATGAATGTAAATAAAGGTTATATAGAGGAGCCAATGACTGTGATTAGTGTGTGTTATGTGGTATTATTGTGAGATATAGGCTAAACGGTTGTTGTAAAAATAAAATGTTGAACTAAACTCCTAAATAAAGACATGGAGCTGTAATGGCTTATATTTCTGTATTTAAATTAACTTTGTTTTTTCACCAATGTAATACATTTCCAGTGCATGCTAAAAGAGTTAGCTAATGACTTCAGGAAACTTTGAATTTAGTGCACAAGTCACATAGACCACTTTTATGTTTTTTATCCCTTTAACAGTATTACATGTTTCATTGCACGTTTAATTCTGTAAAATTGAAAATAAATATATTATTTACAGTATATGCCCTTTTTAGAAGGAAAAAGCCTGGAGAGACTGAAGGAGATGCTCTAATGCTTAGATAAAGGTGCTTGTCCGTTCCACGGACTAAAATCCTAATGATTATTCACTTCAGGAAAAGAGTCAAAGAAAAAGTGAGAAACGGTGGGTGGGGCATGGAGAGAAGGGATGTGAACAGAGCAACAATGTGATTGAAAAAGAAGGAACTAAAGAGACATGGGCATTAATGTTGAGAAAATAAAGAAGAAAACTGTATGTCAAATATCTGACTGTAACACATCATAATCGTATCTTATATGCGCTCTCCCTAGTTCTGTTTCTTTGGGACTAATTAAGGTAGAAACAAACTGGCCTCCTTCCAGGAAATTGAATGTTTTTCAACTAGAGGGTATTAGCTTGGCAAACACTGTTGTCATAAATGATTTGCAGTATCATAGCGAGTCCACATCAACAAACTTGTCTCTCAAAACTGAACCAGACCATCTCCACAATCAGAGACTGAACCACAAATAGACGAGATCACCACCTGTCACCATAGTGTCATCAAAGCCATTTAAACACATGCGCACAGATGCACCATAAAGAAAACTTGTGATTAATTAGACCATAGATCATTTAGTCTCTCTCAGTACAATGGGAGTAGCCCTTGAGGTGGATGGATGTGGTAACTACAGCACAAACAGGAAGGCCCAGATTCACTTCCTGCCATTGGCACTTACACTTGCTTTGTTTGGTTTGTAATATACCCATATTTCATGCAAGACTGAAAAAAAAAAGTATTTATAAAAATAGTTCAGTGTAATAAAAAAAAATATATCATTTTATCCAATATTTCTGTGTGCTATGTATTTTAATGCTTATTAGAGTATAGCGCCATTACCAACATGCTAACGTTAAACTCTATTGAAATAAATTTTGAGTCAAGTCAGAGCGCTACTTGTTTGACAAACAAAGCTGCTGTCTCTGTAGAGCGTTCAGAATTGTTCACTTATAAGGTTACATGACAGTCATAATGCTTCCTTAGAAGGCAACTGCCTTTGAAGGCAGTAGGCAGAAATGCAGGACAGTAGGTTTTGAAACAGAGGAGTTATGTGAACTAAAATTATCATGGTTGACATTAAGTAAAATGTGGTGATAATTTCTTGGGATGTACTGTGATTGTGAACATACATCACTGAAGGTCATACTTATAAATATTAAAAGCCTCTGACTTCAGACAGCTACTGAATGTAAAATGGACAGTCTATGAGCAACTGAATAGAATTTCTCCTAAATGAAGGATGAAAGAGTTCTGCTTTGATCTGTAGTTATTTCACTGCAATAACTCTCCCATTCCTCTCTCTATTGGCGTGAAGAATGGTTCATTTTTATTTCCTTAAGGAAAGAGAGTTGCTCTTTGAATCTGGGTTGCATCAGAGGACAGCAGAAACATTGATTGATGAAGTGCTCTGACTCACTGAAAAAACAGTCAGAGTGATTATGTATTGACCTACATCACACACAAACACACACAGAGCAATCGTAGAAATGCTATTATTAGATTTAAAGGAATATGCGGGTTCAATACAATAAAGCTCAATCGACAGCATTTGTGGCATAAAGCTGATTACCACAGAAAATAGCTCTTTAGAAAAAGCAAAAATATGGTTTTCAGTGAGGCACTTACAATGGAAGTGAATGGGGCCAATTCGGAAACATTAAAATACTCAGTGCTTTAAAAGTATTGCCACAAGATGTAAACAATATGTGTTAACATACTAACCTTTTCTGTTTAAAGTAATATCCAATTGTACAACTTTGTTGCCATGATGATATAACTCCAGAAACCCTAAAATGACGATTTAAACAACTTTACAGCTCAAATAATACACAAGTTGAAGAATTAATGTGCTTTTATAAAATTATAAGCTTCAAATTTCTCTTTAAAATCTTTCAAAATTGATCCCATTCCATTGCAAGCGCCTCACTGTAACCACTTTTTATTTAAGAAAAGGAAGAACATGTCGAAATTATTTTTTGTGGTAATCAACATGCCACAAATGCAGACAACTGACCTTAACTTGAATTGAACCCTGAAATGCCTTTAACAGTAGAACTACAATGCAGTGTCTATATTTAATTATAATAAGCCTCTATCGCTCACACACAGGTTAATCTGTAGAGGTTCACGCCAACGACAACAAATCCTGTAGTACCAACGGCAGGTGCATCGTGCATGTAATTAATTTATTTATTTATTCAATCATTCACCTACCTATAGCCCATTTCAAGGACATTTACAATAACAAAGGAATTAGAATGCTACTGCTCATGTCCTGAAGCATTTCCGGTGGCAGCATTTTTTATAAACTGTCAAAATAAAATGACTAGCGTGTTCTTTTAGAGTCTAGCTAAAACAGACAAACGAGATATGTGCAAGAACTGAAAATAAACAATGTGGTGTCATTACCAGATCTTTTAAATAAGACTCTGAGTCAACAAAGTTTCTCAAAGAACATCAAACGTATACCCAGAAGTGTCTTATCCAGAAGTGCTGTTGTTACTACATGAGAGGCAATGGAAGTGTATCGCCGTTTAGATGCTCATTATTAATTCCTCAGCAGAGAGATTGGGAATGATAGAATCAATGAATAATCAGTTATTAAAATCAATAAAGCTGTACGCTAGGTGTGACTTACAGACAAGGTAAGGGTTTTTCTTACTCCCATAACATGGCAGTGCAATACTGCAGGTATTGTTGGCTTTTGTATACTGTACAAAATGGATACTGAATAAAAGCATCTGCTAATGACTAAATGTAAATGAAGCTGCACAAGTCTTGTATAATGAACAGTACATTACACAAAATTTGTGCAGCTTCATTCATTATAATAAGAACGATCTGTTGTTATTTTCAGAGCCTGTAAAGAAATACTTAACTAGCCAGCTAAACTCTTGCTATCAAACTTACTGTAATGGCAAAAATGTTGTTCACCTACCAGAAATAAAATGCTGCTACATACCCTTCAGTTGTTAGTACTGCACGTATCCAGCCATCTCACTTCACTGCAGTGGTTCATGCATCCATTTGTGGTTGCTCTTTCAGCAATCTAAACACTTTAATTTCTGTTAATTCTAGGCATCCAGCCACCAAACAACATGGTCTACATTTCAATAATGACATTCTATTACAAGTGTATATAAATTATTAATGTTAGTCGTGTCAAAGTCACTATGAATGAAGCACCTCCCACTGTTGTTTTGAATGAGTTTGACAACTAGGCAGAAATGTTCAAGGAACAAAGACTTCACTTCCTTAAACCGACGAATAGTCCATGAAATAGACTGTAGTTGCAAATACATAATTTTGGTGTTAGAAGTAACCCTGCTTAATTCACATTTTTCAAGGCTAACTAAATTATCATGATCACATAAATAACAGTGTTTGAAATACAGGAAAAGTCATCCACTCACATTACAGTTTAATATTTTCTGTTTAACAGTGTCCCTTTTCCTGCCTCTCTTTCATGCCTCCCATCAGCTGTTTCTGGCTATATTGTCAATAGTTTGATCAACGGTAATTTGATCATAGACTGCTTTCATCATGAATTATTAAATTACGGCTGTGTTATCACTTTCAGCTGTAGGAAGAATCTGTGGAGCAAAATAAATAAACAAATGTAGACAATCAAATCAACTTCTCTGTCTGTGACCTTCTGGACATGTGTAATACGGTGAGTGTGCAGTCAATCAGATGATTCAGAGCAATGTAACATATAATTTTCTTATTCATCTCTTCTATTCTCTCTTGCATATTAAAACCAATGCTGTGTAATTATTCTTTTAAAAATATGCTTAAAATATGGCAACCTATTTCATTCTGTTTTCAACCTAATTTTTTTTTATTTATTTTATTATATTCCTTATCCCAGCTTAATGTGTAGAAATAACTATAAGCATGCTATTTGTAAATGTATGTATTTATGATAATTTATTATTTATGTGAAACATTACAAGCCGATTTCAAGACAAGGCATGAGAGTAGTTCAAGATGGCGAATCATAAGAAATCGTATGAACTGACTCTACCTCTTCTTCTGGTTCATCTGTGACAATGGAAATTGAAGGTCAAGTCAGGCACATTGCATAATGAGACACTGTATTTAGCGCAGTGTGCTCTGGTTGTCCACTGCACACTTTCAGAATCAGAATCAGCTTTATTGCCAAGTATGCTTACACATACAAGGAATTTGTCTTGGTGACAGAAGCTTCCAGTGCACAGCAAGACAGAAATAATAATAAAAAAATAGTATAATAGTATAATTGTGCCACCATATTAATTTATTTCATTATAAAACTAAAATTTAATAAAAAAAATAAAAAAAGTTTTCGAAATTGATGACTTGGACCAAATAATAAAGAAAAGCAGCCAATAAGTGCCCAACATAGATGGGAACTCCTTTAATACTGTTTAAAAAGCATCCCAGGGTGATACCTCAAGAAGTTGGTTAAGATTAAAATTTTGGAATTTGTTTAGTCACAACATAATTCCCATAGTTCCATTTTTGTTATTCCATAGTTTTGATGACTTTACTATTATTCTAAAATGTGAAAAAAAATTATAATAAAGAATGAGTAAGTGTTTCAAAACTTTTGACCAGTAGTGTATATATATATATATATATATATATATATATATATATATATATATATATATATATATATATATATATACAGGGTTGGGGAGTAACGGAATACATGTAACGGGATTACGTATTTAAAATACAAAATATAAGTAACTGTATTCCACTACAGTTTCAATTTAAATCATTTGTATTTAGAATACAGTTACATTCAAAAAGTATTTTGATTACTAAAGAGATTACTTTGCATTTTATTGTCATTTGTTTAATTTAATATTTAGTCCTTTCAGATGGAAAACATTTATACATATAAATTATGTAATCCAAAGTGCATTTGAGCAGTGGTGAAACATTTTCTAATGATGTGTTACATTCATACGAGCAGACAGAGAAGTAAGTTTGAAGTAAGTTTGGAGTAGAAGAAATAGAAATAAACCTTGTGTAAATTGTCAGCTTTGCGCTAAGCTAAAATGCTATTTCTAGCCATTTTACATGCACATGTTACCAGGCACGATCATATTTTTTTATCAAGAAAATTTAGGTTGGATCATAATTTATTTTTTCTAGTAAGACCTTTGATCATATTCTTGATAATAATTTTTTTATTGTTTTCCTGTAAAAAAAAAAAAAAAAAAAAAAAAAAAAATCCTTAAAACACGATCAATTAGATTGATCTTGTTTTAGAAACACCACTGCATAAGATATTTAGGTTTTTCAGAGAATGTATTTTTAACGTGTATTTTGTCTTACTGTACTGGCAGAGTTTTTATAGTCAAAACAAGTGAAATAATCTACCAGTGTTGAAGAAGTAATCCAAAGTATTTAGAATACATTACTGACCTTGAGTAATCTAATGGAATACATTACAAATTACAGCATGTATTCTGTAATCTGTAGTGGAATACATTTCAGAAGTAACCCTCCCAACCCTGTATATATATATATATACATGTACAATATACAAATACAAATCTGTTATATACAGAAGCAAAGGAATGTAATGGCAGAAGAGGTATGGTATGTTGGATAAATATAAATAGACTAAGCTGTGTATTGCACATTAATTATTGCTCAGTGGGGCAATTTTAACTGTTCATGAGATGGATAGCCTGAGGGAAAAAAACTGTTCCTGTGCCTGACTGTTCTGGTGCTCAGTGCTCTGCAGCGCCTGCCAGAAGGCAACAGTTCAAAAAGGTATTGAGCAGGGTGAGTGGGGTCTTGAGGATTTTTCCAGCCCTTTTTTCTCACTCTGGAAATGTACAGTTCTTGAAGGGAGGTCAGGGGGCAACCAATAATCCTCTCAGCAGTCTGAACTGTCCTTTGTAGTCTTCTGATATCCGATTTCGTTGCTGCACAAAACCAGACAGATACTGAAGTACCGAGGACAGACTCAATGACTGCTGAGTAGAACTATATCAGCAGCACCTTTGGCAGGTTCAACTTCTTCAACTTGTGAAGGATGTGAGATGGTAGTGCCCAGGAACCTGAATGACTCCACTGCTGCCACAGTGCTGTTTAGAATGGTGAGGGGGGTCAGTGTTGGGGTGTTCCTCTTAAAGTCCACAATCATCTCCACTGTTTTGAGCATGTTCAGCTCCAGGTTGTTTTGACTACACCAGTGAGCCAGCCATACAACCTTTCTGTATACAGACTCATCGTCACCTTGGATGAGGCAGATGACAGTAGTATCATCTGCAAACTTCAGGAGCTTGACAGAGGGGTCATTGGCGGTGCAGTCATTTGTATACAGGAAGAAGAGTAGTGGGGAGAGCACACATCACTGGGGGGCACCAGTGATGATTGTACATGTGCTGGAAGTGAATTTCCCCTGTCTCACTAGCTGCTGCCTTTGGCAACTGTACAGTAGTAGGTCATCTGTAGCACTCCTGAAAAAGGAGAATGTTAGAGATGGAACACACAGATGCCGTACTTCATTCATGGTGCTTTACCTTGAATTAATTCTTAATAGTTGTATACAGAACTTTATAAAGTATGGGGTTTATTTTTGAAATATATAAATAAACATGACTTGCAGTTAGAAAAAATTATCTTATATACAATTGTAACAGTTGACGGGCAAGGAGGAGGTGGGAACCGGCTGAACAGTCAACATAAACTTTTAATGTCAAACTTAACTGAACTGATGTCACTTTGCTTAAATTAGTTCACATATACTATATAGTCTAGTCAAAAAAGAGTTAATAATGTTAACATATTATAAAGATGTATAATTTGTCAACATTATGAACAAATTTGAACAGCACACTATATGGTAAATGTGAACTAATTTAAGCAAAGTAAAGTCAAACCCATGGGTGGGGTCAATGAGCATCAACAGTTTAAAACAACATTAAATATAAGACGAACACAGACACACATGCAGCGCAGCCACGTGCGTCTCTCTCTCTCTCTCTAACTGGTACCTCCGGCTCCCCTTTATCTCACTCTCCCTTTGATCAGCTGATTCAGCACCGGCCGTGCATCGTCACGGCCCGGCCATGCCCTCCTCCTCGTCACACTCCTCCCCCGCCCATTTCAGGCCGGGGCACCACCGGTCTGACCATCTCACTCTGCGACAGAGCATCCCTCCCGGGTTTCGGCACCACTGTAACAGTTAAGGACAAGCAAGGAGGAGGAACCGGCTGAACAGTCAACATAACTTTTAATGTCAAACTTAAATTAAAACAACATAAAACATAAGACAAACACAGACACACATGCAGCATGGCCGTGTGCATCTCTCTCTCTCGAACTGCGCCTCCAGCTCCCCTTTATCTCGCTCTCCCGCTGAATCAGCTGATTCAGCGCCGGCCGTGCATCATCACGGCCCAGCCACGCCCTCCTCCTCGTCACAACAATATATGTATGGATTGTAATAGAATGTGTTGCTGTTTGGTCTGTGTACTTATTCTGTTTCTGTTGCTGTGAATAGCTAAGCGAGCAAAAGATGGCCTGTTTTCCAAAAGTCTTAAAGTTAAAGATGACACATTTCTTTAATATTTTAAGCAATTTTACTTTTTTATATTCATCTTTCACAGTTTCAAAATAACAAAAAAGGAAAAGGGCCCGAAGCAAAAGTTTGGGCACCCTGCATGGTCAGTACTTAGTAACACCCCCTGGCAAGTATCACAGCTTGTAAAAGCTTTTTGTAGCCAGCTAAGTGTCTTTCAGTTTTTGTTTAGGGGATTTTTGCCCATTCTTCCTCGCAAAAGGCTTCTAGTTCTGTGAGATTCTTGGGCCGTCTTGCATGCACTGCTCTTTTGAGGTCTAACCACAGATTTTCAATGATATTTAGATCAGAGGACTGTGAGGGCCATGGCAAAACCTTCAGCTTGCGTCTCTTGAGGTAGTCCATTGTGGATTTTGAGGTGTGTTTAGGATCATTATCCTGTTGTAGAAGCAATCCTCTTTTAATCTTCAGCTTTTTTACAGATGGTGTGAAGTTTGCTTCCAGAATTTGCTGGTATTTAATTTAATCCATTCTTTCCTCTACCAGTGAAATGTTCCCCTGTGCCACTGGCATCAATACAAGCCCAAAGCATGATCGATCCACCCCGGTGCTTAACAGTTGGAGAGGTATTCTTTTCGTGAAATTCTGCACCCTTTTTCTCCAAACATACCTTTGCTCATTGAGGCTAAAAAGTTATATTTTAACTTCATCAGTCTGCAGGACTTGTTTCCAAAATGCATCAAGCTTGTTTAGATGTTCATTTGCAAACTTCCGATGTTGAAATTTGTGGTGAGGATGCAGGAAAGGTTTTCTTCTCATGACTCTTCCATGAAGGTCATATTTGTGCAGGTGTCGCTGCACAGTAGAACAGTGCACCACTACTCCATAGTCTGCTAAATCTTCCTTAAGATATTTTGCAGTCAAACAGGGGTTTTGATTTGCCTTTCTAGCAATCCTACGAGGAGTTCTCTCTGAAAGTGTTCTTGGTCTTCCAGACCTCAACTTGAACTCCACCGTTCTTGTTAACTGCCATTTCTTAATTACATTACGAACTGAGGAAACGGCTACCTGAAAATGCTTTGTTATCTTCTTGTAGCCTTCTGCTTTGTGGGCATCAATTATTTTAATTTTCAGAGCGCTAGGCAGCTGCTTAGAGGAGACCATGGCTGCTGATTGTTGGGACAAGATTTGAGGAGTCAGAGTATGTATAAAGCTTTGAAATTTGCATCACCTGGCCTTTCCAAATGATGATTGTGAACAAGCCATAGCCCTTACAAGCTAATTGAGGTCTGAGACCTTGGTAAAAGTTATCTGAGAGCTCAAATCTCTTAGGGTGCCCAAACATTTGCATGGTGCTCCTTTCCTTTTTTCACTCTAAAATTGTACAAAATAAAAATAATACACTTATATTGCTTAAAATGTAAAAAGAATGTTTCATCTTTAATTTTATGCCTTTTTGAGATCAGTTCATCTTCTACTCACTTAACTATTCACAGCAACAGAAATTTTGACCAGGGGTGCCCAAACTTTTGTATGCCACTGTAGAAAAAGTTGATATATTAACTTATAACTCTTGAACACTTTGGCCAAAAATCCCGAACCTGGTCTCTTTAGATTCAGTGTGACATACCAAGTCGAACAATACCCAATTTTCCCATGTCGGTCATTATTGGTGGCTCTATATAAAGATAGAGCTCACATTATATAAAGTGGCTCTAACTACCGTACAGTTGCGTATCTTGAGGAACATGGCCGCTTGGCAATCAACAGTGAATTTGATTGCGAGCATGCCAAACAGGTCTCAAGACTGTGTCTTGGCAACGCTTTGGCCTATTAAAACGAAACTTGTTACATGTGATAGCCATCATGTCCTGATGGTACCTGAGCAGTTTCAGAACAGTGCCACCTACTGGTAAGAAAATATTAAAAATAGATTTTATTGCTTATAGTGTGGCCTAAAATCATGAATTATTTGGCCTATTATCAAATAATTTAGCCTATGTTCATGAGACTGGTCTTGTCTTGTTTCTTGGGTTATGGCGATGACAGTGATGCCATATTTTCCATGGTCTGCCCTATTGCCTGTCCACCATTTTGAATTTCATTGAAAGCATACTCTTTCTAACTCCTCCTACAGCGTTCATCAGATCTTGACTTGAAACTTATCATGCTTCTTTGTACTGTATTTACATGAATCCTTTTTTTAAACTGTTTATACTCATTTAGGACAAAATTGACCGTGTTTACATTAATACTTACATTTCATAAATACATTTGACCACTCAGGCATGCACCCAAGACACTGCAAATGCTCATCACATAGCAAGCACTCACTGATATCACACGTCTTCCTTCGATCTGACAGCACGCAAGACTAAACTGATGTCTTTTGCAGCTTAATGCTTTCTTAATAACTCTTCAACATCAACCACATCCTGCTCTGTATTTCCATAGTCATTCAAGTTTTCTTCATCGCTCTCAGATTTTACTAACTTCAGGCGGTCTTGCCCACTGAAAGGGGCACTGATATGCCTGCACATTTCTACATAACGTAATCATTTATAACATCGGCATATAGCGTCATATCGCCCAGCCCTAAAACTCCTCAGTGTAAATTATAAGACATTAAAATGTGTCATGATGCTTCTTTGGCTGCTCATGTTGCCGATAATGGGCTTGACCCCAGTATTGCTGCTTGCAGCTATATTTAAGTGTTGGGATTGCTCTGCAAATTCATCTCAATTTTCATTAAATATTGTCCCGAACCCCCACTAACTATAAACTATGCATGCCATATGTATAAGAATCTTGGTGCTTTGCACATCATGGTGTTGTTGCGAGGTGTTGCCTCAGATGATGCGTGAGAGATCGCAAGCCACATAACTTGGCCATATGCTGACAGGGAGTTGGTCTATTATATATTATTTCTATTTTTGGCATTTAATAATATATTTACTAAATGTTCATCCAGGCTGAGGCAATTACGTCAGCAGCACACTCTATTAGCAATCTACAGCTTGCAGAAATTAACATTGCACTTATGGAGATAGGGTGACTAGATGTCCCAATACCAGGGACAGTCCTGATTTTACACAATTTGTCCCATGCCTTGTGTCCGAATCTTAGCTATTAGAATTTTATGTCCACTCCAATCCATGTTCAAGATGCCTAATCATTCATTTAGAATTCGCTTTTATCCAAAGCAACATAACTCTTTTTTAATTACATTTATCAATGGGACACAAATACACAGGTACTCCAAAATCATACAATGTTATTAATTAATAATAATATATAATAGACCAACTCCCAGTCAGCACATGGCCAAGCGATTTGCGATTGATTGGCTTGCGATCTCTCACACATCGTCCATTAGCGGCAACACCTAGCAACAACACCATGATGTGCCAAGCAGCAAGTTTCTAATGTATATGGTATGCATAGTTTACAGTTAGTGGTGGTTTGGGACAATATTTAATGAAAATGTAGACAAATTTGCAGAGCGATCCCAACTCTAATTCTGGCTGATAAGATTAAGGCAGTACAGAAGACAGGGTGGGTTCCCCAATCTGATAAAAGGGGAGTTTCAATGCTGCTCACATGTGCATATCAAATATTCAAGCCGTAAATTAATTTTATTTAAACAATGAAAGATTACGAAAATTGAGCCATTTCCCCCTTTCTCTTTATTTCTTTTTACATAAAAATTGAAATAGTCAGCAGAAAATTAGTTTGAATCTGCTTATTCTATTTATCAGTGTTAAAACCAATAAAGAAGAAACTTCTTTTTTGGGTTTAAAAAGTAAAAAAGAATGGACGCAAAAGTACACAGACCCTATTTGAATTTATTTTTTACTTTTATTTTTTTATTGTCTCCACATGAGTGCACTCTTTTATTTTCTGTTTGTAATCACTATTGTGGATATATTTTTTAATTGTTTTTGCTTTTTTTGCAACTTTTCTCTCTTTATAAGATGGCAATAACCAAGTGGGGAGGGGGAATACAAAATTTCTATTTTCACATACATGCAAAAGTGTGAAAATAAATAATGTTAAAATAAAGATAAATATGTATATAATAACAATACATGTAAAGTTTACAATAGCTTATGTATTATGTCACAGTAACATGAGAAAATATAAAATAAAATAATATACTTTACTTGCTGAGCTACCCAGGCCTCAGTTTATTTATGTCATTAAATGTTTCGTTGACTGCTCAGCCGGTTCCCGCCTCCTCCTTGCCCATCCTTGCACGTTACAGTCATATATAATGTCATTTGTCAGACTTAAGCCCAAAGTATACTTCGATCAGAACGTATAGGACACGTGACATAATTCTCTCATCAGCAAAGTGCTCCAGCACTGAACAGGTGCAGAATGCACTGGAATTATTTGCACTAATTAGTGGGTCCAAAAGGTGGCAACACTCTCATTTGAGCCATTGTTGTTTTACGAAGATGCTCGAGAAGATGTAATCGCCTGTAAACAACAGGAGATGAAGGTAAAAACATCAGCATTGGATATGAACGTCAAAGAACACATGTGTGAGGAGTTCAGGAGATGCATCTATTTGTATAGCTCCAGTTTGAAGGAATATAAAGACATCTTTATGGGTCTCCTGAAGAGAAATAGTCTGTCTCGTGCAGTCATAGTGCGCATACGCCAAACGCATGAGTGTGCGCGCACAGTCAGATGGA
This sequence comes from Myxocyprinus asiaticus, assembly GCF_019703515.2. Classification (NCBI taxonomy): domain Eukaryota; kingdom Metazoa; phylum Chordata; class Actinopteri; order Cypriniformes; family Catostomidae; genus Myxocyprinus; species Myxocyprinus asiaticus. The sequence goes on from NC_059363.1 coordinate 13,379,691, forward strand.
GTACTGACAGGCTGGCGTTCGACTGTACCAAAGTCTGTATGCAGACACTGAGTGTTTGCGTCAAAATCTAAGTATACATTGGGCTTTAACATATTTTCTCTGGTGAAATCACATTTATATAATGTTCTTCGTTCAAAATCAATATAATCAAATAAGACGTTTCCTTTAAACATTTATACTTTTAACCCACTAGACTAGATATTCAAGTTCAATTAAGGCACGCATGCTGCATTCAATAACGCTGTGATGCTTAACTTAAGTTCACAAGCATATAAGGGGTTAAAAATCATCCTTGTAGTTACTTCTGAATCACATATAACACTCAACCTAATTTACCTACATTTACAGTCTCATCTTCACCATTTATCGCTTATCACGGCATGGCATGCTAATCACAGCACAGGCACGCTATGTTCTTAGATGTAGTGAATTTAAACACTCTTTATAAAACGTAAAACCAACATTTATACACTCAGAAACCATCGTTATTGTATTCAATCATGTCTATAATCATTAGGGATAGTATGATGTGTGTTTTGTTTGTTAATACCTGAAAAGGGAGAATGTTTGAGAAGGAAAGCATGGATGCAGTGCTTCATCAATGGTGCTTTACTTTGAATTAAACATCAGTAGAGTTCTCTCTGTTCATTCATGGGCACGCGTGTACGTACAGGCATGACTAATCACACACATAACAGAACATCATCATGTAAAACATATACTCCTATGAATAATGAATATTATAACTCCCAGTACTTACTGTTTATAAATGAATTACCCAAGGAAAATGGTATAAACTAACTCATAAACATTAACTACTGTGTCCATTTTAATCTGTACATAAAGTGAAGATGTTAACTGTTTACTGTCTCCATTAATTTATGAAATCTGTAAATAACTTCTCAATTCACAAAATTCATGATATATCTTGTTAAACTCTGTCACTCTTTAAATGCTTGAGATTATGATTTTTCCAGCATACCACACATCCGGGTATTCAGTGCATACAGAAAATGTGCTTACTCTGTCCAATATGCAAAATGCAGAAATAGCATATTACTCAGAAAATTATCATAACTTTTGTAGTTCTCTTGTGGTTTCATTGATGAAGAAATTACACACTTCACTTTGTGCAATGTTCCAGGTTTAAGACAAGTTAAACTTAATCTACAGCATAAGTGAAATTATTTTAATTTCCACCAAAAAAAAAATTCAACACACCCCTCGTTTATAAAAAAAAAAAAAAATGAAAAAGAAAAAAAGCAGAAACAAATGAAGGTTAAAGTAAGGCACCTTCAATGGAAGTGAATGGGTCCGGAACATTCCTTTAAAGGCATTGTGTATTTTATCACACTCTGAAGATGCCTTTCAACATTTATTTAATTCAACGGCCCATCCACTTGTTTCTATAGGACTGTTTTTACTCTTAAGAACATGAGAGATGGATTATTCCCAGTTCTGCTGTACTTTTGTGAGGGGGAAATTTTCAGTGGTTATTGAATATCTGCTGAGCAAATGTTTGATGCTCATCTGCTTTTTAGAAAGTCACCTACAGCATGAACAAATACATACAAACAGGCCCACATACATGTAGACATGCACATGCATATACTGTACATGCAGATGCATAAATACAGCTATAATCAGAGATAAACAAGTCCTCATAATTCCCTTCCACATGTATGGCTCTCTCTCTCTTTAGAATATCAATAAGGAGATTTAGTTTCTTCTTCACAATCTGGCTACAGTAGGTTGTGGATAATGCTTCCTCTTAGTTTTGCTCCTCATGTTGTGGCCATTTGAGATTCTGGGGAATTGAACTCTCAGATCACAATGGTTTTCACAAAATTTGCAGTCAGTTCACTTTCAGTAACTGTGGATACAAGAAATTAAATTAAGATAAAAAATGGATGACTGGTTGTATTGGGAAAATGTTTGCATGTTTTAATCTAAAAAGCTTAATTTTGGTCTCATTCTTTGCCAAAATTACAAAATTCACATTACAACTTCAAAAGTATCTCTACAGTGTGCCATTCATCTGCCTCACTGAACTCAAAAGAATAAACGGAAAGACCTCCAGTCAAAATCATGGTGAAGGAAGTCCAGATACTTGTTTGGACAGCAGACCGTAAATGAATAGTTCACCCATAGTCATAATTTCAAAACCAGTATCAATTTTGTTCTTCTGTGGAACACAAAAAGAAAAGAGTGGCCAGGATGTTCTTCAAAAACTCACCTTTGTTCCATGAAAAAGGAAAGCCATTTGGAATGACATGAAGGTAGGTAAATAACGTCAGGATTTTCATTTTTGGGTGAACTATTTATTTGAAAGTTGAGGACATGAAAATAATCAGTGTGAGCAGGTAGATGTTTGAGTGTGTGTGTGTGTGTGGGCAGGTATAAGTGGTTTACGAGAACTTTTTTTTAGGTTACAAACTTGTAATTACAAGGGTATCATGCTATAAATGTGGTTTATGAGGACATTTCTGGTGTCCCCATAATTCAAATCACTTTAAAAACATACTAAACAATGTTTTATTGAAAATGTAAAAATTCAGAACGTTTTTTTGTGATGGTTAGGTTTAGGGTTAGGGTTAGGGGATAGAATCTATAGTTGGTACAGTATAAAAATCATTATGTCTATGGAGAGTCTTCATAATGATAGCTGCATCAACGTGAGTGTGTGTGTGTGTGTTGTCCTATCACTCCTTGCTGGGTGCACATCTGGGTTTTGTTTTGGGCTCATATTACTTAGTATTCTGTTAAGGCAGTGGCATACTGCAGGAGCAGGATAATTATCTTTGTAATGGAGAATAAGGCATGGCTGATGGACTGGGAGAGGCCTGTGATCTGATTAGCATCTCAAAGAGCCCCTTGTGCTGCTGTAATGATGCTTTTTTCATATGGTCCTTATAAACAGCAGTAATAGATGTGTCTGTATTTGTATCTATGAGGAGGTCAGAAACAGGTAAAGGATTCTACTGAATCACCATGACAGCCAAATGTGTTACTATTAGATTTGTTGTCTGATCAAACATAAGCCCATTGATCACTGAACAGATAGATAACCAGTGAAACCACCTGAATAAGTGATCTAAATCAAATATCTTTTTCTTTCTTTGTTGCTTAGAGCTGACTATTACTGGTGGGTCATTAATGTGCAGTATTTTAATGTCACTATATTATATGTTATATTGGATAAATATTAAACTCACAAATATGGAATATGGTAATTATTTTAGTTGTGTTTTATAACAATAAAATGAACATGGGGTGCATTTTAAATAACTTCACTTCTTTGACATTTGAGCTGATTTTACAATTTTTGCCCCTGGATTCACTAAATTCTACAAAGAAAAACTGGTTATTTATTTAGAAATATTCCAGGTTTTTCTAAAAAAAAAAAAAAAAAAAAAATATATATATATATATATATATATATATATATATATATATATATATATATATATATATATATATATATGAATTTTGTTATGAAATTGAAATACATAAATCTTAAATCTTTTTGTGTTTTTAGTTGCTTTGTCTCACTCAAACACATTTCATCCTGTTTGATAAAATTACAGAAATCAGTATGATAATTTTAACATTTCAAAAAAATATCAAAATTGCCTTCAAGTTGACACCCTCATGTACAGCATGGTTAACTCACAAACAAATGACTAATTGTTATTTTTGATTAAAAGTGATAGCTAAATTGGTTTAGAAAGTGGCATTAGTTCTGAAAAAAGGTCTAACATAATTTGTTGGCAGATGACACTTGCTTAGATACTTTGTATCTGATACAATGGCATTCGTACATTATTAAGTGTGACTTACATGTCGTTACTTTTTGGGGCATAGGTAGCAGGTAGATTGAATATTTATTGTGGCAAGGCGGAACCAAATTGTCCTGAAAGGAGCTGTCATTCTCTTGTTGTCTGCTCTAAAAAAAAAAAAAGTGGTATTAGAATGACTAAAAACTGCGATTGTCATAACAATCAAGTCTTTATCACTGAGTCAGCCATTGCAAAGCTTAAAATTGCCTCAATTGCACAACTCTGGACCAAATCATCAGACAATGTAATTTGCTTTATATTGTTTTGGCATTCTAAATTTTGATTGTTTTGGCATTCTAAATTTTGGAAATTATATCTGGGTCCCAGATTTGTGGTTTGCACAATCCTGTTTGATTACACCAACTAAATGCTGTTGTTGTCTTTCTGTGTGATTTCCACCCAGTCTGGATTTAATTGCAATCAGGGTTTGTTTTGCAGGGAAGGGAGTCAAAAATTAAAGCCTTTGTTCCACTCTTTTTCACTTGTTCCATGGTTTTGCCAAGAGCTGAACATTACAGACTATGCGTGTCTGTCACTGTATATTTTAGTATATTGCACCACTGATTATAAATAATCACACTGTAAATGATAAAGACAGCCATTCTGTGTGCATATAATGAAGAAATGTAAGCGATCAAACCAGGTCAACAACATTTTAAAAGCTTTTTCAAACTATTTCTATTCCGTTCTATAGATTTCTATAATTACATAGGCAGTATTGTACAAAACAAATTTTAAAAAATGCAAAAACACAAAAATATCTTGTTATCCTGTCCTCATATAATACAATGAATGAGAACAGAGGAAGTAAAATATTCACAACCTTTATTTTTCATAACAAAGAAATCCTTCTGGTGGCAGAAATCTACAAAGCACTGGGACTGGGTGCTGAAAGCCTCTCTATATATGGAAATTGTGAGGAAGAAATTATCTTCATCATTGACACGTCAGCTGCAAACCAAAACAGGGAAATAATTGGATTGGCTAGAACTGCCTGTTGCTGTTTGTATTGTAGGGGCAATTGACATTACAACAGGCCAAGCTTAAAACAAGTCAAGCCAGAAATTATATTAAGGAAGTTAATTGAATCTAAATAGAGAGATTCCATTTTGAAGGTGAAGTGACAAAGCCTTGGGATGTAAAATAACCATAAAATGACCACCTGCAAACTAGCACAACATACAACAGATAATGTGATATTTGCTGACAAATATGGGTTTTACTCTTACTGTCAGTGCCAGGACATATGTTTTTGGCAGACTGAGTGTCCATAGCACCACTTGAGGTACCAGTGCCTCCATGCACAAAAACTGGGACACAGTGGTCTCAAGTGGAGGTTGAAATGAAGCAGGACTTTTATTTGTTTCACTGATTGCAAAATAACCTATATATTCATGGTATTTTATTTACACGTACACTCACAGGCCCTGCTGAAAAGACCACCTAGCTGGTAGTCCAGTACAGCCATACTTTTCACCAGCATAACTTAGATGATGAACACCAGCATCCAGAACACAACATATGCTGGTCGATCAGCATACCAGCATCCAATGCAAGTCGAACAACCAACCAGCATCTCATGCTGGACACAACGTTTGCTGGTTGACCAGCATCTAAAACACCACACATGCCAGTCGACAAGCATACCAGCATCCCATCCTGATTAACCGACACACCACAATCCCATTCAGCTCAATCAGAACACCAGTGTCCAAAACAAAACACGTTCTGGGCAACCAGCATTACAGCATCCCATGCTGATCAACCAATTCACCAGCATCCCATTGTGTTTAACCAGCACACCAGCATCCAAAACACAACTTATACTGGATGACCTGCATACCAGCATCAAATGCTGATCTACCAACACACCAGCATCCCATTCTGGTCAATCAGCACACTAGTGTCCATAACAACATGTTATGGTCGACCAGCATACTAGCATTCCATTCTGGTCATCCAGCATACCAGCTCAGAATGCAAAACAACACATTTGCTGGTTTTCTAGCAAGAATAGTCACCCCAATATATCATGTGCCTTAACAACAAAAAGTAATCTTATTCTGACTGTCCTTTAAGTAAAGGAGAACAGCATCCTTAGGCAGTTTGATATCCCAAATGGGATGTTATTAACTTGTGTAATCTCAAAATGGAATAAGGCCCAAAAGGATAAAGATATTGACCTAAGACTCAAATATCTGCATGTCATATATATATTTGCAAACCACCTTTGGTCCAACACTTGGTGGGAAGATATAAAATGTTAGTATGCTAACTGGTCAAGGGCACTATCAAGCCAATCATAGATATTTAAATGCATATAAACAATACAAATTATATTATATTGTAAGCAATAAAAGACATATTGTGCTCTTGCAAATAGTATTGCCTGCACTCTCTCCTCTCTCTCTCTCTCTCTCTCTCTCTCTCTCTCTCTCTCTCTCTCTCTCTTCTCACACACACACACAAACACACAGAGTGTGTCCTGGCATCAAGAATCACTTGTTATAACCCAAAGGAAACATAATTAGTTTATCTAATCAACATGTTTTGCAGAGCTGAGAAACAAACAGCTGTTAACTGGGCAGCGAATGAGCATGGATATTAAAATATGATAAATATTTTCTGCTCTGACAGAATTTTATTTGCTTCTTGATTTACTGTTACTAGGCTTCCACACCAGATCTGGGTCAGGAAATTACCACCCAAACATAATAAACATAGTTTTCCTGAATTTATATACAGTCCATCTAGAACGGAATTCTGGGCTCTCTATCGATATCTGTGGTTGAAACATGAAATTGCAAGTTAGAAGCAGAGGAACATTATTTTGTTTTTAATGTCAGCTGTGCTTTGGTAGTTCTGTTCTGCATGAATGAATCAGATGGTGGATGAATCTGCACAGATGAATCTGATGGAACCCTGAAATTTCCCACCAAATTTAGCCTGACAGCTCTGAATGTATGTAGGCTTACTGTAGTAGCCCAGAGTAAGGCAAGAACATGGTTGTGAACAGATTTTGTTTTTTTATGTACCAGCTCAAAAATGGTGAGTTCATTTCTTAGAAAATTGTATTAAAAAGTTTATTATTCAAACTGTGGTTGATCATGACAACCTGTGTTTAGTGGTAAACCAAAACATCTCTTGAATCCGGTAATGGAGGAAAGCCGATGAGCTTGTATCAGCTATAAACTGATGTGCTCAATTTAAATTCCTAATAGAGATGTACTGGCTCCCTGTCTGGTGTTTGTTTTCTGTCTGTGACGTATATTGGCTAAAGCCAGAGGACAGGTTTTATTTTACATATCTGCTCTGAAAAACAGTTTGTGGTCAGATATTGAGAAATTAGGTTGTCATCATTATCCCTGAGCAGAGATATACTGTAAGTGATAACACAAATACACACATATACACCCACATAGAATGACCAGTGAAACAAAATAGTTGTCTATGGTCACAGCCAAAGCAGAATAGGATAGGATACAGTGACAAAACACACACATACACACACAAACACACATGTTGCACTAAGGCAGATTGGAAAGGAGATAAAGTCATATTCCTGTTGCTATAAGTAAAAGCTCACTGGCCAGCCATTTCACACCCTCACCTTAACTAATACTTTTATAGCTGAGGTCATTTATTCCCTCACCCTCTTTCTTTCTCCTCTCTCTCTCTATCTGCAAAGGTCATTTTCACTCTCTCTTTCTATTGTCCACTTCCTCATCCTGTCTCTTTCAACATCTCTCTTTTTCCCTTCACATTTTCTCCTTATCTCTGTTTTCCTCCCTCCTTTGCCCTAAACATACAGGCAAACAGGTTCATACAAACACGTGTACATATGGTTAGTACTGTATGTATTAACAAGGTTATGATTTAGTATAAGCTTGCATAAACCCTATTGAAGCCTATATCACCACTGAATTGAAGCTTAATGCATTGATTTGCATTACATTGGTATTTTATTTGTAGAATGTGAAGTGTCTTTTTGAAAAATTATTTTATTAAAAATGAAGTATTATAAATATGTGGGGGTGTGGGAGGTCACACAAACAGCCATTTGCAGTAACAAAGAACCCAAAATACATTAGTTTTCAACAAAAGTTGGCAATCTGTGGCAATATGATTGACATAGACTGTTGGCAACACGATACATTTAAGTAGAGTTCAAATTTATGCAAATGTGCAGTGACAATGTGGTGACCACAAATGGGAGTACAAATAGTGATGCTTACACAATCCACTGCCTGATGAAGTTGCATACAGCAATTGGAACCAAAAGTATAGCAAATTGGCAATCTCCATCAATTTAATCAAGTAATGGAATCACAGATATACCAAAATGATCGCACAGGGAATCTACATGCTATTTCTGAATTTTTTCCCACCCAAATTAGGACTGTATGTGCTGAATTCCAAACAGACAGTTCATGCCTTAAAAATCACCCACTCTGCGCCTTTGACATCACATCCCTTTTAACTCCAGTAAGCCAGATTCTACATCTGCACAGAAGTAAAAGAGCACTGTTTTGGTCTCTGTATTGTAAGGGTTAGGTTGAGGGTTTGAGTTAGGTTTAGGAGTATATTAATGTAATTACTAAAATATTTCCAGAAATCAAATGTGCTGTGCCTTTCATGACACATTTATTCAAAGAAGTTTACCAAAAAACTCAGTTTTGGTCTCAGTACTGTTGTGCATTCGCAAGGCTGTAGTTTCAGTTTTGGCCACTGGCTGGGCTTTTCAGCCATTTGGACAGAAGATTTTAGCAGAAAAGACAATTGACCTTTTGTTACTGAGTTTCCTGTGCAATCCATCTGGATAAACAATACTGTGGTACAGGACAGAATCCAGTCTAATCTCATGAAAATTATATGACTGTGGCAACAGTTTTACAAAATTATATTACGTGGTTCATTACACAAATCACTGCAGTTGCCAAGTGAAAATGTCCACTGAGTGGCACTCAATGTGTGTTAAAGGGATAGTTCACCCAAAAATGAAAATCCTCTCATCATTTACTCACCCTTATGCCATCCCAGATCTGTATGACTTTCTTTCTTCAGCAGAACACATTTGAAGAAAAACAGAAAAATATCTCATGCCAACGCGATTACGTCACACGCTCATACTGCTGCTGCTGACCGGAAGCATTGATTTATAGTTAAACACAGTGGTGGACTGGCTGTCGGGATCACCGGACGTTTTCCTGGTGGGCCGCTGTGTAATTTGGGCGGCCCATTGCTGCGCAAGTACCGGACCATCCTACAGGCGATATAGGCAGTCGCCCTGGGCTCCAACATGCCCACGCAGACCCCATTACAATGTGAATATTAAAAAATAAAATTTGTAAGGTACAGCCAATACAATGGGTTTTATTTTGTAAAACTGATATTACTTTTATTTTGATAATACTTACACTTCATAGTGCATTTCCAGATGTGCATGTTAATTCCATATCTCGGGTGGACCTGATTATTTGACATACAAATCACAATAATGGTGAAAACCAAAGACAACATATAAGTATAAGATGAGCTCTGAATAATCACAAAATGACAAATAACTGCAAATTACAACAAATACAATAAAAGCAGCATATACACTGGTGGCCAAAAGTTTGGAATAATGTACAGATTTTGCTGTTTCAGAAGGAAATTGGTATTTTAATTCACCAAAGTGGCATTCAACTGATCACAAAGTATAGTCAGGACATTACTGATGTAAAAAACAGAACCATCACTATTTGAAAAAAAAAGAAAAAGAAAAAGAAAAGTAATTTTTGATCAAATCTAGACAGGCCCCATTTCCAGCAGCAATCACTCCAACAACTTATCCTTGAGTAATCATGATAAATTGCTAATTTGGTACAAGAAAATCACGTGCCATTATATCAGACACAGTTGAAAGCTATTTGGTTCGTTAAATAAAGCTTACCATTGTGTTTGTTTTTGAGTTGCCACAGTATGCAATAGACTGGCATGTCTTAAGGTCAATAGTAGGTAAAAAATGGCAAAAAAGAAACAGCTTTCTCTAGAAAGTTGTCAGTCAATCATTGTTTTGAGGAATGAAGGCTATACACTGCTTGAAATTGCCCAAAAAAAAATGAAGATTTCACACAAAGGTGTACATTACAGTCTTCAAAGACAAAGGACAACTGGCTCTAACAAGGACAGAAAGAGATGTGGAAGGCCAGATGTACTACTAAACAAAAGGATAAGCACATCAGAGTCTCTAGTTTCAGAAATAAATGCCTCACATGTCTTCAGCTGGCAGCTTCATTGAATTCTAACTGCTCAACACCAGTTTCATGTACAAAAGTAAAGAGAAGATTCAGGGGTGCAGGCCTTATGGGAAGAATTGCAAAGAAAAAGCTACTTTTGAAACAGAAAAACAAAAAGAAAAGGTTAGAGTGGGCAAAGAGACACAGACATTGGACAACAGATAATTGGAAAAGAGTGTTATGGATCTTAACCCCATTGAGCTTTTGTGGGATCAGCTAGACTGTAAGGTGCGTGAGAAGTGCCCGACAAGACAGCCACATCTATGGCAAGTGCTACAGGAAGCATGGGGTGAAATGTCACCTGAGTATCTGGACAAACTGACAGCTAGAACGCCAAGGATCTGCAAAGCTGTCATTGCTGCACGTGGAGGATTTTTTGATGAGAACTCTTTGAAGTATTTTTTTTTTTTTCATTTTTTTCAAATTCTAATAGTAATTTTTCACGCTATTAATATCCTGACTATACATTTTGATCAGTTGAATGCCACTTTCGTGAATACAAGTACCAATTTCTTTCCATGAGAGCTAAATCTGTACATTATTCCAAACTTTTGGCCACCAGTGTATAAAATCTGCAAACAGTAAAGCTATGAGCAGTACATAGTCATTTGCATAATGTCTTCATACCGCAAAGCATTAGTGGGTGCTGAAGTGCGACTTGCTGAATAATGCTCACGTCTGATAAAAATGCAGAAAATAACTCATGAAAAATTTTACTATGTGGCTATTTGAGTCTCTGAGGCTTACTTTGTTTAAAGGAAAGCAGAAAAAGTGCTTGTCAAAGCATAGGGCTTTTTATTTTTTTCAAGAATAATTTGGGGAAGGAATTAAAACACTACAGATATAAAGATGCAACAAACTCACTTGTGAAAATATGAGCAATTAATCTGCAAAATATCTGCAAAGTTCTACACTTTAAGAGGTATGTTTATTTTGTTTTACATATATTTATATTTGTTTATATTTATTTATTGTAATGATGAGTCAGTGGAGTTGAGATCCATATGCAGCTTTTAATAACAATAAATGTAGTAATACAGTCAGGCAGGGGTCAATCACCAGCAACAGTAATATCCAAGGTAATCCAGAGAGGTAGACAATAAAGAGGCAAGAGGTCAGGGCAGGTGGCAGACAATCACAGGTTATTTCCAGGTAAACAAGGCAGTAATAGTAGGCAGGCAGCAACGGGTCAAAACAGGGTGAACAGTCCAGGATCATACACAGGTAATGCAATAAACACAGAGAACGCTCAGAAATGTCAGCCAGGGAAAAACAAGACTTCGCAATGAGAGAGAGTGTGAGTCTTAAATAGCTGAGTGGATTGGAATCAGGTGAACAGGTAATCATTGATAGGTATGGGGATTATGGGAAATGGAGTCCAGAGAGTTAAAGTCAATCACCAGGTGATGGAGCCCTCTGGTGGTGAGCGGGAGGAACAACAAAGGCGGGATTCATGACAGAGCCAAGGAGATGCAGAGCATGATTGGCATTGTAGTTCTATAGAGTGTGAGGCCAGAGACTATTTAGCAGAAAGAGACAAGTCACTTCTATTTAAATGAATGGGAGAAATTGGAATGCCCAACCAAGAAGCTCTAGCACCCAATTGTCAATGGACATAGAATGGAAGCCCCACCTTGTAGGTAAAAGAGCCAATCACCTTTTAGATACAAATATCAACTCGCTAGCTCATGTGCATTTCATGTTTTCAAGTAATATGAGGTCAACATTCAGTTGAGTGAAACGTGGTTGATTCATGTGTTAATACACACTGCATTAAAAAATCAGTAAATGCATTCAGGCAGAGGGATTAGAAGACTAGTCTTCCACTGGACATGACATGATACACAGGGTGAAATACTCACTCAATTCACTGACTTATGCAGCAGAACTGCTCCGTGTTACAGCTCCTCTTAACTGGGAGAATGGGATGAGAAAAGACTCTGGATCAGTGGCTCTGAGCAACGTTCTAGATCAACTGTGTACACAGAGAAATTGTCTTAGTTTAGAAAAATATTCTAAATTTTTGTTTTAAAATAAACAAGTAGTTTTAATTTCATTCAAGTTGTATCAAGTTGTATGCCTTTTGAAGTTGTGGCATCTGTAAGCACCGTGGATCAACTCAAAACAAGTGTGCACTGAGTGAAAAATATTATTTAAGACTTATTCCTTGAACATGTTAGACTGGCATTCCCCACTGAATTTTATCCTGACTTCTGAAGAACATCTTAAGTTGTCTCTGACACTGTCGATGGGCACAGCACATGTTGACAGATATGATGCAGGTTCAAGTGTTGGACTTAGCTGCTTTAGGTAAGACAGTGGTTATTCTTCATTATTCATATTGGCTGCCATGTTGATGGAAAAACAAATCATGCATATTCATGTTATTGATTTTTATTATAAATATGATGTGAAGACCTAATTTCTAAATATCTGTTTGTTTACTATGTTGTTTTGATATGAGTGTTGTGCAGTAGCTAGCATGACCGGTAATGTCTCTTGTATGCAACGCATGGCTTATTTGTATTGAATGCATAGCACTGCAGAAGAGAAAGTGGCTGTAAGAAAAAAGTAACGCAAAGTAACGCAAAAGTAAAGTAACGCTTTACTTTCCATAAAAAATAACTTTTTAATTAATTAAGTTACTTTTTTAAGGAGAAACGCAATATTCTAACGAGTTACTTTTAAAAGTAACGTTACCCAACACTGTCTGGGATGGCATGAGGATGAGCAAATTATGAGAGAATTATGAAAATGAACTAACCCTTTAAATGTTCTTCCAAACAGATGAGGGTTAGACAGTTAATGCTCTATCTATCTATTTTTACTGAAGAACTGACAAGATGTCAAGGTGGTTTGAATGTTTTCATCAGACTCAACTACATATCATCACAAATGCTGATTGTAATCCATAGTGTTTCTGTCACTAAGTGTTTTTCCAGACTAAAATGAAGTCAGAAAGTGGAGGCACAACAGTCTGTTTTCATTGAACGTAATTTCTTTACTCACTGAAAGCTGCATATGGACATATGTGTTCTACAGCAAGCCTTGCGGGGATATATACACAATCACACACTTTCACAAAAGTTTAAGTTACTCTGTGAATCGTATCCTAAATCAATAATTTCAATTGTTTGTGTTTACACTGTATTCCTATTGATATTCCAGCGAGCTCCACTTGACAGGGAGTCAGAGAGAGAGTTGCGGTGAGTTGGTATGTCTGTCCCTCCTCCAGCATTCGTCAAGTGTGTAATTTCTCCGACTGAATAGAGCGAGATCTCAGCAAAATATTTGGCAAGTTGCTAAAGTCCAGGTTGGCTGAATCTGTTGCAATCACACTCTAATTGATTTGCAATGGTGGGGGCAGCTATTTCGTAAATATTTGACTATTCATGCCTTTATGGTAGATTTCTTTAAAAAAAGGTATATACAAAGACGATTGCCAAGCGATGGTCAATTACTGTTCTTGTCCTCAAGAGTTTAAAGCATTTTTGAAGAGAGAAGGAAGGAAAGAATGAAAAAAGAAAGGCTAAATGGGTAACTGGATTGAGTGCGGAGGCTGACTGCTCATTACTGTGAAAGGATTTTTCACAGCATTGGTTGATGATTTCTCATTCCTTTGGTGACACAAACTGCTTCTTTCTCTCACACTTTCTCTCTTATGCTCACCAATGACAAAGAGATAAACAAATAAAATAGGAATGCTAGGTGTAAAATGACAAGGGAAAATGCTGTGTCCATTATTCATGGCCTACAACAAGCTGAAACCAAACACATCTGTGCTCATTAACCTAACATTGCCGTTTCTGCCCGACCATCCCCTTCTTGAACTGTTGTCATTGTTGTCGTTGTCATTGTTGCATGAAGTGGAGAGGCTAGCTGGTGCCGTTTTTAATTGTCATTGTTTTGCAATTGCTTTCAGAGTGTTGTTGTTGTTGTTGTCATATTATAATGAGCTGGAGAAGGCATGTAGCTTACTGGATGACGTTAATGAGGGAACTTTCGCCTTTTCCTGCCTTCAAACAGAGGACAAGACTAAAAATACCGCATCTAGAGAAAATACAGGAAAGCAAAAGGAAATAAATACATTTTTTGTATACTTCCACCTTCAAAAGCACCACAAAAGACTATGCAGGGATTTGGGCAACAATTACATTGTTTTCAGACAAGGGAAAAACAAACAAAAGATTGCTGTAAAACTTCTTTTACATGTGCATAAATACATGCATGACTGGTGTACTTTGATAGGGTAAAATAGGGTGGCAGACCTTTCCAGCCTAGTGCATCTGTCTCTTTCCTCTCTCCATGCCTCCGCCCTCCCACGTCCATCAGGTTAATTTGATCGAGCCTGGGTAATCATATCAAATTTAGAATCACAATTAAAGCTGTCAACCTGCCTCTCTCCTCTCACCACTTCACTCTTCTCACAGCACTGTCTGACATGTGAATACGCCAATCTGCATGGCAATGCTGTAAAACTAATCTGTATCTATCTATCTATCTATCTATCTATCTATCTATCTATCTGTCTATCTATCTATCTATCTATCTGTCTGTCTGTCTGTCTGTCTGTCTGTCTTAGCAGTAGACAGGCCAGTGTATTGCATAATAACAGTCATTGAATTTCCACTCTGGATAAATGATATACAAGCTTTGTTCTAATACAAACTCTCAGTATAATAGAATCTAGATTGAAATCTAAGCCAAATGAAGGAGCAATGAAAAAATCTGTTGGTTTTGTGATTTCATAAGCCATAGGTGTTCCTGAGGCCATTTTAATACAGACCGTAACTTATAGGCCTAGGGATAAAGTAAATCATCAGTAGCTTTGCCTGCCAACACTGAGCTGAGCTTAATAGGCTAACAGAGACTTCATACAATCTAACCATTTGAATCCAAATTTACCCAATAAAATCAGCTAAAATTTGTCCAATATGGTCATTACTGAATCAATATACTTCAAGCTGGTTTCAGTGGTGGGCCAACTGTGGAAAGGAACTTTAGGGGAGGGTACTATTGAGATAGCATGTGAGACAAAAAAGACAATCTCTTTCTTTTCTTCCTCGGCTTGGCCTTCCTCCATTCCCTTCACAACCTGCAGGATAATTGTAAGACTCAACAGCAAAGCCTCCTCCTATCTCAGGCCTCCCGCATATTAAGTCTCCACCATCCTCTCTCTCTCCTCCTCCACAAGAAAACTCAGGGACAGGCCTTATATAGCAGCTTTCTTACCCTTGGCTGGTGAAAAGCTCCGTTCTCCTCATGAAGTATTTGGACATTTTTTGTTTAAGAATGAAATCCTGATAACGCCAAACTATGGCACATTTTCCATTGCAACAATAGTGCATGAGTCATCTGTTTGTCTCTCTGTCCCTACTAAAACGCTTCCTGAATTAGAAGTGTGTAGGCTTTACTGGTTGTTTAGATCAGTGTTACTATCAGAAATAATTAATAATTATTTCTTTAGTTATTAATTAATATTTAAATTAATTAATTGAATCTAACTCATTGAAACCTCATATGGGGCTCCAGTAAATGTAGTGCGCTACATTTAGAAGCAAGTTTGGTTATTAGCAATAATTAATAATTATCAAAGATAATTATTAATTATTTAAATCAATAGAACATTGATGAGAATCAGTGTTAGCTTTTTTAATCCTTTAAATCAACAATTATCAAAGATAATCTTTAATTGTTAACATCACTGAAACATTCATTAAAATTAACACTAGCTTATTGATCATTCAAATTCAACAATCATCAAAGATAATTATCAATTATCAAAAATCAGCAGAATATTAATAAGGATTAACATTGACGGGGCACCACCCTGGAATCAGGGACTAATAACCAGATAGTAAAACAGTCTCAATATTAGATTGTTTTCTTAGGAAAATCGACATCCGAAGAATATAGATTTTCGGGGAAAAAAACAATGAATGAAGGTTTGAATCCGAGCACTGACATCCCGTCAGCATGACACAGGCGTATGCAAAACAAACCAAAACTCTTCTCTTTGTAATATAAACAAAGTTTATTTATGCAGTAATATCAATTAATAATTAATACAATGCAGTCAATAAACTTCCGACTTACAACTACAAACTAAACAGTGATATGATTAGATATGGAAATAAAAATAATCCTATAACACATAAGGTGTGTGTGTGACAGTGTGTGTGTCTGTAAGGAGGAACGTGCACAAAATGGCGGACATGACTCTCGTGGAGAGTATGTCACGCGAGACTTCTGGCCAGGGAATATGACCGCGAATGCGGGCGGAGAGAAACCAGTCAATGGAGTCTACCAGTTACCGCGTGTATTCGCTTGTACGATAGCTTAGGGACAAAGCTGGGCTTTAGCATTAAGCTATCTAGGAGCCAAAAATGTGTGCCAGAATGTTTGTGAGGGGTCGCGTGTGTGTGTGTGTGGTTAGTACAAGAGAGAGAGAGAAGTGACGGCCCTAAAGCCAATTTCACGATCGTGGGAGAGAAAGCAGCTGTTAGTTCATCGCTCAGAGACGCAGTGGACGGCTCATAAACAGTCCTGCGTACTTTGACTCTTTAATGGATGAACTCAGTTTACCTGTCTCACCCGCGATGGCGAAATTGCACAACAGTCCAATCTGGTTGGACCAAAATACAGCAAAACAAATTTGTGATAATTAATACCCTGAGTATTAATAATGAGCGGACATGGCGGTCCGTAAACTGTACAAGCAAAAACCTTGAAACACAAGAATAACACACTATAATATTCTATCTCTGCCCAGACGTAAACCTCTTACTTGAATCGCATGAGGACACAGGTAGAATGTGTTTTCCTCCATCATTTAACTCTGACCCGGTTCCTTGAGGCTCGGGTGATGACGGGAGGCCGTTTCCTCGCTCTGTCGGCGGGCGGTACGGCTGTTGATTTTTGGCAGGCTGGCGGAGAACTCAGAAATGTCGACTTGATTGAAGATGGAAGAGAAATCTTTAATCTCTTCACTTCTGCAGGCAAACGGATGAAGACGTGGTTTGCTCGGCGGTCTTCTTCGGATCCGTTAGAGCGTTCGGTTGAACACAGAGTAATCTCAACTCGTCCAGCGAGATGGAGCTTGTATGGCTACAGTTTCAAGTCGGACGTTACTTCCTTGTGCCACGAGGTTGCACATGAGAGCAGCGATGAGCTGCGTCCACACACTGCAAGCAAAGTTGCTGGAAGCAAATCCTGGAAGCATTTCAGAGGTATTTCAACTCCTGATGATGTCATGGTTTGAGGGAAGTTCTGTTGTGTGCCTCATCCAATAGGAGTTGAGAGTTCGATCCTTTAGTGAGCAAGGCTTCATGGGATTTGTAGTCTTTTTTGGACTCCCTTTGTTTGATTTTGGCACGATTTTTATCAGTATAATTTACGACTTGGTATGTGGGGGCTTGAGTTAGGTTTTTACGACTGTGTTAGGCCTGCCTTTGTCTTCTATCTGAATACATGAGGCCCAACAAGTGTAAAGTAGACATATCATGGAAGCAGGATATCCCTTGCTGTTTTGAATCCAAAAGAGTTGATGTACTTTATACATTAATGTTGAGAATGCAAAGCTCACTCCCATATGACTGTCTACATTTTTTATATGTTCTGTATTCTAAATAACAGAAGGTTAGCCACTTGTAACAGAGGTAATTAACAAACAGAAGCCTTAAAGATATAGTTCCAAAAAATCAGAAGGAGGTTGGGAAATGATCATGTAAAACTAAATTACAATTGTTAAAAAAAATAAAATGTAGAATGTGGCCTCGTTAAAGAGATAGTTCATCCAAAAATAAAATCTCAACAACCTCTCATAGAATTCACAAAAATCATGACTACAATTGTACTACTTTATAAACACAAATTTTTGGCACTATTACTCACACACTGGACTGTTCTGATATCGAAACACTTTTACACTAATGCATCATTTGAAAAACAATAAATGTTAAAGATTGCATTACAGACTTGGCTACATTTAAACACTTATTTCTAGGTGAATAGCATCCGCTGTAGCACATCTGATAAATTGTTGGACTTTGAAGACCAGTCAAGCATGCAAGCTGACAAGTGAGATGAGAGTGTCATAGAAGTGGCACAAAATGACGTGGTTGCTTCAGAAAATGTGCTTTTCATTTCACATATTGTTTTTTGGACACTGTAGGTTAGGTTCAGGTGTTGGTTTAAGGTAAGGATGTCTGTAACACATTTTATTTTATATCACTATTGGTTAGGTTTAGGTTCAAGTTTTTGATCAGGGAGGAATGTTTTACTCATTTAAACCTCAATATTCACCTTAAAACCATTTCACTGACTTTTTATTCTGTATCAATCAGACAGGAAATTCATGAGCTCACATGCCAGCTTGTTTCATTAAGCCAGTGCTCTGCAATTAACATGCATTTTTGTTCTCTCCAGTCTACCTCTAGTGGAAGGTTGCCTGGGTAAATGTTTTGTGCTGAGGACATAAATATGATGACGCATTACCTCCTGCTAATTAAACTGAACAATCAAAGAGCACTGCAGATATTTTAGTCCAAATAAATGAAACCATCCAGTCATTTCTTCTCCCCTGAGATTTAATTAAATAAACAAAAACATTCAAGAGGCATATCTTTATCTGTATTAGAAAAGTAAAAATGAAACTTAATTCAGTTTAAAACTTTAATTGTAAAGTAATTATAGGAAAATATAGGTGAATGGAGGGATTTGCACAAAGAGAAAGACGATGTAACTAACTGGAGAGGACAGTGGGTAAAATGACAGTGACAGTGATCAGTCTGTTTGAAGATCAGACTTTACAGTAATTAGTACTGCAGTAAAATGAATTTTCTTTCTTCATGAGATGAATACACAAACAGGAAATTGTTGGGACATACTGTGCTGTGGGAAAAGTTAAAGAAAAGTAGGTGAAATGTATTTTTGTAGAACATATGAGGACATACCAATAGTGGATTGGCATTTCACCAATGCTGATACATAAATAAATGGCAATATAATTAAACAAATGTCATTTGGAATGTACATTTAAAATAGTTTGTACAGTTACAGATATTTATGTTAAAAGAGATTAGACACATTTTCTTAAAACTGACTTAAAATTGACTCATTTAGACTATGATCTGTCCTGTGACAGACTGGTTTGGCTCAGCGACTATGCTCAGTTACAGTAAAAAAAGAGTGAGACTATTTTATAATCCTTTTTTTTTTTTTTTTTTTCTTGCCATGATCGCCTTTGGCTTGCTCAGTGGGGGTCTAAATACAAATATTATTTACTAATTAAGGCACAATCTACAATCACATTTTTATCATATAGCACAATGATGACTAAGACGTTACAGAGTTATTTTCTGTTATAGCATAATTTCCTGTACAGCTGCTTTGAAACGATGTCTGTTGTGAAAAGCGATAAACAAATAAAAATGACTTGACTTAAAAAAAAAAAGCAGGTAATTTTCCATGTTGTCGTAGTTACTATGTTTTGGATTTGTAGGACAAATACATCTCGTTTCAAAGCAGCTTTACAGAAAATCATGTCTTATTGTTTTGTTTTGTTTTCTTAAATTGTATCACCTTCAATCACATTACAGATTAATCACAGTAATCACGTTACTAATTACCTTGCTTTTACTTTCTGAAACACTTTTCACAGAAACAGTTTTGTTTTTCCACACAACTAATTCAAAATTATTTCTATATTTTTTCCTTGCCCGTTGTTGCAAGCCCTTTTGCCCAACTGTCACACAAACACAAAAAGATGTACATAGAAACAGATGAATAATATTAAAAATAATATTATTTTAGAAATATGTATAACCCAAGTAATTTACTTAAAATTAATTACCTAACTTGAAAGTCAGTAACTGTAATCTAATTACGGCCAACACTGGACCACAGAAAATTTTCATGGGGTACACTTATCACAGCACTGCACTGTGGAATAGCAGACCTTGAAGCGTTTTCTCTCTCTCTCTCTCTCTCTCTCTCTCTCTCTCACACACACACACACACACACACACACACACACATTTGTGCAGATATCCTTATGAGGACTCTCCATAGACATAATGATTTTTATACTGTACGAACTATAGACTCTATCCCCTAACCCTACCCCTATATTTTCAAAAAAACATAGTTATTATGTTTTTTTTTTTTTTAAAGCGATTTGAATTATGGGGACACTAGAAATGTCCTCAAACCACATTTATAGCATAATACCCTTGTAATTACCAGTTTGTAACCTAAAAAAATTTCCTCGTCCTCCACAGTCCTCCACACACACACGCGCGTGCACTGAGCATTCGAAGGCTCCCTGATGCCATGAGAATCATTATATCATTCCCTGTTGTATGCAAGACTCTTATCTGATTTGTGCTCTCTGTGTCCTGTCTATGCTGAACAAATCTAGCAGACAGACATCAGTAACAGTCCAGTGGCCATTTAGCCTACATGGACTCTCAGAGAACATGAGAGGATTGTGTAAAGACAGTGTGGGAGAGCTTATAAGGTTCTTTAAGACAGGAGTGAGGTGTTTTGGGAAATGCTAGCTTGTAATTTGGCATAATGTTCTTGATAATGCTTCTGTTTTGCTTCTTTCTGTAGGAGCTGTTCTTCCAGACTTGGTTTTGATTTATGGAAGTGTTTTCCTTGCCACTCTTGTGTAGTTTTAAAATATGTTGCATATGTTTATTTAAGCTTTCTTTGATATGGAGCCAGAAATATGACAAAACGATTTGAATTAGAATTGTGTAAATTTGAATTATAGTCTTTTGAAATTGAATTTGAATTATAAGTGATTTCACAAAATGTAATATTATGTGGCATTTTAAATAGGTTCGAATTTTAATTTTTTAAACTCCAATCCTGGACATTTCATATTTAACAAAACTGATTTGTTTTTTATGGCACAATTTTATAAATATGTATTTTCAAACGGTGAATTTTTTGTTCTGAATTCTTAGACTGTAAATACACAGTTTTTAAAAATACAGCTTCAAATTTTCAAGATGAAGAAGAAATTCGGAACACCAAATTCAATATTCTAAAATTCAAACCACAGAAATTCAGAACGTACAGAAAGTGGGTCAGAGATCAAGCTTCCGTGTTCCACAGGGAAGAGTAGAGGGTCTCGGAAAAGTCGAACGGAGCATTTCGGCCAATTACAGGTCGAGGTGCAATAATTATCTGGCGCGAGCATGATTCAAAAGGTCACCATTCTGACCATGGACCGCACAGAGGTAAGTGGTTCTTAAACTTTTATGATTTATATTTATATGTTAGGTTAGCATTCTGTTTTAGTGTAAAGTATATTTAGTATGAAAGTGATTAGTATGCGTAAGAGTAAGCATCACACATAACTCAATAATGAATTAATTCTGCTTCATTCTGTGATCGGAATCCACATCAGATCCAAGTCAGATGTTATTTCAAACACTTGCTGGTGTTTATGAGTGCGTTTTGAGCTCAAGACATGAACATCACAAATGATTATTCAGATGTGTGTGATTTATCAGGTGTGATTACATTATATGATTAATTTCCCCTTAATATCATGCAAATTGTAGGCTTATTGTAAGGCATTTAATGGCTATTTTACACACCGAACTCCAACTAATGTTACAAACACAGCTGGATGACTGTCATGCTCACACAGAGAAAAAAAAAAAGATGTGTTTTTAAAAAATCGAGCATGAAAACATTCTAATAGATCCCAAAAACAATATCAAGACTTGAGAAAAAGGGCATAATAGAAAAACAAGATAAAATTATTCTGCTTCAACTGTGAATGTGTTTACAGGACAGTGAAGTTGTCAGATCAGCCAGGCACCTGCTATCTTTGCTGACTTAAGGCAGTGCAGCTGGTCCCAGTCAGGATAATGCCAGGTTTTTGTGTATATTTTTTAATTGTATTATGTAAAATGATAGTTTGTGAGAAATGAAATGCCTGTTATGTATATGTATTTGTGCACGCATTTATTGTTTTGTATGTGTTTTGTAGTTATAATTACTGAAATATTTTATATGCATTCCATGGTTCAGCCTCCATAGGCAGCACACTGTTCAGCAGAGTGCCACCATCCAAACTGAGATGACCAGGTTTTGCAACTAATTTATTGATTTTATTTCATACTGACAAAAAGAAATATGCAATAATAAACAGAATACCATAGTGAATGTTCCGTAAATAATAATTGACATACCCATGTTATAATTGAAACCATGCTGAAGCCTCTGTATAACAGTTGACAAGAAGTGTCTAGTTACTCCTTCACCAATGGCAGCATCCCCTGAAAGTTACAAAAGTTTACATCAACTGTGCAAAAATGTTGTATGAAAATCATTGTGTCATCATTTACTCAACCTCATGTTCAGCACAAAAAAAGATGAAAATACTGAAAATACAGACATATGTAGACAAGATCTTGACTAAGTCAGGCAATGGGTCTAATAGTAAGGTTGAAATATCTTAACTGAAACAAATTTTTCGGCAGCTTAGTATGTCACATGAAAACAAGGAACATGGTGTGGAGGCAACACTGGGCTAGAAATGCCACTGACTAAATGCAGTTATACTTGTTTAATAGCACCTTGGAGTTTGCACTTCACAGGGCATGCCCATTCTATGCTGTTTTGTTTGTAGAATGCAACAAGTTCTCTGTCTTGATCTTCCCTGTCCATCCTCACATCCATGGTCATCAAGAGGGGCTTTCCAGTCTCATGTTGGCAAATTATTTCCTTAGTGTATAAGGATGCTGCACTATTTTTATCTGGTTCAATTTTCCAATCTGCAAAAAACATATAAACAACATGTATACACTTCAGCTGAAGCCAAATATGTATTCTACTACTTTAGTGTTACATCTCATACATTATTATGCTAATCAGTTCCATTTCAAAACTTTTTCAGAAAAAAATGCATACCATAATTCATGCTTGTGGCTTCAGCTGCATTTGAATGATCACCGGTATATGTCATGGGCATGAAAACTCCAGATGTGGATGGTTCTTCCATAGATGCATTTAATTCCAGAGGTTGTATGCTTACATTAAAACACACCAACTTTATTACCATACTTTCATGCAATGATGAAATAAGATGCCTTTATGAATTAATGACCTCAAAAGTTCTAAATGAATTGGACACTCATCATTTTAATATAAAACATAATATTCAATTCATATTTGTAGTGAAGAAGACTTGATGCAATACTAACAGCACACACAATAGAAATATACAATATGTGACCAGTGAGTCTTTTGTGCACTATTAATAATTTAATTGTCAAACAAAATAATTTTCCTCACCTGTCACCTTTGCAAAAACTTGCGTGAATCTCTATCACATCAAGAGGCATTTCATTTTGACAGATGGGGCAAGTTGCCTGGAATAAACACAAAACAAAATAAAAAGAGAGAGAGAGAGATCTTAACATTTTCTAGCTATTTTTATATACTAAACAGTTAAATCATAACCAGCTAAAGGGATAGTTGACCCAAAAATGAAAATTGTGTCAATATTTCTTCTCTTTCATGTCAAGATTTTCTCTACCATCGAACAACAAAATATTCCTCAAGACTGACATTCATTAGATGTACAAAAAAAAATTCAAAATATTTTTTGTGTTCTGCAAATAAGTTCATATGTTCACAGAAGCAGTTCTAAAAAAACAAACAAATATGATCATTTTTCAAATATTTATCATATTTTACTAAAATTAAAATTTTGTATTTTAATTTTAATTCTAAAAATTGTTGTAAATTTATTTCATTTTAATAATTCTTAATTGTTTGGTCTGTTCATCATTGGTCTGTTCAGCTTCAACACTGGTCACACAGGACTTAATGTGTGCTGTCAGAATGACTAATGGGTAAGTGATTCCACATCTCTTGCATTTCTCTTTTGGCATATCATTAAAGCTTTCAGATTCTGGTGGCAGAGCAGTGGTGTCGAGTTCCATTTGAAGAGGAGCTATGTAAAGAACTCCTTTAAAACCTTGTGTTGCAGTCTTCAAAAGCTTGCCACTGTACCCACTCTCATCGGGTGGAATAAGGGTGAGCTTCCGGGAGCCCCATCCTCCTTAAAAAATAGACCATAGAACAAAAATACAGCAAAATAAAATATGCAATTGGAATCATTCCTCTTTTTGTTATGCCATGATCAGTTTTTACAGGACTAGGATGTTTTTACAAACTATTTTAAGATGGCACAAAGGTGTGTATTTACACAAAATATAGCACTGTACCAGATTTTGTCTATTACTTTGCAACAAAACATATACATTTTTTTTTTTTTGTTTTGTTTTTTTGCAAAAGTGCATCACCATGTTCCTGATGATTACCTGAAGATTTATAAACAAGCCAGCCACCCTTTAAGTCCTGAAATTTGGGGTACAACTCTTTCAGTTGGGCACATACCTAAAAATACAAAAATGCAAAACATAGGGTAAATGTTAAGGCTTTATTGTCAGTATAGCACACTGAGTAAAAATTAAATGTCCATCAGTTACAACTGTAAAACTGGTACTAACAGCCTGTAGTGTTTAATTATAGCAACGTGTTTGAAAGCACCTCAGTGCCCATGTTCCTTTTTAAAATAACTATACAGCTATTAATATGACTTCATTCATTGCTATGCAATAATGAATCAAGCTCTGTTGCACTTAACAAAAGAGAATTTTAAAATTAAGTTACAAAAGAGACATCCTACACACTTACTTCATGGTAAGTTGCATTTTCGTCCATATGCATTGTCTTTCGCCTAAACCCAGCTTGCATATGTACCAGCTGCTCACTCTCCTTAGGAGTTTGATCATATTGGTGAGGCAGCACATAAATTTAACAGGCAATATTTTTGCGGGTTTGCTAGGGTTCACTGACAGCATTCGCCTATTACCCCGTCCTTTGCTGAAAAACCCAGGAAATGATCTGTCGGCAAAAAAGTACAATTACAAACCATAACTACCATTAAATAACAGCATATATCTTTTTGTCAGTATGAAATAAAATCAATAAAGTAGTTGCAAAACCTGGTCATCTCAGTTTGGATGGTGGACCTCTGCTGAACAGTGTGTTGCCTATGGAGGTTGAACCATGGAATGCATATAAAATATTTCAGTAATTATAACTACAAAACACATACAAAACAATAAATGCGTGCACAAATACATATACATAACAGGCATTTCATTTCTCACAAACTATCCTTTTACATAATACAATTAAAAAATATACACAAAAACCTGGCATTATCCTGACTGGGACCAGCTGCACTGCCTTAAGTCAGCAAAGATAGCAAGTGCCTGGCTGATCTGACAACTTCACTGTCCTGTAAACATATTCACAGTTGAAGCAGAATAATTTTATCTTGTTTTTCTATTATGCCCTTTTTCTCAAATCTTGATATCATTTTTGGGGTCTATTAGAATGTTTTCATGCTTGATTTTTCAAAAACACATCTTTCTTTTTTTTTTTTTTCTCTGTGTGAGCATGACAGTCATCCAGCTGTGTTTGTAACATTTGTTGGAGTTCGGTGTGTAAAATTAGCCATTAAATGCCTTACAATAAGCCTACAATTTGCATGATATTAAGCGGAAATTAATCATATAACGTAATCGCGCCTGCTAAATCACACACATCTGAATAATCATTTGTGATGTTCATGTCTTGAGCTCAAAACACACTTATAAACACCAGCAAGTGTTTGAAATAACATCCGACTTGGATCTGATGTGGATTCCGATCACAGAATGAAGCAGAATTAATTCATTATTGAGTTATGTGTGATGCTTACTCTTACGCATACTAATCACTTTCATACTAAATATACTTTAAACTAAAACAAATACCAGAGACCACTTAAGACAAATGTCTCACATGCTGAGAATGCTAACCTAACATATAAATATAAATCATAAAAGTTTAAGAACCACTTACCTTAGTTCATGGTCAGAATTAGTGATGGGTCCTTCATGAACGATTCGTTCATTTTGAACGAATTTTTTATGTGACTCAGAAGAACGAGTAGTCTCAGAGAGTGATTCGTTCATTTTGTGTTGGCCGCGCATGTGCATTGCACACCCTCCGTTCGTTTGAAAACCGCATAGGTGCTGTACAGGAAACAGAAATTATTAGTTCACCTCTCGAGTCTTTTCGTCCGAGTCATTCGTTCTTTTGTCACGTGACAGCCGTATACACTATGCAGTGACAAAAGAAGAAGGACTCGGACAAGAAGATTCCAGAGGTGAACTAATCTTTCTGTTTCTCATAATTTGTCCTTGGCTGCATTATCAGTTTTTCCTTATTAGGACTATAATCAAAGTTTGCGTAAGTAGACGTGTTGGGGGGATTTGGCAATTGAAAATGTAACATTTTTATTTAATTCTGTTCAAATGAACGAAATGAATGAAATTACTTGAATAAAGATTCGTTCATTTTGCTGAACGAGACTCAAAGATTCAAGTCAGTAAAATGGTCCGATCTTCCCATCACTAGTCAGAATGGCGACCTTTTGATTCACGCTCGCGCCAGAGAATTATTGCACCTCACCTGTAATTGGCCAAAATGCTCCGTTCAACTTTTCCAAGACCCTCTACTCTTCCCTGTGGAACACGGAAGCTTGATCTCTGACCCACTTTCTGTACGTTCTGAATTTCTGTGGTTTGAATTTTAGAATATTGAATTTGGTGTTCCAAATTTCTTCTTCATCTTGAAAACTTGAAGCTGTATTTTTAAAAACTGGATATTTACAGTCTAAGAATTCAGAACAAAAAATTTGCTGTTTGAAAATACATATTTATAAAATTGTGCCATAAAAAACAAATCAGTTTTGTTAAATATGAGATGTCCAGGATTGGAGTTTAAAAAATTAAAATTCAAACCTATTTAAAATGCCACATAATATTACATTTTGTGAAATCACTTATAATTCAAATTCAAATTCAAAAGTCTATAATTCAAATGTACACAATTCTAATTCAAATCATTTTGTCATATTTCAAGATAGGTTTATTATTTTAACATTATTTAATTCACATGACACCATTTAGTTATATGTTTGAGTTTTACACATCTGTGTTTCTGTCTTGCATCTGTGTTTTTACAGCTACTGTGATTTAACTGCTAATTCGCTCAGAGAAAATTTGGCTGAGGTGGCATTAGCCACTCATAAAGATCAAAGTGTATATAATCTGTTTTCATGTTTTTATTCACAAATCTCCTTATATGCCTCTCATCCCAAATGGTTCTACTGAAGTTCAGGAGGCCCACTAACCAGCGTATCAGGAATTCTGAGCCCTCGGCTAGAGAATGATTAGCCTGAATTGTTCCATCTGTCTGGAATTCTGACCTCAAAGGAAAAGGCAGACCAATGTCTGAACATAGACATGAAGCAGATTTTCAATGTTGCTTGGAAGGAAAATTAAAAAAATAAAAAAAGTTATCTGGAAATTAATAAATCTAGCAGAGAAGGCTTTGCCCTTTGCTTTGACATTGTCTACATTGCAAAGTGGCAACAGTGTTTAGGTGTAATGATAAGCAGAGATGAGATGAGACAATGGAGATGATGAAGAAGGTGATACAAATTACGTGGAGCAATACAAAGAACTAAATGGTAATACATAAGGAAACAACAATCATAGGAACATAAGAACATACCATAGGGAACTGAAACTAGAGGGTATATATACAAACAGATGACTGATGAGGGAACAGCTGAGGAAGATGGAGGGCAAGTGAGAGTCATCAACAGGTGCATGCTGGGAAGTGTAGTTCGTGAGCACAGGGGAAAACTAAACAGACACTGAAGTGAACTGAAAGTGAGGGGTGAAAGCATGAGGCAGTTTGTGACAGACCCCCCCCCCCTCCCAAAAGGGCGACTCCTGGTGCATAAAAATGGATGGGAAGGCAGGTAGGGACAAACTGACGAGGAAGGATCCGGAGGATGCTCAAGGTGCCAAGGGGAATTTGGCAGATGATCAGGAGGCCTGGGAGGTGGCCTCAGGGCAGGGACTGGATTCCCAGGAGGAGGATCCGGAGGTGGAGCAGGCAGAGCCACTGGAAGAGCAGGAGTTTCAAGAGAGGATGGAGTCTCTGGAGGCGAAGCGGACAGAATTGCTGGAGGTAGAGTTTCTGGGGGTGAGGGAGTAGGGAGGCCTGATGAAGGCAGACAGAGCCGAATGAGGCCCGACGACGGCAGGCGGAGCCGAGGGAGGCCCGACTAAAGCAGGTGTAGCCGAGGGAGGCCGACTAAGGCAGGTGGAGCCAAGGGAGGCTCGAGGGGCGGAGCCATGGAAGGTGGAGCCATGGGAGGCTCGAGGGGTGGAGCCATAGAAGGCAGAGCCATGGGAGGCTCAAGGGGCGGATCCATGGAAGACAGAGCCATTGGAGGCTTGAGGGGTGGAACAGGAGAACTGGGGAACTGGAGAAGATCAGAGTGTAGCCAAAGGGTCGAAGGACCAGGGTGGAGACGGAGGCTCGGAGGACCGAGGCGGAGCTGGGGGATCGGAAGTCTGAGGCAGAGCTGGGGGATCGGAAGGCTGAGGTGGAGCTGGGTGATCTGAAGACTGAGGCGGAGCCGGTGGACCTGAGGACCAAGGCGGAGACATATGGATGGAGGTCCCTGGTGGAGCCAAAGGATCGGACAGCCAAGGCGTAGCCGGAGGATCGGAGATCCAAGGCGGATCCAGGTGACCGACAGACCAAGGCGGAGCTTGAGGAATGAAGACCCCCAATGGAGGCAATAGGCTGGAAGACCACGGCAGAGCCGAGGGATCGTAGAGCCGAGGTGATGTTGAGGGATTGGAGGGCCAAGGCGGAGTCCAGGGCTCAGAGGGCCTAGGCAGAGTCGGAGGGTTATTTTCCTCTGTAATGCCACAGGGGGCGATGGTCGAGCTGGTGAATTGGAGGAATGTCCATCATGCTGGATGGAACCAGTGGAGGAGGAAGGGCTAGGGTACTGGATGGAACCAGGGAGTCCATGTTGCTGGATGGAGTAGAAAGGCTGGATGGAACTAATGGAGGAGAAAGGGTACTCGGGGTGGGCACAAGGGCGGGAACCAGCACCAGATCTAACAGCTCAGCGAGAGCTGGCTCTGGGACAAACGAGGCTTGCAACACGGGCTCTGGGTTGGACGAGGCTTGCAACTTGGGCTCATTGGCCGTGGCAGATGTGGGCATTGGCTCGTTGGCCGTGGGAGGCCAGGAGCAAGGAGCCGTGGGAGGCCAGGAGCAAGGAGCCATGGGAGGCCAGGAGCAAGGAGCTGTGGGAGGCCGTGGAGCAAGGAGCCATGGGAGACCATGGAGCAAGGAGCTGTGGGAGGCCGTGGAGCAAGGACCCATGGGAGGCAATGGAGCATTCTCTGTGGGGGGTGAATTAATGTCCTCTTCCTCTTTCCCTACAGTAACAGGTGAGCCACATAGATTAAGAGCTATTTCCACATATTCACAAAATGTTAGTGAGGGTCTGCCAGAGGCAGCTGTGCCTTCAATGCTCCATTCAGACTGGCTCTGAAGAAGGATATCAGAGTGCGGTCATCATAATGCACCACATTTTACAGTTCAAGAAACTCATGGACATGATCTTCCAATGGCTGGTCCCCTTGGGTGAGGAGGAGAATTCAGTCAGCCGCTAGATCCATTTGTGAGGTCAGTTCTTCTGTAACGCTAAACAGAGATGAGATGAGAGACAGAACTAAATGGTAATAAATAAGGAAACAACGATCATAGGAACATAAGAACTGACAATAAGGGACTGAAACTAGAGGGTATTTATACAAACAGATGACTTATGAGGGAACAGGGAACAGCTGAGGAAGATGGAGGGCAGGTGAGAGTCATCAACAGCTGCATGCTGGGAAGTGTAGTCCGTGAGCACAGGGGAAAATGTCTTGGTTACTGATGTAACCTCTGTTCCCTGATGGAGGGAACGAGACGTTGTGTCGATGTAGTGACACTAGGGGTTCGATCTTGAGAGCCCCAATCACCTTTGTTTAAAATAGAAAAGGCCAATGAGAATTGGCGAGTGGAATATGCATGCCACTCTCCACCCCCGGACATACAGATATAAAAAGAGATGGCATGCACCACTCATTCAGATTTATGCTGAGGAGCCGATAGAGAGTCCATGTCAGCAGCTGGTTTAGCGCTGCAGCAGGAGGGACACAACGTCACGTTCCCTCCATCAGGGAACAGAGGTTACATCAGTAACCAAGACGTTCCTTGTCTGTCACTCACTCGACGTTGTGTCGATGTAGTGACACTAGGGGTTCCTATAGGAAACGCCGCAGGCACTGAACCGTGTTACGAGGTATGGAAGAGTGGACATGGGCAAGCTGCTGCGTGCCTCGCAGCAAGCGCTCAACCACGTCGTGACCTTCCAGCGAGTTAGGTAAGGCATCTCCCTAGTCCCGTTAAGGGGGGAGGAGGCACTTACCCAAGTAGGCTACTGGCAGTGCCTTTCCTGATTTGCTGTTAAGCAATTTCCTGCCAAGCACTTTCTAGAATAGCACTGGGAAGTGCTCTTCCCTCTCCAGGAAGGAGAGCACTACGGAGACCACATCCTACCAGAGGGACGATAACATGTGGAGAATACCTCACATGGACTTACCAATGGAGAAGTTCACCTATGGAATGATACCACTGAAGGACCCTATCTACAGAGGGTACGCAGCCACAGTGTCTGAGGCAGAGAAAGCTCTGGCTAGGGGAAACACAGGGTTCACCTAAGGGGAAACTGAACAG
Organism: Myxocyprinus asiaticus; assembly: GCF_019703515.2. NCBI lineage: Eukaryota > Metazoa > Chordata > Actinopteri > Cypriniformes > Catostomidae > Myxocyprinus > Myxocyprinus asiaticus. The sequence goes on from NC_059363.1 coordinate 13,410,559, forward strand.
TGGAAACTCATCATACAGGATTATCAAGGGGGAATCACCACGCATGGAGCACCGTGTGCTCAGGCTCACCTGAAAAGGGGCATACCAAGAGTACTGGGCCTGGTTTCATAAACTCCTCCACCGAGTTCATCACCGAACAGTGCTTAAGAATTAAAGAGGTGTCCGGGGTTTACCAGATATGGGGAACTGTTGTGGACAAAAAGGCAAACATTACCACTTTTGAAAAAAGGGGAAAGGCGCAATGCAAGCAGTACACCCAACCGGCCGCCCGGTCTACCTGCTGTTATCGCGTAACACTCGAGTCGAAACTGGGTCTATGCGTAGGTTATAAAACCTTGCAAAGGTATTGGGTGTAGCCCAACCCGAAGCTCTGCATATGTCTGCTAGAGAGGCCCCCTTCTGCTGTCCTCCAAAACAGATAAAGAGCTGCTCCGAGCATCTAAAGCTCTGTGTGCATTCCAGATAGATCCGCAGGGCGCGAATTGGACACAGCAACAACAAGGCCAGGTCTTCCTCCTCTTAAGGGGGCGCTTGCAGGTTCACCACCTGGTCCTGAAAAGGAGTGGTGGGAACTTTGGGCACGTAACCATGCCGGGGTCTCAAGATCACATCAGAGTGTGCCGGCCTGAACTCCAGGCATTCGCTGGTAAAAGAGAGCACCTGCAGGTCCCCCACCCTCTTGATGGAAGTGAGCGCCACCAGGAGGGCCATCTTCGGAGACAAAGTGCTGAGCTCGGCCTGCTCCAGGGGCTCAAATGTGGCTCTCTGTAGGGCAGGTAGGACCACAGAGAGATCCCAAGAGGGAATCAGGCACGGTCTAGGAGGAGTCAACCTCCTCGCGCCCTTGAGGAAACTGTTGATCAGGTCGCGCTGTCGTGAAGGCCTCCCATCCAGTGTGTCGTGGTAAGCTGCTATGGCAGCCACGTACACTTTCAGGGTAGAGGGAGACAGCTGTCTCTCCAGACCTTCCTGAAGGAAAGACAGCACAGACCCGAGGGCGCATCTCTGTGGGTCTTCCCCACGGGAAGAACACCAGTTCGAGAAGAGGCGCCACTTCAAGGCATACAGCCGCCTCATAGAGGGGGCTCTGGCCTGAGTGATCGTGCTGACAACTGCTGGCGGAAGACCCACTAGGTCTTCCGCATCCTGTCCAGGAGCCTGACGTGGAGATTCCAGAGGTCTGGCCGTGGGTGCTGGAGCGTGCCCTGCCCCTGAGTGAGAAGGTCCTGCCTCAGGGGAATGTGCCAGGGAGGTGCTACTACCAGGAGCATCAGATCCGGGAACCAAGTCCGGTTGGGCCATTACGGCGCAACGAACAGGACTTGCTGCTCATCCTCCCTGACTTTGCACAGAGTCTGTGCAATGAGGCTCACTGGAGGAGACGTATACTTGCGCTGCCCCCGAGGCCAGCTGTGTGCCAAGGCACCCATGCTGAGGGGAGCCTCAGACAGGGAGTACTAAAGGGGGCAGTGAGAGAACTTTGGGAGGCGAAGAGGTCTACCTGCGCCTCCCGAATCTCTCCCAAATCAGCTGGGCTACGTGGGGGTGGAGTCCCCACTCCCCATGGAGAGTTACCTGCTGTGAGAGTGCGTCCGCTGCATGGTTGAGGACACCCGAAAGGTGAGTGGCTTGCAGCAACTTCAACGTCTGCTGAATCCAGAGGAGGAGGGCGAGTTACGACATGTGACACGAGCGTACGCACCTTGGCGGTTTATGTACGCTACGGTCGCTGTGTCCCTGTCCAGAGCCCCGAGACTGCCTGCCTGCCTGACCAAGGGCTGAAAGTCTGATGGCACTGTGGCGTGATGGTCACACGCCGGGTGTCGTGGTGCCATGCCCACCTCGGGACTTGAGTCTGTAGCCAGTGCTGAAGCAGTCTCATATGCATCAACCCGAGTGGGAGAACCGCCACCGAGGATGGCATATGTCCCTGGAGCCTCTGAAATTGTTTCACTGGCACCGCTACCTTCTGCCTGAAGGTCTTCAGGCAGATCAGCACTGACTGAGCATGTTTGGTCATAAGACGTGCCTTGAGAGTGACCGAGTCCAACTCCATACCGAGAAAAGATATGCTCTGCACAGGGAAGAGCTTGTTGTCGAGGTGCTGAAGCACAAGTTCCCTGTGCGCACACAATTGAGCTAGGATTAGCCAGTCATCGAGATAATTTAGAATGTGAATGCCCTTCTCCCTCGTCGGGGCCAGGGCAGCCTCTGTGACCTTGGTAAAGACTCGAGGGCACAGGGACACACCAAAGGGGAGAACCTTGTATTGGTATGCTCGTCCCTCGAAGGCAAACCGAAGAAAGGGTCTGTGTCGAGGAAGGATCGATACATGAAAGAATGCGTCCTTCAGGTCGATGGCCATGAACCAATCCCGATGTTGCACTGACGCCAGGATGCGCTTCTGTGTTAACATCTTGAACGGAAGCCTGTGTAAGGCTTTGTTCAAAGCATGCAGATCCAAGATTGTGCGCGACCCTCCCCCTCTCTTGGGCACGATGAAATAAGGGCTGTAAAAGCCCTTGTGCAACTCGGCTATGGGGACAGGCTGAATTGCTCCTTTCGCCAGAAGGGTGGCAACCTCCGCCCAGAGGATAGATACACCCTCGACCCGCACCGTAGTGGAGAGGATGCCACTGAACCTGGGTGGGCGTCTGGCAAACCGGATTGCGTAGCCAAGGTAAATCATCCTGATGAGCCACAGCGAGGGGCTGGAGAGCACTAACCAGGCCTCCAGACTCCGCAGAAGAATAAATGTAAGTGCTTTTATAAAATGATAAGCTTCAAATGTCTGCCTTTAAAACATCCAAAAATTGGCCCCATTCACTTCCATTGTAAGTGCTTCACTGTTACCAAGGAGGAACGAGTCTAAAATATATATATATTTTTTTGTAATCAACATTATACAGCCACAAATGCTGTTGATTGAGCTTAACTTATTAAACCCAGAATATTCCTTTAAGAACTGGTAACACATAACACTATGGTACTTTTTGTTAACATTTGAAAAGGCGTTATCTTGGTTTATGTTAATTTTATGAATATAAAATTGATCAGCATTAGTTTATAATGCATTAACTACTGTTAACATACACAACTTCCAATTTAAAAAAATTAATTAGTATAAAAACGAACATTAACCAAGATTAATAAATTCTATAAAAGTATTGTATATTGTCAGTTTGTTAAATAATGCAGTTAATAAATGCTAATGTTTGCAACCTTACTGTAAAGTGTCACCAATTTTGAATGCATCTTCAGACATCTACATTCTCCTCCATTGTGTTGCGCTCCATCTTGATAGCAGTGTTTTATTCATGAACAAATCAGTGTTTTTAAATGAACCTTTTGAATGAACTAAACATTCTCACTATTTACAGTATCTCATATTTCTCGTTCACTGAAGTCTATTCCTTTCGAAGTCTATGAGCTTAAATTTATTGTTGTTTTTGAATGCAAGGATGCATCCAGGTTGAATGCCCCCTTAGGATAATTAGCAGTGTTTATGGGCTTTTGAATTTTTTTAACAGAAGAGTCAAGACTAGCGTCAGAAAAGCAGATGCATGGGACTCACGCCGCCCTTAGCAACTGCTCTTGCATGTCATGAGCATGCGCACTACCCTCTGTGCCACAGCTTCAACTTATTAGCTATTATTTTTAAAGAGATAATACTATTCAAAGTGACTTGCCAATAAAACAGTTGAAAAAAAGTAGAAAGAGGCAATCAGTATGTTTGCTGTACATGCACAGTTATAATCGATCTACAGTGGGTTTTTACACAGTTGAGCTACAGTCTCCATATGTTTTTTAAGCATACATGACACAATGTGTAATGAAATATTTAAAGGAAGGACATCAAATAAGATGGGTTACACATCACGCACCTTCAGGAGCATGCATTCATACAACAGCGATATGCTGGACAAAGCAGTGCTTCAATTGTATTATCTAGGTGTGTAAGTATGACTTAACAAAAATCAGACTGGTACGATTTCAGTTGACAAAGATGTTTAAATGACATCTTAATAGGAACAATGATTGCTTGTAATATGAAGGAAATTGAGCTTTTAAACTGCATGTAAACATACAGAATGAGAAAAGCTGTGTGCTAGGAAAAAGCAGTAGTAGATAAGTTAGGGGAGAAGATAATACTGGGAGTGCTGAGATACAGACCCCAGGGTTGCTTGAGGTCAACAGTGAATCTGTTTAGGCGAGATTGAGGGGGGACTGCAGTAAACATCCTCACCTCTAAGGTCAATGGAGCAGCGTAAAAATCAGCAGCAGGTGGACCGCAGACGACCCAGCCTAACCAGAGCACACACACACTCCTTATCTCTCGCTCTCAGGCCTTTATGTGCTTGGCATAGCACTAACTATAAGGTAGTTTGAACACACACACAAGTACTTAGTTCTGTCCTTTAGTATCTCTCATACAGCTCTGCCTCAGAGCTCCTGGGAGTCACTTCACCTACACTAAAGAGCAGCTTCGCATCCCTGTCTCTGCCTGTTTTCTCTGTTATGCATGTGAAAGAGAAATTGTGTTTAAATGGATAGTACACCCTAAAATGAAAAAAAGTAATTTGTGTTTGGAACAATATGAGAGTGATTAAATAATGACAGAATTTTCATTATTAAGAGAACTATCCCTTTGGCTTTCAATGCAAACACTTGACACACTTGTGGAAACGTGCCTTTCATGGAGAAGGAGATTGATAATGAACAAGCACACTGCTTGTCCTGACGGAGGAGCAGTGAGCGATAGAAGTGAAGACAGGAAAATAAGCATTATCATTACCATTACTGTCAAGATAGTTATCGTCTTCATTGTCTCTTTTGTAATAGACTCACGATCCCCCCTCCTGCTCGTTGTCTCCCACTCAGTCACAGCTAGTTAATCCTACTGACATATATCCATACGCAGCTCTCACTGAAGCCAGTATTTGAAGCTACTGCAGAATCTCTATTGTTTCAAATGGGCTAAATCTGGTTGAGTCAAAAAATGCTAATTGTTTTAAGGCCTAAACAAGCTCCCATCTAAAATCTCTAGAAGTTTTAAAAATTTATGAAAGACCGAGGGCATGACATTTTAGAAATGTATTGTGTTAATGCAAGCTGAACTAAGATTTAGCCCAGACACATGCTCTATGATGTAACTTCACAAATGCTTGTCCAACGCATTTGCCAGTTGTACAAACTTCAAGGAGCACATTTTTTCCTCTATTTTTCACCCCATGTCTCTTTGAAAGTCAAGATATTTTTGTATGTTTTGTCATATGAGGAACAGGACTGCACTTTCCTCAGTGTATGTAGTAATACCTGACTAGACCTGTCGCATGTATTTTAGACTCTGGCTCAGACCACTCTTTTAAAATTTAGGATCATAATCAGTAAATTACACACTAGTTACTGCCACTGGCTGATTTGTAACATAATCAAAACTGTAATCTATACGAACATAAAAAAAATTGAATGTAATGCAATTGCAAGTACTTCATTTGTATAATCTGCATACTTGCGTTGCATTATGAATTGCGGTCTGAAACATTTCAGAACACAACAATGAGTGAAATTGAGCATGCATAGCTTGAAGCGTCTGCATTCATGTACTTGCGTGGAGTATTAGAGTGCAATTTGGAGCAGTTTGGCATAGAAGAGGAGCTGTTATCGAGATAAAGAGATGGAGAAAGAGAGATGAAAGGACAAAAGTGAGAGAGAAACAGTACAGGTCAGTGCTTGAGGGGATGAGTATGACATGAGGAAGTAAACACAAAGAGGATGAGAGAAAAGAGAGAAGAGACAGTGTGGGTGTTAGCACAATCATCATGCACTACATTAGGTTGCTGTTGTGGCTGCCTTCCTGCCATGTTAGACCATTCAGCACTGTCGGCTCATACACACACACAAACAGACACAAACCAAAAAGTATTTAGATCAGGTGGGTGGTTGACAGACAGTCTAGCATGTGATCTGCTCTTTTATCGCCTTCTTAAGGGTTAGTCTCATTGACAGTTTTTAAGAGGTTTTTAAGATACTGTCATCTGTGAAGGTTTGAAAGATCTAGATTAGAAAGTTTGAAAATGTCTTAAATGATTTTGAAAATTGTGGCAAAAGTTTGAAAACATCTTAAATTATTTTGAAAATGTGGCAAACTTCTTCAGCACTTTTAAAGTAGCATATACTAGAGTTGGGGATGAGATCTTTTAATCTGAAGTTTTTAACTGCTGAAAATAGGTTATCCCGGACTGACCCTTCTGTGCTAAGCTAATTTTCCACATCTATTATTAACACACTAAGCTGGTGATACCCACTCTACAGTACATAGAGGTAAAACATGGAAAGCACTAGCTTAGAGACTATATTTGGTTATTCTTAGAGCAGTGTTTCTTGATTGTGTAAACTGTGTGAGAGTGAGCAATCTCAGCTCAGGTCTACAGTATAAAGAATCAGCATGTTCCTAACAGACGGTCTGTGTTGACTGGACTGATTGGTTTGTAATCTAAATGGTAATTTAGGGAACTCTCTTTCTGACATAAAGGTAGGGAGGGCTATTAGTTGCATGCTTTACAAGTTCTGCTGGCAAGACACCCATTGAAAGTCTCACCTCGCATTCAAGTGTGCATGGGAGTGTTTGAGAAAGGGCTGATGGAAGTAGCCTCTTTTTGAACAGAATAGAATATAATAGAACAAACAGTATGTTAAAATTCCACTACAAATGTGCAGTAAGTGCAGAGGAATGGTGTTGCTGTTGATCTCCAAAATTATAAATGACTTTTTCTCAATGAAAAAACAAATAACATTTCTGTTCATGTTCCATGGAAGAAAGTCATAGGAGGGTGAGTAAACGATGACAGCTTTTTCATTTTTGGGTGAACTATTACTTTCAACTGACAGTATCAATATGATTAAATTGACAAATGGGTTTTTCAAGGTCATCAGTTGCCAATCCATCTCCATTCTCCCATTTAGTGTATATTAAAAATTTCTCTGTAACAGAAACAATAGTAATTTAATTCACTTCATCTCCATTGCACTGGCCTTGACGGCTTTTGAAGGCTCCAATAACCCCACATCCAGCTAAACCAAATCCACTTCACATTTTTGGCCATCATGTTCTGATGTGTAAGTCAGCCTTTGTTTACATGACATGAACTGGACATAAAGCCTACTTCAAATGTTTTCTGTTTCCTATTTTTAAAAGTTTCAATCATTATTCTTATGACTCTCCATTTCTCTTTCTCTTTGGTGTTTTTGTCCCATTACATCCTTTAGTATCTTTCTCTTTGGATTGCAGAGTACATTTTGTGATCCAAATGTCCGTACAATTCAACACTTCATTTTTCAGTGCTTACTTCATAATAATACTCCAGGCAGTGTGACATTGGATGCCATGCACCTCATCTGCAATAGCGTTCCATTACCTGTATCAACTTTTAAAATGTTACTTTGAGCAAGGATATCTGCAAAATGATTAAATCAAAATCTAACAATTCTCGACTTGCTCAAAGTAACAGTTCCCCTGCTTCAGTGCCAAACTCAGAGCCATTTTAAGTAGCAAAGGAGCATGAAAAGTAAATTCAAGCACAATTAAGCACAACATAGACTTAGAAAGGGCTCAGAAATAACTACAGGTCTGCATACAGCGATCATGCAAAAACCTGTGATCAAACTAACTACAACAAATGTAGTTATTTAGGAAGTTATTGACCTATTATGTACTGTAATAAAGCCAGAAGGGCCTGGCTAGGGATACATATTATGCCATTAGGGTACATGGCAGTCTTTTTGTAATACTATTGTCAGAAAAGGATGAAACAAAAGACCCAGGTGCGGAGACAATGAACAGTTTATTCAATAAACACAGCTAGGCTGGTAAAACTTCAGGGGAACCTGGCACCAACTGCAGCGTGGAGATGGATAGTGTGTTCATAGGCTTGTGTGCGTAGTGGAAGTATGCGGAGCAGATCCAGTGCAGTGAGGTATCGCTGAGGGAAACTCAGAAGAAGCGTCAAGAGAGGTGAGGCAACATGCTGGACACAATTTTGGCACACACAGCGGAGACTGACAACCAATACAGAGAACACGATGCAGGATATACTAGGGCAGAGGGAGAGAGTGGTAAGTAACAGGACTCAAACAACAATCGAATGACGAACACAAAACCGAGTGAGGTAGTTATAGGCAGGAAATTAATAGTGATCAGGTGCCGCTCGCTCGCAGCAAGTTGGAATGATCAGCGTTACCATGGAAACAATCAAGGATCCCCACAGCAACACTGATTATGTGAGCCAGCGACACCTGAATCAATAGAGAGAACATCTAACCACAAACTGAAACAAACCAGCGGACTCACCGAGACTGTGACAGAACCCCCTCCTCAGTGATGCCTCTCAGCATATCCAGAAGAGTTACCATGATGAAGATGGAACCGATCGATGTGGCCGTGGTCCAGAATGTCCCAGCACCTCTCCTCAGGACTATAACCCTCCCAGTCTACCGGGTACTGAACCCCTCTGCCCCTGCATCTGATGTTGAATAATCATTTAACGGAATAAGCCGGGGCGCCCTCCACCGGGTTAGGCATGGGACACATGGAACACCAGGTGTACACGACTAAGGAAAGGGGGCAATTTGAGACAGACCACCACCGGGTAATGACCTTAGTGATGGGAAAATGAATTTGGGCCCCAGCTTACGAGAGGGGAGTCGGAAAGGAATGTCTTTAGTAGACAACCAGACCTTCTGCCCGCAGATGTAAGCTGGAGGTTTAGACTGGTGGCGATCTGCCGAATTCTGACAGTGGTTGGAGGTACCTGGCCAGAGGCTGACAGGAAGTCTTGTTAGAGACACAGACAGGGCAGGCGGAAACATAACAACGAACATCCTGCGCTAGCGACGGCCACCAGAATCACTGTCTAATGAGTGCCTAAGTATGAGCAGCCCATGGATGACAGGCGACATTGAATGAGTGGCCCCACCAGAGAAAATGCGTCCGGACTGACCGAGGAACAAATAACATACCTGTTGGGCATCCGGCGGACGAGGTGGTGTTACGCAGCATGGAACGGACTTTAGATTCCACGTCCCAGGACACCATGCCCACCACCCGGGAGGTGGGGAGGATGGTATCCCGACTTCAAAACATCGGGATAGGGCATCGGGCTTGGTGTTTTTGGAGCTCGGGCGTTAAGATAAAATAAAGTCAAAGCGGGTGAAATATAGTGCCCAACGAGCCTGTCTGGAGTTAAGACGCTTAGCTCCATGGATATACTCCAAATTCTTGTGGTCAGTCTAGACCATGAAAGGTACCACCGAACCCTCTAACCAGTGACACCACTCCCCCAAGGCCAACCTGATTTACCAATGTTGTAATTCCGTTTGGCTGGGGACAGGCGGTGCAAAGAAAAAGTTGCACGGGTGCATCTTCCTGTCCGAGGAAAAGTGTTGTGACAGAACAGCTCCGACCACGACCTCTGACGCATCCACCTCCACCACGAACTGATGTGAAGGGTCAGGAATACAAAGAATGGGAGCGGTAATAAACTTTTCTTTCAATTTAGAAAACACGGCTTCTGCCCACGAGGACCAACAGAACTTGGTACGGGTGTTGGTGAGATCAGTCAGAGGTGCGGCGAGCTGACTGAAGTTTCTAACAAAATGTCTGTAAAAATTACAAACCCCAGAAACCTCGGCAAATACTTGTGGGAGTCTGGGGTTGGCCAATAAGAAACCGCTTTGACATTAACCGGGTCCATGCGCACTCTCTCGGATGAGATGATGAAACCCAGGAACGGAACCAATTGCACATGAAAAGCACACTTCGCCTTAACAAATAGTCAGTTCTCTAGCAGTGGCTGAAGCATTTGTCTGACGTGCTGGACATGGTCCTCAATATTCTGGGAGAAGGTCAGAATATCGTCAAGATAAACAAAAACAAATTGATCAGCCATGTCCCGAAGCACTTCATTCACGAACCCCTGGAAGACAGCGGTGGTGTTGGCCAATCCGAACGGCATGACCGAGTATTTAAAATGCCCCCTATGGGTGTTAAAATCTGTCTTCCACTCATCCCCCTTCCTGATCCAAATCAGGTGATAAGCATTGCTTAGGTCCAACTTCATAAAGACGGACGCCCCCTGCAAGAGTTCAAAGGCTCAAGACATCAATGGCAAAGGATACCATGATTTATTCACTGTGATCTTTTTCTGCCACCAATAATCAGTACAGGGTCTAAGTGAGCTGTCCTTCTTCTCCATGAAGAAGAACCCCACCCCTGCAGGGGAAGAGGAAGGACATGATGAGACCAGCTGCCAGAGAATCAATAATATATTTATTCATGGCCTCCCTCTTGTGAGAAGAGAGCGACTACAACCAACCTCATGGAGAAGTCCCAGGGAGCAGATCGATTGTGCAATCGTATGGGTGATGAGGAGGAAGGGTCACAGCATGGGGCTGACTGAACACCGCCCCCAGATCATGGTATGCCACAGGTACACCGGATAAATCTGCTGGTTCATCCTGAAAAGACACACAAGACTGGACAGGAGAGACCTGGTTGACCAGTCAAAGTGTGGATTGTGTGTTACCAACCATGGATGCCCTAGTACCACCGATGCAGAGGGAGAGTGGACCAGCAGAAAGGAGAGTTGTTCCGAGCGGTTACCCGTGATGAGGGTGAGAGGCTCCGTGGAATGGGTGATGATGGTCAGGGGTGGGCCGCTAATAGAATACATCATAATGGGTTCGGCCAACTTTACCACCGGAATCTGCCACCTGGAAGCCGTGGCCGCATCAAGAAAATTTCCCTCTGATAAGGAGTCCACCAAGGCAGAAACAGAATGAATGGTCATTCCCTGCTGCTACTGGGCTGGGAAAACAGGTCGTTGTGCTGGGTTTTTGCTCAGTGGAGTTGCGCTCGCCAGTAATCCCTTGTCAACAGATGAGCGTGGGCTTTTATTGGGCAATTGGCGACGATGGGACCAGCACAGTAGAGACAGAGCCCCTTCGACATGCGGCGCCATCTCTCTTGTGGTGATAATCTTGTCCTCCCGATCTGCATGGGCTCCGTTTCGGGTAGCTGCTCCGAGTGGGAGGATGGTAACGGTCTGCTGGCTTTGGAGGTGAGGAGCGACATGGGCTGCATTGGAGTGTAAGGCGCTGGTCAACCCTAATGGCCAGAGCAACCAGGTTGTCGAAGCAGGAAGGCAAGTCCAATGTGTAAATCTCATGCTGGATCAGATCAGATAAGCCATGCAGGAACCGATTCCACTGGGCTGCCTAATTCCAGTTGCCAGGCGTGGCGTGGGTGTAGAACTCAACAGCATAATCCGTGACAGAGCAGTCACCTTGAGACAAACCGGACAGAATACTAGTGGCTTCACATCCATGTACAGATCCATCGAACACTCAAAGAAGCTCCACCAAAAACTGGTGAGCAGTAAGGGTGGTGAATCTCCCATACCACAGTTCCCCACTGGCCAGCCCTCCCAGTCAGGAGCATGATGATGAAGGCAAACTTAACTGCCTCCGTGAAGTATGTTGAGGGCTGCAGCAAGAAACAGAGTGACCACTGTGTGAGGAAAGTGCGGCAGGACCCCGCCTCACCTGAGTATGGAGGTGGAGGATTGACATGGGGCTCAGAGCATCCGGTGCTGGGGAGAATCACTGGTGCCAGTGAAGAAACTTCAGCAGTGGAGTCAGAGTCAGGAGGCTGACGGAGTTGTGGGAGGCGTTGAACCAGTGATGTGAGTTCTGCTAGCTGAGGTGCCATCATTTCAATGGTGCAGTTGGAGGCGGAGATCTGGTCCTGCTGGTGACCCAAAAACACTCCCTGTTGAGCGAGTGCGGTCCACAGGTCAGTCTCCTCTGCTGGATCCATTGTGGCTCAATTGTTCTGTCAGAAAAGGATGAGACAAAAGACCCAAATGTGGAGGCACTGATCAGTGTATTCAATAAACACAGCTAGGCTGGTAAAGCTTCAGGGGAACCCGGCACTGACTGCAGCGTAGAGATGGATAGTGTGTTCATAGACTTGTGTGCATAGTGGAAGTGTAGCATAGATTCTCGAGGAATCCTCTGAAGAGTAGTATGTTCGTAGGCTTGTGTGCGTAGTGGTCGTGTGCAGAGCAGATTCAGTGCAATGAGGTATCGCTGAGGGAAACTCAGGAGAAGCATCAAGAGAGGCGAGGCAACAGGCTGGAAGGTAACCACAATCTCGGCACACACAGCGCAGACTGGCAACCAATACAGAGAACACGATACAGGATATACTAGGGCAGAGGGAGAGAGTGGTAAGTAACAGGACTTAAACAACTATTGAGCGACGAACACAAAACAGTGTGAGGTAGAGGTATTAACTCTTCTTAAAATAGGAGGAGATTCTTTAACTGATGCTTTTTGCATTCCGAATTAGACATCTAGCCTGCCTCTGTGACACATATCCTGAATTCCTCTGGCATAAAAAGTATGCGTCTGTCAACTCCATCTCTCTCTTCATTTGATTAAATTGGATATCCATTATTATTTCTGATATACATTGATCTGCAATTCTTAATCCATTGTTCTAAAGTAAATCTCACAAAAGTATTATAATAGACTATACTGTAAATAAAAAATAGAAATTAATAATATAATTTATATTAGATCAATAATATATATATATATTAACTCAGTTCTTAGTTGAAGCACCTTTGGCAGCGATTACAGCCTCAAGTCTTTTTGGGTATGATGCGACAAGCTTTGCACACCTGGATTTGGGGATTTTCATTCTCTGCAGATCCTCTCAATCTCTGTCAGGTTGGATGGGGACCATCAGTGGACAGCCATTTTCTGGTCTCTCCATAGATGTTCGATTGGGTTAAAGTCCGGGCTCTGGCAGGGCCACTCAAGGACATTCACAGAGTTGTTCCTGAGCCACTCTTGCATTGTCTTGGCTGTATGCTTAGGGTCATTGTCCTGTTGGAATGTGAACCTTTGGCCTGAGGTCCTGAGCACTCTGGACCAGGTTTTCATTAAGGATATCTCTGTATTTTGCTGTGTTCAGCTTTCCTTCAACCCTGACCAGTCCCCAGTCCCTGCCACTGAAAAACATAATGTTACCACTACCATGCTTCACCGTTAGGATGGTATTGCACAGTTGATGAATGTGCCTGGTTTCCTCCAGACATGATGCTTGGAACTGAGGCCAAACAGTTCAATCTTCATTCATCAGACCAGAGAATCTTGTTTCTCACAGTCTGAGAGTCTTTAAGGTGCTTTTTTTTCCAAATTCCAAGCGGGATTTCATGTGTCTTTAACTGAGGAGAGGCTTCCATCTGGCCACTCTGCTATAAAGCCTAGATCGATGGAGTGTTGCCATGATAGTTGTCCTTCTGCATGTTTCTGTCATCTCCACACATGATCTATGGAGCTCAACCAGAGTGACCATCTGGTTCTTTGTCACCTCTCTTACAAAGGCCCATCTCCCAGGATTGCTTAGTTTGGCCAGGCGGCCAGCTCTAGGAAGTCCTGGTTGTTCCAAACTTCTTCCATTTAAGAATTAAGGAGGCCTCTGTGCTCTTGGGAACCTTTAATGCAGCCGGAAAACTTTTTGTAGCCTTCCCTAGATCTGTGCCTCGGTACAATCCTGTCTCTGAGCACTGTAGGCAGTTCCTTTGACCTCATGGCTTGGTTTTTGCTCTGATATGCATTTTCAGCTGTGAGACCTTATATAGACAGGTGTGTGCCTTTCCAAATCATGTCCAATCAATTGAATTTGCCACAGGTGGACTCCAATCAAAATGTAGAAACATCTCAAAGATGATCCAGAGAAATGGGATGCACCCGAGCTAAATTTCAAGTGTCATAGCAAAGGGTCTTGAATACTTATGTCAATGTGATATTTTAGTGTTTTCTTTTTAATAAATTTGCAAAGTTATCAAAAATCTTTTTTTTTTTTTTTGCTTTGTCCTTATGGGGATGTTGAAAATTATTTAAAGATTTTTAGCATAAGGCTGCAACATAACAAAATGTGAAAAAAATGAAGGGATCAGAATACTTTCTGAATGCACTATATCTATCTATCTATCTATCTATCTATCTATCTATATATATATATATATATATATATACAGCATATACACTGCACATATAACTATTAAAATATTATTTCTCATGGTATGACCCCTTTAAATTCAATCCAACCACCATGATTTACCATAATCACTATGTTTTGTTTTTCCATTTGCTTTTGTACTTTTTCACATTATAGTAATTAGAATATGTGGGGGTAAATGTGCTTAATTGTCATGAAAATGTAAAAACAAATAAAAATCTAAATGGTCCTAAAATAGGCTAAATTTTCTTGATGCAAAACATAATTTCTTAAAATATGATATAATATTTTATTTTTTTGTTTTTTTGTTTTTTTTCAAGAGATAAACCCTCTAACTATTTCTATTACATACAGTTTGTGTCCTTGATATTTTGTCCTCACAACCCCTTTGCCAGTCTGTGATGTGTTTCTCCATTGTCCTGTACTATATGTTTGTATTCAGTGCAGCTCTATATTATTTCTGTATTCTCTCTGGTCAGCTCAGCAGACTGAATAAGAAATACTATTGAGATGATGGGTCCTGAGAGGAATAAAGAAAACTCAAGAGAGACAAAGACAAAGAAAGAAAAATGAAATGTAAGAGGATAAGTCATTCAAATTTAGACTTTTGGGACCCAATGCAAACAAGTTTAGACTCACAGACACAATGTAATTAATTTCATGTGTAGTGTCTGTCAATAACTACAAACACTACAGTCGACATCTTACTTCAGTAATGAATTTTCCAACTTGAAGAATTCATAATGAGTTCTGAAAATCCAAATACACCATGTCCTTCTAAACCTAAGCATGCCATTTGAATGGGTCACAGGCTGTTTAGTAAACCAAAGAACGGAAAAAAATATTAGAACAGTGGTTCAGAAAACATACCATTTGAAATTGCGAGTAGCTTTTAAGTGTTTATAAACCAGCTTGATTGGTAGGAGCCATAATGACATCCTTGAGTTTGATAGCATATAAATGAACCCGGCACTTGGTGAAGACACTTCATTCTGTACCAGTGTTCTGCCTTTTTAAGTCTTCACAAAGAAGCAGAGCTGAATATTCGTGATTCATGGAGTCCTTCTAGTTCTGATAAAAGCCTTTATCAAAATGCACCAAAGTCAGAGCTGCAGTGCTCATGTGGGCAATGCAGGCTTAAGGTCTAGTATGTGCCCCAATCATTTTGCTCCTTGTCTCCCCATGTGTACCTGTCCACACTACACTATACTAACAATGTGTATAAAATATTTGAATATCATGTCCAGATTTTCTGGAGTTCTGGATCCCACTGCATGCCTAATAAAGTGGAGAAATCCCAAAATAAAAATATATATGTGCAAGCAGTTCGGAAATAACCAAGATTGCCAAATTTGAACAAACAGATCCTGTTTATGCTGTGGATCCAGCTGTGTTGGTGTAAATGCCAACATAAAAAAGTTTAGATAATCTTATCATTAGAAATTGACAAGCTCTGGCATGTGTTTAGGAAGTTTAGACATTGTACTCAAAAGATACTGGCAGTTTGTCATTATGGGCCAACAGGGTTGGGGAGTAACGAAATACAAGTAACGGGAATACGTATTTAAAATAAAAAATATTAGTAACTGTATTCCACTACAGTTACAATTTAAATCGTTGGTATTTAGAATACAGTTACATTCAAAAAGTATTTTGATTACTGATTAAGAGATTACTTTGCATTTTATTGTCATTTGTTTCATTTAATATTTAGTCCTTTCAGATGGATCAATTTAAACATATAAATTATGTGATCCAAAGTGCATTTGAACAGCGGTGAAATACTTTCTTATGATGTGTTACATTCATATGAGCAGACAGAGAAGTAAGTTTGAAGTAAGTTTGGTGCACAAGAAATATAAATAAACCTTGTGTAAATTGTCAGCTTTACACTAAGCTAAAATGCTTTTTCTAGCCATTTTACATGCACGTTACCAGGCACGATCATATCTTTTTATCATGAAAATTCACGTTGGATCGTAATTTCTTTTTTCTTGTAAGACCTTTGATATTAGGGAAAAAATCATATTCTTGATAATAATTTTTGTATTGTTTTCCTGTAAAAATATCAAAAAATCCTTAAAACAAGATCAATTTGATATATCTTGTGTAAGGCTGGCACCAGAATGTCTACAACCAAAAGGCGCCATTTCCGGTAAAAGTCAAAGAACTCTGCGAGAATCAACGTCATAGAACTCTCTCACAAAAGCTGAACTCTACACCTGAATATCGCCACATTGTGATAAATTGCAAATCACCTTGCTGCCCCCCCTTCTCTCTCCCCCTTCTCCCCTTCATCAGCTCTGGACCAACACAAAAGACACAAGATTTATATGTAAAAAATATAACAAATACCATGAAAACAAAGAATGCAACTGTATGTGTTTGATATCATTTAAGAGGTCTCTGTGCGACTGGTATAGTGGACTCTTTCCCATTTTGATAAAACTAATGGTAACAAAGTTATAAGGTCTTTGCCAAATACTGCATAATTCTGGAGGTGGCTCCCCCTCCTTGACCTACAAATGAAATTATCTCCTGTATGTTAACAAGGTTAAACCCCAGGAAGTCAAGAACCCATTCACCCCCAAATCCTCACTGTTCAAAGGACAATACCATTTGGTACACAATGTTTATTCTGTCTGGATATTTAAGGAAAGTTGGCATGAAGTTCTGGGAATCTGTATACAGATCTCCCATGCTGTACCGCTGCATGTAGTTTTGTCAGGTATGTTTCTTTGACTTGTCTTTTATTTTTAGTAATGCTTGTTTATTCTGATCATGTGAAATTGGCTTTGATTTTAATTTCTGCAACAATGTTTTATATCCTACCTGACAAATAAATTGTTATTATTTGATTTATTCTGAATTCCTCACTAGAGCTTTAATATAGGAGGAAGCCATTTAAAGACTCTCAGTTTGAATTTAAACCACTCAGGACAACTAGGTAGGACAACCACCTAGGACAGCCGGGTAGGATTTGAATTTCAATAGACCAGGGTAGACCATACTGGAGCTTTAATATACGAGAAACCACTCAGGACAACCGGGTAGGAGAAAGCCATTTAAAGACTCTGTCACTGCTCACCGCCCGTCTTTGCAAGTTGTATGTACGTGACTAAGTGGCAATATCGTCTGGTTATGAGAAAAGCCAAACCAGACGATATTAGTTAACCCTACAACCGCTGACTAAGAACGGAACTGGCTATCTATTTTCGGGAGGTTTACGTAATTTAATAACGGCCGGCGTAAGTCTCCAAAGATAAAAAGGACAATGAATAGAAGAGGATTTAGAGTAATCAATAACCTAAAAATGTTAAATTAAAAGAATGATCAGAAATTAATTTGAGCTTAAATATAAATTAGAGGTCAACTTAAAATTGGAGTCAGATTAATATAAAATTGGGGTCAGATAAAATGAATAACGGAATTAAATGTGTGAATTAACAATAATTGATTTACTTCAGCGCTCAGAAAAGACAGAACAACACAGAGACCTTCAAGGGCAATTTATTGAAGTTCCACTCCGGAACGGATAGAAAATTATCCATAAAGATATTCTTTTTCTTTTTTACACTTGCTTTAGAAACAACATTGCATGTGATATTTAGGTTTTTCAGAGAATGTATTTTTAACATGCGTATCTTGTCTTACTGTACTGGCAGAGTTTTTATAGTCAAAACAAGTGAAAAAAATCTACCAGTGCTGAAGAAGTAATCCAAAGTATTTAGAATACGTTACTGACCTTGAGTAATCTAATGGAATATGTTACAAATGACATTTTACAGCATGTATTCTGTAATCTGTAGTGGAATACATTTCAAAAGTAACCCTCCCAACCCTGTGGGCCAAGCCTAAAAGGATATTGGCTTATATATTCTGAAAAACTTAATGAATCAAAATACTTTGAACAACTTTTTGTCAGGATACATAAAACATTTCATGTGAATCTGATGAACGGCCTAGGACGAGTTTGAAAAATAATATTTAAAAAATTCAGGGGCGCAGAATTATTTTGAATAATAATAATAATAATTCTAGCTCTTATGGTTCCAGGTTTGTTAGCAAAAATGTGAATTAGCTTATTATAGTGCCCTTGTGGCCTGTAGGTATACCAAGATTCATGACCATCAGACATTCACAAATAAAATGTATTTATGATAATTTGACTGATTGATATTTTAAGGATATGTTAGCACTTGCCCCAAAGATGATGTCAACTTTCTTGATCAAATGGTTGCAGATTAAGGACACATTTTTATTTGTAGCGCCCCCTAAAGGCAGAACTGGATAAAACTTCTGGATAAAATGTTCTGTTCTCAATGTATACCAAATTTTGTTATGTTTGGACTTTGCATTCAGAAGATATAGGTCGATAAGTGAATTTTGTGTCAAAAATTAATGGGCTAATTTCTATAAAACATTTAGAGTCATGCCACATTCAGATGTTATTGAACCTTTAGGTCCCACACAAGCATTTGTACATGATTGAAATATTCTCTAACAAAACCTGCAGTTAAATATTTTGTTTAAGGGCAAAGTGGTGTTTGGATGATTCAGCAACTCTGTAGTTAGTGGATCATGCATTCTGATGTTTGAACATTGGATTAAATCTAACACTACAGTACCACCAAACATACAATACACAGTCTTATGCATTATACATGAGAACAGGTAATTAGTTTTCGCCAGTTATGTCCCTGATCAGTTAAAACCCTAATATGATAAATTACCGGTCTCTGAAGAGTTGTGACCTCAGAAAGAAATCTATTGACTTTAAAATGATCGCTCAGTACCTAGGAGATTCAGCAGTTCTTGGATGATCTGGAAGCAGAGGGTTGTGGTATCCCAAAGGTCATGATGGTTAAGTAACTGCGCTGCTAACAGAGATGTTTCAAGGCCGCTACCCAAACAGAGCTGACCTGCATAATTGGACGTTCTGTTAATCATACAATTCACACTCTTTTACCATTGTATCCTTTAGCAAGGTACACCACTCCATGTTTGAATAAAGAAGCTGCTAAATAGCTAAATATTGTGTATTATGTGTGAAACATAATAAAAAGATTAACACTCTCATAGGTGAAAATGGGCTTTAGGTAGGATTGGATCCCAGGATGGATCCAGTCTGAGTTTGTTCTCCTTTACTTGCCCACATCCTTCTCTCCATCATTACTCTCAATTAAAAACCCACAACATGCTCTGGATTACTCTGTGGTCAGAACTTGAGTAGTGAGTAGACCAAAGGCAGGGTACATACACACAGAGAGCCCTGACTCCACCATCCATCATCAATACCTCCATTCAGTCGTGTACATTCCTGGGTAGCTATCACAGTAAAACCTGTGCACAGACAGTTCATTATTTTTCCTTAAATTACAAAAGTTTGTTCCTACAGTTTGTGGTTTAAGAATGCGTCATATATTTATACAAAAATTATATATACAGTGTATATATATACAGGTGCATCTCAATAAATTAGAATGTCATGGAAAAGTTCAATTATTTCAGTAATTCAACTCAAATTGTGAAACTTGTGTATTAAATAAATTCAGTGCACACAGACTGAAATAGTTTAAGTCTTTGGTTCTTTTAATTGTGATGATTTTGGCTCACATTTAACAAAAACCCACCAATTCACTATCTCAAAAAATTAGAATACATCATAAGACCAATAAAAAAAACATTTTTAGTGAATTGTTGGTCTTCTGGAAAGTATGTTCATTTACTGTATATGTACTCAATACTTGGTAGGGGCTCCTTTTGCTTTAATTACTGCCTCAATTCGGCGTGGCATGGAGGTGATCAGTTTGTGGCACTGCCGAGGTGGTATGGAAGCCCAGGTTTCTTTGACAGTGGCCTTCAGCTCATCTGCATTTTTTGGTCTCTTGTTTCTCATTTTCCTCTTGACAATACCCCATAGATTCTCTATGGGGTTCAGGTCTGGCGAGTTTGCTGGCCAGTCAAGCACACCAACACCATGGTCATTTAACCAACTTTTGGTGCTTTTTGGCAGTGTGGGCATGTGCCAAATCCTGCTGGAAAATGAAATCAGCATCTTTAAAAAGCTGGTCAGCAGAAGGAAGCATAAAGTGCTCCAAAATTTCTTGGTAAACGGGTGCAGTGACTTTGGTTTTCAAAAAACACAATGGACCAACACCAGCAGATGACATTGCACCCCAAATCATCACAGACTGTGGAAACTTAACACTGGACTTCAAGCAACTTGGGCTATGAGCTTCTCCACCCTTCCTCCAGACTCTAGGACCTTGGTTTCCAAATGAAATACAGAACTTGCTCTCATCTGAAAAGAGGACTTTGGACCACTGGGCAACAGTCCAGTTCTTCTTCTCCTTAGCCCAGGTAAGACGCCTCTGACGTTGTCTGTGGTTCAGGAGTGGCTTAACAAGAGGAATACGACAACTGTAGCCAAATTCCTTGACACGTCTGTGTGTGGTGGCTCTTGATGCCTTGACCCCAGCCTCAGTCCATTCCTTGTGAAGTTCACCCAAATTCTTGAATCGATTTTGCTTGACAATCATAAGGCTGCGGTTCTCTTGGTTGGTTGTGCATCTTTTTCTTCCACACTTTTTCCTTCCACTCAACTTTCTGTTAACATGCTTGGATACAGCACTCTGTGAACAGCCAGCTTCTTTGGCAATGAATGTTTGTGGCTTACCCTCCTTGTGAAGGGTGTCAATGATTGTCTTCTGGACAACTGTCAGATCAGCAGTCTTCCCCATGATTGTGTAGCCTAGTGAACCAAACTGAGAGACCATTTTGAAGGCTCAGGAAACCTTTGAAGGTGTTTTGAGTTGATTAGCTGATTGGCATGTCACCATATTCTAATTTTTTGAGATAGTGAATTGGTGGGTTTTTGTTAAATGTGAGCCAAAATCATCACAATTAAAAGAACCAAAGACTTAAACTACTTCAGTCTGTGTGCATTGAATTTATTTAATACATCAGTTTCACAATTTGAGTTGAATTACTGAAATAAATGAACTTTTCCACGACATTCTAATTTATTGAGATGCACCTGTATATATAATTTTTGTATAAATATATGACGCATTCTTAAACCACAAACTGTAGGAACAAACTTTTATGTATATATATATATATATATATATATATATATATATATATATATATATATATAAAATGTATTTTGTTTTTTCATTTTTATTTTATTTTTTGTGGTGCAATAAATTTACCAGAGCAGCTATATTACTTCTGGCATTTAGGACATTGTAGGGGTGGCATGACTACTCAGCTAGTTGGTTGGTTTTGCCATGACAAATTGGATCACATGATTTCAGTTGTGCTTGTTTCATATGGTAATAGCAGGAGACACTGCATCCTGTGTGTTTGCGGGCAAATACATTTTCAAATATATGCAAATATATTGCACACGGAATGCTTTGCATTTACAATAATTAGTCAATGTTTTTTAAATGTGGAGAATAGTGGGAAATTTATGATTAACACAACCTCTGATTCATTTACATAAGATTCAGCATATGTCATATGTCATCTCAGGACTGGACTACAGCAATGTTCTGTTGGCCGGCCTTCCAGCTATCACTATTAAGTCTCTAAAGATGATCTAGTACGTGGTGGCACATCTGGTCTTCAATCAACCAACTAAACAGTGCCCACCAGACACTCCCTAAGGTTTCAGTTTGTGTTCTTATGTTCATCTGTGGTGGAACAAACTTCCAATCTGCTAAGACCATCACCAACTTCAAGAAATGGTTGAACACACACCCGTTCAATAAGCACTTAATTAATCCATAACCATAAACAAATGCTCTTTATATTTATATATAATTTTTATATATATATATATATATATATATAATAATAAAATCTTTTACTTTTCTCTACTTTTCTGCATACACTCCCATGCTCTAGCTTCTGTACTACTCTGGTTTACTCTCAAAACTCTGTATTGTGGAACTGCTAATACTGTTGTCTCCTGTGTGATAAATTCTCATAGTATTTTCTTATTCATATGTCACTTTGGATAAAAGCATTGACTAAATGATTAAACATAAATGTAAATATTGGTGAGGAAAAAGGCACTTTTTTTCTTTATCTATCTATCTAGAGGGTATTCCAGATAATGATAATCACTTCTGTCCTTTGTCTTCTTGATAATAAGGCTGACAGCAGCAGGACTGTGAAATGCTCTCTTAGAGGTGGGTGATCAATGCGTCATGCGCTGCGGTGACAAGAACTTGACCAGCCGCATGTGATGTGGGCCGGCATTTAATTTCACGCTTAAGATCTGAGAGTTACCTGTCACATGGTGGAGAAAAAGGGGAAGGGAGAAGATGAGTGTGAAGAGAACCAGAGAGGGAGGAGTGGATGGTGAAAATAAGAGGAAGAACGGGTGAAGGTTTACAGTGGTGGAAGAGAGAAAGGGGTGGAAAAAGTTTTGGAATGAGCAGGGGCAAATCTGTATGGAAGCATTATAGAGGGCTTACAGTAGGGCAAATAAAGTGCATGACTCGTATTCATGTAAATCAGTCAATGAAAGAATTGACTTAATTTCAGAGTTGAGACTGTCAGATGGGGACACAAGGATTGGAAGTGAGATAAGAAGCTTTGCCTCAAACAAAAAGAACTGCAGAAGAGCTAAAATAAGCTAAGTAACTGTTTTGAGAGCTGTATAGTGGTTTTAGTTTCGGTCCTCTAATCTAACTGAACAAGTTGCATTCCAAGAGTAGTGATAGTATAACAGTACAGGGATGTTTTACTATTTGCATCATTCGCTGGTCTGTATTTACGCATTTCAAGACAAGCTGCAAGTCTGCGCAGTGCATGGCTTTGCATCAGGGTCCTGATCATTATCCCTTATATAATTACAGTATACATCCAACCACTATGATATTGGTTGTGAAGATTGCTGTTGGTGAAGAGTATCACGGTTAAAGTAATGTGTTTTTATGATTTTATAAATGCTGAATTTATTCAAAATTAATAGTTACATAAAATGTAAAATTATAAACACACAAACACATAATATCCACCCAAAACCACAAAGTGCAGCATCACTTTAAAAATTAAGTCTTATTTTGTTCTTTGTCAACAAAGGGTCAACAGAGATGCTTAACCTTGTTTATAATGTTGATATGATATGATATGATTTCAGTTTTATTTCTAATTTTCTAGAAGTTTTTTTTTGTTTGTTTTTTGCAACCCTGTTACTGAAATCTGGGACATGTCTCACAAGTGCAGCATCAGTTTAGTGCCTTAAATGCAAACAATGTGTAATATTAAACAATAAATACAACAATAAGTAATATTAAACAATATATATGTAGTGTGTAATACACCAAATCAATATGCAAAACAGAACTAATCCAAACATCATCTTCTTATTCTCAGAATATCCTCTTATTCTTAATTGTACGAAGTGAACTGGAATTCTTCAACTGAGTTGATCCTCATATTGTTTCCTGAAGCAGTCTCCAACTGGGAAGAATTCCCAGCAACGTTCTTGGAACATCTTCCACACGTATGATTCCTGTTAAATTATAGAGTTCAGTAGGCAAGAGGCAAAAACAAAAAAAGGTCAACAAAAAAGTTTTTTCTTACATATAGTATGTAAACCAAATATTGGCTTGTGTCATTTTTATCTCAAACTATTTTTCAGTTGTTTCACATATAAATTGAAGCACACAATATCTTTCACTCTCATGAAACGATCCGTATGTCTTTTTCAAAAAAGATCCATGACATTTGACAATTGTACTTCATTTGAGAATTGAACTTGTACCTGTCCTGTGTGTTCTGTTACATCTTTATTGATGAGGTACATCAGAAAGAACCTAAAGGGCAAACAACATACAAAACAAACTTAATTCATTTTCATTAAAAGAATGAATAAACAAGCTGACCTTTTTGGGTTACACTTTTAAACATTATTTTTTATCTTTTGGTTAAGGTAACACTAACAAAAAGTACCATTGTATTACCAAGAACATGGTACCATGATAGTTTTTTGGGCACGTACCATAATCATACTATGGTACTCTTTAAAGTACAACATATATTGGAGTACCATGTAAATACAACAGTATATGAATATGGTAAGCATTCACTACCATGACATAAAACAAAGTACCACTGTATTTCCATCTGATTTCATCACAGTACAATGGTACCACCACACTTGCAGAAGACAAATGTTTTGCCTCTTATCTTGACCAACCCAAAATGAACAAAAGGCATATTTTCCTACTGAATATTAATCTAAGAACAGCCTCTGAAATCTTGAAAAAAAAAAAAAAAAAAAAGTGGCAAAACTGATCTCTGCACACATGCTTGAGGCAACCTCTTTTTCAGTGTTTGAGTAGTACTCACAGGTAGTTGGCCAGATTGTGCTCTTGCAGTGTGTGTGACTCAAATCCATGGGGCACCGTGTCAAAGTACTCACTCCCAATGCCACAGATAAAACACTTAGTCTGAACAGGAAAGAACCAAGATTTAACAGACACATTTACTGTTTAATAAAACATGATCAATTAATATAAAATGCAGGGCTTGGCCGAAGAGCTGTTGACAGAGATTAATAAAGTATTAACTAACAGAGAAATAAAATATTAACACACATAGCAGCGTAGCTCTGCATTATAATTAAGGGAAATGTTTATTTTTTGATAAATTAATTCAGTATTTTAATTGGAACACAAGAAGACAGGTGTCATAAATCTGGATGGATTAAAAAAATACCATGGTGCTAAAATTATCAGATTTTCAGTGGAACGTAACACTTTCCAAAAGCATGGTACAAAATATGGCCTAAAACCCTTAACAAGGTTAGGGTTAGGGTTAAGTTGTTTTATTTTTTTTTAACAAAGGGTCACTAAAAGGACATGTTTAACCTACAGATTTGATGTTATGAGGTTTTATATATTTTTATTTATTTTATATGAGATTTTCAATTTGCAAAGCCTGTTACCAAAATACAGCACATTTCTAAACACAGTTTAGACTAAATTAAATTGACAAAATGTGTAAAATTAAAGAAATGAATACAACTGAAAAAAGCCACAATAAGAAACAGGGTTGCAATTTAACATAAATTAAACTTTTCATGAAACTTGAGACCAAATGTTAGTTTGTAGTAACTGATAAACTTACATTTCCCTTAAATTAAATACAAATATTTAATCATCAATTCCATAAAATTATCATAAAGTATCATCATAAAATCATAATTTTCTTTATTTTTTTAAAAATAGATAACGGGTTAAATGGCTGAATTTGACTAATGCAGTTAACATTGCACATTTGAACACTGAACATTTTTTTTTATTGTTTTTTTATTTTTTTTGTCATTTTGGTTAATTTTGGTCTCACCATATAGTAGAAGAGGGTCAACATGTTGTTACTTCATAAGTGTCACAATTTTACGGAATGCACATTTTTTATAATAGGGGAATATCATGAAGTAACGGTTCCAAGCAAAATGTAGGATACATCTAAATATTATATTTTTGGTAATGAAAATTTATTTTGTTTTGTTTTTTCAATCCAACCAATTTTGTTTTAATCATGACATTGTTGTATGATTTTAATTGTTGCATACATACAAGAAGGTCAAGACCGGGGGTGTTTAAAACTAGCTACTTGTCATGCTGAGTTGATTTTATATTAGATAATAGTTTATCCAACACAGGGGGCGGCAACCTATGGCACGCGTGCCAATGCTGGAGGGGTAATCACTGGCACGCCAGCAACGCCAAGAGAGGAGAATATTTTATTTATATAAATTCCACACCTGCATTCCAATCTACATCTTGACGTAATCCTTCCTTATCATGTTATCATGAGCTGAATGGGAGGCTAAACAAAAAGTTAAAATGTGACGAGACTGCAGCATACCCCGCAGACTCGTGCAGCGCATGCAAGCCATTCACGCATCACAAGCCAGCAGCGCTTCACGTTCGGTTAATTGCGCAAGTAAATGCATCCTCTTTGCTTCGGTCAGGCTGCGCGGATGACAGCCTACATTCCGTGTTTCATTTGTTTCTTTTTGCTTTAAGAACAACACGTGATGTAATAAGGAA
Source organism: Myxocyprinus asiaticus (assembly GCF_019703515.2). Classification (NCBI taxonomy): domain Eukaryota; kingdom Metazoa; phylum Chordata; class Actinopteri; order Cypriniformes; family Catostomidae; genus Myxocyprinus; species Myxocyprinus asiaticus. The sequence goes on from NC_059363.1 coordinate 13,436,731, forward strand.
AATACCACTATTAATCCTTGAGATTTCCAACCCAGCATACAGGTACACCCTCCTTAAACCATGGACATTCAAAATTACATTAAACGATTAAAAGAGAAAACATAAACACACTTCGTGGGGTTAAAAGATCTGTCTATTCAAAATATAAATTAAACCTGGAAATAAAGACTCATCACACTTTAATAGTGTTTTGCCTCCCAGTCAGCTGTTGAAAACACTCTGCGTGATCATGAGGAAGGTTTACATCAAGATGTAGATTGGAATGCAGGTGCAAAAAACTTCATATAAATAAAACAGTCTGCTCCTCTCACGCTGTTGCTTGCGTGGTAGTGATTACATGATTATAATGACATAATATAAGAATTCGTTAAGATTCCACACAATTTCGTGATCAGTAAATGTGTAACATTAACTGTTAACTCATTTTGAACAAAAGGACAGGTTTTCTTTCATTAAAGCACTTTCACATGATGCTCTTTGAAAATTCACATGCAGGATCATTATTATATCATAATTATCAGGTTTTGTACACATTTTTTACTCAAACTGTTATGCTGATAGTTTATTTTTCATTATAAAAGATATTATTCAATTAGAAATATGCAAAATAGAAACTTTTTACAAGTGGACTCAACTTCAGAAAATCACATAAATGACCATGTTTTAATTTTTTTTATTTTTGTGTGTGTGTGTGTGTGTGTGTGGCAGTCCATGTCAAAAAGGCTGCCGACCCCTGATCTAACATATCTATTAGTTATCACTACAAAAATAAAAAAATATGATTTGTGCCTCTAATGCTGTAGAAAAATTAACAGGACACCGAAGTGTACCCTATTTGTAAAAGGTGCCATGTGTGAGACTCACCTCCATGTCCTCTTTAACCTGCTCCTGCTGGTCTCTCAATTCCCCAAATGCATCAATAATTAGACCTGAAAACAAATGTGGAATTCTGAAAACATTTCAAATCTGCAAACAACAGAGTAATTTAACAGTCACAAACATAATTACTGTTAGTAAATGAGACACATTTGAAACATGGGTATTATTCCACCCCACGCATAACAGGTTTCTTCAGCATCAAATGAACCTCAGATCTCTTCTCATAAACCCACTCAGCATGTGAGAGCAGGATCCTTTAATGAAGCTCTCCATAGATGCTCACCAGGACTCTGGAGCTAGAGGACAAGCTAAATAATTAAAATGCAATGATTCTAATCATTGTCCTTGTTGAAATGTTGCGTACAAATCGTTCGTTTCACATTTTGTGCTTTTGAAGCTCTGTTTCATAAACTGACTCTCACAATCTCTCTTTTTATTCTCTGTTTCTCACCCTGAATGATAGCAAGGAGGATGACAATAACAAAGAAGAAGAAGCTGATGTCAAAGATGATACGATAGAACTCAAACTCATCACCGGCTGGATCCTCGATTTCATCTCCAATCCCTCCTCCAGCTCGAACGCCAACGTACATGTGAAACATGTAACACTAGATACAAACACACATTTACAGAGTTAATGCCTCTTTCATTGCTATGCTCAAAAGATCTAGTGACATTATTTTAAATGTCAAGAAAAAGACGACAGCATTTGAAAGTCCCAGGTGATCAGCAGTTACAGAAATACTCAAACCAGACCATCTGGCACCAACAATCATCCATGCGATTATCTAATCAGCCAATCATGTGGCAGCAGTGCAGTGCATAAAATCATGCAGATATGAGTCAGGAGCTTCAGTTAATGTTTACATCAACCATCATAATGGGGATAAAATGTGATCTCAGTGATTTTGCGCGTGGCATGATTGTTGATGCCAGACAGGCTGGTTTGAATATTTCTGTAACTGCTGATCTTCTGGGATTTTCACTCAAAACAGTCTCTAGAATTTACTCCGAATGGTGCCAAAACAAAAACATCCAGTGAGTGGCAGTTCTGTGGACGGAAATGCCTTGTTGATGAGAGAGGTCAACAGAGACCAGACTGGTTCGAGCTGACAAATTCTATGGTAACTCAGATAACCGTTCTGTACAACTGTGGTGAGAAGAATATAATCTCAGAATGCTATTCTGAGATGCGGGTTGGTGCCGTTTTGGCGGCACGAGGGGGACCTACACAATATTAGGTAGGTGGTTTTAATGTTGTGGCTGATCGGTGTATAATATACATGTACATTAAACATATATGAAGAATGTGACAGATACTCACTGTGAGCATGTCATCACATTTCATATCCACCGATTCTCCTTCTTCACTCTTGTTGTAAAACTTGCGGAAGAAGTTAAAGGCGACCACAGTGTAGAGATACACAACCACGGCCAGTAGCCCTACTGTCAAAACCAGCTATAAAACAGACACCAGTATTTCATCACCCTTTCAAATATATGTACACACACAAACACACACACACACTTCTAAAACAGTACCTGTTTTCCATTATGCGTAACTGATGACAGTATGGTGCGCAATGTTTTGAAGCCCATGGCGATGTCCAACAGGTGAGCGGCAAAGAAAAAGTTGTTATAATGGCCCAGAACTGACACAAACATATACCAGGCCAGATAAAGGAAGGACTGAGTGAGCGACAAAAAGAAACAGACAAACACAAATTTCTTGTAAGATTTGGCTCATTAATTGCTAATTCCTGCAGTCAGAATAATTTAAGTACTCAAAGAACTTTATTAGAATGAGATGTTCAGGGTTCCTACATTGTTAGTGAAAACCACTCCCAGCTTCCATATCTGGTACTTCATATCAATGGTATTTAATCTAAAACTGTGGAAACATAAGAAATATTTATTTCATGTATTATTTATTTAAGCTCATCTTATTGAACACTGCTGCCATCAACTGGCACACAGTGATTTTAATCATCATTTCTCATTGTGGTTATTGCACATACTCTGAAAGGTCTGTGTTTTACAAAACAGAAACATATTTGATTGAAGGAATGTGACATTTTAGGAAAAATTAAGGAATGTGAAATTTTAGGAGAAAGTTATAAATCCATTTTAACCCGTAGCTCACAGGGTAGTGACGGCTCCCTTTTGCACAGGTTTCTTCCTCTCCTGAGCCTCAGAGCTGAAGTCAAGAGCAGCTTTATCTAAACCCAGCAGCTCACTGACGCGTGCTGAACCGTACATCTCTCCATATTTTGCCATCACCTACATCACAGAGAGATGTCACAGAATGCATTAAACACAGACAGACACCTATAACCTGCAGCTTAAACCACACAACTTACTGTACCTCACCATTACCACACCCAGGGAATATATAATTAAGTGTTGCTAACCACAAGTATTAAATTTCAGTACGTAATTCAACACACATTGTTTGTGCTACGGACATGACTGATACTTCAGGTTATGTGATTTATTTTGGAAAGGCATGCTATTACTTTTCTAAGCTGGACTTACACTTTTTGCCTTGCAAACAATAAAATGAGTAAAAGAATCCCACGGACTTGTACAGAAGGAGTGACCCAAGCCTTATCTAGGCACCAGAATATCATAGACTAGCAATCACCCAGAACACCCTAGCAACCACCCAGAACACCCTAGTAACCACCAAGCAACACCTTAGCAACCACCCATCCAGAGAACCCTAGCAACCAAATAGCAATGTGATAACAGCCAATAAGAACAAATAGGCAACAAATTTAGCATGGGCAAGTACTACTCACATATTCTTTAGAAAATATAAAAATTTAAATTAGGATAAATTATAAGACTAGAATTTTTTTTTTAACCAAGACTATTTTTAATAATTAATCTTACAAGTAAAATGTATGTAACAATTAACATGTTTTGTTTATTATTTACACTGGTGGCCAAAAGTTTGGAATAATGTACAGATTTTGCTCTTATGCAAAGAAATTGTTACTTGTATTCACCAAAGTGGCATTCAACTGATCACAATGTATAGTCAGGACATTAATAACGTGAAAAATTACTATTAAAATTTGAGAAAAGTGTTCAGAACTTCTTAAACTACTTCAAAGAGCTTTCATCAAAAAATCCTCCACGTGCGGCAATGACAGCTTTGTAGATCCTTAGCATTCTAGCTTTCAGTTTGTCCAGATACTCAGGTGGCATTTCACCCCACGCTTCCTGTAGCACTTGCCATAGATGTGGCTGTCTTGTCGGGCACTTCTCACACACCTTACAATCTAGCTGATCCCACAAAAGCTCAATGGGGTTAAGATCCATAAGACTCTTTTCCAATTATCTGTTGTCCAATGTCTGTGTTTCTTTGCCCACTCTAACCTTTTCTTTTTTGTTTTTCTTTTTCAAAAGTAGCTTTTCTTTGCAATTCTTCCCATAAGGCCTGCACCCCTGAGTCTTCTCTTTACTGTTGTACATGAAACTGGTGTTGAGCAGGTAGAATTCAATGAAGCTGTCAGCTGAGGACATGTGAGGCATCTATTTCTCAAACTAGAGACTCTGATGTGCTTATCCTCTTGTTTAGTTGTACATCTGGCCTTCCGTATCTCTTTCTGTCCTTGTTAGAGCCAGTTGTCCTTTGTCTTTGAAGACTGTAGTGTACACCTTTGTATGAAATCTTCAGTTTTGTGGCAATTTCAAGCATTGTATAGCCTTCACTCCTCAAAATAACGATTGACTGACGAGTTTCTAGAGAAAGCTGTTTCTTTTTTGCAATTTTTGACCTAATATTGACCTTAAGACATGCCAGTCTATTGCATACTGTGGCAACTCAAAAACAAACAAAGACAATGTTAAGCTTCATTTTATGAACCAAATAGCTTTCAACTGTGTTTGATATAATGGAAAGTGATTTTCTAGTACCAAATTAGCAATTTAGCATGATCGATCAAGGATAAGGTGTTGGAGTGATGGCTGCTGGAAATGTGGCCTGTCTAGATTTGATCAAAAATGACTTTTTTTCAAGTAGTGATGGTGCTGTTTTGTACATCACTAATGTCCTGACAATATTTTTTGATCAGTTGAATGCCACTTTGGAGAATTAAAATACCAATTTCCTTCTGAACAGCAAAATCTGCACATTATTCCTAACTTTTGGCCGCCAGTGTATGTATTTTATATTATCAAGTTTGTGTTTAAAAATTCTATGTCTGTGTCATGTTTTTCAAAATTGTCTGTATTGTCAACGTCCTGCAAACTGAGCCTTGCCTTGAGCATTTCAATGCCCAGTCAACCCTGCATAAACTGTGCAAATGATAAAGAAAACACCTTGACTTGACTTAAAGATTAAGACTATTCACTCAAGAGTCATAGTTGTTAGAAGATGTGAGATATTAGCATTTTTTTATATGTTTTTAAATTGTCAAGAGAGTAAAGATGTGATGTGTTAATCCTACCTTCCTCTTCACAAATTTATCCCAATAATTACTTGGGTATGACCTGGAAAAACAGCAAGCAAGGTAAGGAAAAATTATAAGAGGTATTACTATACTACAATATTTTATTATAAGAGATCAGCTTGATGGTCATCATTGATGAATATCGAGTCAATCAAGTCAAGGACATCCATTTTGCTCATTAAGAGGCTATTTATTTCAGATTTATTAGGCAGTTCTGCAGCACTTACAGCGTGCTGATGACCATTCTGTCCCACTGGCCTTTAATGTCGTCCTCAGAAGGTTGCTCTGTGATGTAGAGTCCATCAAACTCCAGTTTACGAGCCAGCTCCTTTTCTCGCTTAAAAATTACTAAAGGAACCTGTCAGTGGTCAGAATCAGATGATATTAGTTAAAGCACATGCATTTACACTCACTGAGCACTTTATTAGGAACACCTGTACACCTATTTATTCATGAAATTATCTAATCAGCCAATTATGTGGCAGCAGTGCAATGGTCAGGAGCTTCAGTTAATGTTCACGTCAACCATCAGAATGGAGAAAAACAATGTGATCTCAGTGATTTGGACCGTGGCATGATTGTTGGGGCCAGACAGGCTGGTTTGAGTATTTCTGTAACTGCCGATCTCCTGGGATTTTCATGCACAACAGTCTCTAGAGTTTACTCAAATTGGTGCCAAAAACAAAAACCATCTAGTGAGTTGCAGTTCTGTGGACAGAAATGCCTTGTTGTTGAGAGAGGTTCGAGTTGACAGAAAGGCTACGGTAACTCAGACACACTTTCTGTACAATTGTAGTGAGCAGAAGAGCATCTCAGAATGCAAAATACGTCAAACCTTGAGGCGGAGGGTCTACACCAGCAGAAGACCACGTCGGGCACTTTATTAGGACCATAGTGTTCCTAATAAAGTGCTCAGTGAGTGTATGTTTGAGAGCTTTAACAAAAGCCAGACAGATGAAAAGGGGGATTTATTTAGTCTATCATAGACTTTGTGTTTAGTTTCACCATAGGAAATTTAAGGGGCTACTTGCACAGGCACACTCAAATGATTTATCTGTTGTTTGTTTGTGTGTGTGTGTGTGTGTGTGTGTGTCTGTGTCTGTGTGTAACCTTCAGACAATAGTATCCGATGATGCAGCACAGTGAGATGAGAGTGTGCAGGACAGCCAGACTGTGTAAAATCATTTTCATGTAGCCACTGTTCTCTTCCAGTTCAAAATGCACTGCCTGTGAATCCTTGATTCTGTCATTTATAAGGGCAGTCACCACCTCTTCATCATCATTATCTTCATCCATGGACGATGACACCTAGCAGTTTGTGGAAATACAACTATTAAATATTAAAGGTTTGGACACACTTGACAGAACTGGTTTTTTTTATTATCATAAAATCATCTTGATCTTAAGGCTTGCGCCTAAATGCTTAAGATTAACATTGTAGACAAATAAAAAGTGTGCCTATGTATAAATTTCTTTACTGAATAAAACATTTTTTTTTTTAATGGAGGAGTTGGACAGTAAGGAAGAGGATGAAGGAAAGGAGACAAAGTGCACAAAATGGAACTCTTTCAACGGTGTTTAAAATGCATCCCAGGTGGCAACTTATGAAGTTGGTTGAGAGAATGCCAAGAGTGTAAAGAAGCTAAAATATAAGATAGTTTTTATATAAGATAGTTATATTAGTTCCATACTTCAATATGTTATTTAATAGTTTTGGTGCCTTCACTATAATTAAAAAATGTGGAAAATAGTAACAATGAATAATAATTTTGACTTGTTTATCATTTTTGGTCACTACATAATTTCCATACTTCCATTATTTCAAAGCTTTGAATACTCTACCATTATTCTAAGATCTAGAAATGTAGGTGTCTGTATGAAAAGTAGGTATGTACAAATGTTCGACTGGTAGTGTATTTTGCTCACACTTGTGTGTCAAGAACATAAATGAAAACTCACCTTGTAGAACAGGAGAATGAAATTGATGGCAAAAGTGAGGAACAAAGCCAACAATCGCATGTTGTAGAAATTTCTGGCAAAACAGTTCTGTGGAGAAAGCACATACTGCAGGTCATTAGATCACATACAGGTGTCCAGCTCAATATGCTCAAACATCTGTGAGTATGCTTGTACTTGGGCAGTGGGCAAAACAACAGAGAGAATGAGAGAAGAGGAAAAAAAACATAAAGAACCATACCAGAAGTCTGGTCTTGTGAGAGCTGATCATTTTCCAAATGGCCGATTCCTGGATTTCACTTTCCTCAGGTTTGGGAGAGCTTAGCTTTCTAACTCTCTTCTTCCTCGCTCTCTTTTCAACCTCTTTTCCACTGGGAAATTAAACTGCATGTCTTACATCATCTGATAATGTTGCATAACTTGCAGGTGGTTTATCCAACCAATCTGTCCACTGTGCTTACACCCATAATTGTAATTATATGAATGTCAAAGCTAATTGAAATGTGATTTAATATGAAGAATTTTTTGTGCTACTTCTGTTGGAATAACCGTGATTCTCCAATTTCAAGTATGTTTTATTTTCACGCCCTTTGAACTGTTCAGGGCCTGGACACCTTTATTACCCAAGGGAACTGTGAAGATTATTAAAACATTTCTTCACACGTTCCCTGAGCTTCCCCCAGGGTATATAAATGATACACTTGAAAGCTGAAAATCAGTGGTATTCCCTGTTACAGCAGCTGTATTTCCTCTCATTTCAATGTGTGAGTTTGATCTTTCCCCAGTCTGGAGCACTTACATAGCATTCTCAGTCTCTGAATCCTTCTCCTCCTGCACCTCTTGAAAAGCCTCCTCAGAGATTTCCACCTTTATAAACATTAACAAAGCAGGAATAAATGGACACAAAGAGGACACAAATGTCCACTTAGTGGAAACAAACATTCAAAATAGACACAAATGTCCACACAATAAGTGGACACAAATGTCTATTTATTGGACACATGTTCAGAGTGGACATATCCACAAAATGAACAATGAACACAGATGTTCAAAGTGGACACAATGTCGACACAAATGTCCACTTAGTGGACACATGTTCACAGTGGATATAGATATCCACAAAATGTCCACTTAATGAACATAAATGTTTAAAGTGGACAAAAAAATGTCCAAACAAATGTCTACTTAGTGGACACAAATGTTTAAAGTGGACACAAATGTCTTCACAAGTATCCACTTAGTGGACACCACCATTCAAAACAGACTCAAATGTCCACACAAATTTCCACTTAGTGGGCACGTTCACAGTGGACAAAAATATCCACACAAATGTCCAGTTAGACAAATGTTTAAAGTGGACAAAAAAATGTCTAAACAAATGTCCACTTAGTGAACACAAATGTTCAAAGTGGATGCAAATGTCTGCACAAGTGCCCACTCACTGGACAAAACCCTTTAAAACAGACACAAATTTTCACTTACTGGACACATGTTCACAGTGGACATAAATATCCACACAAATGTCCTCTTAATGAACACAAATGTTTAAAGTGGACATAAACATCTACACAAATATCCACTTAGTGGACACAAATATTCTAAGTGACACAAATGTCTAGTAAGAGGACACAGATGTTAAAAATGGACGCGAATGTCTACACAAATGTCCACTTAGTGGACAAAAATCTTCAGAGTGGACAAAAATGTTCAAAGCGGACACAAATGTTCAAAGGGGACACACATTTCTACACAAGTGTCCATTTAGTGGACACAAATATTATAAAATTCCACACAAATTTCAACTTAATGGGCACAATTGTCCACGTATTGAACACATGTCTACAGTGGGCATAAACATCCACAAAAATGCCCACTTACTGGACACACATATTAAAAGTGGACACAAATATTCAAAGTGGATACAAATGTTCAAAAAGGACACAGATGTCTAGTTAGTGGACACAAATGTGAAATTGAGGACACAAATGTCTACACAAATGTCTACTTTGTGAACACAAATGTTAAAAAATTAAGAACATGCCCATCGGGGGGCCTGGGTAGCTCAGCGAGTACTGACGCTGACTACCACCCCTGGAGTCGCGAGTTCGAATCCGGGGTGTGCTGAGTGACTCCAGTCAGGTCTCCTAAGCAACCAAATTGGCCCGGTTGCTAGGGAGGGTAGAGTCGAGTAACCTCCTTGTGGTCGCTCTCAATGGGGCGCGTGCTAAGTTGTGCATGGATCGCGGAGAGTATCATGAGCCTCCACATGCAGAGTCTCCACGGTGTCATGCACAACGAGCCACGTGATAAGATGCGCGGATTGATGGTCTCAGAAGCGGAGGCAACTGAGACTTGTCCTCCGCCACTCGGATTGAGGTGAGTAACCATGCCACCACGAGGACCTACTAAGTAGTGGGAATTGGGCATTCCAATTTGGGGAAAAAAAACTGACCATCAACTAACACCATGACTGAATCACATGTACAATTAGCCAAAAAAAAAAAAAAAAGAAGTTATTTAAGTGCTTATGCAATCAAGTACTTTGACAATAGTATACTCTGGACTACTGACCTGATATTTGGATGTGTTTAGAAATTCATCCACGCTGGTGTGTTGGTCACTGCTCAACAAGGTGTACTTTCCTCCCTCCTTCTTCAGACACAGGCCGAAAATATCTGTGAGGCGCTGGGGGTCCCTGGACACTGCAGACAGATCCAGACTCATGCCTCTTAAATTACTCTGAGACGAAAATGCACATGTGTAACTGTTATTCTCTTTGTCGGCACCTTCGCTGACCCCTGTGACCTCAACCATGGTTGGATCCCGAAGGTTTCCCAAAAGGTCAGCCAGTTTCATCTCTTTAGCCACGTCAATAATCCATCCACTCAAGAAGATGTGGTAGAGTAGATAAAGACAAAACCAAACCATACCCAAAAAGGCACGAGTGATAAACAGAAGAATGTTCTGGAAGAAGGAAAAGACCGCTGAGATGATACCCTTGATAGTTATCTTTTGTATGTGCTTTCTGATCTTCCTTATGGAGAGAAAATTCATCATGGAGAAACATCTCGAGTCTTTGGTCATCCTGATGTCTTCTGCAAGGTTTTCACCCTTTTCTACCTTTTCTTTCTCCTCCTCTTCATCATTTGCTTTTAGTTCCTCTCCACTCTCTGAACCTGAGATCTGAGCAGCAAGCTGCATCTCAAATATAGTGTCTTCGCAGAAGTTGACAAATAGTTCCATCTTCTCTTTCTCTCCTCCTTTGTTCACAACATCAAAGATGAACTGCCGTTTGCTCTCCTTCACCTGAAAAAACACACAAATACTTTGAGAACATTCATGGCATAAAACTTACCATTAATCACTGAAGTTATGCAACAGACATTTACAAAAAGATTTATATAAGACACCCACTAGCAGGCCACAAATGTACACCAGTTAATGATCCTCGAATACCTGTGGTTTCTCCCACTGTGTGCGGCTAGATTCGCTGATCTCAAAGTAGACCCTCTCAATCCGTTTCCCGCTGCCCAGGATTTCAATCCTTCCCAGGTGAGGTTGGAAGTACTTGAGCACACTGTCTGCCAGCTCCAGAAAATTTTGCAAACGGACATCATTGGGCATATGCTCAGACAGATTGGTCAGAAGAACTGCCACATTGAACCCGATGTCTTTGGCCGGTTCATGAAAACGTGCCACGAAATCCGGGTAATCTAGAAGTTCTGTTTCCCCCGTCTCAGCACAGGACAGCAGGAATTCAGTCTCTGATTGGGAATACCGCTTGAAGCCTTCCATGGCTCGCTGGAAGTCCTTCTTGGAAATGAGTCCTCTGCAGTCTGGGTCATATTCTCTAAAGGCTTCAGAGGATGTGAGGTCTTTGAGTTTGAGGAACATATCGAAGAACTTGAGGATCATCTCGACATTGCTGGATGATTCTACCAGCATGTCTACCATCTGTTTGCCAATGGTCCCATTCACCACATTTCCTAGAGACACAAAGGAGTTTACTGATAGTATAATCACCAATGCCACTTTTCTCAAAAGCAGAATAGGATGTCTATGGAACTGCATGGAAAACGAGAAGACCTTTTTAATGTTTTTCCTGGACATTGCTCCTACCTTCAAGCATGGAAAGCAGCATTACCACCATGTCTTTTTGTAAGTCCATCAAAGCCTTCAGTAACTCTATCTGGCTGGAATCCTGCAAACACAACAATTAGTTATGTCTCTTTTATCCCTGGGTTTTCTTACATTAGTACTCTACAATGAATAAATAAGCAGATAAGGTTTAAGTAATTTGTCCTTAGACCAACCCGAGAAAGCTTCATCTGCATATGTGCAAACACATGGAGGAAGCCCACTATAGCATCCCACAAACGACTATGTGTCAGACTCTGCTGGTTACCTGTACATGGACCCTGAATCACACATTCAAAAATACATTTTAATAATTTTAATGGATGTTAAATCAAGTGTTTCACAGATTAGGTCACACAACCTCAAACATCACACAAATTATATGCTCTTCACTAAGAACCCGGCTCAGCTCCAACTCTAAGAGGACGTTTACAGTGAATGCATACTTACACAAAAAAAACAGCATCTACAAAACACTGCACTCCTAAACAAGACAATGAAAAAAAGAGCAAGACTTGGCGCAACAGTCAAAGATGTCTGTCTATTACGTTTACATAAGAAAACAATTGAAAAAAGTATGAACGGATGCAAAAACAATTTCAGGTGTGAACTAGTCCTATGTTAAGTGGGCCTTAGGATTCTCAGGGTGGGCCATAAAGTTGAGGGTGGGCAGTGCAGTTGGGGGGCGGGTTACTATTAGTAGGGTGGGCCAAGTTCATGATTGGGTGGGCCAGGGCCCCCATAGTCCCCTGTAGAGGCAGGCATGGTAAGAATACAGTATATATATATATATATATAAATTCTAGACATATTGTGAAGCACAGCTAGAAAAATGTTGCACAGTATGTGTTTGTTTTAGACCAAGCAGATTTACAGTTTTTTGCTAAACACTCATCTCTGCTGACCCATTTAAATACAGCATGTGTGTGTTTGTGTGCATTTACCTGAATGTATTCAGTTAGTGTGTTGAACACCTGTTTGGCCACGCTGATGGCTTTTGAGAAGTTGTGCTGACCACGCTCATCAATCACATCCTTCCCTGAATAATACCAGTAGAAATCGCTGATGGACTCCTGCAGATATGAGACCATCCATCATGCTCGGTATCAGACAAAAAAAGGAGGCAGCCTGTCAACAGTGAATGGTTTATGGAAACATAATTTGGCTACAAGCTCTGTCACACTGTTTTGGGTCTTTCTCCAGTGTGGAATATTCCATGCTGAAACCACTTACAGCAGAAAATGTGCGCTTTTCAGAACCTGTACATGTACATAACAGACAGGCAAAATGGAAGACGTAAGAAACTAGTGTTTGCTAAATCGTTGGGCTTGCCTGGACCCTCAGCAGATAATCCACAGTAGAGATAATGATGTTGACAGTTGTGTTGTTTCCAGATTGTGTCCTCAGGTAATTCTGGAAATCTGTGTGGAGAAAATCTGTTTCATACCTCTAGTGCTTATATCACAAAGATGGAACAAATTATAAGACTATTTCACTTTTGCAACAACATAGGGCTGTCAGATTTGTTTTTTTTTTTTTTTGTTTTTTTTTGGAGTAATTACCATTAATGTAATATTTTGAATTTGCAGATTTTTACAATGTAGTACATTCACTCATCTGTGATATTTCAAATACTGTATGTCAAGTTCTAATGATTATTAAATTCCAATATTAACACAAAGCAAATATCTTTAACGTCCCATCTGGATTTAAGTGTAATTCATAATATTTTTATATATATATAAATTTAACAGTATTAAACATATTTATCTCATAAGTTAAAGTGTTATTTTCAGCAGCACCAAACGGAATTGCAAAAATTATTTCCAACAAAAATGTAAACAAAAATGATATACTTCACCTTAAACACATTACCTTTGACAGACCTACTACAAAAATAACTGTATTAGTGCAATGACAGTTATTTATAAAATAAATTAACCTGTGTTATGGCCTTCACAAAGAAGCTGAAGAAATCGGAAAAGATCACAGGTCAGTTGTTCATCTGCCATTACCCTATCACCTGAGAAAGAGAAGCAGCGAGGTAGATATGCAGGAGGGTGTCAATAAAAATAAAAATCTGTCTCTCCTGATACTAAAATTCATTTTTCAAAGAAGAACTTTGATGTAGATGTCAGTGATGTACCTGAATTGTCCTCAGCACCCACTCCTAAACTCTCTGCTTTGATCTGCCTCTCAAATGCATTCAAATCCAGCACGCTGTGACATGCAGAATCACAACACCAACATCAAACACACAATCCTCTTCTTTTTATTATACAAACTAACAGTGACACTCAACAGACACTTCCATTACAGCAAAGAAATAGATTGAAGGGGGAAAAAGTCATGTAAAACGATGTTCTTTTCTGCTGATTATACAGAGAAATTGAACACTGTGTGAGGGGTGGGGGACGGGGGGGGGATCAATGAGTGAACAAAGCACTTCACCAATTTTAGGTGGTTTGAGGAGCTTTCTGTCAGCATGTCTAGCACTGCATTAGCAAAAAACAGTCAAACCTGCAAGACTGCATTAGGCCAGCTATACTGTGAAAGAAGCCCACATCTCTCTTCTGTCGCAAGTAATCCAGCATTTTCTATAAGGACAAAGGGGTGAGGGGAGGACAGAGAATTCAAAAAGAAAGGTAATGAACATAAGGAAGTTGTTATATTCCACAACAAAAGTTGTTTTTGGTGATAATGTCAAAACTTTTGGGTTATTATCAGTAATCCAGGCTGAACTTTTCAAACCTACCTGCTGGACAGAAGTGTTCCCTCCATTTAAAATAGCAATGCCGAGCTTCAATGTGGGCGCCACCATAGGTCCCATATCACCTGGTTCATAAAACATCAAAGCCAACTTCATCTTCAGTAGTATTGAAAATAAAATAAAGTCAGAGCCAGCTGCCTCAAGATATCAGGGTATAAGTATATAACTCAAGTGAGTTTCAAAGATATGTATGGTCCAGGATCAGAAGTAAACCAGAACTCAGGCAGAGACAATTTAGCAGAGACTGGACACTTCTATTAGAATGTATGCAAGAAATATGAATGCCCAACGGTCAATGGATGTACAAAGGAAGTCCCGTCTTACAAGTAAAGAAGCCAATCACCTTTTAGATACAGACATCGCCTGTCAATCAACTCGAGAACGCATGTGCGTATTAGCTAGACAAGCCAGGAAAATACCAGTGATACCAGTGTTGTCAAATTTTCTTTCCCTATTCAAGTAGATAAGAGCTGAACTTGTATGCTGCTTGTTTACATAGAAAATAGCTGACTTGCTAAAAAGACTTTGACTCTGGGCAAAAATGCTACGGAAAGTGACAAAAATGCCCTAGATTTTTAAAATGTGGGTGAGAAAAGTTCCTTTGTATTTTAATTGTTATTTAACATTCCATGTAATTCAATACATTCAATTCTGGCTAAACCATTTTCCTACTCTATACTAGTATTCTGTTCTACAATAAGCTCAAATAAATCAACCCTAACAACACAAAAAATTGAAAGAGCTATTTCACCAATACCTACTAAAAGCAGAAAGTAGAAAGTTATATAACAGACTTGACAATTGTTCAAAATGTATTCTAGTAGAGGGTTTGTATCATGTTTTTGTTGGTTTTGTTGCTGCTGTTAGCATTTTCTAGCATAAATTCCTTTATTCCTGTTTAAAATTTTTGAATATGAAGTGTCCTTGAGCTTTGGTGCAATATAAATAAATACTATAAATACTAAAATAAATAAAACTTAAAGGAACAATATGTTTTGAATGATACCTCGGCTGGCACTCAGGTTCTGTAAAACCATCTCTGCAGCTCTGCGTTCATGAAGTCGGGCCTGCTGATACAGCAACCTCTGCTTTTCTATCTCTTTTTCCTAAAACAATCAATTAGTGAATCAATTCACAAACAAACAAATTATATCTGTTTCTCAGTCTATTTTTCCTTAAGTCAATCATCGATTATGAAATTAACGAGCTGAGTACCGTACATAACCAGCATCCTCTACTATTCCAATCCAGCTCTATCTCCTAAAATAAATCAATACCAAATCAGACAACGAGACCATTTCATTTCACATAATCCCCATAGCTTACCTCAAATGATTTCAGCCCATCTTCATCCTTATCTTCCTCACTTTGGCAACTCTGCAATGACATTACAGTTACAGCCTCTCAGCTACACAAGGTTTTTGTGGCAAAAAGGACAAATCTAGCACAGTATATCCAGATCAATCCCAACAGTGTTTCTTACCTTGGCCATTATATCAGCATAGCACATGTATAAGTAATCTTCTTCTAGTTTACTGTGAAAAGAGATGAAAAGACAGAAGAAAAGAGAGTGAACATTGGCCAGATGGCTTAAGACATTTCTGCTCACTAGGTTTTGGAACTGAGCTAGAACATTTACACTTAAATACTTTCTAAATATTATAATCCTCTTAACAAAATAAATGTAAAATGGATTTATTTGCCTTGATTTACACAGAAAACACACAAAAATGCACAAATTCTTCTCACACACATACACACCTTTTCTCAGTCAGGGCACTTTGACTGAATAGACTGATAAGCTGACAAAGTGGATCAATTGTTTTACTCTGCTCTGCTCCATCCTTCACAATCTCTACATGACCTGCTTTCTGATGGGTAAAAAGTATATATATTACCATATAATCAAAAAACGCTCAGGGTAAAAAATACACTTTAAAAATGAAAAATGATAGTCAAGCACTATCAATGAAAACAGCAAATAAGAAAATTGCTCACAGCTAAATCCTCAATCAGTCTGTCCTCAGGTGAGTCAAGCTCTGCCTTCAGCCAGACTCTCTCATAACCCTGCAGAAAAAGATTCACTGCTCTATGCCTGCAGAAGAATAAAAATCTCATGTTAAAATACAGCAATTGGGTCTCATTCACTAACCCTGCTGTAACACAGTTCAATGGAAAGGAGGCGGCGAGAACCGGCTTAACAACATAAATAATATTTAATGATTAACTAAAACAAAAAGACACAATCAAACAGGTCAGCTGCCTGTAATTCTCTCTCTCTCTCACACTGCTGTCTCCGGTTGGCTTTAGCCCTCTCGGGCTTAATCAGCCTAATTAGGGGCCGGGTGTGCGGAATTACAACCCGGCCCCACCCTCCACCCTGCCACATTCCTCCCTCGTTCTCTCAGGCCGGGGAGCCCCTGGCATGACGTACATCCCCCTCCCCCCCCTTTCCCTGGGGGGAGGCATGCCCTTCCGGCCCCATCTGCCGGCAGGTCATCCCCGTCTTCCTGTATCTGGGAGGGGACAGGGGGAGGGAAACAACAATAACAAAAAAAAAACATGGTACTTATATACCGTAACGGTGATTATACCCAACTAAAACAATACTAATATTTAAAAAGAGAGGGAAAGGCCAACGCGGAGCGGCAGCGCGAGAGAGAGAGGAGAGAGAGAAAAATAAATGATTTACTCGACGGTTCTCCGATATGCCATAGCCTGGTCCTCTGCCACTCCTCCACCCTCTTGTGGACGACAGCCACGCCTCCCCGGGCGGATTGGAGGCAGTCCTCCGGCCCCTGGCAGACAGAATGCCCTTCCGCGTTTTGGTGGACGGAAAGGGTATCCCCCGCCCCTGGCAGCAGTTCTCCCGCTCCATGCGGTCGGCCAGGAGCCCCTCCCTGCTCGTGGTCGGCGGTCTCACACCCCGCCGCATTTCAGCGGCTGGTAGGGGTCTCCTCCGCCCCTGGCAGCGGCCCTGACCACTCCAGGCGGTCGGTTAGGAGCACCTCCTCCACTTGCGGTCAGTGGCCGTTCCTCCGCTCTCAGGTGGATGGGCTCCTCCGTCCCCCGGCGGATGGCCGCGGCTGCTCTGTTGGGGTGGCTGGTAATGGCGAGGACTCTACTACGGTGCATCCCTCCTCATTCCCGGGTTTCGGCACCAGTGTAACACAGTTCAATGGAAAGGAGAAGGCGAGAACCGGCTTGATAATATAAATAATATTTTAATAATAAACAACCAAAAAGACAAATACACACAGGTGTCAGGCAGCTGCCCGTAACACTCTCTCCCTCGCACTGCCGTCTCCGGTCAGCTTTATCCCTCTCGGGCTTAATCAGCCTAATTAGTGATTCTGTACACCTGGCCCCGCCCTCCGCCCTGCCACACCTGCATATGCATGTTTATGTTCATAAAAACTGTATGGGAATGTTTGCACCCAAAAATGAAACATCAGTAAGTTCACACCTAGTTTTTTCTAAATATGGCTTAAAATTTAGATCAAGGGATGCACCAAAACTTTATCCTCTATGTCTCTATGTGTCTTCCATGTTTCAGAGTAACTGGTCTCAGTTAGAAATAAAACACTGAAACAAAATCACATGATTGACTCACATTAACATTATTAAAAGCCTCGTTTTAGGC
The DNA here is from genome assembly GCF_019703515.2 of Myxocyprinus asiaticus. NCBI lineage: Eukaryota > Metazoa > Chordata > Actinopteri > Cypriniformes > Catostomidae > Myxocyprinus > Myxocyprinus asiaticus. The sequence goes on from NC_059363.1 coordinate 13,454,576, forward strand.
TCAAATTAAGTTAACTTGACTTCTTTCTTTTCTATCGATATCAATGTTTGGCCGATACATTGGTGTATATCTATTTAGAACCAACTCAAAAATCACAGACTCCTGATGGCCTTAAAAACAATTAATGTGTCAAGCTGAAATGTTTTCAATATATATTATTATTAGAAATTGAATAACTAAGTAACCCTACAAAACAAACTTCAAAATCATGTTTGATCCAGGATAGCTTGATCCAGGATAGGTTTGCATAAAATTGCAGCTAATTTTGTGTAGTCTAAATCTATATAAAATGTGTTTATTGTGTTCCAATTGGTTTTGAGAATAGCACACTTGACTTCACTCAAATCAGAGAGTAACAAATGGCTGTTCAGGTGATGTTGTGTGGAAAGCCTTTATATGGAGTTGGTTTGGGTGTGTATTATGCTAATTAGCCAACTAACTGTTGGCACATGCCCACATTACATCATTACAATTAACCGAATTCATCAACATTAGAACGAATAAAATAGAAAAAGAATACACACAAAAAATTTGCATTGCATTTGCCTGAATGAATCTGGAATCCTTTTCTGTGCATTTAAGTAATAACACTTATTACTAATAAATTAGTTACATTAATAATTATTCCAGGCCAATGTAATATTCGGGGATGACAGAATGTCCTCTTTATTTTAGTGATAGTTCAACAACATTAGAGTTGTCATTATAAGTCATTCTGCTGTCTTTCAGCTTTTATCACTTGGGTAATTAATAATGTAATATGAACGTTAAATGGCATTGTTATAACACTCTGATGTTACAGTACATACCTGGGAAGATTGTACAAAGGAGCCATTCTCAAACATGCCACTACAGCCCGTTTCCTCTGTTTGGACAGCATTTTATGCCACACTGCCCTCTTTATCTTCTGAGGCCGCTCCACCTGTCAGGAAACACATAAGAACATCAACCAAGGTCAGTAACAACTACCACATAACAACAACATAGAATACCAGAATTAATCTTTTCGAATCTTTTTAATCATAACCATAATCTTTATAAAACTTAATTGCTACAAGTATACACACAGTCCAGCAGTGTGTATTATTATTAACACCAAGGTCATGGGTTTGAATCCCAAGGAAAACACAAACAAACATATATACTGCACAATGTGAATGCATTGTCAGTCATTTTAGATAAAAGAGAAATTCAAATGCATTAATGTAAATTTTAAAGGGTAGTTCACCCAAAAATGAACATTCTCTCATCATTTACTCACCCTCATGCCGTACAAGATGTGTGACTTTCTTTCTTCTGCAGAACGCAAATGAAGATTTTTAGAAGAATATTTCAGCTCTGTAGGTTCATATAATGCATGAATGGGTGCCAAAATTTTGAAGCTCCAAAAAGCACATAAAGTCAGCATAAATGTAATCTTTAAGACTCCAGATGTTAAATCCATATCTTCTGAAGTGATATGATAGGTGTGGGTGAGAAACAGATCAATACTTAAGTCAGTTTTTACCATAAATTCTCCTCTCTACCCAGTAGGGGGTGATATGCATGAAGAATGCAAATCACCAAAAACAAAAGGAGGAGGACTTAAACATCGAACTGTTTCTCACCAGCACCTATCATATCATGTCTGAACACATGGATTTAACCACTGGAGTGTTAATGTGCATTTTGGCACCCATTCACTTGCATTGTATGGACCTGCAGAGCTGAAATATTCTTCTAAAAATCTTCACTTGTGTTCATCAGAAGAAAGAAAGTCATACGCACCTGGGATGGCATGAGAGTGAGTACATTATGAGCAAATTTTCATTTTTGGGTGAACTATCCCTTTAAATGTACCTCAAAGACACCTGTGCAACAACAAATTATTGTTGCTAGGCATCTGTTTAACACTCACTTTGTCTTATGAGTATATAATAAAGCATCACATTCAAGCAATTGTATCATCTCATGGAATGTTTTCAAAGTTAGAACAACACTGATCAAAGTTCTCTAATATTTCTAAAAGTTGCTGCAATGCATTTGCAGTCTAACCTGATCCAGGTGGAAAAGGACACAAGCGATGTTTAAAACTCTCTCAACACTGAGGGGATCTACTGTGCCCTCACACAGATCCTGACAAAACAAGAAACAAGACAACAAGTGAGGTGAGGAGTTTCAAATAGGCATTATCAAAGGACATTTTCAGCACATATACAGGATGAATGTTGGTTCACCTGTTGCCGGTTGTTTCGAATGAATTCTCTGACCTCATCCTCAGTGTCTCTCTAGAAACACATTAACGTTTCAGGTGTCAGGAAAATTAATAACAATACTTTCAAGCTGAGAAATTGACTGATTCTTCAAGCATTGTCATTACTGATCAGCATGAACAGCACCCGTACCTCAAAGAAACGTTTTTTGGCCATGGCAACCAGGCCCTGATCGCCATGGCAACATCCATTCAGGGCAACGGAGAGGAGTTTTTTTGGCGCAACAACAATGAGAGAAGTGTGTGTGGAGTAACGATCGCCCTTCCTCTTCATCTTCCTCCTCTCCTGGTCAAACACCCCTCCCTTTTGGAAAATCATACAATTTAGTTTCATTCAATATTCAATACAAATCAAACTTGGTCAGGATTGAGAGGAACTACAGAGACCAAAAGGTCCTCCAAGGTCATCTACAGAGAAAAATTGGTTCTCAATGAATGATAAAGTATTAGTAAGTTGAAAAGAGACCTTGGCTATCGCACTTTTGCTGCTGTTCATCAAGAATGTCATGTTGTTGATTTCATTTTGAACAATGAAGTTCTGTTCTTCCCATTTGAAATTCTATAAAATAAAAATAAAAACTTTGAAAACAAGTGTGTAAAAGATAAAAAGGTAGGAGTGCACAAGATGTTAATGTTGTCAATTATGATTTTGATTTTGGTCATTAAGAAATTACTTGTTCATATAATGCCCACAAGTTACAAATGCACTGTATGTCAACAACAAATACAAATGTTCCTATGTATGTAGGCATTTTGTGGACATTTTATATCCATTCAACGTTTTCTGTTTTTTCCCTGAGGTCAATCTATAACGTTAGTCCAGGAATAATACTGTACCAATTCCTCCCTAATACTTCACTGAAAGTTCAAAAGTTTATTTGAATTGGGTGTTGTATACTGGATTTTTTGTAACTTAAAAGGAATAGTTCACCCAAAAAAATTTTTTTGTAATTTGCATAATTTATCCACTCTCGTGACATCCCAGATGTGTATGACTTTCTTCTGTAGAACACAAATGAAGATTTTATTCATATTTAAGAATATTTCAGTTCTGTAGGTCCATACAATGCAAGTGAATGGTGGCCAGAATTTTGAATCTACAAAAATCACATAAAGACAGCATAAAATTAATCCATACGACTCCAGTGGTTAAATCCATGTCTCCTGAAGTGATATGATAGGTGTGGGTGAGAAACAGATAAATATTTAAGTACTTTTAAAATATAATTCTCCACTTTCACTTTCACATTCTACTTATTTAGTTTTTTGGCAATTCGCATTCTTTGTGCATATCACCATCTACTGGTCGAGGCTGGTCAAAAGTGGAGATTTATAGTAAAAAAATAAATAATGATCTGTTTCTCACCCACGCCTATCATACTGCTTTAGAAGACTTGGATTTAACCACTGGAGTAGCATGGATTACTTTTATGCTGGCTTTATGTGATTTTTGGAGGTTCAAAGTTCTGGCCACCATTCACTTGCATTGTGAGGACCTTCAGAGCTGAGATATTCTTCTAAAAATCTTTGTTTTCTGCAGAAGAAAGAAAGCCATACACATCTGGGCTGGTATGAGGGTGAGAAAATAAAATTTTTGGGGTGAACTATCCCTTTTAGTTTCAATATATGGTCTTTTTGGACTTGGGAGGGAAGTTTTCAGTTCAAAAACTATTTTTCTTCAAAGGATCAAGGAAAATTTAATTTTTCATGATATGACCCTATTTAAAGAATTTATATTAGATATCAAAAGTGTGACTGAGAGGTGCTCACATGAGATTTAGCCCAGAAAATGAAGACTTCAGCTACAAGGGTGAACAGCCGCTCAGCATCTACGTTCACCTCTCTTAGCCAACTAATTCTATTGAGCACAAGAAATTAATTAGAGTGGAAAAAAATTAAGGGGCCAATAACCAGTAATGAACTTTAATATTTGAAAATAGGTTGTATACAGCTCAATAATAAGCACTGTTTCTCACCTGTGGAGCTCTATAAATGGAATGAGTAAAGGGTAAAATGCGTAGATATCTTGCATCAACACTGTAAACCTTTTCTGGATGTCCAACTCCTGCTCTGAGACATCACCACGCCCCTCTGTTTTCAAATGCTCCTCCTCCAGCAACACTGACTCCGCCATCTTCCTTAACTTTTCCATCAGAGGCAGAAAGTGATTCTTCAGGAGGTGTGGCTCTGCCGTGCTGAAGATTGGTTGGGCAAACACTAAAGAAAATTGGCATGCTTTGTTATATGCTACCTTTATATTTGAATTTGTACTTTCCAATTTTGTAATTTGTGCTGATTTTTTTTCTGCCATAAACTTTAGAATGAAGTTTCTTAATCTTTTGTTTTGTTCTAAAATGTATGTTTCAATGTCAGATTAAAATGTAAGAAATGTATTTTGGTTAATCATAATCAAGTTCAATTAACTTCTCTTAGAAAAGAACCAACTCACCTGCAAGCCGTTTCATCCAAGCACTATCTGCAGTCCCCAAGTGGGCATGGATGATGGAAAGGATGTAACCCAGTAGGGCACTCGTATGTTGGGGTGTGACAGAGGAACAGTGCCCATCCTGGGATGTCTGGTTACCAGCTTCCCCCCATCGAGAGATGTAACTACACAATAGAGGAAGTGTCACCTCCGTGACCACAGATAAAAGGGCGTGGCGGGCAGCTGACCCCGCCCCTACAAGCTCTTCAACCTCTAATAAAGCTTCTTGAAAAGAGGGGAGGATCCTACAGGCTCTCTCGGCTAGAAAGAACACATTTTGGTAAGGAGGAAGTATGTATGGCAACAGAGATTTGTGAGTGTGTGTAAGTGTGTGTGTTCAGTTTAACTTTTCTGGACTTTACCTTCATTCTCTTCATTATGTATAGTGTCGGAGGGGGAATAAAGGTCACTCAGCTCCAAGAAACACACAGGAAAGGCTGCAGATAATGCAGCCAGACACTCCCCCAGGACTGACCTCTGCCTATCAAAACAAAGAATGATTGACAGATTAAGCACAAGCTAAGACATGAGCTAATATCAGAGGATTGCACCGTTTCAAAAGGCAAAACTGAATACTAATAGAGCACTACACAATCAGATATAATAACAATAAATAGTGTAAACAAGAGCCAAACATCCAAAGTAACACAATGTGGATAGGCCAACTTATTTAGTCAAGGGTTAGAACAATACCTCTCTATAAAGGTGCCATTAGTGGTGCCAAGAATGTAGAGACTGCTGAGGATCCTGTAACAGTAGGTCTGCACTTCATCCACTAAAAGAAAATAACTTATTACATAGTAATAGATGTATTAAATACGTATTAATGTGTTATAACTCATTTATAAACATTGGTGATAGTGTTCATGGTGATCTTTCGTATTTACTTGCTGACTGACAAAAACACACTACCAGTCAAAATGTTTGACTATTTGAACTATTATTCATCAGAACTATGAAATAACAAAATTGGAAGCCTGGGAATTATCTTGTGACCAAAATTTTTTTTAAACAAATCAAAACTTAATATTTTTAAACTTTTAAAAACTGCATAATTTTAAACTTCATAAAAAAACTTATAAGTCTTTCTAGCAAGTCAGTCCACTGGCGGCCATCTTTGGAACGCTCCCGTGAAGCTATTTCCAGTCAGCTCCTATCTTCTTGAATGGGCAAAGATAGAAATCTCCAAAACAGTTGGTCAAGATTATGATTAAAGAACATATTCCAAATCAACAGTAAAATCGGACAACACTGGTATCATAAATTGTGCTTCTTTACCTCAGATTAAGCTAATAAAGTGCAATTTTACCAGCTTGTATAATTAATGCGCATGCGCTTTCTTGAGTTAATTGACAGATGGTGTCTGTATCTAAAAGGTGATTGGCTCATTTATCTGTAAGGTGGGACTTCCTTTCTACATCTGTTGACCGTTGGCTGCTGTTGGGCCTTCCAATTTCTCCCATTCATTTTAATAGAAGTGGCCCGTCTTTGCTAAATAGTCTCTGTTTTAGCTTTTTCAAAGTAGCCATCTTTGCCAAGCATTTTTTGAACTTGTGTCATGAGGTATCAGCTATGTATGCAAAAAAAAGTTCTGTAAAGAAATGCATATGTAAACACATTGTATATTTGTCTATTAAATTATTTTCAACAATTTAAGCTTAACCCTACAGATTGTGTGTCCAAACCTTTGACTGGTATAGTGAGAAGAAAATGCTACATTTAGTAGAGCAATTTTCTCTAGTTTTCCAATTAGTACCACATGAGCGAAAAGACAAATCTTTTCTAATACAAACCCAGACACACATGACCATGAAAAAAAATAAGAGGGGTCAAACACAGGGCTCAGTGAACTACTGTATCCTATGCAGACAGGAAGTGAAGTGCCTGTCTAATTGTCAAAACAGAAGTAAGTGAAAAGGGAAGTGATCTGCTTCATCCAACACCTTTCTGAATATTTTTCCACAGGCTTTCCATAACCTTCATTTATTTTCCCTCCATCTGCCCTTTCATCTGTTCATTCATCATAGGACACACTAATCTTTTCATTATGCATCCAATTAGCTGCCGTGATTTCTTCCATCCTCTCCACTAACCAATCAGTCCTCCTCCGTGCTGCCTGTGTGATTCATGCTGGAACAGAGCAGTTAGCACTGGGATCAGGGCAGTGATGGTGTATGTTATGACCTCACTGTCTCCCCTGATCTGGGCTCGGATCAGTCCATAGTCCTCCCGGATCACATTTTCCACAGTTAGTTCTAGATCCTCTGCTGCAGCTTCAAAGAATGACCACAGTGACACCCTGACTGATTCAGTAGCTTTCATTATTGTCCTAGAAACAAACAATCATTTGGCAAATCAGCATAAAGCTATACATTTTCTATTCATTGAATTGAATAAATTGAATTAAACATTGATTTTCATTTAACTGAAAATGTCACAAAAACATGATTAGTATGTATAGTATGGGAGCCTATTTGTGCCATTAAAACAGAAAAAGCTATAGACAAATTAAAAATGCAATTAACAATCACTTTTTTATCAAAAAATAAAATTAAAATAAAAACAACTGTACATTTTACAGTGATTTCTATATTAAGCTTAAATTGTATTTCCTTTTAATAATTGATTTTCTCATTTAATTTTTTGTTCATTAAAGTATCTATTTTTTCACGTTTATTTGGTGTGGCATTACCTGCCATCCAAGGACTGTGCCAGGATTTGTAGGCAGCTCACCACGGCAAGGGCATCATTTCCTAAGAGGAAACATGGCTTTGAGCTCTGTGTAATCCAGCTAGTATAAAGTTTCAAGGGAGGGTTGGTAAGTAAAATTAATGAGGTATGAAAGTATTCACCTGAGCATTACAAGGCTGGGGTGAGTGAATAATAGCAGTGGATAAATCTCAGAGTGCATGAACTGAATATAAAGACGTGACTCTAAATTACAAGTGTTTGTACCAAAATAAACCAAACCAGCTTTCTATTAAAAAGAGAGACATACAGAACGAGAGAGAGATAGAGAGACAGATAGAGAGAGAGAGAGAGAGAGAGAGAGAGAGAAACATTCATCCACATCAACCCTTACCAAACAGAAAGATTCTGCATCTGGCTAGAGCTCCAAGTTTACAGAACAAACTAAAGGATGACACGAGAGAGGATGAGTATAAGAGAAGAAATCAGGGAAATAGGTGGAAACAACAAGATGGATTGAACTGAAAATATACAGTATAATGACAGAGAAGCAAAAGTGAACATAGAACAGAGTTTGAGCCCAGACATCTCATATACCATACTTCAGGGCTCAACAAAAAATTAATACAAATAATAAATTAATAAAAATACAATTTAACTGAAAAACTATTAATTTATAAATTTATTTTAATGAATAATTTTCAAGAATGAAAACATTATTTACTCACTTTGTCATTCCAAACTTGTATAACGATACGTATTTTAATCCATGAAACACAAAAAAAGAAATTTTGAATGCGGATGTCAAGATTTTCAGTGAATAACAACTTATGTTTTGATTTGTTCCTTAAACAAAGCTTTCATATGGTTCCACCAAGAGTGGAATAGCACAAAAGTCGTATAGACAATTTTTACAATAGTTTTTTTTTTTAAGCTTGAAAGCCTCAGTCCCCCTTTATTACAATTGCATGAAAAGAAGCGACCAGAACAATTATTCAAAATCCCCCTTTAGTGTTGCATGCAGTAAAGAAAGTCATATGAGTTTGGAGCGACACAAATAAATATGGCAAAAAATTACATTTCTTTATGCAAGTAGATGTTGAAAGCAGTCCTTATTGTTGAGCCCTGCCATACAAACACACGCCTGTCATTGTAGTCTGTTTTCACTTATTACCTAGTCACCATTTCTTTCTCTTTGCTGGAGGACTGAAAACCATCTCTAAGGGAAGACATTGTAGTAGACAGGAAGTAGTGATAGTGATTTCTGAAGTATTGATCAACCAGTGGCAATATAACCTGGGATGAAAAAAACAAGAAAAAACAGTTAGGTTTGAATAAACAGAATAAAACAAGTGTCTATAAGTCATCTGCTGTTTACGAACTAGAACCTTAAAGAAATGTCCATTTGAAATGACAGTGAGATGTTTTAGCGTTGAAGTGTACATTTTTCGTGCACATTAATGAGATGGATGTTCGTGTGCAGGTCAGTGGACTGCTGACCACTGTTACTAATGTTTGCGTGGGAAAGAAAGCCTTTTAACTGACAGGCAGCATATTGTCTCAGAACAGGGGGAGATACCATCATGCAAAGCAAAACATGACGTGCAATCAATTACGAGATCAGCAGTGACATGACCCTCACAGATGTCCAATTGCAAAAACAACACAAAAGCCATAATTACAGTATCTGCACTTACACAAATTGACTATGACAACTATACTCATTTTTATTTTTTTAAATGTGTAAACTTTCATCTTGTAGCTTTACACAAGCTGAGATTTTTGTTTTGATTACCATGCAAGATACAACACACAGTACTCAATTCCCAATACTCAAAATACACATTTGCAGTCTCTTAAAAATCCATTATATGGTTGCTTGGGGATCAAATCAGGTAGTTGTTTAAACAAGTCTGTCATCAGTCAGCTCCTATGCTGTGATAAATTCTCATGGCTTTCAGTGCAAAGGTCTGATCCAAATGTCTGGACTACAGAAACAATGCCTGACCTTAATGAAGAAATACATTTGCTGTTCATGGGGAACTTTCTCAGTCTTGTTAATCTGCCTTTGGGCCTGAGCAATCTCTGCAAAACAGAAACACAAGAAGATAACTAGGCCATGTTTTCATGTTCTTCTGAAAAGCCACCACAAATATTTTCTTTCAAATACTTTCTTTCTTCTACGGTAGACAAAAGAAGAGTCAGGCCACATCCACAATAATGCATTATCGGTTGACAACGCATTGATTTTGGCAGGTTTTCGCCTCTCATTCTCAATTAAATACTGTACTACATACTTTGGAAGACGATGACATTAGGAAACAGAAATTTACATGGAAAAGAGCAGTGTCAACCTTCTTCAAAACATCTTCTTTTACGTTCCACAGAAGAAAGAAAGGCATACATGTTTGGAATGACATGAGGGTGAGTAAATTAATTATAATTTTTTAACCACCCCCTTCAAATCAATGAGGCCTTGAAATTATTGGACATTTGCATCAAACAAGAGTGTGCTGCCCATTCTGAGATCACCAAAAGCCTAATAAGCAAGTCTGTTTAAATAATAGGAGAGAAAAGGAGAGGAGACGGTGGAACAGGGGGGATATGTGGAAGTGTCTAACCCAGCTCAAGTAACTGCTCTTGGGCTTTCTCAGTGAGGCAGAGGGCTTGCTGGAGCAGGCCGTAAGCAAAGCGGCTGGCAATCGCTGGGGAGTCGGCATCTGCCACCTTTCTGTTTCTATGCAGTGAGACGGCAGTCAGTGAAAGGGACATGGGCACTTAAAATGCAATGTGGTCATTCTAGTATTGAACAGCAGAGAAGAGTCCTCACCTTTTCACCGAGTGCCCATTGATGTGGAAGAACTTGAGAACATCTTGAGCTTTGCCTCTTACATGACTCTTGTCTTTAACACTCAAAGCATCATATGGAACAAGCAGGGGATGACTGCCCCCTCCTGGACAAAAAGAGCAACAGCATCATCACTGACATTTTTAGGATTGCCATTTTGGCTTTGAGGTAATCACCACTGGTGTTAAAAGTGTTATAAAATTGAAGAAAATGCATTAGATTTAATTACATTTGTGAAGGACAGTTGTCTTTAGCCTGTACTGGGCTCTCCTTAAGTATTTAGTGCATACAGTACATTATTCCTTTATTATTAACAGCAATATCAAAGGATAAAAATCCCCCATACCTGTACAGTGCACATCCAAATCTCCCCCCAAAACAGTATTGCTATTTGACCGTGTCCTGTTTCACTGTAAGACGCAGGTGGCCGCAGGAACCCTAATGAAATATAATTTACTGCATCATCTCTCACAGTGTCCCATCTGTAATACACACCTTTACTCTTCAGTTCCTGCAGCTTCTTCACAGCCCAGATGTGATGATAATTCTCAGCCAACTGCTCAGCCATAGCCTTCAAAACCAGAAAGATAGTGCATTTAATTTATCTTTTTAATCATGCTCATGGACAGAGCTGGCTGGCACTTTCTAGAATGACTAATGTTCTGTTATTTTCCCAAATTTGCCAAAAAATTAATGTATGATGTTAATTACCCAAGTTAAAAGCAGCAATTACTTATAAATAATATATTCTCTTATCTGACCTGTAGAATTTATTTAGATTTAGGTGCATGACTTTTTAAATTGGGGGGAGACTCTATATATCCTGCAGTGAAAAGTTTAAAAGGCAGTGTGTGTCTCAAATGGTCCTTCTAGCAGTTTATTACCGTGACAATAATAAGGACTTAAGATTCAGGGAGTTACATTAAGGATGCTGTCTGGTGCTCACTTACATACTGATCCCAGGACAGAATGACACTGCTGGTGTCCACAGGCTTAGGACTGAATGTTGAGGCTCCTTCAAAGGACAGCTATTGGCAGACAAAAGATGAAGGAAAACTGATTTTCCTCATAGAAACTATTTACCTGGTTTGATATCAAACATTTGTAAACCCCAAGCACAGCCTATTCTAATTGCTTCTCATGCTCTCAAACTGAAAATATACAATATCTTACAAGACTCACAGCGTATTCTTAATCTGAATCACTTATATTTGCCATGTGTAATACAGAACAGCAATCAGAACAATTAATGCATAAATAATTTATACATGGTGCAAACAGCTGCAGTGCCAAAAAAATAAAAAAAATAAAATGTAGCATCATATTGTGTAAGAATCTGCTGTAACAATTTACTATCTATAAATAATTTACTCAAATAGTGCACATAAGTAAGATGGTGCATTGGTGCAGTTCATCAATATAGCTTTATGCTCCCCTTAACCCTCTGGGGTCTGAGGGTGTTTTGGGCCCTGGAGAAGTTTTGACATGCCTTGACATTTGTGCTTTTTTCAGTTGCTTAAAAACATATTAAATGGCTAAAGTCTGATAACACTGTATTCAGCACATATTGGGCTACAATAATATGTGAACAACACACATATGTACATGTTTGTATTTTTGAGAAAATAATGTTTATGCATGGTTTTTGAAAAAACAAAAATGTTAAGTCACTGAAATAAGGCCATATAACACATACTAAACATTTGTTCACAAGACTTTTGAGAACTGGATCTTGTAGCCTAGAGTTTTTGCTACAAAAATGATGTGAAAACCATCCTGATCACTCATTCATACAAAACAATATAGTCATTTAACTTTTGTAAGACACTTTTACTGTTAGAAAGGCCATATGCGAGGAGGCGTGGATGATTATGAATATTGATGTGATTCACACCTGAGGAGAGAAAAACCCCTCCCCTGAGAGAGAATGAATGTGAGGAGACTTAATGATTGAATGTATTGTTTGTAGCAAAATCAAGTTTAAGTTAAAAGAAGTAATCTGACTATACATTTTATTTACATTACTTAAAAACTTTAGACCTACACTACCATTTAAAAGTTTTAGATCTGTAAGATTTTTAACGTTTTTAAAAGAAGTCTCTTCTGCTCACCAAGGCTGCATTTAATTGATCCAAAATACAGCAAAAACAGTGATTTTGTGAAATATTTTTACAATTTAAAATAACTGTTTTCTATTTGAATATATTGTAAAATGCAGTTTACTCCTGTGATCAAAGCTGAATTTTCAGCATCATTACTGCAGTCTTCAGTGTCACATGATCCTTCAGAAATCATTCTAATATGCTGATTTTCTAATATGGGCATATTTACAGCACATTTTACACATTTACACCCGAACAGATATTTGCTCGCACAAGCTTCGTTGATGATAATGAGGCAGCATAAACACTAGTTTAAATCTAATCTAAACATTCATATTATTTTTATATCATATTAAATATATTATTTATATCATACAGCATACAATTTAAATACCTGCTTCAGCCGAAACAACATTTAAATGTAACTAAAACTTGCCTATTACAACATATTTCAAATTTTAATACTCTGAATCCTGGCTGACAAGTCTGGAAATAATCCAACTTGTAAAATATGTACATGTTTATATAAAATAGCATGTCAACTAATGTAAGTAAAGACTTTGATTCAATCCGAAATTGTATCCTCGGCTGGATCAAGTCGCTCTTCAAACATTCCTCGTCGGATTCCCGCTCTTCTTCTGAGGAAAATGTGAACTCTTTGTCACTATCCAGGACCTTCCTCACCTGTGTAGAGTGCCATCTTCCAAACACGCAGAAAAGTGAATGAACTTGATGCTTTTTAAGGCACTGCTGGGGGTGTTTACCATTTGCATTGATCGCCTCAGCACATTACCGTATGAATAGCACGCTCTGCTGGTGGGTGTGATCACATTAGGGATAATTAGCTGAGCCAGGAGAAACTGTACATCTCTTTATTTCATACAGATTACATTGCAGGAGAATATTTGTTTTAAATTTGTATTGTTTTATTTAAAAGTAGACATTTTAAGCTTTCTTTAGACATACAGGTGCATCTCAATAAATTAGAATGTCGTGGAAAAGTTCATTTATTTCAGTAATTCAACTCAAATTGTGAAACTCGTGTATTAAATAAATTCAATGCACACAGACTGAAGTAGTTTAAGTCTTTGGTTCTTTTAATTGTGATGATTTTGGCTCACATTTAACAAAAACCCACCAATTCACTATTTCAAAAAATTAGAATATGGTGACATGCCAATCAGCTAATCAACTCAAAACACCTGCAAAGGTTTCCTGAGCCTTCAAAATGGTCTCTCAGTTTGGTTCACTAGGCTACACAATCATGGGGAAGACTGCTGATCTGACAGTTGTCCAGAAGACAATCATTGACAGCCTTCACAAGGAGGGTAAGCCACAGACATTCATTGCCAAAGAAGCTGGCTGTTCACAGAGTGCTGTATCCAAGCATGTTAACAGAAAGTTGAGTGGAAGGAAAAAGTGTGGAAGAAAAAGATGCACAACCAACCGAGAGAACCGCAGCCTTATGATTGTCAAGCAAAATCAATTCAAGAATTTGGGTGAACTTCACAAGGAATGGACTGAGGCTGGGGTCAAGGCATCAAGAGCCACCACACACAGACATGTCAAGGAATTTGGCTACAGTTGTTGTATTCCTCTTGTTAAGCCACTCCTGAACCACAGACAACGTCAGAGGCGTCTTACCTGGGCTAAGGAGAAGAACTGGACTGTTGCCCAGTGGTCCAAAGTCCTCTTTTCAGATGAGAGCAAGTTTTGTATTTCATTTGGAAACCAAGGTCCTAGAGTCTGGAGGAAGGGTGGAGAAGCTCATAGCCCAAGTTGCTTGAAGTCCAGTGTTAAGTTTCCACAATCTGTGATGATTTGGGGTGCAATGTCATCTGCTGGTGTTGGTCCATTGTAAAACCAAATGCAGTTTTGAAAACCAAAGTCACTGCACCCGTTTACCAAGAACTTTTGGAGCACTTCATGCTTCCTTCTGCTGACCAGCTTTTTAAAGATGCTGATTTCATTTTCCAGCAGGATTTGGCACCTGCCCACACTGCCAAAAGCACCAAAAGTTGGTTAAATGACCATGGTGTTGGTGTGCTTGACTGGCCAGCAAACTCACCAGACCTGAACCCCATAGAGAATCTATGGGGTATTGTCAAGAGGAAAATGAGAAACAAGAGACCAAAGAATACAGATGAGCTGAAGGCCACTGTCAAAGAAACCTGGGCTTCCATACCACCTCAGCAGTGCCACAAACTGATCACCTCCATGCCACGCCGAATTGAGGCAGTAATTAAAGCAAAAGGAGCCCCTACCAAGTATTGAGTACATATACAGTAAATGAACATACTTTCCAGAAGGCCAACAATTCACTAAAAGTGTTTTTTTTTTATTGGTCTTATGATGTATTCTAATTTTTTGAGATAGTGAATTGGTGGGTTTTTGTTAAATGTGAGCCAAAATCATCACAATTAAAAGAACCAAAGACTTAAACTACTTCAGTCTGTGTGCATTGAATTTATTTAATACACGAGTTTCACAATTTGAGTTGAATTACTGAAATAAATGAACTTTTCCACGACATTCTAATTTATTGAGATGCACCTGTATGTTTCATGTTTGTGTGATAACAATTCGCGGAGTTTCAGTTAATTTTTGTGACGTGTTTCAGAAAGATGCTCGCGGAGACAGTGACGGCTGAAAGCGCACCCTGTTTATTTTCTTTATTTTACAAAAGCACAAGGTTTTGTTGTTATTGTGAGTGTACACAAATAAAAGTAGACCCTTTATAGTCTCTAATGATGTCTTACACTAATCTGTATGCCCAAAAATGACGGAGTATTTTAAGTTGTTTCCGCTGTTATGAGGAAATAATCCAGCAGGACGTGCCGGCGCGTCCGTCGACCCCACAGGGTTAAAGGGACAGTTCACCCAAAAATTACAATTCTCTAATTTTTAACTCTCTCATGCCATCCCAGGTGTATATGACTTTCTTTCTTCAGCAGAACACATTTGAAGAAAAATAGAAAAATATCTTAGCTCAGCAGGTCCTTAAAATACAATTGGATGGTGATCCAACCTTTGAAGCTCCAAAAATCACAGACAGTCCGCATAAATGTTACCCATATGACTTCAGCGGTTAAATGCCTTCAAAAATGACACTATCACGTTTGGTGCGATAAAGATCAATATTTAAGTACTTTTTAACTATAAACCATCGCTTCTGATCAGCAGCAGTATATGCATTCATGAGAGCGCTGAGTTTACATGGTCCTCGTGGGACATATTCACGCTGGCATGTTACAGTCATAATCTCACGTTCTCCTCTCAGTTGAGACATCCAGGATAAGCACACAAACACACCACTGTGAGTAAACATACAGATACAAATACAGATCTAAACCAAAACCAACAATGTTTCTGTACAGCGTTCCTCCTACTCAGCTGTAAACAGCACTGCTCTTCCGGGTGTGTCGCACATGCATCAGTTTTCACGTGAACATGCCAACGCGATTATGTCACACGCCCATAACGCTGCTGACTGGAAGTGATGATTTAGAGTTAAAAAGTACTTAAACATTTATATTTTTCACACCAGAAGTGATCGTTTCGTAACAACTAGAGTGGTATGGATGACATTTATGCTGACTGTCTGATTTTTGGAGCTTCAAAAGTTTGAACACCATCCACTTTAATTTTAAGGAGTTACTGAGCAAATATATTTTTAAATTTTTCTTCAAATGTGTTCTGCTGAAGAAAGAAAGTCATGCACACCTGGGATGGCATGAGGGTGAGTAAATGATGAGATAATTTTCATTTTTGGGTGAACTAACCTTTTAATGGTGCACTTTATTACCTGACCAGACTGTGAAATTCTCCTGGCTGGGTTGTGAAAGCCTTGTGTCTCTCCTTCTGTTGTCCTCTCAATAGTCCAACCCAAGATCACCATGCACTTCACTGTCTCTTTAATGGCCGCTCGATAACCTTCTTTATCCTAAAATATAGAGCAACCTTGTAAGTGGCCAACTTCTATGAAAAATCAGACAATACACTGACAAATTCAATCCAATACCTTAGCAAAGGTGTTTGTGCTTTGAAAAAGGAACAGTAAAATATCTGGTGTTGTCAATTATTATGTGTGTGCATGCATTCATTGTGCATGAGAGCAGGTTAGATACCTTCTCAGACAGAGCTCTGTAAGGTTTCAGGAGTGGGTGAACTTTAGAGCTCTCAGAAAGCTGCTCTCCATGGACCCAACCATTAGCAAACTGGGGGGGAGGGGATAAAACACTTGCTCGTTTTGGACAAACAAACACAAATGTCTTTAAAATTACAGAATTGTAATTTTTCTGTATTCCCTCTCAAACTTTTCTTCTATCTAAATAAAACTACAGGTCTGTACTCCCATGTTAAAATGAATAGACTCTTAGTCTTTACCTTGTCCAGTGACCACTTCTCATGTGTGTGTTCAGCATATTTATTCACCACAAACTCCAGCCTCTCTGGGATAGTCACACTATGAACAAAAAATTAAACAATCATTTATAATATGCTTCTCATAAAAGGGTCAAATGAACCTCTGAGATTAGTGGTCATGGTTCTATAGTGCCCTCCCAAGTGTGTCTGTTTGACCTGGTTTGGGATGTGCATGACCCTTTCATAGCAATTTTCAAAGTTCATAGCAATCTTACTTTGAGGTGTCCAGGGGCCGAGGACAAAACAGTCTCTCCGAGTCCATCACAGAGTGTTTCTCTCGTCCACCTGTACAGCTTAGGTCAATATGGTTGGGAGGAATCGCCCCAGCAACCGCACTGAGACAACCGAGGGCCAATTTGAACAGGTCTGCATCATATGACTGGGGATAAGATTCAAAAATGAACAATTTAACTGCATTTCAAATGCTCAAATGAATTGGTACTTTTAAAGACCTGAATCGTTTGTGTGGTCTACCACAGCAATAGTTTGACATTTTTTTGCAATTTCACATCAGTGAGGCTCATAATCAGTGTCTTTTCCCACCTTTTTGGCAAGTGCACTGAATATGCCCCAAAACAGCCTCCTGGTCAGGCGAAGTTCTTCCTCTGAGGCTAAACCAAAGCCACCCCAACGTTCATTCCAACAGTAGTACTTCCTGTTCTGCTCATAATGATTGTTAAGCAACTGGAAAGGGAAGTGACCATTGTGATAAGTTATATGAAAGAAATAACATTCAGCTTTAAATTGATAGCTTAATTGACTTTATTCTTATACTATATCATCAGTGTAGACCTTCAGTGGCATCTTGGAATTTTCTGATAGTTGAGGAACATCAAACACAAGATTACGCAGAAGAGACAGCAACATTGAAGGCTTTAGTTTTCTGGGGGAACAGAGTTACACAAATACATATAATCAGAATATCTCATCCCGGACACCAGCATCCAAAACAGAACATGCCATGAGCATAGATCAGCACAGAAATGCGTGGAGTCATCATTCTAGCATCCTCACCCACACACAGCCAGCAGACAGTCCTGGATGGCGTCTCTCTGGGCTTTGGTCAGTCCACTGGCTTTGGAGAGGCTGTACACACCCTGCAGGAGATCATCCACTGGCTCAACATGCAGCGATGTAGAGTCACAGAGCAGAGAGGAATACTTACTCAGTAATGGGAGCACAGCAACACATATGTATCGGTTCAGGGCCAGCGCCATGTCTGTTCCGCCCAACCCAGTCTGCGAAGGAAAAGATGGAAATGCATTTATCATCTCTTGCAATAATGTATTAATATGTATTCCCACTTATTTTAAGGAATAGCCCATCCAAAACTGAAAAACCTGTGCATATTGGCAGAATGAGGACATGTTTCAATGAGGCTCCACCATATATCGATTTGAGATATATGGTGGAGGGGACCTAAATTTCAGTCTTTTCCTCACACAAAACTATCATATGGCTTCAGACTTTGAATATAGAGTCGATGATACTTTATGGCACTTGCTTGTCCTTCACTTTCATACAGGGCTTTCTGCATTATAACTCATTTGTGTTCCATAGAAGAAAGTATGTCATATGTGTTTGGAATGATACATGGGGTGTTTAGATATGCTGTATGATAACCAAATATTCAATTCTGGGTGAACTTTTCCTTAAAGCAATGTCTGCCCCCTTACATTGTCTATGTTAACAGCAGCTTGCAGGTCAGGCAGGAAACCACACTCCAGTAGACGTAGCAAGAACTGCTGGTCCTCAACTCCATAAACCCGGTCCAAAAACAGCACCATGGCCGCTTTGTGATCCGGACAGAATAGTCGAGACATGTCTGGCTCCACCACTTGACCATCTAATTATAACAAGAACAAAATATTTTCAACCACAAATTAATCACATTTACACTTAAAATAACCAACTACTACACACCTTTGCCAACAACCCCATACAAAATGTACTGAGTTTTTTTTAAAACTGACATCAGACTCTCTCATTAAACAGAGCCTAATTTATGTCAATCAAATACATTTAGAAAGATAATTCAATACTCTGGAAAATAATGATTTCACATCATGAATGTATATTTAACTTGGGTTAACTTTCAACATCCCAGGTTCATACAGTGACTTTATCCACAACCACACACCTGTGTTCACGGTTGGTAGACTGAAAGGGATATTGATGATTCCCTCCAGATCCTCTCTGGGAACAAGAGACCTAAGGATGGCCCTGATGCGGGTAGCTTCACCTTTACCTGCTTCTATAAGCTACAGGCCACACACACACACACACACACACACACAAACACACACAATCTAGACACCCATTAGCAAACCTTGAAGACCTTTATAACCTTTAATGAAAAGTAATGTGGCTTAAAAAGTAGATAAATGAATAAGGCCTTTCCTTAACTTAAAAACATATTACGAGGCTCTTATCTAGCTCTCCCAGCGGGTTTTCTAAAACACTTACATGTGTCTCAGGGGCGCAGCGGCCTAACAGATCGATAAGAGCAGAATAGAAGGTCATTGTGGCATGTCCCATATGGATGAAATTATCATCTTCATCATCAAGTGTGTCACTTAGAGAGTAGGTCAGAATAAGACATGGACATTAGAGTGAGAATGAAAAAAAACAGATGTGAAAAAGAAAAATGTAACACTCACAGAGTCCTTTTGGAACTGTGTGTACTGGCTGAACTGATTCCATCCAGTTGGTCAGAAGTTCTGATGGCTTCCTCCATGGTAGCCAAGAGACCATTTCCCCCCTCCCCTCGCAGGGCAGGACCGAAGCATTCGGGCCGGCGAATCAGAAGCCTCACCACCACATAGGCATTCTCCTCAACGCTCTCACCTGTAGGAGGAAAACAACCAACCAGAAACAACCAAGAACACCAAGGTTGTCATGGACAGACTAAATTAAATCTTTTCATTTTTTTTTCTGTATTTTTCAGGATTAAAGATCGAAGCTCTTACCATTACAAAATACTGCAAAGCGGAGAAAGTTCAGGTAACGTTCTCCCTCTACAGGATTCCAACCAATATCTGGGTATCCTTTAGAGACCAGCAGAGCACAACTACGCAAACCACAGCCTCCCAAATACTGCACCACCTGTTCAAACATATTCCGAAAGACAGAGAAAAGCATGATTTTATGACTTCACAATGACAATTGAAAAACACAAGTCAAAAGCGGTTAAAACATGATGTGTGTGCTAATATAATATAATTTAATGTAATGTAATGTAATGTAATTTAATGTAATGTAATGTAATGTAATGTAATGTAATATAATATAGTATAGTATAATATATATTTTATTATTCTAAATATCATGTATAGAGCAGAAATAGTGAGAGTATTATGATAGTATGCTATTCCGATCATAGCCATAGAGACATGCGTCTTACTTTCTCCAGATCTGGCTCAGTGAGAGCAAGTGCAAGCTCATTGTTGTCCATCACAGAGGCGGCAGCCACATCTAGAGGGGTCGATCCTCTCATTGAGGGAGAAGCTGATAAGAAAAACACATTAATTATTGTCTACTTCAATCTAAAACATTTCAACCTTCCTACACATGTTCAGAGAGAGAAGGTTTTTAAGGAATAGTTCACCCAAAAATGAAAATTTTCTCATCATTTACTCACTCTCATGCCATCCCAGATGTGTATGACTTTCTTTCTTCTGTAGAACACAAATTATGATTTTTAGAAGAATATTTCAGTTCTGTAGGTCCATACAATGCAAGTGAATGGGTGCTAAAATGTTGAAGCTCCAAAAAAAAATCACATAAGTCAGCATAAAAGTAATCCATACGTCTCCAGTTTTAATACATATATTCAGAAGTGACATGATAAGTGTGGATGAGAAACAAATCAATATTTAAGTCATTTTTGATAGAAATTCCAAGAGATCCTTGCTGCAGACTGTAGCACGACGACGTAGTGGATTTCATCTACTACAACACGGACATCCATTACATAGTGGATTAAATCCGTGATATACTGAATGCTTTAATGCAAACATTTTATTCAGCATTTACAGTACGTAGCGTTGTGTAAATAAAAAGTAAGAGAGTCCAATAATGATTGTATTTCCTTAAACATTTTTTTTTATATTAGTAGTATAGTATAGCGTACTAATAACATTTGAGCATCAGGGATTTTAGTCTTCTAAAGAATATGAGAGGTTGCTGAGTATTTGGAGTGAATTTGTTTGGTATGGATTATGACTTTTTGGCTACATGTTTTTTTATTTGTTTGATTCAGTTTTAAAATATACAGTCCTATTTCTCTTTAATTTGATTTGGGATTAAAATCTTATTTTATACTGTCATGTATATCACAGAGGGACAAAGAAATATATAGCCTTTATTTGATGAATACATTAATGATTATAACATGCCAATGACTGCTTCTACATATCTATGATACAACGTCTCTGTAAAACAAGAGAATAATTATTCAGTTACAGATAGATATTTTCAGTCTTTAAACCTTACAAAGCAAACAGGACAAATAAAAATGTGTAGGCTAGTAGACTTTGATTTCTAAAACGAAGTTAAGTGGATTATGGACAACACATATATTGTTTTAAAATATAACTTACTTGAGATGGCAAGAACAAAAAGAAGAAAACTTTTATCTTTATGTATCCTGCAATGGTCGATTATGATACGGCACAAGTAGAGCAGTTCGTGGAGATAAAATACAAAACATTGCATATGTCCAGTATTTAAAATAAACACAAAACTTTGAAGCTACCAGAGAGAAACAAACATTTATTACTGTATATGGTTAAATGTATTAAACATTAAAGCTTATATAGACATAGATCTACCGGCAGTAGTTAAACTACTAACTTTTAGTTAGCCACTAGGCTAATATAACCTGTCAAACAAAATTGCATATAGGCGATATGCCGTACTGACAACACTAAATAACATATAGTATTGTAAAGACAATCTAATATAGCCTAATATGTAGCTGTGGATGTGCACATTAAAAAACATCCAGTACGACACGGAAATCGACTACGTCATCGCACTACAGTCCGCAGCCAGGACAGTCTCAGAAATTCTTCTTCCTGCCCAGTAGGGGGTGATATCCATGAAGAAAGTGAATCGCCAAAAACACAATAAGAAGAAAGTGAAATTTAAAGTGGAGATTGACAGAGCAGGGAGGAGAATTTAAATATTGATCTGTTTCTCACCCACACCCATCATTTTGCTTCTGAAGACATTGATTTTACCACTAGTCTTTTGGATTACTTTTATGCTGACTTATGTAATTTTTGGGGCTTCAAAATGTTGGCACCCATTCACTTGCATTGTATGGACCAAAAGAGCTGACAAATTCTTCTAAAAAGAGTTCAGAAGATGAAAGAAAGTCAAACACATCTGGGATGGCATAAGGGTGAGTAAATGATGAGAGAATTTTCATTTTTGTGTGAACTATTCCTGGATAGTTCACCCAAAAATAAAAATTCATGTCATCATTTACCTAACCACTTCACTGAAAGAAAATTCCAAAAGACACTACTACTACCACTACTACTACTTGTGTTGTTTCACACCTGTATCTCATACAAGTCTGGAATAATATATGGGTGAGTAAATGATTACAGATAATATTTTTGGGGCGAACTATCCATTTACATCAGGTGCTATCAAATTCCTTCCACAGTAATTTGTGCTTTTAATGTCATTTCTATTTAACTATAAGCTAGTAAAGCATGTAAGAGTATATATCAGTAAGAAAATATACCAAGTCCAACATTGCTGTTGTCCAGCAGGTAGCTGAGATGATCAAACATGGCCTTCTGATTTTGGCGGCTGATTCGACAGAAATAACAAAGGAAACGACAGCAGTGTGCAACCATCTTGGGAAACATGATTTCCTTAATGAGGCCAGAGAGAGAATCAGAGTTAACAAAGGATCTCAAGAGAGTGAACAAAACAAAACACTTTGTGAAAACTCAATGCAAACATCTGATGTAATTTTGATTACCTTGGACTCTCTAGCATCCAAGACATTCACCATAACTTCCATGACAGTCTTGTGCATCCCCAGAGCTCTCATCAAATTAGGGTGCTGATAGAAGACTTTATTGTTCATGATGTCACTACACAAGAAAATTCAGGTCTCAAATGGGGGATAAGAATAAAATTGGTTTGGACTTCATCAAAAGATCTGACAATTTAAGAAGTGAAAACTGCATGTTGTCAACAATGGTACAAAAATCCATGGGATCTCATTTGGAAAACTCTTTTTGTGCTTCAAATGATATGTGATATCTCACCCTAGTCCTCTGATCATGAGTTCCACTTCTTCTTTGCCCATCCTGGCCGTGAGCAATGAACGAATGCGTGCTAGTGCCCACTGCAGGTTGAGAGTGTCTTCCACAGAGTTCTGGCTGATACAGTAAGCCTTCTGTAGTGGTGTAGACATCTGACCACCTAGCCCAGCATACTGTTGATGAAGCAAGCTGAACACAGCATGCACCAGAGCTGGGTCCTCTATAGCCCCATCCTGGGCCCAGCTTAGCATGGTCTCTGATATCAGCTGCTTCAGAGACACTAGAAAGAGAGAACGTGCAAGATCTGTTTCAGCTTAAAGGAATAGTTCACCAAAAAATACAAATTCTCTCATCATTTACTCGCCCTAATGCCATTTAAGATGTGAATGAATTTCTTTATTCTGCAGAACACGCACAAAGATTTTTTGAAGAATATCTCAGCTCTGTGGGTCCATACAATGCAAATGAATGGTGACCAAAACTTTGAAGCTCCAAAAAGAGCATAATAAAAGATTCCAGTTGTTTAATCCATGTCTTCTTAAGCGATCTAATTTATTTTGTGTAAGAACCGACCAAAATATAACTCTTTTTTTCACTGTACATCTTGCCATTGCAGTCTCTCGATTACACATCCTAGTGCTTGACATGCGCAGAGCACTAGATGTCACTAGGAAGTGTAATCGAGCTTGAAACCATGATCGCCAAGAAGACTGCTAATGTCAAGATTTATACTGAAAAAGAAATATTTTTGGTCTTTTCTCACCCAAAATCTGTTAGATCACTTAAGAAGACATGGATTCTGAATGGACGTACAGAACTGAGATCTTCTAAAAATCTTCTTTGCTTGTGCTCAGCAGAAGAAAGAAAGCCATACACATCTGGGATGGCATGAGGGTGAGTAAATGATGAGAGAATTTTCTTTTTTGGGTGAAATATTCCTTCAAGTTTACTCATCTGCCATGTAATCGACAGACCCTGCACAGCTTTGCCATTATGAAGTAATATAATCTAGAGTATGCATTGGTATAGGTCAAAACATGACAACATGATCCTAAAAAAATAATAAAAAATTAAAAAAAATATGGAAAGATCCATTTTGCAAGCCAAGAGTAAATGTGTGGAATGGAATTAATAAAAAACACATTTCTGGCAGTTTTTCCTACCCGGTTTGTTCACAATCTTCTCAGCTAGGCCAGACATCCGCCTCTTGAAACGAATTATTTTATCCACTAGGCCTTGGAGGTGATTCTTGACAAACAGGTCATCTTTACTCTCATTCTCTGAAACGCTGTCTGTCTCAATTTCTGAATTAAACCAAAAACAGACATGAGGATAAATGTTTTAAAAATGAGTGTTCTCTTTCAGTCAAGCTGTTTCGACAGACCAGTCTATGGGAGGTGGGAGGTACACTCCTTGGGCGACTGCACTGGAAGCCTTTTTAAACACGCCTTTAGGCAACAGGAATTGGCTGCTGGCATTGGAAGCCCTGCCGTCCTAAATAAAATCAGGCTACAGCTTAATTCCACTTCAGAATTTCACTCTTCAAGTTCTCTCTCCAAGCTTTATTTGGAATTGCCATTTCGCAGCAATGTTTTTTCTGCTTTTGTACTTTTTTTTTCTCACCCAATTTGGAATTCCCAGTGTGCTTTTAAGTCCTTGTGGTCGTGTAGTGATTCCCCTCAATCCGAGTGGCATAGGATGAATCCCAGTTGCCTCCGGTTCTGAGACCATCAATCTGCGCATCTTACCACGTGGCTTTTTGAGCGCGTTGCCACGAAGACATAGCGTGTGTGGAGGCTTCACGCCATCCACCGCGGCATCCGCGCTCAACTCACCACACGCCCCACCGAGAACGAACCACATTATAGCGACCACAAGGAGGTTACCCCATGTGACTCTACCCTCCCTAGCAACCGGGCCAATTTGGTTGCTTAGGAGACCTGGTTAGAGTCACTCAGCACACCCTGGGATTCAAACTAGCGAACTCCAGGGGTGGTAGCCAGCGTCTTTTACCACTGAGCTACCCAGGCCCCTGCTTTTGTACTTTTTAACGAGATACAACTACGTGCATTTTACTGCGCATACCTGCCTTTCAACATTTATCGCGATTAAACTGCGTGCTTTACCACACGCATTTTTTACACGGATCATTGTATCAATCTCAAACCACTGGTGATCAGGAACCACCTCAACAAAATTACGTGAGGGATTCACATTAATCTCAAACCCCCGCTGATCAAAAAACACCAACACCACAACAAACATTTGCTGTAAGTCATGGCATCCGCTCATATTATCGCTTCGTGCATTGCATGCCACGTTTACTATAGCTTCTTCCGTCAGCAGTGAGGGACTCACATGTGATAAATTTAAGGAATTAGTCAGGCTGATGGAGAAGGTTAAGTTAGAGACACGCATCCGAATGCTAGTGGAGGTCAGTGAGAAATAGAAGCCAGTAGATACTGTTTCGGATGCTGGTAGAACAGCGAGCAACACACACATTTTGATTCAGGCTCTAGTGCCCCCACAGCAGGGCATTTGGGTGACGTCTCAGCGGCATACTAGCTCAGCAAAGCGACACCACTCTCCTGTCCTGTCAGGGTTTCCAATCGATTCTCCCCACTCAGTGATGCACCCAATGAGAATCATGTTGAAAGAGCACTAATAATTGGTGATTCTATTGTAAGGAACTTGGAAATAGAGACTACAGCCAACATTATTAAATGCATTTTGGGGGCTCGGGTGTCTGACATCAGATCAAAATTACTGGCTGGCTAAAGTTTTTGGTGTTACTCAGAAGACAGGCTACAAGTTTACATCTTTTGAACTAATAATGCATAATATTACACCGTCAGATATAAATAAAAAATCTCTGTCATCTTTTGCCCTTGATACAGTGTATAGATTACCCGGGCCTTACTCTGGTTTCCTTTGTGAACTTGCCAATTTTCTATCTGACCTAGTAGTTAATGTAGATAGAGATTTAATTGTTGGTGACTTCAACATTCACATAGATAATGAAAATGACACAATGGGATTAGCATTTATTGATATTCTCAACTCTCTTGAAGTCAGACAAAATGAGACAGGAACAACTCATCCATAATCATACGCTAGATTTAATTCTATCATATGGAGCTGATGTTGATACTTTAGAAATTCTACCGCAGAGTGATGACATCTCAGATCATTAACTCGTCTCCTGTTTGTTGCGATCAGCTAATGTCACTCAATCTACACGACACTATCATTCAGGCAGAAATATTCTTTCAACCACTAAAGATAGCTTCACTAATGATCTTCTAGAATTGTCTCACATACTCAGTAAGCCAAAAAGTCAAGAAGAACTTGAGGAAATAACAGAAAATATAAATAAGTCTTCTCTAGCACCCCCCTTCGATTAAAGAAAATTAAAGAAAAAGGCCTCGCACCGTGGTACAATGATCACACTCATGCTCTCAAGAAAGCAGCTCAGAAAATGACAGGCACTAAAAGCTGCCAGGTCAGCATATTTTAATAAACTCATAGAAAATAACCACAACAGTCCTAGGTGTTTATTCAGTACTGTGGCTAAATTGGTTAATAAATAGGAATAAAGCATCAACTGAACCACATATTCCACCACAGCATAATAGTAATGACATCACGAATTTCTTTACTGATAAAAATAATCAGAAATAAAATTGGAACTATGCAATCAACTGTCACAGCACCTCAGAAAACAGTGTCTCATAATTTTGCTCACAAGCAACTTCAATATTTCGCTGTCATAGATCATGAAGAGCTAACAAAACTTATCAAAAAGCCACAACATGTATGTTAAATCCAATACCAAATAAGCTCTTAAAAGAAGAATTCCCAGTAATCTCAGAACCTCTTCTTAATATTATTAACTCCTCGCTATCCTTAGGACATGTCCCAAGAAACTTTAAAATGGCAGTTATCAACCGCTTATTAAGAAGCCATAGCTTGATCCCAGAGAATTGGCTATTTACAGACTGATTTCAAATCTACCATTTATGTCGAAAATACTAGAAAAGGTAGTGTCCTCCCAACTATGTTCATTTCAACAGAGAAATGGAATATATTAACAATTTCAGTCAGGGTTTAGGCCCCATCACAGTGCAGAGACTGCACTTATCAGAGTTACAAATGACTTGCTCTTATCATCTCATAACAGCTGCATTTCATTATCAGGAACCATGGAATTAGTTTTCACTGTTATGCCGATGATACACAACTTTATATTTCTTCTAAACCCAACTAAATTTCACAATTTTCCAAATTAACAGAGTGTATAAATGATATCAAAGAGTGGATGGCTAGCAATTTCCTTCTACTCAATTCTGATAAAACAGAAGTACTAATTATTGGAACAAAAACCTAAAAGACGCTAAAATATAATCTGACTCTTGATGTATGTACTGTACCATCAACTTCTACAGCAAAAAATTTAGTTGTTATATTTAATAGCAATATAACCTTTGAAAAACAAATTTCCAATATTTTTAGAACTGCATTCTTCCACCTAGGAAATATTGCTAAGTTACGACACATGCTATCTGTTTCTGGTGCCGAAAAACTAATTCATAGTTTTATTCTATGACCTCATCTGACCTAATTTAGTCTTGAGGTCTAGTCATGACCTCAAGACTAGATTATTGTAATGCAATACTAGGTGGATGTCCTGCAGGTTTAATAAATAAACTTCTGAATAAACTTCAAAATGCAGCAGCGAGAGTGCTAACTAGAACCAAGAAATACGATCATATCAGCATTGGCTACCTGTAAAGTTTTGTATTAATTAAAAAATTCTGTTAATTACTTACAAAGCTTTGAATGGTCTAGCCCCAAAGTACTTAAGTGACCTTCTGTTACACTATAATCCATCGCACTCATTACTATCATAAAACACCTGCCTGTTAACAATACCGAGAATATAAAAATCCACAAAAGGAGGGAGATCATTTCATATTTGGCTCCTAAACTATGAAATAGTCTTCCTAGCAGTGTTTGGAACTCAGACACACTCACTCAGTTTAAGTCTAGACTAAAGACTTATCTATTCAGCCAGGCATTCACCAATTTATCCCTCAATTCATAGCTATACTGCTTTTAGTTAAGTCTGCCGGAACCGAAAACACTTCTCTTATTCTTTAACCCTGCTTTAAATTGAATGGCATCTACACTAATTTTATTCTATTTCTTTCCCTGTCTAAACCTCAGGATTATATCCCGTGGATGCCAGAGCCTGCCAGATCCATCTCCAGTCCTGCCTGATGTCCGATTCCCACTGTATCGCTGAGTGATGATGACCAACAGCAGCATGTGCCAGCCAGACTTCACTTCAGTCTACTAAGACAGACTTCACAGAGGATGAATTGATGCAAACTCAAAGACATGGGATTCTTCATGAGCCACTGTCTGAAGCATGGGCTCAGGATGGAGTTCACCAAAATTACCTGCGAAAAGCTTCCAGCCAGACTGCGATGCTCCTCATCACCAAAATCATATGCTACATCTAATTTTGTCATATGGAATTGATGTTGATAATACAGAAATTCAGAGTGATGATATTTCAGATCATTACCTCGTCTCTTGTGTGCTGTGCTTAGCAAAGGTAACTCAATCTATGCAAAGTTATTGTTCAGGTAGAACTATTCTTTCAACTACTAAAGATAGCTTTACAGTAGTACAGCAAGCACACATTGGTTCTGGCTGTAGAGCCCCTGCAGCAGGGCATTTGGGTGACGTCTCGGCAGCATACTCGTAAGGCAAAGCGACACCACTCTCACGTTCCTGTTAGGATTTCCAATCGATTCTCCGCACTCAGTGATGCACTCATTGAGAATAATGTTGAAAGCGTCCTTGTTATTGGTGACTCTATTGGAACGTGGAAATAGAGACTCCAGCCACTATTGTTAAATGCATTTCTGGTACCAGAGCATCTGACATCAGATCAAATTTACAAGTGCTGGCTTTGCCAGTCAGAGGTCACTAAAGATAATGTTAAAGGGGTGTGTGAACTTGCAAAAACAATGTCAGACACTGTAATATGCTCTGGCCCCCTCCCTGATCGCTGTGGTGATGAGATCTATAGTAGATTAGACTCCATCCCTTCATGGAAGGTGCTACTCTTCTCTCTAGTAATATGACTCATAGTCTTAATAGTGATAGTATTTGACTAACTGGGGCCCAGGTCAGGAAGCAGACAAACTGGCTAATCCGAACGTCTGCTATCTGCCTTGAGACATTACACAGGTCGCACAAACTTCAACACATAGAGAATGAATCACCTGTATATCATACAGAGACCGTGTCTGTTCCCTGAACTACCGAACACAAAACCCTAATTAAGTAATTTAGAAAACATTTGATGTCAAACATGAAAATAACAGAAAAATGAAAATAAACATCATGTAAAGGTAGGAGTACTAAACATTAGATCGCTTTCATCCAAATCACTAATTGTAAATGAAATTATTACAGATCATAGTTTGGATTCACTATGTTTGACTGAAACCTGGATAAAAACAGATGAATATTAATTTAAATAAGTCTACTCCACTGAATGATGCCTATATCAACTTGGTCAAAGGAGGGACAACACTCTCTTAAACTACATAGAACATAAATTAACCATTAAAAAAAGCCTTCATCGGCCAAAATCAAAGGACAATGCACCTACATGTATTGGACTTTGGTTCTACAAGGACTTTAACACTAAAACTTATAGTTCATATAAAATCATTTTGTTTAATTATTGACCCACAATGCTTACTTAGTTTACTAATTTTAACCACTAATAGTTCTAAACATAAATAACTAATATTGGTATTATATTCATTAAGTTTCTGTTATAGCATAATTTCATGTACAGCTGCTTTGAAACAATGCCTGTTGTAAAAAATTGCTATACAAATAAATATGACT
Organism: Myxocyprinus asiaticus; assembly: GCF_019703515.2. Lineage (NCBI taxonomy): Eukaryota > Metazoa > Chordata > Actinopteri > Cypriniformes > Catostomidae > Myxocyprinus > Myxocyprinus asiaticus. Next base: position 13,484,598 of record NC_059363.1, read on the forward strand.
TGACTTAACTTGACATAGGCCGCCAACATGCAACAACATTTTTCTTACATTTTTAGATATGAATGATGCTGCAAACAGAGGCTTTTTTGATTGCCCTTAGGTGGAACAGTCTCTAGCTGCCTATTTTGGCCTCAGAACTCTGTTTTTCTGCTGCTTGAGCTGCAGGGCTGATGTGGGCACAGCTATTAAGGAGGGTAAGCCTGTTAAAGACTTATGGACTGAAATTAGTAGCACTGCTATGGACTTTGTCATGAGGATGACAAGATGTTCAAGCCAAGTGGTGGGTCGTGCCATGGGCCTGACAGTGGCAGCTCAATGCCATCTATGGCTTAACCTCTCCAAGACAACTGATAAGGACCAACTACTGTTCCTTGATGCTCCTGTGTCTCCAGATGGACTATTCAGTTCAGTGGTGGCAGTTATGCAAGCTCACTGTGAGTCAAAGAAGAAAGAAAATTAGGCTTTTAGCTGTCTTTTGCCCCACAAACAAATCCCGGTACCGGCAGCTGTTCCTTATTCCCTCCCTACAGGTTGCAGTTTGTGAAATGCTCACTGGCATTTCGGGGTGTGCTGCAGTCGAGGGTAATACAGAGCTCTGCGCAGACCCTACGAGACGAGATTGTCTCCCTTTTTTCAAAATGTGCAATTAGAACAGTCCCATGGAAGAGAAAGAGTGGGGCTTTTACAGCCGATACTTTCTAACTCCCAAAAAAGATGTGGGGTTAAATACAATTCTGGATTTGAGGGCCCTGAACGCATACATGAGGAAATATTCATTCAGAATGCTTATTTGTCTGCTATATCAGCCTATCATGTGGGCTTTGATGTGGTATCGCCGGGGCGCATTCACTTGCATGCCATTTTTTAAAAGGTGTTTGTCGGCTTCGCTCGACTCTTAAATCAGTCTTTCCTTCATGGGACTTGACTGTTGTTTAAATTCTTTGTGTGAGTCACCATTCGAGCATTGTGTGAGGTGGATTTAAATATCTTGTCTTACAAGTCTGCTCTCTTACTCTTACGCTGGGGAGCTTCATGTGCTGTCGGTGCATCCGTCATGTACTGAGTTCAGTGCTGACGGCTCTGAAGTCATTTTACACCCAAACACTGCTTTTATACCTTCAGTTCTTAAGGCCTATGCACGTTCGTCTTTTCAACTGTCGTCATTTTGTCCGCCACCTTTTTCATGGGACGAATGCCAGAGATTTCATGCTCTTTTCCCAGTTTGTGCCTTGTGAATTTATATTGACAGGACTAGGTATTTTAGACTTTGTTTTTCTGAGCCATTTAAGGTCTTTGCTTTATCTAAGCAACGCCTTTCACACTGAAAAGTTGAGGCTATTACTCGTGTACATCATTGTTCAGGGTAGGAGCTCCCAGAGCTGTAGCGTCATTCTGGACTTTATTTAAGGGTACTCCTGTTGAAGATATCTGTGCAGCTGCTAGTTGGGCCTCTTATCACACTTCTGTCAAGTATTACAGGCATGTGACCGAAGCTCAACTTTGGAGATGAATGTGTAATATACTGTATAATGTATTTATTTGTGGATTTATTTCCATTGCGGGGCGTATTTAAAACATCTCCCGTAGAGTGGTCCGTCGAAACACCTTGACTAAAACAGAACATCCGGTTACTTAGTGTAACCTTGGTTCTTTGAAGGAAAGGTGTGAGACACAGACCAAGAGAGCCACGCAATCCCAGCTGGTCTTTCAGAGCTGAATAATTCTGAAGTGGAATTGAGCAGCTGCCTGATTTTATTTGGGAGGGCGGGGCTCCCAATGCCAGCAGCCAATTCCTGCTGCCTAAAGGCATGTTTAAAAAGGCTTCAAGAGCAGTTGTGCGAGGGCCGCATCTCTCCTAGAGTGGTCTGCATCTCAATCCTTTCCTTCAGAGAATCGAGGTTACACTTAATAAGAGGACGATCATGATGCCAGCTGATGGCAGTGAAATATGGAAATGTTGTCCTAACTACAGTCCTCTGCGATTGGCTGCTTACCGCAGTGACTCATTAGATCTTGATGGAATTCCCACAGCAGATCTTGGATCTCCTCTGGACAAGGACATACCTGACACTCCCGGAAGTTCAGCATTAAGTTGATCTAAAATTAGAGAAAACAGTACACAACTATTCATGGAAAGACTTATCACAGTCTAGGTGCACTAAATAAGTTTAACACCTAATGAAATTAAGGGTACTTCGACAAAAAGAGTATAAAAAAAAATAATGAACACTCTCATAAGCTATTATAAAAAAAATGCTATATCATCTGGACCCCCTCATAGGGGCTGCCATGTTGAGATGACATGACCAGCCGAACACAACTCACTTTACCTCAGTAGCCCATCATGAGAAAATTACTTAGTGCACTTTGAAGTATAGAATCTTGCCCAAGACAATTAAAAATGTATTTATGACTGTTAAACTATGGCTTATAACCTGTTCCTGTGGGGGAGAGCGGAACTCTTTGGTTTTGCGTGCAGTGAGGGCAGCAGACATGTTAAGCGCACCCATGACTTCATTGTACCGGAAGTGTTGATTGTCTTGAAGATGACCTACAAAGTCAATTGAGAATGCCACCAAAGCCTCTACTCTGTGACGCACCTGGCAGTCACACAGGTAGTGGAGAAGGTGGCACAGCTGCAACATGGAGAAGGAGAGGGAAAAGGGGGAAAGAGAAAACATAATCTGAGAGAGAATCAGATTAGAAATGGAAAGACAGAAAGAAAGGGAGACAATAGTGTAAAGGGACAGTTCACCCAAAAAGGAAAAATCTATCATCTACTTGCCCTCATGTTGCTCAACACATGCATTATTTGAATGTGCAAAAGTATGAACAGCATTTGAGAATAAGAGCAAAACGCAAGATTTCCAGTGCATAACAACTTACATTTTAGTCTGTCCCCCACACAAAGCTCATGTATGACTTCAAAAGACTGGAAACGTAGCTTCTTTTGAGTTTGACACCCATCCTCTTTCATTGTGCGGAACAAAGACTGTAATTCAGCTAGATAACTACTTTGTGTTATGTTTCAAGCAACATGAGGGTGAGTAAATTTGACATAATGTTCATTTTTGGATGAAATCTCCCATTAAATAAGCTGTACTGGTTTACCTGTAATTTGACAGCCTCTGGAAGTTTCATCTGAAGAAGACATTGTTGAGGCACATTATCCTCCCAATTTCTACCCTCCCTTTCCTCTCCAACACTTTCTTCCAGTTCATCCAGCTCTTCTGCTCTACATGTTCCTTTCATGAAACTGTCTGGCAAAATGAGACTAAACACAGCCTCCAGATCTGTCCCTTGATACACACCCATCAACAAGAGTGTATGAAGCAAACCAAGCAGAGGAACCAGCAGGAGCTCAATGCTGCCCCCTGCAGGATCCCTCACACATTGCCCTACCACTGTTACGGCATCCTTCAGCATTGCTATGACAACAGCTTTTAATATACCCAGTGGGAACTCAGGGCTGTCTTGGCACAAGTTACTCAAAATAGCTCTGCCCCCATCACTGTCAATCAAACCTATTCGATCAGCTCTGATAAAACAAGGTGATGTGAAGTGCATTCTTGGCCACAAAGACGTGCTGAGGTCACTTCCTGGGAATCTCTGTGCTTTCTTCTGATTTTTGTAGAGTGTAATGGACTGTGTGGCATCAGTCATGGGCACAATATATTCATGGTTCATGGCCTGCCTGGCACTGGCGTGGGCACTAAGGTGGGTATTGACGAGGAGATTGTAGTAACCTGTGCGCAGATGACCTGGCATTCTAGAGCATTGCAAGGCGAACAAGAGTTGCAATTGGTCCACATGGCTGCAGAGGGCGTGGCTCACATGTGTGTTCCCGTGGGCTGAGAGGGCAGAGTAGAGACGAAGGGTCTGGTCATGGAATTTGAGAAGGTTGTTCAGTTCAGATAATTCAAGAATGTCCACACACCTGAGAGAGGGAAGAGAGGATAACTAGTAGAACATCTGTTCCTAGTCAATTCTAATAGTGCAATTTAGACATGTAATATAATATAATATAATATAATAATAAAAAAAAGTTGGAAACAATGACATCTTCAAAGTGACCTCTGACCTGCTCTCCTCAGGTATGTGCAGGGTCATAACCTGTTGGATCCGAGTAAAGCGAGCTCTCCAGCCATATCTCTCCTCCAGTCGGGTCACCTCCACAGGCTGAGCATGGTCGGGTACCCGGGTCCACCGCATGGGCTTTAGATACTGAACACACAGTCTGGGAGGGCATTGAGGATTTGTGTTCCTCTTCTCGCTCCGAAAAACCCCCGCCGACAACGGCATCACATTCTGAGGATAATGGACGATTGAAATATTTCAGAATGAATTACAGCCACTTGTCATTTTTAGCGCTACGATCTACCACTTGACCAACAGGAACATTTTACAGTAGACTAAATATTACAGAGAGAATAATACAGACAAAAGGTAAGTGGAAGTGAAATGATTTTACTGAAAGCTCCTCTTTATGTTTATGAAAGGCAGGGCCAAGCACACCAATGGCATGAAAGGGAGTATTATTGGACATCAGTGATTATAATTTAAGAAAACCTGCATATATATATATATATATGTTAGAATTGCTTATATTACAATTCTAACATTTGACCAATAGTAAACCAAGTTTTGACCATATCTATATAATAATTTATAATTGTATTTATTTATTGCACATTGAAATTCTTTTTTTTTTCACATATCCCAGCCAAGCTGGGGTCAAAGTGCAGGGTCAGCCATGATATGGCACCCCTGGAGTGGATAGAGTCAAGGGCCTTACTCAAGGGCCCAACAGTGGCATCTTGGTGGTGCTGGGGCTTGAACCCCTGACCTTCTGATCAGTAACCCAGAGCCTTAACCGCTGAGCCACCACTGCCCCTAGCAAATATGATGCTGTCAAGGTGATGCAAACAAACAAAGACAATGACACAAACAAAATTTCATGTCAGTAGGTCAAAGCATTGCCGAAATACAGCCTCAGATCCATTTTGGCATCTTTCCATTAAATTCGTTGATGCGTTACATGAGAACGGTTTGGTCTATCAAAAAGATTTTCATAATTTTTTGCCGAGAGTGTCCCTAGATGACACACAGCCAATTTTCTGCAAATCGGATATACGTCCTTGGAGGAGTTTGCAAAAGTAGGTGTTCAGTTACATTCAAAATGGCAGACAGGAAGTATGGATGACCATGGCAAATTAGGTATCATCATACTTGACATGATCCAAGGAATCTAAAGAGAGCAGTCACAGGACGTTTGGCCAAATTAATCAAATATTACAAGTAGGGCTGTCACGATTATGAAATTTGGCTGACGATTAATTGTCAAACAAATAATTGCGTTTATGATGATTAATTGTCTCGTTATGGGCTTTCACGATTAATTGTCACATAAATTGTCATATTTTTTTAAGGTGTGCTTTTTTCTGCATGTGTGCTTCATACACCTTAAGAAGTAATTTTTACATATTTAACTTCAAATATATAAATCAAATAATAAAATAGGGATAAACTATGATTTTCTTTTAAGGATTTAAAAACTTATGAATAACATGAAAATTCATGTTTTAAATATCAAAATATTTCTAAATACTTAAAATATGTCTTTCTTTTTGGTCAACTTAATTTTGGTCAATTTTACATTTACACATTTTTATAATTCAAATAAAATGACATATATTTTATATATTTATTATTATATTTATATTACATTTGTATTATACTATGCAATAGAAAAATATTTATTTCCTAATTTCTTCACTTTTACATGTTATTTTAATGCTCTAAATAAACTCACGAGTCCTTATCTCTCATGAAGCAAAATCTTTGAGATTTCGTTTCATCATTTTATCACTCTACAGAAATAGAGTAAGCGCGTGTCTCCTCCTCTTTGTCACTGCGTGTCATTAACACAGCGTGTATGAACCAGGAACATTTGCCATTACACAATCCTTTAAAGTGAAACTTTAAAACTCTGTGTTTACTATCAAAGTTTATTCTTGTTTGTTTATATTTTCGCGGGAGTTTGGCACGAGATTCTGCTGACAGCGCGCACATCAGAGCGCTTCATGCGCTCTTCAGGAAGGAGCTGTTTGACCACCACGGTGCGGCTCAGTGATGCTCATTAAAATGTGATTGGAATTTGAATGCCCAATAATCGCTGTTGTCTCAAATAACCGTGGTTAGATGAAATAACCGCGATCAGGTGGTTATTTAATAATCAACAGGCCTAATTACAATCATTTTTGCACATTTCGTTATAATTGTTGACCGCAAGTTGCCGCTGTCCCCAAACTTTATAGGTATCCTCAGGGCATGATGCATACCAAGTTTCATAACAATCCGCCAATGTGCTTGTAAAATACAAATTTTTACTATAAAATGTAAAATGGCTGACAAAGGAATATTGGGTATCATTCGACTCGGTATGGCCCAAGGAATCTAATCAGACCAGTTTCATGATTTTAGGCCAAACTATTCAGAAGTCATGAGCAAATATAGCCATTTTACATATTTCTTGACCGCTAGGTGGCACTGTGCCGAAACTGCTTAGGTACCCTCAGGGCATGATAGCTATGCACTATACCAAGTTTCTTTACAATTCGTCATGGTATCCATTCAACTCGGCATGAGCCAAGGAATCAGAGGAAAAATAATTTTTGTTTCTAGGCCATATGTTTCAAAAGTTAAAGGCCAAAACGTTTGTGAAATTTTGAACAGTTGGTGCCGCTAGAGGGTTTTAGTTAGAGAGCCCAAATTTGGGTCAGTTACATCTGAGAGTGTCCTCTATCAGTGTGTCAAATTTCATAACATGTTTCAATGGGTTGCCATAGACTTAAAATGAGGAAGAAGAAGAAGAATAAGAACACTAGCGGATACAATAGGTGCCCAGTGCCTAAGGACCTTCGGTTCTTGGCCCCTAATAAATGCGCCATAAATTTGTGAATAATAAAGTCAGAGAATACAGGTTAAATTTCCAGTGGTATAAAATGGTACAAACATTTGTAAAGCAAAATGTATATATGTTTCTTTGTGGATGGAGGCATTAATGTTAAAGCATGTTGTGATATTCATCTTTGCTCCAAATTTGAATTGTTTTAGACAATTTTAAAAAGACAGTTACGGAATTCAAGGTTAAAAGTTTTTTTTTATCAATGGCAGAACAGAAACTGCTGTATTGAAATTTATTTTCTTGCAAGCATGCAAGCACTCCTGTTGGGGTGAAAGAAGCACTTTTCACAGATTTTATTTTATCTGGGCGTACATAACTGATACATTGGGTTTACCTTAATACGTCCCAGCTCAAACTGGAAGACATTAGGACTGGTTGCTTTAGCAAACACAGCAGGGAAGAGCTTGGTACCAGGTTCCACCTTCAAATTAGAGAGATGGTAAGCTATTACTCGAGTCAAACTCAAATAATACAGACATCAAGGAAAAGTGAGACAAATTTTAAAAGTTTTTAGTTCTCTTTGTATGGGTGAAATCATGTCAAAATTGTCAACCAAACCACATTTCAACTGCTGTTACTCTTCATCATTTAAGGATCATGGGGCATTTTATGGTACAGCTCTTGATACAGCCACTTTTATCCCTTGATAATTTAAATGCAATAATGTTTAAATTACATGATAAAATGCTTAAACTACATTATCACCACCTCAGTCATAGTATGATGGCTACCTGGTAGAACGTTCCAAGCTCTTTGCCATTAGCAGTGAATGTCAGGACACCTGTTGCCGTGTCAACCAGGCATCCAATCTCTAGGCCACTGCTGTTGCGACTCTGAGACAGATTACTGCCCTCTGCTGCACACACCATGTAACAGCTACTGCGTTTGACACTGACAAATACATGAACACACACATACTATGTTATACGTATATAACAGGTATTCACAAAAAGAAATGAAGCATATAAAACAATCTCTTTGCTATGTTTGAATATATGCCATATCCTAGAGGCTCTGAGACTTAACATGTAAATCTTACCTCTCATGAACTTTGCCCCATTCATCCCCAAGTGTGACTGTGACAGTGCAAATGCTGTCCAGGTCAAAGGTAACATCATGATGGTGGAAATTAGAGGTTACCCACCCCACCCAGACATAAGAAGGCTCCTGACTGTGAGGGATTCTCACTGAGTAGTAATACTGCAATGAGAGAGAGAGAGAGAGAGAGATAAAAAGTTGCTAAAACCAATGCAATCTTAACCCAAACTCTAAAGGAAGACCACTTGTTTGAAAGTCAAGAGGTTCCACTCAGTGGTCAAATGCAAAACATGTAGTGTAAGTACCATAGTGCAGTGAACAAGGCTGTTGTCTTCATCTCTCTCAATGGCCAGCACTTCCTCCAACAGCCGTGCTGATGAGTGGCTAGTGTTTAACTCTGGTTTCTTCTTCATCAGAAACCTAAACCCACCAGTATGCACAAACATGGCAAAATCAGATGATTCATTTCAAATCATTGTGTAATCTGATGAGTTTCACCTTGGTAAGATTTATAGAAAGGTGAATAAGTGGATCTTATGTTTTGAAGAGGCTTAAACTCACCGCTGCTTGAGTTTGGATGGTTTTTCCTGACCGTGGTCCTTGTGATTATTGAGTTCATCTCTGGATCCTGCATATCTGTGAGCTTTCATCAGTAACTCAAAGTCAGAATCTGCCTCTCCTTCCTCTTGCTCTCTGAGATGGCACAGCACACCACTGCTGGGGGGCACAGTGCCCTCGCTGGGGTTGGAGAACATCTGTGCACACTCTATTGGCATGCTCAGGCGATAAAACCCAAAATCACCTTTGCTGCCATGTTGTTTTCCAAAAAGTCTCTGAGTGACTTTCAGACATGGGGTGTGATCAATTGGTTCATCAAATCTTGTGACCTGCCAATATATAAGACAGAACAATGACATCAAGGGAATGGACATGATTGGAAGGGATCAGAAATTGTCTCTGTTTGCAGATGTCATTTTAGTCATTTATAGATTTCTTGCTATATTTGGCAGGGGAAAAAGCCAAGAATTATATATAAGACACAACAATTGCCAAAGGTGAAGGGGGGCATGGCTTGAATGTTCTGAATGTAAATTTTCTTAAAATATCTGTAAATTTATCAATTATCTGCAAATGTTTAAACCAAACTTGATATAAATAAATTAACCTGTATGTTAGGATGGTCTTCAGGTACAGGAATGAATAAGGGTTCTTTCCAGCTCATCCACAGAGGCAGATCTTTGCTCATGTTCAGACCAAAGGGCTGGTAACCCTCTTGTAAGCCGCACACATTAAAGTATTTCAGTGATTCAACCTGGCGACCCAAATTTAGACGACCCACCTGGTTCATCCCTACACTACAAACAGGCAGGAAACCTGCAACACCAAGAGGATCAGGGGTAGCATATGAAAGTGGAAAATGTTTTCTATACATACTACTGTACATAATATGGCTTTTCAAATTAACTAAAAGCAATAGTTGCATTTATTGTTAACAACAGAAAAATACAACATTTATATAAAATTTTTACATTTTAAAATTACAATTATCACAAAATTATACTGACCATCAGACTTATTGAAGTCTTTGGCAGCCAGCTCTGAACCACAATTGTTTAGAAATAACTCTCCATTAAGAGTGACCATCATGGTGCATCTAGTCAGGTCCAGCAAACAGCCAATTACATCCCCTCTCTTCCATAAGCCGCCAAGTTGCTCTGCACCACCATGCCACCACTGCCCCTATAACATATTTTATTATTATTTTTATAATCCTTAACTGTTCATAATAGCAATTCAGTGACAATGTACTGTATGTTTACATGATCTCGGTACAATTTACCTTGATTCACAGCAGAGATTTTGTGCTGGAAAGAGCTGGCATAATCAAATTGTTATTAGCACTGAAATACCTTAGAGCCATCAAACACGAAGGCCTGATCATCTGAACCAAGATCAACATCAGGTTTACATCCTGGTCGTGCCCAGCCGACTTTCATCTCTCCATCAGTTACGGCTTCAAACTCAAAGTACCATTTCCCACAATGCACTGCAAAGGGCTGCTCCAGACGGAAAATTCGAAATCTCTCAGAACTCACCGAATCATTGCTTCCCGAATCTATAGCATAAATAAAACACAACAGTGTTCATGTCTGCAATGTAAGATGACATGTGAATTCATACAACAAATGATCAGATTTTCATGCATTTCTTGAGCAAAGTTTCCAAAACCAAAGGATGTTGTTAACAACATGCATTAGAGAAAGGATATTTTATAGCAAATGGCAGAACCAACAATGTTCTTGCTCCAGGGGTTCCACAGTGTATCCAAACCCAAGAAGTGTCCCCAGTACGTCCCTCATGGCATCTTTACCAGCCTGTTTACTCTTTTCATCCAACAGGGAAAACGGCACCAGTTGAGTGCTTCTCTTACACTTCACATCCTAAAATACAGACATATTGTATATATAAATATAGATATATTATAAATACAGTGAGATGCCATTTCCTCATTTAACATAATTTAAAAAATCAAATACAATGACAAAGGGTAAATGCTAGTTGGAGATGTAGTTAAAGAATAGCATGTAAAACGGCAACAGACAGTCTCAAACAGACAAATCTTACATTTCCATCACTGTGACTGAATATTTCTCAAGATCACAAATTCTTTCTTTTAAGATTTCAAAAAACAAGGTTTAGTGTCACATTGTTGATTTCCACCTGGTGTGGTCCATAGCTCCAGCCCTGCCTAATACGCTCTCTGGCCCAGATGTTGTGCTCATTTTCAGCCAGTTTGTCAACCAACTCTTCCTGAGCAGCTGTTAGTACAATACGGGACTGATCCACAGGGGCTGGTTTATATCCGTTCCATAGCTCATACCTAAACAGGTGATATATAGTATTGAGGATTCATTAAACAATTAACACTTCATCATTGCACTCTTCATGTCTACTGAGATGTAAGTGAACAGTAAAATCAGGTGTGTCAGTGAGGATTGATATTTAGATGTACTTATTTGAAAGTTGAATATATTTCACATTCTCCTCAGCATGTTCATCAGATAGTCCAATATGGACGCCGAAAGCCAGAAGAGTCCTTCAGTACAAGGAGGTGTTCAATTAATCATTGAGAGCTAATTCATACCAGAAATGTTTTTAAATCATAATTGGTTAAAGAAAATTATCCACAATACCTGAGAATGTCCTCAGATGACTGAAGCTTATGAATTCTCTCCTGATCTGGGAGTTTGGGAAACTCAACTAGACAAGGATGTACTCCTTTAGCCTCATCTTTGACCTGGAAGAAGAGACATAGTTTTCAGTTTACTCTTGAATGAGATGTTACTGAATGGGTGTTGGTCAGATGTTGTACTTACGGGTCCATAGGTCCAACCCTGCTCTATTTTGTCAATGAGCCAAAGTTCATGGAGGTTTTCTGCTAATCGCTCTCTGATTTGCTCCAGCTGTGGAGGATGTTCAACCTGGCAGGATACAGAGTACAGCTTAGAGGTGCCATACACTCATACAAGTTGATACAAGACAGGTTGTGGCTTCAAACACGCATATGACGTACTCTACTGAGATTCACGCATGTCATGTCATTCTTCATCTAATGCCTGTTGGGTAAAAAGTTATATAAAAATAATGGGTACCTTGCTGGTGTCCACTGGAGTGGGGGTAAAGGTCACTGGGATAGAAAGTATGACAGGGCCTAAGAGGTCACGTTGACTTCCAGTGTGATTTCGTGTGAGTTCATGACACAGTTCCAGCTTGCAGCGTGTTTTGGGGAGGAGAGCTTCCGCACACGGGGAGAAACCAGCTGGAGGAAGAAACTTAAACTCACCCTGCCGCCCTCCGAACAGCATACGTACCCTAAAGGACAATTAAACAAACACTATAAGGAGGCCTTGCGATGGGAAAAAATTCATTTTTAAAGGGGAAATATTCCATATTGCAATACAAGTAGAAAATAATGCCTTTATCCCATTGAGCCATTTAGCATTTGTTTTGTTTTGTTTTGTTTTGCTTTATCTCTGACAAGTGACATGAAAATATCAGTAAACACATTTGGCAAGAAAGGAGGCCTACAGTTACAGTATTGATATGGTATGGCTGATTCCAAGCAAAACGAGACAGAATGGACATTATTCACAGCAAAAGCATCTTTAATTTTAGATGGGAATGACAACAAGGCAGTAAGGGATAGACTTATAGTCTCTTCAATGGGTTTTACGGTTGTTTAAACTTGTTTTTGATCATTCGGCAGATGTAACATTTAAAAAAAAACATCTTTCCAAAAAATTTCAGTTGAAAAAAAAAATAAAAAATCATGAGAAAACATGAGTTGCAGAAAATTATATGTGATCTAGGAGCTTTAAACAGAGGATGCCGTTGACAAGACAGTAAGTCTACCCTCAAAGCCTCATTTTCATTCAAGTCAAAAATTGAATATGGCACTACTGTAGATAAGGTCTTTTGGGAGTTAGAACTAATTTCTCAATGTTGGCCGGATCACTTGGAAAAAAAAAAAGAGAACAAACAAACATGCCATTCTAAAGCAACTCACTGCACTCCAGCAGAGAAGCTGACCACAGGAAACAGCAGCCCATCTACATTGAAGTTTTCCAGCATGCCTTGAACTGGCTGTCCATTTACTCTGAAGGAGATGCAGGTTGTACTAAGGTCAAGGCAGCAACTAATAACATCATCATCTCTTAACAGGTGCCGATTGGGTGAGCTGACCCTTCGACCAACCCCACCTAAGTAAAAATATATGCAGTTATCAATAATTACATATTAACAGTTTCAATGAAACTGTATATGAACCCCTAGAACCCCTGAGATTCCAAATTCTGTGCTGCCCAGTTGTATCCATCTCACCTGTCCATAGCTGAAGCCCATCAAAACCATATGAACAGAGGTCATCTCCTACACCATTTGACCCCCAGCCATGACCCCCTGTAGGGGAGGGACTGTACCCCTCAGAGCTGGCCCAACCCACACGCAAGTGAGTGGGCTCTGCTGTCACAAAAGGCTCTGCCTTCTCAACTTGCACCTCATAATACCACTTCCTGTACTGGGCACAATCATCTCTTGCACATAGGAAGATGTTTGGACGTACACTACACAGAAATAAAAATAAGAAAATCTAAGAGATGTTTTCTTTGATTTACACTCACATTTGTGCAAATATTTATAACTATCGTAACTAAAAAGCTGTTACTGTTTAAATATTTCTAAAATGCGCCTTGTACTATGACTTTGTGGCACCTTTTTAAATTAAATGGTACAGTACGTTCAGGCTTGGAATTCCATGAAGTGGTTAAATTTGAGTTCAGCGTAAAGAGGTCACCTGACAACTTGATTGACTAGTCTTGTCTGTAGCAGCAGATCTCTTTCTGGCAGCAGTGTGTCACATATCAAATGTTGATTAGAGCGAACAGCCACGCCATGACACACACAGAGTGAACACAACACATCCAGGATCTGCAGATTCAACACACACACACACACACACATACCAACACATGTTGAATGCAGTTAATTCCAGAAATGACTGGACTACTCTCATTAGAGCACACAAAATATACCTTATTGTTCCGTCCATGTTTATCCAGTAAAGAGATGATAGATTTTATGTGACCTTCTTTGATTACATTCAAAGCTTCGGGACTTTCCACTAAAACACAATGTAGCACTTCCAAAATTCCTAAACAAGCATGAAATGAAGAGAATAACAGAATTAGAAAAGGACTTTAAAAACATTGTGTTTAAACTAGGGATGGGCATTTCAAGTAATTTTGTAGTTGAGTACACTTACACATAAAAAAAGTAGTCGATTACTTGAAATGTAGAATTTAAGTTCAACATTTAAACCTGTTTTTCTTATGAAAAACAGCACTATGCATAAACATCTAGATAAAAAAATGAAGAAAAAAATACATTTGCACATTAACATACAGCACAGCGATATAATAACTTTTTTTTCTCCCCTTTTCTCCCCAATTTGGAATGCCCAGTTCCAAATGCACTCTAAGACCTCGTGGTGGCATAGTGACTCACCTCAATCCAGGTGGCGGAGGATGAATCTCAGTTGCCTCTGCATCTGAGACAGTCAATCTGCGCATCTTATCACGTGGCTTGTTGAGCGCGTTACCGCGGAGACATAGCGCATGTGGAGGCTTCGCGCTATTCTCCGCGGCATCCACGCACAACTCACCACGCGCCCCACCGAGAGCGAGAACCACATTATAGCGACCACGAGGAGGTTACCCCATGTGACTCTACCCTCCATAGCAACCGGGCCAATTTGGTTGCTTAGGAGACCTCACGACTCCAGGGGTGGTAGTCAGCATCTTTACTCGCTGAGCTACCCATGCCCCAGCGATATAATAACTTAAAATAATGGCAGAATTTTATTTTTGAATGAACTATTCCTTTAACAACATCATGCATCTACTGCACCAACCAATGCATTTAGTTGTAATGGCAAGATTTAGGTGAGAGAAGCAGTTTTATTGTTGCCCACGCCAGGCAAAGGCACAAAGTAAAATCAAATTGCAATATTCAAGTAGTGTTTTTCAAGTAGAGTTGTCAAATATTTAAAGCTGAACTAGTACATGATTAATCGATTGCGCATGCACATCCCTAGTTTAAACTGTGGGTCAATAAACTAAATTAGTAATTTTGGAGACATCTACCAGAGGAGGCTTCCAGTCTCTCCAATCTGCTGACCAACCAGTCCAAGGAGCCAGAAAAGTGGGCACAGTTTTTCCGATTACCCCTGATTAGGGCAGCTAAAGGAAACAAAACAAAAAACTACAAATTGCAATACTGTAAATTAGAACATCCATAACTCAAGAAACCAAAGAAATATTATACCTAGCAACTCATAAAAACAGTTCAAGATCATTTCCCATGACTCTCCTGCCTCTTTCCCAGCAGCCTGAGCAAAATGGGCTGTACTGTTGTACACATGCAGGTGGTCAATGCAGTCCAGCACCAGTGCGATTATACCCTGAGGAAAGGATTAGACAACGAGACAAAGAAAAGGCAGTATTAGTATTGTATAGCTAGACATACTGTAGGTATTCATACTAAATTGTATTAAATGTGTAATTTTTTTAAGTAAATAAAAAATAAAATTTTTCATCATGTCTCATGTAGTGTTGTCATAACACTAAAATTGTATTAGTTAGTAACGATACCAGTGAAATTTTTATGGTTCTCGATACCAATTTCGATCCCAAAATTCTTTTTACAATACTAGTATTTTTAGTTAATTTTTTTGGTAGTGACATGTGTTACCTCATCTTGAAACAGATTTTGTCTGTTCTTCAGAGCACTAATATCTGCCTTTCTGACTTTGTGGCCTTTCGCCAACTGAGGTGACTGAAAATAACCAATCAAATCCTGGAGGGTCAGACGAACTATCTCAACTGGAAGATCCAAAACAGTAATATTTTCTTTCTGACTCACATCATCAAGTCCCCTTCAAAAATAAAGAAAAATCATTATGAAATAAATGTATGATGTCATTAATAGATCCATCTTATGCTTACGAAAACCATTTAGAATACAAACCCATGCACAGCTTATAAACACATTTCTCTGTTACGATTGCGTGATGGTATTTAATCAGTTAAATCACTTTCTGGCAGTCTATGTTTGTTGCGTTTAACATTTACCTAATCAGTTGTGAGAAGAGAAGGGTAGAGCTTCGTATTAAACAAGCAGCCCGAGACTCCTCCCTCTGAGAGCGAGAGAGTGTAATTCCATCATCCATGTGACCCTCCGCTTGCAGAATAGCCTGCGAGAAGCATTTCACTTTATAAATAAAAAAAAATAATTCTCACGGAACTATTATAAAAGGAGAATTTTGAATTACAACCCACCAAGCATCTTTTCTGAACTGTCAAATGTAAATATTCTAATCTATCATGTCTGTGGATTGTGTATTGAGTCTGTTTTATTTATTCACATAATCTAACCTGTCTCTGTGGCACTCTTTCCTTCTCTCTCTTGGTGTCATTGGTCTGATAAGTGAGCCACAACCCAGTGTCAACGTGCTGGACAAAACAAAGAGAGTCTCCGTATTTGATCTCAGGTGCACCCATACCATCTCTCCTCTCAAAAAAGTTGAACTTCTCCTGGCTCTCTTCCTATAAAAAAAGCATGAATAATATGCTTAATAATTATTGCATCATAATTATTTTACATACTTCTCATATTACACAACGCACACATGATGATTATACAGATGGTTCTATGATTATATAATATAATCAATTAAATAAAATCATTAAATCTTATTGGTCAATATGTGTGCTGTTTGTCTGGTTGTGCTGCATTTACAAATATGGGTAGTCCCACCTTTGATGCACGAAGACAGAATGCAGTACTTTTAACATCCGCTCTCTCTCGTTCGATCAGCTGCAGTGCCTGATTATGAGTCAATCCCAAGTATGATCCAGTAGTAAGGTGTCTAATACGGAAAGGCTGACCCCAGTGAGTGTGGCTACCACTCCACCTACAAACACAAACACACATAAATCACAATCTTTTACATAAAGGGGTAGTTCACCCAAAAATGAAAATTCTCTCATAATTTACTCATCCTCATGATATCCCAGGTGTGTATGACTTTCTTTCTTCATCAGAACACATTTGAAGAAAATTAGAAAATATCTTAGCTCAGTAGGTCCTTAAAATGCAAGTGGATGGAGATTTCTCTTTTGAAGCTCCAAAAATCACAGACAGACAGCATAAACGTCATTGATACTGTTAATGTCTTCTAAAGCAATGCGATCGCTTTTGGTGTGAAAAAGATCAATATTATAGTACTTTTTAAATATAAATCATCGAGAGTGCCGAGTTCACATGTTCCTTATGTGAAGAATTCGCTTTAGCATGTTACGGACATAATCTCACGTTCATCTCTCGGTTGAGACATCCAGAATAAGCACACAAACACACCACTGTGAGTAAAGAAACAGATAAATACAGATCTAAACCAAAACCAACAAAGCTTCTGTACAGCATTCCTCCAACTCAGTTGTAAACAGCGCTGCTCTTCCGGGTGTGTCGCATGTGCCTCAGTTCTCGCGTGTCTCACGTGCCAACACGATTACATCACACGCGCATACCGCTGCTGACTGGAAGCGATGATTTAGAGTTAAAAAGTACTTAAATTTTGATCTTTTTCGCACCAAAAGTGATCGAGTCGCTTTAGAAGACATACATTTAACAGCTGGAGTCATATGGATGATGTTTATGCTGACTATCTGTTCTTTGTATAGGTTCAAAAGTCGGATCACCATCCACTTGTATTTTAAGGACCTACTGAGCTCAAATATTTTTCTATTTTGCTTCAAATGTGTTCTGGTGAAGAAAGAAGGTCATACACACCTGGGATATCATGAGGGTGAGTAAATGATGAGAGAATTTTGGAATATTTATTATTAAGTGGAGGTAAACCTACACAACATGCAACTTCTCAAGCCTCCACAGTGATCGAGCCTGAAGAGACGCCAAGCCTCCCTCAAAATAGACAGATCTGGAGGAAGAGGATGAATATAATCTTTTAAAATAAATATCAGTAAATGTCAGTCTCATAAGTAAGCTCTGGTCTCTCTGACCTGCGCTCCTCCGCTTTGTGTTCAGCTGCTGGAATGGTCAGACACTCATCTGTGTGTCCATGTAGCAGACGCACAGTGTCGCCTCCTCTCAGATGACCTAAAGGTCAACAGGTTAGACTTGTAGTTAAAGGGATAGTTCACCCAAAAATGTTAATTCTCTCATCATTTACTCACCCTCATGCTATCCCAGACTTCCTTTCTTTAGCAGAACACAAACAAAGATTTTTAGAAGAATATCTCAGCTCTGTAGGTCCATTCAATCCAAGTGAATGGTGGCCAGAACTTTGAAGGTCCAAAAAGCATATAAAGGTAGCATAAAAGTGAATTGAATGGACCTACAGAGCTGGGATATTTTTCTAAAAATAATTGTTTATGTTCAGCAGAAAAACAAAAAAGTAATAAACATCTGGGATGGCATGTGGGTGAGTAGATGATGAGAGAATGACATTTTTTGTGTGAACTAACCCTTTAAGATGAGAACTCAATACATTTCACTGTAATTTTAGATAATGCAGTCAATGATCATGAAAATCAGCCATGAAGATGTTTAGACAAATGCTTAAATGAATGCTGCCATGTGATCGGTCATGTACCTCCTGTTTCTACAGTCGCAGAGGACACAGAAGCCACACTCCACAATGTTTGCTGAAAGGCAGCATCCACTCTGCCAATGCCATTCTCATTATTGTTACTGTAACTCCATGACACATGCTTGAAAGAAAGAGAATGGGCTTGAGAGCAAGAATGAGAGAAAGACACCTCATTAGATAGACAGACAGACATACTTACTAGGTATCTCTCAGAGGAAACACTAACTAGAATGAGATCATCACCCACTCTGACTTTCTCACCCTCTGACCTCTGCTTGGAGGCGGGGTGAACCGTCCACCAGCACACCTCGCCTAAAAGTAGACAACAAGTGACATCATAATACTTTTATATGCTTATACTGTCACAAAAAGGATTGATTTTTTTACCCTTTGTGTCCTCCTGCAAACCAACATCAAAAGCCAGTTTGTCGGAGGAGAGCCCTGACGTGGACAGACAGCACAGATACTAAAACAAGAAAGAAGAGATTGCAAGACCAGAGTCAGGATTTTCAAGTAGCTAAATAGCTGTGGCAATCATTAAGAAAAAAAAGAAAGAAAAAAAGTCTGGTCTGTCACCATATCACTGTAGGCGTGTCGGAACAGCACTGCCTGGCCATAGAGCAGAGTACGACGCCCACCTGCTTCGGGTGACTAACACAAAAACAAGATCTAAGTTTAAATTTGCCACAAATTGCAGCATTTGTTTACAGACTTGACCATTAAATATGTAACCTGTCCTGTACACTGGTTTGAGTATGAAATGATATCCATGATTGATAATCAATAATTGATAAGTGTTCCTGAATGTTAAATTATCTCCCTTTTACAGCATCACCCACCCCTGCCCACAGGTCTTCATGGTTGCCCAGCATCTCCTGTAGCGCTCGGACAGACAGACACTGGTCAAGAAGAAACACGCACACAGAAAGGTCTGCTGGAACATTCTGTGAACAAAAGGAGAGATAACAGGAAGCTGCAGGAGGTTCCTTTTGAGGAGTATGAATATGCACAGACTGTACTTACATACTGTATATGAATAGTGACTCTGTTTGAAATGTTCATGTAACTGTGTATCTCACCTTGGAGTTGGAGGTGGACTCCAGAAAACACAGGGGGTCACCAAAACCTTCTGCAGCTAAACACAGTTTCTGCAGATGAGGGCCTGACGAGCAACACCTCAACACCAACTCATCCCTCTGAAAAATACACCACATTTCTCATTACAATAGGGTAAAGCACTAAGAATATGGATTGATACGACCTCTCAACAAAAACACAGTACAAATATAACTCAACACATACATAAGCTCAACAATGCTCTGGGCTAACTGCATCAGCGTCAGTGCAGTTCAGCTGTTTACAAAATGTCTCGTTTTTGCTTATGAGCCCCCGGCTTCGTCGCGCGAGCAGCAGGACGAGTTACGCGCGCTCACACACTGTCCTCTCTCTCAAAAATCCAAATAATTCTACTGAATCGATTTTTCCTAAAAGGTCCTCCTCACTCATATTTAACGTTGGAAAGTCACGGTTCGAGTCTGTGGACCCTACGCAGTATTTAAGGTCTTCTTTTGTAAAGCGAAAAAAATAAATAAACGCTGCCTTTTGTTAGGCCTACTATGTTTTCGTTATGTAAATTAGTTTGTATTGCAGTTTTATAGATATTTAGTGTAAACATCTGTTCATGTTTTATGCTCACCTTTATTGAGATTGTTCATTTAAAAACCCTCATTGTTTTTTAAACGGCAGTTTTGCTTCCCCAACACTTAAGTCCAAAGCTATTGCAACCTAACTAAAGCTTAACTAAAAATAAATTTAAAATTATTTCTGAAATAATAGCTTTATGATGTAATAATGTTTAAAATTATCCTACTTATACAGTAATATTGAAACCCTTTAGTTATGTATCAGCAGATGGATCGAGCTTTATCAATATTTTTATATTATATGAAAATTAAAATGTGACTTTTTTTCCATATTTATTTCGGTGCTTTTCTCATTGCACAGACAGAACAAAAATTACTGTCACAGAACATAAACATTAAACATCTGAGAAACAAATGCATGATAAATTATAATGTTTGAGTAGGTAATGCAGTAAAATATGACTTATTTGGATTGCCTGCACTTTGATGATTAAATGTGCCATGGAGAATAAATTCTGTTTCTGTTGCTCTGTTACAGTACAGCCTTAAAAGGACTGAATGCTGGTGTATAATTAGACACTCACTGAATGGAGAATTCCAACACCTATTGCTTGTCAATGAATTCCAGTGCACCTGCACACATATTGGTGTAGCTATCATTATGAGGACTCTCCATAGACATAATGATTTTTATACTGTATGAACTATAGATTCTATCCCCTAACCCTAACCCTCACAAAAAACTTTCTGCATTTTTACATTTTCAATAAAACATCGTTTAGTATGTTTTTTAAGCGATTTCAATTATGGGGACACTAGAAATGTCCTCATAAACCACATTTATAGCATAATACCCTTGTAATTACCAGTTTGTAACCTAAAATATGTTCTCGTAAACCACTTAAACCTGCCTACACATACACACACACACACACACACACACATGTTGGTTTAGCTATCCTTATGAGGACTCTCCATAGACATAATGATTTTTATACTGTACAAACTATAGATTATATCCCCTAACCCTAACCCTACCCCTAAACCTAACCCTCACAGAAACCTTTTTGCATTTTTACATTTTCAAAAAAACATCATTTAATATGCCATTTCCCTTGTGGGGACCACTGGCTGGTCCCCACAATGTAGGTGATCTCAGGTTTTACGATCCTTGTGGGGACATTTGGTCCCCACAATGGAGATTAAACCTGTACATAACCTATACTGTTTCTCATTCTACATATACATTATTTGTCACAGAAACATGCTAAAAGCAGAAGATTAAGCGATTTACTTTGTATCTATTGAAATATACATGTTTGAATATGTTGAAGGGTAAGTGTGTGTGTGTGTGTTTGTGTGTGTGTGTGTGTGTGAGAGAGAGAGAGAGAGAGAGAGAGAGAGAGAATGCAATGTCCCATTTATCTTTCTTTTAGAGATATGAGGCTGAGAGTGGATAGCTCACACATCCAACAGTCTCTCCAGTTATCCTACTACTGATAGCACACAATAAAAATAGACATCTGAGATATGGGCTAAAAATGGGAGTCAAACACTGTAAATCATCAAGCACATAGCATTAATTCTGTCCATAAATGTATATATACATTAATGTGTACAACCCTTTAGCCTAATGATAAGCAATAGACAGATTAATGGTTGATTGTTGAAGTCAGTATGAAATTGTCTTAAATGACATCTAAAATTAATAGAAGCTGGAAACGTGCCTGCATGCACAACCAAAATGTCCTGATTATTGTGAATAATAACCTCTTGCAACCTGTCTGTTAACATATATTCTCCAGAGTGAAGATCTTAGTACAGTTTAGTCTTTCTCTGTGAGACGTTACAAATGCACACTACTAAGCCCTATATATATATATATATATATATATATATATATATATATATATATATATATATATATATAAACCTGTACATATTTGCACTATAATGCAGTCTATACTTACAGTTCGCAGAAACTGAATTTCATCTTCCCCCTCTATTGTATCCATCATTTTCAGTGACTATGTAGCCGTGCGTTGGATGTTCAGGATTCGGTGCACAAGAAACAGAAGACTGAACAACTCCCCACTTATCCAGCCACAGGTGCATCCCAGGACAGAGAGAGAGACCATGAAACCACCCATCATGAGATAATACTGCTCACATTTGATAAGGTTAAAGTGGGAAAGTAAGGTGTTTACCATGTTTGGAGAGAAAGAAAGAAAGAATTGTTTCATGTTTCAGAGACATGAAACTTTAACATCTAATTAATATTAATGATCAACTAATCAATTAATTATTTTATATTCACTATATTATATAAAAATGTGTTTATTATTTTTCATATATTATTCATGTATCATTATTTATATGTATATTTTTTTACATTCAATTAATATTTGACATATAACAAATGCAGAGACTTGATTTAATAAGATTTATTTTTTATTTGTGTGACTGTAAAACCAACATATTTGGCCTTCTTGCTCATAGTAATTTAACACCAAAAACATTCACAATCACTTTCATTGTTGTGTATTAAAGGTATTTTTGTGGGATAACAAATTGAAATGCAAAATCACAATGCAATGTCACAGTATATGCCACTGGTGTGACCTTTCTTCAAATTAAGTTTGACTGACATTTCTGGAAATCAAATAGTTTTAATATCCCAAACATTTTAACATGAAGACATTTGAACCTGGAAGAGTACAACTGAATACTCCCAAAAAAGTCAGGTATTGTCACAAAATAATTTTTGTTTTTATCTGTAGATTGCATACAACTTCTTGACTTGATGAAAATGTTCAAACATCTTTTATCGAGTGCAACAAAATCAGTATACTGCAAAAAGAAAAAAAAAAGGGATTTTTGTCTTGTTTTCCAGTAAAAATATCTAAATATTCTTAAAAGATATATTTACTTGACAAGCAAAATGGTATATCAAGTCTTGTCTTCAGAGAAATCTAACTGAGAAATCTAAAACTGAGTAAACTTATGCTTAAAACAAGAATATATATATATATATATATATATATATATATATATATATATATATATATATATATATATATATATACCATTTGGGGGTAAGACAAATATACTTGTTTACCCTTTGAAATAAGTTTATAGTTTTTTTCTTGTTTTAAGCATAAACTTTAATAGATTTAGTCAGATTTCTGAAAACAAGATATTTTTAAATTTTACTTGTTTTGAGAATGTTTGGATATTTTCACTGGAGAACAAAACAAAAATACTACAGTAATTAAGAAAAGTATTTTTTGCAGTGTGTATTTGGTGCGCTCATGCTTACTGACTCACTAATGAGAATGATACATGCCTCCTCTCCTTACTTTATAAAATATTACTGTATATCAGGCACTGTAGCAAAGGGTCAGGTGATGTTGTCAAAGAAGAATCCGTATATAAAAATAATATAATTCACACTGAGTGTCCTAACTGGTAAAAACATCCCCTGATTATCTGAGATGATATGCTGCACCTCAGTAAAATTCCAGCAATTCTAGAATTCTGCTCTGCATGTTTTGAGGGATACTACCAGGGTAAAATAAAAGGAAACTAGACTTTCTCAATTAACCATGGCAATTTGAGAGTAATTCAATTAGCAAAATCTTCCATATTGTAGGTTTTACACTTGCAAAGGCAAAGGATTTAATTCTTGAAAGAAAAAAGAAAAAAATGCATAACTTAAAATGCTTAGTGCATTACTGATATTTTTTTTCAAACAAATATAATGTGATATAGAGCGACACGTTGTATCTCAATTGTTATTGTACTACATGACCAAAAGCAATACATGAATGACAGTCTGATATTCTTACCATTACCACAAATTCAATAGGAACAAAGTGAATATCAATTTCATAAGCTTGCAGCTAAATGGCAAAATTTTCACTTTATTGGCTGCATTTTGACTGCGTTCCAAAGGTTTTATTTAAAAAATGTTTTATTTAATAAACCATAATATCTATATCAACTAGCGAATAATATTTACTGTGAATATGGAAATAAAAATTTGTTTCATGTAACTTGCATGTTTTAATTTCTTTGGTGCACTGGATCCGCTGGGTAAAGAATTTACTAGGGTAACAAGTGAGGTGGAATTTTCAAGATCAAAGGTCAGGTACTGAAGTTAAAGGTCACTCTCTCCGTAGAGGGCAGTGGAGAAGGCGGTGTAGTCCAGGGCTCCATTTAAAGCTCCACTGCCGGTATATGGGGGCATCCTGCTAATGCAGTACTCTGCCTGATCTGGAGGAAGCTCACGCCTTAGCTCATCTGCCAGAATATACGGCTGTAAAAGACATTAAGCAAACAACAGATAAGGGGCATGGAAAGAATATCTCGGAGAGAGATGCTCCTCTTCATTTGAGATTAGGTAAACAACATAACCCACACACGCACCTTGTCTGCAGCGAGGATCCTGAAGGAGGCGATGACCTGTTCAGCTGTATCTGTGTCTGCTGTCTCTCTGGTCATGAAGTCAATGAAGGACTGGAACGACACAACACCTGTTGTGTTTGGATCAACCAGCATCATGATCCGAGCAAACTCCACTTCACCCTTAAAAAAACAGACACAAACATATACACATTTATAGTATTTAAAAACTGAAATACTGTCCCATCATCACAGCATGTTTTTGCTATGCTATATAAAGTATATTATACTTACTGTGTTTTATAATTTGCACAGCACAATTTCTAAACCTCACTAAATTCTGTTAAATTGATGCTTAAAATTATGAAAAAAGAATTAAGTAAAAAAAAAAATAAATCTTCTTGTTTGAAGCATAAACCAGGGAAGCACAACAAAACCAAGTGGAAAACACAATGGAAATAAACAACAGCACAACAAAATTAAACCACAACATAACAAAAAAGCACCTAGAAAACAAGACAACAACACTGATTATGAAAATTATTTTTATTGGCAGTCCTCTCTGAACCATACCAGATCATAGCCCATTGAGATCAGACAGGCCCTAAAGTCATCAGAATCCATTGCACCGTTCTTCTTCTGCACCACAAACGTTAAAGTGTAGCAGTTGAGTGTGGACGGATAACGGAGGGCACGGCAGGAAAAACAAAGCAATGGAGAGAAGGGAAAATGGTAGCACCTAACACAGAAACACACATACATTCACACACATAAACAAAATAAATGAGACATCATACTACCGGAGACAGAAAAATTAGGAGAGATACATCAGATCTACATCCCGATAGACACGGGAATAAATATATATCAATCTATGCAAAGAACTACATGTTGGGGTCAAGGATTAGCAGACATGTTGGGGAGAGGGGTGTGGTTAGTACCTGTTTATCATTTCCCACATTACCAAGGCTGATCAGACATGCTTTAAACTCATCAGGCATGAGATTACTCTTCTCTTCCTGAGAGCAGGTATCCACAGACACATATACAGTACATGCACAGATAGTAAGTAGAAATAAAGTAATTAAAGTGATCAATATAATAAGAGACACAAAAACTGCACAAAATTACTGGCTACATCTAAATTTCATGATATGAAATGTCACATATACATGTATCTCTTTGCACAGCATTACTGTGTCTTGCCTCATTCACTTTGTTTTAGCATAATCTGATGAGAGGGATAGTTACCACTCTTGCCTTGTGAAGCCTCTGATAAATTGAAGGCAAAACATAGATAAAATAAAGCAAAAGAATATGTATTTGTTTCTGTGGACAGATTTGTTGTTTTTTAATGTATTTTAATGCTCAGTGGGGTAGAGGGGTAGTGAAGATTAAATACAGTTTAGTAGAGCATCCAGTCACAGTAAAAAAGAGGTTAGTGTAGTTAATTTACGTAAACACAGAGTACAGCACCCGATCAAAGTGGTTGAACGAGGAGCGGAATTCGTTCATCTGTTTCTGGCTGATGCCCTTTGCATCGCGTGTCAGAATCTGAGTCTCAATTTCATTTATAGTACGAGCGATCGTAGTCAAGAGGAGCTCCCATCCAACACGGATGTGCTGAAAGAGAGAGGGATATTGCAGTAATTAAACAGGATTACGGCACAATTTAAACTTGTTGCTAAGTGTTCGAATTATTCTAAAACAATAAATAAATGTATATGTAAATACACCTGAATATGCATGACATGGATGTTTACATTTAATCACATTTGTAAGATGGTTTTTTTCTGTGCAACTTGCAGTGCATAGCAGATGTATGTTTTGTCCATTTTGTGAGCTCCCTGGGAATCAAACCTATTATCTTGTTTTGCGCCATACTCGTTTGAGCTACAGGAGCGAAAGAATTTTTGCATGTGTGCATGAGTGTACCTCCATGGTGTAGTTTGTGTGTTTGTTGTCAAAGATAAGTGACTCCTGGATGAGTTGGTGGTCTCCCTCCAGTCTGTCAATGTTGGGTTTGTAGCTCACAATCACATGCTCATACTGCTTCAGCTGGGTCATCTGATCCTCCAGCGTCCCACCCATCGCCACAGAACAACGGCCAATTTCCTGTTGTGTCATTAACACATGTACAACAAGTCAAGATGGACTTGCAATATATATATATTACTATAGTAATACATACTTTATCTATTAGTGATAGACCAGGCAATTGGACCATTATTTAGTATTTTTATTTTTTATCCCATTTTCTCCCCAATTTGGAATGCCCAGTTCACTCTACTTAGTAGGTCCTCATGGTGGCGTGGTTACTCACCTCAATCTGGGTGGCGGAGGACAAGTCTCAGTTGCCTCCACTTCTGAGACCGTCAATCCGCGCATCTTATCACGTGGCTCATTGTGCATGACAACGCGGAGACTCTGCATGTGGAGGCTCATGCTACTCTCCACGATCCACGCACAACTTACCACGCGCCCCATTGAGAGCGAGAAACACTAATAAACACTAACACGACCACAAGGAGGTTACCCCATGTGACTCTACCCTCCCTAGCAACCGGGCCAATTTGGTTGCTTAGGAGACCTGGCTGGAGTCACTCAGCACACCCTGGATTCGAACTCGCAACTCCAGGGGGCAATTTGACCATTTTGAGCATATTGGCAACTGGCAATAACTGTGCCACTTGACTGATTAACAGAAGTGTTAACTTCCCCTTGTGTTAGTTCCAAAATTTGCCAAAAACTTTGCCAAAGTTTGAAAATTCTCTTTTGTCAAGTATTTTTGATAATGTGTACAATAAACATCTATTTCTTTTCACCAATTTTATGTACATCTCATTTTCTGATGGTTCAGCCACCCACCTCCATCCTGGTCTGTATCCAGGGTCCAATGAGGTTGGCCTGGGCCGCAAACTGGCGTCTGAGCCTTTCATTAGCATGCTGTCGGGCTAACTCCTCCTGCAGTGCACTGTCACGCTGGGGAACCAACTTCTTCACCTGAATACACACACATCCTCATTAAATCTAAGGGCACACTCGAAAGTAACTGTTTTTGTTTGAAAAATCATCATATAGATAAAACCAGCACAAATTAGCATAATCCATCCTGACCAGCATGAAAAATCATGAAATTCAGGGAAAACCAAAGTTTAGTATAGTAACATTTTAAAAACAGTTCATAAAAGAGAAAAATGATTAACTGTTATCAATTATTCCTTTGTTATAACAGCGGCCTGTTGCACAAAGCCAGTTTCAGTGGCTACCCAAGTAAGTTTGAGGTTAGTTTGAGCAAACTCTGGTTTTTCAGTTTCAAGAAGGTGGGTCGGTTTTTACTGGTGTTCATCGCCATAGCAATTTACGCTACATGGCTAACCTACTCCGGAGCAAGTTTTATTCTGGGTTACAGATCACAAACTGAAGCTGAACCAATCAGCTGTGAGTAAAGTGACATCTCTGATGCAATGAAGTCACTCTCCCTGTATTTCTCACTCCAAAATAAACCGCCCTTCACAGGGAAATGGATATGTTTCATGAATTTATATTTATATATTAACATTTTATGTATTATTAGACCTGTATATTAAGATACTATAAGATGATTTATTTGAGAGAACAGGAAACTTTTATCTTTTGAGCAGCACATTAAAATGTATTATTGAGTTTATTTGCATTTCTTTACATGCAGAGCGTGTTGCTGAAAAACTCGAAAACAATACTGCTTGCAAAAGTGTTCGTAAGGTTCAACTACAGTAGCACCTTCCAAAACAGTCAGAAATCTAGGGGTAACCATCGATAACAAACTAAATTGTACAGACCACATCTCAAAGACAGCAAGATCATGTAGATTTACACTCTACAATATCAGTAAGATAAGACCCTTCCTCTCTGAACATGCCACACAACTTCTTGTTCAGTCACTTGTCATAACTAGACTGGACTACTGAAATGCTCTCATTGCAGGCCTCCCTGCATGTGCAGTTAGACCCCTGCAAATGATCCAGAATGCAGCAGCACGTCTGGTCTTTAATTAACCAAAGAGGGCTCGTGTTACACCACTCCTTGTCTCCCTTCACAGGCTGCCTGTTGATGCACGTATCAAATTCAAGGCTCTGATGCTGGCATACAGAACAGTCACTGGGTCTGCTCCAGCATACCTAAAACCACGTCTGCAGAGCTACACGCCCACTAGAAGCCTGCGGTTGGCTAAGGAACGTCGCCTTGTTGTACCAACACAAAGGGGCACCAAAACACCTTCCCGGACTTTCGGCTTCATCATACCACGTTGGAGGAATGACCTTCCCAACTCCATACGTAAAGCTGACACACTTTCTGTCTTCAAAAAATGGCTAAAAACACATATTTTCCATAAGCACTTAACCAGTCACAAAAAAATACAATAAATAAATAAATAAAAAATATAATTTCTTGTTGCACTTTAATCTGTTTTGAATACTACTATTCTGATGCTAGTGAAACTTTGTAATATGGCACTTTTCGTACCACTGTCTCCTTAAGACGATTCGCTTATGTTTTCCTCTTTTGTAAGTCGCTTTGGATAAAAGCGTCTGCCAAATGAATAAATGTAAATGTATAAATGTAAGGTGATTGTCACACTTTAAAGACAAATTTATTGTGTGACGAGTCTTTGCCCATAAACAAAAATACTGCCTAGAATTATATTAGACTATCACACAAAGTGACATAGCTTGCACTTCATTAAATTATATTGGGCTTTTAATTTAAATTAATATAAAAGCATTTACATTTTAGATAAATATATAGATTTTTATGCTTTTAAAATGAATAAGCCTGTATGTTCTTATTTAATATGAATTTACAAATTATATTCAGTTATTTTTTTCTTTTGCAGCAGCAACAGTGTTTCTTCATGTAGTGTAAATGTTAAAATTCTTCATATTTTCATAATGATCTCTTGATTTCAGTGGAGACGTAAATCACACTGAATTTCTCGCAAGAAGTAAATCGTGCCGACTCTCTTCACCCATTGGCTGTTCGCTTCAAATGTCACTCATTCATGTGCACAAGCTTCAGAGTTACCCACAAACTCAGGATCAAACTCTGAGTTGACAGAGAATGTTTGTAGCGAGCGTCTTGAGATCTCTTAACCTGTTTGGCTCTATCTGGTTTTGTCAACCTGAAACTTACTCTGAAACTCTGAGTTTATTCAACTAGCTTTGTGTAACAGGCCACAGATCTGCTCTAATAAGAAACTGCTCTAAAAAAAACAGTTGAGCTTTTTTAATGAGTCAAGAGATATAGATATTATACAACAGACTGAAATCAGAGATTCATTTAATATGTGAGATAAATTAGTTATTTACATTTAAAAAATAACGGTAAATTGGAGCTTATTGTTTAAATTTCCTGAACAGCAATGAAACAGCATCAAACTAAGCTCAGTCGACAATATATAATCAACATTATTCCACAAATGCTGTCGATTGAGCTTAACTTGTACTGAACCCAGAATATTTCTTTGAGAATTGTGGTGTGTGTGTCTGACCTTGTCCCACTTGGCGGCGATCTCTTCAGGAGTTATGGTGCTGTAGGGGTTGGTGAGATCTGCACGGATACCATAACTATGGGAGATTTTTAGGACTTCCTGCTGAATGCTGACTATGGCCTTCCTCTCTGCATCTGCCTCAGGAAGAGTAGCTTTAAACTGCTCGTGACCAGCTATCAGACTCTGCACACAATGAGGAACATAGACAAAGAAAACTTTAGAAGAAAAGGTCTTTTTTCTTGTGTTTATTTACAGTATCTGTTTCTTGGGGTGTATGTTGTGTTTACCTGGACCTCCTCTATGGTGTGCACTATAAACATGTCCAGCAGGTCTTCCATGGCTCCCTCCATCCAGTTATTGAAGGGTGCAGATCTCTTTGCGTATTCCAGAAACAACTGCTCCACTGTCTCCAGAAGCTTCTCTGTCCTCTACAGACAAGACAACACAGATTCAGACCATATCAGCTGTTTACTGTTTTTACATTGGATCCTTTAAAGAAATTCAGAAATGCTGTAATCATTTACAAACCCTCAAGAATTTTCATTTTTTGGGGGTGAGCTATTCCTTACATATGTTTCACAGAACATTCTAGAAAAAAAAAAATAAATTTTTGTAGAATGGCAAAGATTATATGCCCTAGAAACGCAATTATTTCTAAATGAGCACATACCATAGACTTCATAGATTTTATATACATCTGATTATAACACTAACCCTTCCCCACAACCTAATCCTAACCCTAAAAGAAAACTTTTTGCATATTTGTCAACAATATTTATGTATGGATCATTTTCCCAAATGAGGACGTACCAAAACGTTCCCAGAGGGAGGTTTTCTTGAATTTACCTCACTTCTGGGGACAAAGTTGTGCCAAAACTATAGATAAGTATGTATACATACTCTATATATACAGTACTGTGGAAAAGTCTGAGGCACATAATATGTTTCACAAAAACATTTGTCTTAAGATGGTTATTTACATCTTCAGTTTTAGTGTGTCAATGGGAAATATAAATTTGAGACAAACATTCCTTATGCAAATACAGGGAGCCCTGCAACAGATGGCATGGCCCCTACAGTGCCCACCACTGAACTTCGAGTCAGTCTGAGATTACATGAAGAGACAGAAGCAATTGAGACAGCCTAAATAGATAGAAGAACTGTGGCATATTGTCCAAGAAGCTTGGTACATCCTATCTGCCAAAAAACAAGAAAAACCGTGTCCAGGTGTACGAATTGGTGCTATTTTGAATGCAAAGGTGGTCAAACCAAATATTGATTTAGCTTTTTATGTTTCCTGGACTTTGTATGACATTAATTGATCAATGAAAACTATTTATTGCATTATTTTTGAAGAAGTCCTCACTATGCAACATTTTTCACAAGTGCCTAAAACTTTTGCACAGTACTGTATATATATATATATATATATATATATATATATATGTATGTATATGTAAATATGTGTGTATATATATATATATATATATATATATATATATATATATATACATACACACACACACACAAACAAACCCAGGGTTGGGCTGTAACAGAATACATGTTACGTATTCAGAATACAAAAATGAAGTAACTGTATTCAGCTTCCTGTTACGTTTTCAAGCACCTGTATTCAAAATACAGTTACTACAGTGGAGGCTTCACGCTATTCTCCGTGACATCCATGCACAACTCACCACGCGCCCCACCGAGAGCAAACCACATTATAGTGACCACGAGGAGGTTACCCCATGTGACTCTACCCTCCCTAGCAACCGGGCCAATTTGGTTGCTTAGGAGACCTGGCTGGAGTCAATCAGCACACCCTGGATTCGAACTTGTGACACCAGGAGTGGTAGTCAGAATCTTTACTTGCTGAGCTACCCAGGCCCCTACTTTATAACATTTTGTTAGAATACTTTAAGAATACTTCTCTCATAGTGACCAAATTCAAATTCTTGTCAATCAAGTGAGAAACTTGATTGTTTTTCTGAAGAGAGTTTCTGAACAGCAGATGCGTGCTGTAAATGGTTCTTCTCGCTCTCTCTTCCTCAGATCAGCAGCCGCGCGTTACTGCAGCGTTGCCAGGGTTTCATGCAAAACTGGGCTCATTTGAAAACACATTTTGGTGACCGCTGTCCATTTTTAAAGTATCCCAAAAACGTAACCCACAATTCTGAGATTTTAACGCACGATTTAAAATCTCAGAATTGCGGGTTGTGTTTTTGGGATACATTAAAAATGGAATGTGGTCACCAATAGGTTTGATGTCAGGCACTAATGAATTAAAATACAACATCTTATTCATGCCAGTATGCCGTTGTCTTAACAATCAGAGCACTGTCAGCTGTGCAACAGTATCAATACAGCCAGCAAAAAAAATTTCACGCGCATTATACATTGTTTCTCGCGATTGTTGCTGTGTAAATACATTTAAAGACGGAGTAAAGACAGACGGCTCTCGCCTCTTGATAAGCATTTGGTGAGTCACGTCCACATCAGAAACTTGAAGAATGATAAACAGCAGTTATTAAAAGCAATAATATGAATAGGTAAAATATGGGAGAAAGTAGGTCTACTGCAAATAATGAAAGACCGAAAATGACTTGAAGTGGATCAGAGTCCAAACGAAGACAGAAAAAAAACAAATTTGGGAGGCTAGTTCAGTGTGACGCGTATTGTAACATGATACAGACATATTATTATTTATCTCACTTTTTAAAAACATCTCATATGAAGTGATTCACGAAAAATATGACATCACAATAAAAAAAACAAAGGATGAGTAAAAGAATCAGAAGCACCCAAAAATAAAAGTGTCAGTAATAAAAGAGATAAATAAATAAATACAATGAATAAATAGGCCTTATGGAAATACGCAAGCAAGTCTAGTTAAAATCATGAATATACTACATTGTTGTCAAATGACCTCACTATTTTGTTTAATTTCTGCAAGTGGCATCCAGTTATCATCTCGAAAATAAAAATGGTTTACTTGCATTTCTTTTTTAATTTTGTGTCAAAATACAGTATATTATTCTTCGTTAGTTCAATTAAATAAGGAGTTAAGAAGAAGATTACAATTTTGTTACAAGCCTTCCACAAAGAAAAACATTAGTGTCCAACTCCACATCTAATTTAAAGAAACAAGATATTCAGATTCACTTAGATTAGTTAAAAGTGGAGGTGTAGCACTTCAGATAAGATAATAATAACATCACATGTAATTCTTCCAATTGTGCCTTGCCTTTATTAATATGTATTCTAAAAGTATTCTGAATTCATTACTTTTTATTTGATGCATTCGGAATACTTTACTGAATACATTTTAGAAAGAGTATTTTGTATTCAGCCCAGAATACTTTCTTAAAGTAATCCGCCCAACCCTGTAAACAGCGTACCTCCAGTGACTCTCTGCGTTTCTGGGTGAGTGTGCCCAGTTGGTCCCAGAGGTCACAGATACTTTGACACCTTTGATTCACTGATGCCACATCATGATAGTCCAGCTCACTTTAAAGTGACCGACAAAGACAGACAGACAGACAGACAGACAGAGAGAGAGAGAGAGAGAGAGACCTCAGGCATCAAAATAACACTACCATCTGCTGTCTCCCTCTAGTGGTTAAAAGAAGAAGCACCTAGTAACAATGACGAGGAATAAAAATGGTTCTGTTGCATGCTATGGAAACATTTTACACTTTTGAAGCATTTTATACTTTGGTATTCATTTTCTCCTGAAGGTTTCTTGCACCAAAAACAGAAGTTTATCTTTTCCCACCCTCTTTCTGACCCTTGTGAAATGAACAGATTCATAAAACAATTAACTGATACAAGTCCCTGCTTGGTATTTTAGGACTTTTTTTAATGTAAATATTTAAATGCTGTTTTTCATTACATTACTTTAAGCTGTATTTAGTGTAACTTATATGTTCATTTACACATTACCCTATTAAGTAGCTTATGATTTTGTTAATAGCTTGTAATGAAGTTAATTTTTCAAAAGAGTAGCTTCACTGCATCTAACTACTTTAAATTATGAGTAGCTTGTTGCTTGGTGAACTACCGTACTATAGATGTACATTGACCTCTTTGATCTCAATCCTGTTTTCCATGGCCTAACTGTACTTTAAAATACAAATCAACTTTCACCCTCCTTATAGTAGTGTCAAACTGTTCACACAGTGTTTCTTTTCTGTTTGCCTTTTATGTCCATACTAGCAAACCTCCATAGCTAATAAATGATATCACACTGTAGCCACAGCAACAGCCTAAAGGTCAGAACCTGTCAGTCACAGACTAAATACACACAGGCACAGACAATTAATCAGGCCTGCATGGAGACAATACATGCTAAAATAGAAAGACAGCGATGCACGGCGCGTGTGTGTGTGTGTGTGGGGGCAGGTTTGGGTGGACTTTTTTTTTAGGTTACAAACTGGTAATTACCAGGGTATTATGCTATAAATGTGGTTTATAAGGACATTTCTAGTGTCCCCATAATTCAGATCGCATACTAAATGATGTTTTTTTTGAAAATGTAAAAATACAGAAAGTTTTTTGTGAGGGTTAGGTTTAGTGGTAGGGTTAGGGATAGGGAATAGAATCTATAGTTCGTACAGTATAAAAATCATTATGTCTATGGAGAGTCCTCATAATGATAGCTGCACCAATTTGTGTGTGTGTGTGTGTGTGTGTGTGTGTGTGTGTGTGTGTTTGTGTTTGTGTGTGTAGCTGTAGACAAGCAGTGTAAGAGAAACGAAGCTATCCAGTCCCTGCAAGGCATTGGAAAACAGAACGTCACAGGTCAGTCACAAGGACAAAATACATACTAGAATGAGCATACTAACTATGGCATGGCACAAGATGTTATTCACTGTTATAAGTGTTATGCTTGAGCATATACTGTAGTAGAGGACACTCATTATTTAAGGGGTCAAAGGTCATACTTGAGCTCCTGAGCAATAGCAGCAATCTGCTCGACTCTGTCCTGGTGAGCGGAAAGGTCACTCTCAAATGCCTCGTGCTTCCGCAGCAAAGCTCGAACTTCCATTAGTGATGCTGACTCAAAATCCTTCCGTGTCAACATCTCCTCCTTACCTATTGCAAAGCATTTGAATTACATTTAGATTTATCCATTTAGCAAATACTTTTATCCAAAAAGGAATGCAAGTTGCAATCTGGCAAATTTAATCATAATAAGTCAATTAAGTTAGATGGTTTACAATAGTCTCAAAGTTGGCCAGGCAGTTACAGTTCACAGGGATTTTTATTTTTTATATCCCCTTTTCTCCCCAATTTGGAATGCCCAATTCACTCTACTTAGTAGGTCCTTGTGGTGGCACAGTTACTCACCTCAAGCCAGGTGGCAGAGGACAAGTCTCAGTTGCCTCCGCTTCTGAGACCGTCAATCCACGCATCTTATCACGTGGCTCGTTGTGCATGACACGGCGGACACTCACATATGTGGAGGCTCATGCTACTCTCCGCGATCCACGCACAACTTACCACGTGCCCCATTGAGAGCGAGAACCACTAATCGTTACCACGAGGAGGTTACCCCATGTGACTCTACCCTCCCTAGCAACCGGGCCAATTTGGTTGCTTAGGAGACCTGGCTGGAGTCACTCAGCACACCCTGGATTCAAACTCACGACTCCAGGGTGGTAGTCAGCATCAATACTCACTGAGCTACCCAGGCCTCCCAGTTCACAAGGATTTAACATACATTACAGGAGTCAGCTGTACAGTTTGCAGTATCATAGTGATGAAACTCACAAACATTCACACACTCTTTGTTTGTGACACACCTGCAGCCCAGCACTCATGGTTGGTGGCTTTCTGTCTGAATTTCTCTGCCAAATGGTCCAATCTTTCCAGTCTCCGAATTTCAGTCAACAACCATTCCTCATAGCCCTTCTCAGCCTGTTCCAGCCCCTGCCAAGCACTTGCTATGTCCTACACAAACACACATTCATTTACATGTACATTTACATTTGCTTTTATACAAAGCGACTTACAAACGAGTTACATACGGCTTACATATAACCACACTCAAAAACACCCACAATCTGAGACAATTATATAGGCCAACTGCACTTAAAAGTAATGAACATCATGATAGTCTTCTAGTTAAGGGTTTTCAAACTTTTTGATGCCAAGGACCCCCGAATATGATAATCCTCCCTGCGAGGGACCACAGTCCAGAAATATAAAGGCAGCTACATTATACAGTAAATAAAGACCAATTTATACTGTGAGAGAAAAACAGAGAGCATATTACAAAGACAACATGGTGTTTGCTAAATTAAATAATTGGTGTTTATATTGTCACTGCACTAAAGCCAAAAGAAATATGAAAATATTATCAGGAAAATATTTTGTTTGAATAAAACTGACAGCATATCTTTTTTTCTACCCATTATTAGAATAAAAATACTTTAAATTAAATTGAAATGTATTTGTAGTCTTTAGAAAGCAGAATAAATCTGTTATCAAATTCAGTATAAATATTTTTACATTGTTCACGTCCCTTTTTTCGGAAACTTTCTGCGGACCCTTTAGCACCCCCTTGCTGCCCCCTGCACTGGTTCACCACACAAGTTACAAAATATTAACATCTTTTATGCTTGTATGTTTCTGATCTAGCAATACTTCTGGGGACTAAATTGCTGAAAAATATCTACAGAAGTTGTGGATTTGAAAATCTCTGTTTAGGTACATGCTCGTGAGGAAAAATGGTTGTAAAGATCCTAAATGTCTTTATTCGCTTTATTTACTAGGACAGGATTGGTCAGAAGCGCTTTTAAGGTGGGGCTTAGCAAAGAGTCAATTAGTTTAATGTAAAAACAAAAGGGGGGGTAGGCTCTCACCGACACCATCTTTCCCTCAGAGGGCATGAAGGCAGGCCGGTTGCTGATGCGGAGTTTAGTCTGCAGGGTGTTGAAGCTGATCTCTAGCTGACTCTTCTCCTGCACTCTGGGCGGTTTGTGCAATCTGCGGTAATCTCGGAAATCCTCCAGCTTCCGCTGCATCTCTGCCATAGTCTTCTCCGCCACACGGTTCTCCAGCCAGGGGATGGTACGTCTAATCCACTCCAACAGCTAGAGAAGAAAGGACAGCTTAAGTTTATTATTATAATTGAGCACAATTCATCAGTGCCTGTTATTGCAAAAAAAAAAACAAAAAAAAACTTTGAATTGCCTTGGAAACTATTTCTCTATTCTGATTATGTAGCCAAGGCTATGTGGGTGGGGAAATCATTTTAACCAACAAGTGTGTGCCAATGTATTTTTTTGTGCAGTGTGTCTCCTGACCTCACTAGCCAGTCTTTCATATTCTTCCATCAACTTCTCATTTTCCTGATTCACTCCCAGCACCTTACAAATCCTGTTAGCAGCAGTTTCAGCCTGATGGAGAGAAAAGAGTAAGAATGGAAGGATGGTAGTAAGGATAGAGTGGGGGGACATAGGCAAAGAGGAACACAAAGATCTATTCTTTTCTCATGCTAGCACTCAGTACCTGTTCAGCTCCAGCAAATGCATGGTAGAAGCAGGACACATATGTCATAATAGCTCTCTCATCAGGCTTAGGGGTGTTCAGAATGTCTGCAGGAGAGGAGAGGAGAGGAGAGGACAAGAGAGGAGACAATTTACAGGAGGGTGCTAAGGAAAGAAAATAGTAAGACCACAAGGAAATGCACAAAACACAACCACAATAACATTAGATGGATAAAGGGCTACTGGGGAAACTACATCTCTAAAACATCTGGAATTAGTTCCGGAAGCAGATGTACCTTCTGAGCCTCTGAAAACGTGTGGTAGTAACTGAGACATAAGTCATGACTGTCCTTTCATCTGGCCTGTCTGTGCTAACTAGGACTGTGGAGCAAAGGCCATTTTTTGCAATCATTTTAAAGTTACGGTATCAATAGAAAAATGTTATATAATTTTTTTGCATTCTTGTATAATTTTGCTGCTTTATCAGAAGTAACTGGGGACTAGACAGGTCTACCGACAACATCTCTCTAGACAGGTCTCCAGATTTTTTCCCTACCACAACATCTTAAAGAGTTTTTCCATGCTTTATTACTCTGGGGGTATTAAGGCTCCATTTTCTGTAAAGCTGCTTTGAAACCATATATTGTATGTATATATATATATATACACACACACATACAATTCACTATACAAATAAAGTTGAATTGACTTGAAAAGCCAAGTAAGTTTGAGAAATGGGTTTGAGAATATAGAGAAACTGCACACACCCAAAACCCTAGACATGCTAAAAGTTCCTTAAAATTGACAAGAAACTTTTTAAAAGTTTCTAACTTCACATTATTGTTTACCCTCTGCATCCAACATTTTGGGGATGTCCAGATGTTTTTCAGCAATGTCAAATGCCAGATTCAGATTACCCAGTGCATCATCCTACAGGAAGACAAAAGGAGAGAAAATGCATTTATAAGAAAAACGTTGGTTATATGTGAAAATCTATAAGAAAAACTTACAAGGTAAGTTCATCCAAATATGAAAATTATTTATTCACCCTCATGTTGCTCCAAGCCAGTATAACTCTCTTTCTTATGTGGAACTCAAAAGAAGATGACAGCTTACAGTGTGGTTCACAATGACAGCCTCTGTCACCATTCACTTTCATTAAGAAAAAAAGATGCAATGAAGGTGAATGGTGACTGAGACTAACATACTGCCTGACTTCTTTTGTGTTTCACGTAAGAAAGAAAGTCTTAAAGGTTTGGAACAACATGAGACTGAGTAAATTACATAAGAAATCAATCAAAATCTTTTTCCATGCAGTATTCAGGTCAGTATTGAGCACGGAGTGTCAGTATTCAGGTGCCACCAGAGGGGAGTTACGACTTTAAACCTTGAGATTTTTGGGAAGTAAAAATATAATTCTTAGGGATTTTTAAAATGATGAATTACTTGCAAGTCATCATATGTATATGTGTATATATATATATATATATATATATATATATATATATATATATATATATATATATATATATATATATATATATATATATATATGATTGTTTGCCCTTTTTATTGTTTACCCTTTGTATAGTTTTTGTGTCCTGCTTAACAACTTAACAATATATAGAAGCCAAAAAAAGACAAATGTGTGACAGCCCAGGGCCATAATGTGTAAATATGCATAAAAAAGTGTGAGAAATATGGCTTTGCTGTAAAAACAAACAAACAGGCAGATCATACTAAAACATTGTTTGGTCACATTTTTCAGATCAAGCAGCATAGTAATACTCTCCCAATCACAGGTCACACACAAAATGTATTAATATTGTATCCTATGATCACATCCATGTGTATGTTTATGGTAGGATGTATTTTTGGGTCTGTGTGTATGTGTTTAAGGGTGGGGATTAAGCTTTTGTTGTCTGTGTCAATAAAAGGCCACATTGCAGGACATCAGCAGCTGCAAGGGATCCATGAGGGTCCTGGGCACTCCTATTGCCCGTGCCCATACTGGGACCCAGAGGTCCATGCTAAACACCGGATTACCCCATTCAAGCTCACCTGGAGCCAACAGCAACAGCTGAAAGGGATAGGAATGTGTCTGTGTGTGTGTGTGTGTGCTCTTTTATTCACTCACTGCTGAACTGACTGACCCTGTCATGCTAAATAAATCCTAAATCTTCAGTGATCTGATCCAACATCTAATTAAAACCACAGCACAGATCTAGACAATCACACTCATTCAGGTAATAATAAAAGACCTTTCGTGCATCCAAACACTACCAAGTCAAACTAAATAAAACCTAGTCTACACTTAAAGGTGCACTCAATAATTTTTTCCCCATTTAAAAAGTTTTACTCCTAAATAAATTAAATGTAATTTTTAAACATATGTATAAAATCATGACAACTCACATGAGATGAAGACTCCAGTCATATCAGTAACCTTATAAAAGCTGTTTCATTCTAAATGGGGGAGGGGCACCCTCGTGGGGGCTGCCATTTTAGAATCACATGACCATCTGAATACTACCAGAGATTATTTAGCAGTGATGGGTTACTTCTATTAAGTGAATGGGAGAAATTGGAATGCCCAACCAAGGAGCTCTAGCGCCCAATGGTAAACAGATGTAGAAAGGAAGTCCAGCCTTACAGGTAAAACCACCAATCACCATTTAGATACAGACATTGCCTGCCAATCAACTCGAGAACACACATGCGCATTAGCTATAGACCATTTCAAGGACTGTTCATTGGTGACGTCAAGTGACGTCACTGTTCCGTGAACATTTCCTGCTTGTCAAAACAGAGACTATGTAGCAGAGATGGGACACTTCTATTAAAAATAATGGGAGAAATTGGAACACCCAATGGCAGCCAATGGTCAACAGAAAAAATACAGCCTTATCACCACTGCCTTAAACACCGAGTGCACCTCTCCTCTGGAGACCAGTCTCTAATTGCTGGCATCATCGTGGGTCCAGGAACAGAGCATGGAGGGTCCAGTGTGAGTTAGATGCATCGCCGGACCCACACCCCGGAACCCCGCCACGAGTTATATGCGACGCCAGGGATTGGAGCATGCGTCGTGGCCGAAGGGCCAGGATGCTGGGCCGCTATTCTCCTCAAGTACCAAGACCCAGGGGAGCCAGGGCGCTCGAGTGAACTTGCCGCCCCATGCGCCTCGGACCAAAAAAACTTTAATGCTTATTTGAAATATGTTCTTTTATCGTAATCTTGACCAACCGTTTTTGAGATTTTTGTATTTTCCCATTCAAGTAGACAGGAGCTGCACTGTCATGACAGGACATAACCTCCCGAGAGCATTCCAAAGATGGCCGACAGTGGACTGACTTGCTAGAAAGACTTTGATACTATTCGCTTAATCTCAGTTACCGTCTTGTTATTGGACAATTTCACTCTTGGATGGCTGATAGCTCTTGGCTGATAGTGAATAGTTAATTTCTACAATGGCATCTGTAAATGAAAACTATTTATTTTGAATGATGCTGCATCCACACCACTAGGTGTCACTGTAAGTCCAAGATGACACAATCAAAAAGTTACTGAGTGCTCCTCTAAGTTCTGACATGCTTTCCCTGCTTGGTAAACAAAACTCATTTAAACCAGCCATGCCTGTTATGTGCTGATCTAATCTGGTCTCTCAGCCTGTTCAACAGGTCTGGTTTGCTGGTTTTAGAGGGGTTTCAGACACTTATCAGCTGGCCAGTCTAGGAGATCAGCTGACTGACCATCTAAACTAGTTGAAAACCAGCTTGGTCAGGCTGAGAGACAAGTTATACCATCATAAACCAGCTTAGACCAGCCAACCAGTTTATGTTGGTTAAGCTGATCTATTCAGAGGGGCTTGGGCCACAGTTAGTAGAATTCCCACTGCTAGTTTATTAGAAAGCATCTTTCAGAAAAAGCTCTGGTGCTCCTGGTATGTGGATCAGTTTAACAAGTTCTATTCCAGGTATCCCATATGGTCCCCTGGGAAAAGTGGTATGGACCGGCTTTCTCTGTTTGCCTCTTGATTGCCATACCTTCCATAACAACTAAAGAGCAAATATGTGTAAAACTATCAGTGTTTAACTACATTAGTGAAGTAGACTAACATCTACAACACAAATAACAACTTGCTAATTACAGCTCACAAATATAAACTACAAATTTGTTCTCACTATCTTTTAACAAAACAACACCTCATCTATTTACAATGGAGCTCAATCCAGATCTACCTTCCTGCAGAGTTTATATCCATCTTTCATCAAGTACATCAGAACCAGTTAATCAAGAGCTTAGTCCCAATTTGCATACTATCCATCCTAAAATGTATGTGAGATTAGAATCAGTGCACCATTGAAATAGTATGTTTAAAACAGCATGTCAAAGACCACATCCACACTAATCTGTTTTGTTTAAAGGCACTATTTTCAGTTTCCTAAAGTCATCAAATGTTTTCAAAAAGCTCTGGTTTTGGTGAAGGAAAATGCTGTGCCTTTGGATGAGAGGCGTAAACATAGCAAAATAAATGTGTTTTCAAACTAAAATGTATTAGTGTTAGACAAGGCCAAATGTGCCCAGATGGTAAACTATTTCCAGTAGATTTTCAAAGTTTTTTTTTTTTTTGGCTAATATTGTGAGACTATGGCATTATTTATTTATTTTGTTTTTTTGAGGGAATAAATTAACAAAATGCCAGCACTTGTAAACACAAACCAAACA
Source organism: Myxocyprinus asiaticus (assembly GCF_019703515.2). Lineage (NCBI taxonomy): Eukaryota > Metazoa > Chordata > Actinopteri > Cypriniformes > Catostomidae > Myxocyprinus > Myxocyprinus asiaticus. The sequence continues at coordinate 13,526,632 of NC_059363.1, forward strand.
CAACAAGGGGGTCTGTGGTATCAAGATGCAATTTTATGATAGTGTGTCTAATACTGGCAAGCTGTATTACTACATACTCAGTGTATTACCAGTGAAGTAGCCCACATACAGTATTATTAATTTGTATGCAAACTGGCATGCAGCCATGGTCTTGGGGTTCACTAAAAAAATGATCGGCCAGTGTGTTCAAGTTGGAAATAAACTCTAGGTTGATCTCTAGGTGCAGGATTGATCATATCTAATCTATTATATACATATACTTGCAAAAACAACAAGCACATCCAACCAATTTATGCTACCTTCAGGTTCTGAAAGTCAGTCAGTTCTGGTTTGTGTCTGTGTATGAGTGCACAGAAGGCCAGTCCATCCCTTCAGCTATTGAAGCCACAAGAAGCACAAAACAGTGAAATTCTGATTGTGCATGCAAGAAGTGAAGAGTGGGATTAACCACAGATAAAAGATCAATCATTAATTTTAGAGATTAAATCCTTGGATTCCTGCAAGTGCAAATGTGGTGACTGGAATGTGCAATTTATGAGACAATAAAAAAATGAAACGTTAGTGTAAACACACACCATCTGTACAGTGATATCAATACAAGGGAACATCAAAACGTTGTGGCAGATATGTTAATTTACTGTGAAAGAACTGTTAGATTATATGTCCCAGAGGGTCAAATGTTAATCTGGGGAAACACTCAAGACCTTGTTGAGCTTGGAGTAGTCAATAAGGTCAGGCCTGTGCCTGTGGATGAGAGCGCACAGCGCCAATCCATCCTTCCAGCTTCATCAGAGAGAGAGAGAGAACCAGGGTCATATTGGGGTCATCAGATCAAATGGTCAATAAAAGGTTGTGAAAACCATTATTGGAATCGCCTCATCTGACAATTTTGTTTTTGCACCAAAAAATGAGCCTCACCTGACATGAAAGTTCTGAACATTGACATTCCTATAGGGAGCAGTCTTCCTCTGACACCATAGTAGAAGTCCTTCTTTGGCAGAAGTTTCTGAAAGAAGAAATGAGAGAATCCATATACAGGTGCATCTCAATAAATTAGAATGTTGTGGAAAAGTTCATTTATTTCAGTAATTCAACTCAAATTGTGAAACTCGTGTATTAAATAAATTCAATGCACACAGACTGAAGTAGTTTAAGTCTTTGGTTCTTTTAATTGTGATGATTTTGGCTCACATTTAACAAAAACCCACCAATTCACTATCTCAAAAAATTAGAATATGGTGACATCCCAATCTGCTAATCAACTCAAAACACCTGCAAAGGTTTCCTGAGCCTTCAAAATGGTCTCTCAGTTTGGTTCACTAGGCTACACAATCATGGGGAAGACTGCTGATCTGACAGTTGTCCAGAAGACAATCATTGACACCCTTCACAAGGAGAGTAAGCCACAAACATTCATTGCCAAAGAAGCTGGCTGTTCACAGAGTGCTGTATCCAAGCATGTTAACAGAAAGTTGAGTGGAAGGAAAAAGTGTGGAAGAAAAAGATGCAAAACCAACCGAGAGAACCGCAGCCTTATGAGGATTGTCAAGCAAAATTGATTCAAGAATTTGGGTGAACTTCACAAGGAATGGACTGAGGCTGGGGTCAAGGCATCAAGAGCCACCACACACAGATGTGTCAAGGAATTTGGCTACAGTTGTCGTATTCCTCTTGTTAAGCCACTCCTGAACCACAGACAACGTCAGAGGCGTCTTACCTGGGCTAAGGAGAAGAAGAACTGGACTGTTGCCCAGTGGTCCAAAGTCCTCTTTTCAGATGAGAGCAAGTTTTGTATTTCATTTGGAAACCAAGGTCCTAGAGTCTGGAGGAAGGGTGGAGAAGCTCATAGCCCAAGTTGCTTGAAGTCCAGTGTTAAGTTTCCACAGTCTGTGATGATTTGGGGTGCAATGTCATCTGCTGGTGTTGGTCCATTGTGTTTTTTGAAAACCAAAGTCACTGCACCCGTTTACCAAGACATTTTGGAGCACTTCATGCTTCCTTCTGCTGACCAGCTTTTTAAAGATGCTGATTTCATTTTCCAGCAGGATTTGGCACCTGCCCACACTGCCAAAAGCACCAAAAGTTGGTTAAATGACCACGGTGTTGGTGTGCTTGACTGGCCAGCAAACTCACCAGACCTGAACCCCATAGAGAATCTATGGGGTATTGTCAAGAGGAAAATGAGAAACAAGAGACCAAAAAATGCAGATGAGCTGAAGGCCACTGTCAAAGAAACCTGGGCTTCCATACCACCTCAGCAGTGCCACAAACTGATCACCTCCATGCCACGCCGAATTGAGGCAGTAATTAAAGCAAAAGGAGCCCCTACCAAGTATTGAGTACATATACAGTCAATGAACATACTTTCCAGAAGGCCAACAATTCACTAAAAATGTTTTTTTTATTGGTCTTATGATGTATTCTAATTTTTTGAGATAGTGAATTGGTGGGTTTTTGTTAAATGTGAGCCAAAATCATCACAATTAAAAGAACCAAAGACTTAAACTACTTCAGTCTGTGTGCATTGAATTTATTTAATACATGGGTGTCACAATTTGAGTTGAATTACTGAAATAAATGAAACTTTTCCACGACATTCTAATTTATTGAGATGCACCTGTATATCATACTTAAGCAAAATCACACGAGCAAGAGTGCAATATGGCCCTACATCAGCACTGTGATTACCTACGGCACTCGGCCTGCGGCCGAATCACAGCAGTGCTGATTTAGGGCCATATAGCACGATTGTGAGTGTGATATTGCTTATATACAACAGTTCAATGAACAAGTAAATTTTAAAAAATTAGGAAAAACTGAGTTCGGTCATAAAAAACTCATTTGTGCATGGAACTACTTTCTTACGTGACGGATCAGAATCTGCCGTTGCTGGTTCAAAACAAATGATGCATCCAAGCCTTCGTTAGTAATTCAGAAATGTCACTTCAGAAATAGTATCACGGCTTGTGCTGTTTCTAACAAGTTATTGGATAAACAAGGATGGATGTGTGTGTGTGTGTGTGTGTGTGTGTGTAGAGAGAGAGAGAGAGAGAGAGACAAAGAGAGAGTGATGGAGCAGGTGCGATCACCTGTTGCCACTCCCAAGCAGAAATGCTGTCAGCTTTCTGAAGATTAGCTTTCTCAGTGGAAAAATAGCCGTCCAAGCTGGGGTATTTCTCCCTATTTCACAGAAGCCGTTGCGCAAGAGTCTTTCACTATAGAAACCGCAATCTCCTCCGCCGTTTTAAACAGCATGTCCTCTCCAATGTGGAAACTCCAGTAAGAGGTAAGCGCCTTGAGTTGTGTAACTAATCAGTCTGTTGTGTCTCTCAGCTGTGATGAGCCTTAATGCTGAAGTTGTTCATTTAAAGCGGTTTAAAGCTATTTCCTAGCTTTAGTAGTGTAGTAGTAATACAAGCGATCACGGAGTGCTGTTGTATGTAAACACTGACTGACGCGGATTCACTTCACCTCACCTAACTGGCATATATTACACACAAATATTATCTTTTGCCACCACCTGCTGGCTAACATATGTAATGTAAAAAAAAAAACTACATGTAAAGAGACACACATACAGTAGCTCTTAACACATCTACACTGCTCTTACACTTTTGTTTAGAATGGCACGAACACAAGCGGAGTGATACACACAGTGAAGTGTCCGAGTGCTGATGGTGTGAGACCATCAGTGCTCATGGAACGTCTCTCGTCCAATCAGATTCGAGGACCAGAACTAACTGTTGTATATAAACATATACAACATATTGTTATTTAGATTTGGCCCCAGGCTGCTGAATCATGTGTTAAATTAATGTAGCATTTAGAGGTGAAGTGTGTCATTCTGCACCAATAGTGTCCCCCAAACAGAATTGCCAAAATAGTGACTGTTTTCAAACAGGTTTCCTTTGAATACAAGTCTTGCATTGCTTCCATTTTCCCTTTTAAAAACATGTTATATGAATTATGAAACCATGTCATTACCATACACTGACCTCAGCCAATCTGCACATAACGCAAATAGCGTATGACAGACTTCATGTGTTATGAATTCCACCAACAAATCTTTGAAGCATTTATTTGAGCACTACAGTCATTAGCAAAAGGACATTATTTTATTCCAGCAATGTTACTGTGTTTTGCTACTATTTGTGCAGCTGTTGTATAACTTGTAAAAATGGTGACTTAATATTACCTTCTACAGAGATATCATGGATGGCGAAGCGAAGGATGATGGTCCAAATCAATCCAAGAGTCATCTTCACATTCCCATCCACAATTTCTACAAACATACAACAGCAAAATCACTGCTCTGTTGCTTTAGAGTTAAACTAAAACCACTCTAAGATTTTAAAACTAACAAACTGTCTGTAATATACTGAACAACATAGCTTCTCTGAGTTATGTAATTTAAATTTATTAAAGGTACACTGCACATCATTCTGTGGCAAGTGCAAGAACATGGTTTTGACCCATTTTTTTATGTACTGGCTCAATAATGGTATTTTGTTAATTTTTAATGAAAATTTTAACAAAACAAATTCTCTGTAGTATACTTTTAATGAATCAGACGTCATAAGCATTGCATGCCAAGAATTAAATACCTTCAGCTCCAATAGAGACCAATTTTACTCCTTTACTGGTGATGAAAACAAGGGCTTTGTTCACATTGGCTATCTTGTGAAAACGCATTTTTCCTCTGTCAGGCTTGGGTAACCTCTCACCTGCCAAAATGCAGTTTGGTATGAAAGATTTTATTGATGTAAAGTGGATCATATGAATGTTTCATTATTGAGGAAGCTCAGTATGTGTACCTGAGATCACTTCAAGCAGCAGCATTAGTTTGAGGCCATTCCTGAAATCTTCTTCTATGTTCTCAATCTGTGTGCCAGCCTTCCTCAGGTGAGAGTTACACCAGGCTGTGAAGGTCTAGGAGTAAAAACAACATAAATCATACAACCTGCGTTTAAAAAAAATTTACAAATGTTAAGTAAATGTTAATGTAGTTCCCCTAAGTCTGATGTCTGCCAATAGACCAGATTTGATCATGAGACTGTTAGGTCTTAATGTGTTTGTTGGCACAATGAAAGCTTTTGATATCACTTTCAGTCAAAACCTCACTGCATGGGTGAAGTTGAGGATAGCTGCCAATGAAACTACTCCCTATACTAATAGCTGTGCCAAGAGAAGGTGTAGTAGGGAAGTTTGTAGACTAGTTCATGCACTTTACATTTAATTTAGAAAGATATGGGGGAAAAACTGCTGCATAACTCAATCTCTGTAGGATGTGTTTTAGTTTCTGTATTTATTCTTCTTTTGTCCTAACTTCTGTCCATTATTTAATACATAATCTTTGAAATAGGCACTCTTATCATGAACAGGAAGTGTAATCAGGTCGTCTAGACTGTGAGACAATGGAAAGACTTTTCCATAATAAAAATCCCCAACACACACATACACACTTGCATTACACACTTGCGAGTCTCCACTTCAGTTGTACTGTTGAGTTCATCCTCCATAAATAGCCAACACTTACCAAGATCTACAAATAAGCTACAAAGCAAAAAACTAACAGCAGGATTACCTATAGCATTACCCTGTGATTGCCCTACAGAACTACTTTTAAAGAATCTGTAAATGTATAAATAACTTTACAAATGCAACTAAATTCCATTAACATCACTATAGTCAAAGAACTATAACAAAGAACTGTCTAAATTGTGTTAGACACATGTCAGACACTAATATTTAGACCAAAAATGAATCAGTAATGCCAGGAACTGTAGTGCTGCCCATATCTGCATTAAGTTGCATTCTCAAATTTTGGTCTCAGTGGAGCATCTTTTAATCCATCAAAGCAGGTTCCACAATGCCGCAGTCATTCCTGGCCAGATGAAAGCTTTACTGTGGACTCCAGAGCAAATTCCTGTGAGGTAAGGATGTAAATTTAGCTCTCTCTGCAGAGTCTGCTTTTGACAAGAGACCTGACGAAGTATGCTCACATTGAGGAAAGAGATATGAGAGAGAATGCAGTATGTATAACACGCTTTATACAGGAAATAATTTCATTAATTCTGTAAAACTATAGGGTGTGTCAACAGTAACATGTCTGTGTGGGGTTATGGTTTCTGGAAGAATAAGAGGAGTTTGTCACAGATCAACAAGCTATGTGCTCAATACCTTATATTTCAGTTATTAAATTCAGTTCAGATAAATATCTTTTATTAGATATTTATTAAATGTAAATACTGTAGAAAGTGTGGCATGTTTGAGAACAACATTGAGGGTGACATCCACTCCCCCTCAGATATATGGAATCGTGGAAGATCCATATGGAACACTGACCAATTCATGAGCTTTTACATTAAGTCCTCCCTTAATCTTGAATGTTTGATTACATCCTTGGGTGTAACTGAGCTATACAAACCACAAGACCTCAAGCAAACTAGATTTTTTATTCCTTTAGGAATCAAATTGAGACCAAATTGTATCAGACACTTTCCTTGTGTTCATAATAGTTGTCCTGTCTCTACTCTTGTCTTTAATAATCTAAAGTTCTTAAAGGACAGAATGCAATCTACCTTGTATATTGCAGGCTAATTTAAGAAGAGGCCTAATTGCCCAACGCAAACAAGAACAGGACCTGATGAACAGTGAATCAGTGCTTTCTAGTGACATCTCGTAATATTTTGTACGAGATGGTGAAACCAAAAGATATCGTACGACTTGGCTCATATGAAAAGGTCAACATTTATTCCCATGGAGACCAACCGATCAACAGAATTTCAAACAGAATTTCATTTTATTTAGTTTAGGGTTTTGATAAGACTTTATGGTTAGGTTTATATTTGGGTTCGTGGTTTAACTTAAAAAATAAAATTGTAATAACATTGTTCGTTGGTTTGTTTGTTTTTCTCAATGGGAGTAAATGTCCATTTGTTACGATTTCATCCTCTGATATTATTAACAAAACATAATTGTTTTCCACTCATTGATAGTCCGTCAAAATGTTCATACTGTCTGTCAATTAAAATATTTAGGAGGGCCTGGGTAGCTCAGTAAGTATTGACGCTGACTACCACCCCTGGAGTCGTTAGTTCGAATCCAGGGTGTGCTGAGTGACTCCAGCCAGGTCTCCTAAGCAACTGGCCTGGTTGCTAGGGAGGGTAGAGTCACATGGGGTAACCTCCTTGTGGTCGCGATTAGTGGTTCTTTCTCTCAATGGGGCACGTGGTAAGTTGTGCGTGGATCGCGGAGAGTAGCATGAGCCTCCACATGCTGGGAGTCTCCATGGTGTCATGCACAACGAGCCACGTGATAAGATGTGCGGATTGATGGTCTCACAAGCGGAGGCAACTGAGACTTGTCCTCCACCACCCGGATTGAGGTGAGAAACCACGCCACCACGAGGACCTACTAAGTAGTGGGAACTGGGCATTCCAAATTGGGAGAAAAGGGAATAAAAAAAAATTATAATAAATACAAATATTTAGGATCGCTGTATACTCTTCCCTATGAAAATGCATAAGTCTGAGTAGATGAGAGCGAGAGAGAGAACTTTTGTGGTTGTGTATAGGCTATAATAGGATTGAATTCTTGTGTTGTTGAGATATAGTTAAAGAACACCCTGCTTAACTGCATTTTAAGAGGTCCATAAACCATATCACAATCCATGAGGTATCCCAATGAGTTTAAACCCTTGGCTATTAAATGTCTCACATCTCTCTTATGCCAAGTAATGTACTTTGTTTTGATATGAAATCAGTAATGTGATATTAAATTCTTAATAGGTGCACAGGTAAGGCACGTGTGCCTTCCTACTTCAATACAGGATATGTAGCTCCATTATGTAAATCCGATGCACAATTATAGCCTATACAATAACGTAGTGCAGCTTTTATGTCCAAAAGAATTCCCCACCAAGGACACCGGATTAAGCCTTTTGGTCCTGGGGTTAAAATTAGCCCCTGCATCAATTCTAATCCCAAGGACGTCATCGTGTGTTGGAAGCATCTGTTGACAGTCCGCATTCCATTCGTATCAGCGGAGCGGCAACAGACGCACAGTGCCGCGTGCAGCTGCGCCATTGTTAGTTCGGTACCCGCTTCATCCGTCCCTCAGAGGAGCCAAACCAGACCCCCCTCAGTGAGTGAGTGCCAGCATAACGGGACGAGATTCCATTGCAGGCAACTGATAATCCACCGTTAGTGATACAATGCCATTTATATCTAACAGATTTCCACTGTAAAAGGCACATTAGAGGGAATTCATAATGTAAGATGACACTTCAGTCATTATATAGCCTAGTGATTAACAGCTCAGTGCATATCCTGACATTTCATAACTATTTGATTGTAGGTTAAAACACATTCTTCAATGAAAAAATAAATGAAAGTTAAATGACTTTTCTAACTTTACCTCTCTGTAAAGCAGTATAGGCTATTTGTTAATTAAAGTTATAATAAAGTGTTAACAATAAAAAAAAAAAAAAATGTTTTTCATTTTTATTTATTTATTTTTTTCTGTGTGCTTTGCGTCTTAAGGGACCAAACCTTCTCTTACCTTCCGTTGCTGTTTTTCCCATGCTGGGTCCAGCAGTAAATCCCGGTCCCATTCCTCCTCCTGCATCATATACTCGTTCTCATCGTATCCATTATCATACTGCACTGCGATCTGGATCGGATTCATCTTTCCTCCGTTATATTCTCCTGTTCGATGAGTAACTTGATGATATTCGTCTTTTGACTGCGAATTTATGATGGAACTGGAAGCTTCAGTTTTGTCGGATGTCTGTCTCTTTTATTCCCGTGTTGGTTTCCTACCTTCCGGCCGCAGTGCGCGAGCAGTGACCGCACAGTGAGAGGAGCGGTTGTCGATTAGTAATGATGGGTCACACGACCTCTCTTTCCACTGCGGGACACACAACACTCACTAAAGTTATATTAACACACACACACACACACACACACACACACACACACACACACACACACTACCGTTTCCATTGATTGAACCAATGTTATTTAGATCTTTTTACTTAGAAAAATAATTATAAATAAACATTCAAGACAATTAGAAAATAATAAAACAGCATAAAATATATTCTGATGTCTTATTTTTCGTATCAAAGAGATGATGCAACAAATAGGCCTATACTGTAGAACAAGATTCATTACTTCCATACTGAAATTTCATGAGACACAATTGGCTGTCAAAAACATATTAAGCTACACGTAACACATAAGCACTTTTTCCCTCCGGCACTTTTTGAGTCTAAAGAGACCCACAACTTACATAATTTCAGTAGTACACCCAAATGACAATTTACAAATCATACTGTTCATGCGTTACACTTACTATAGTTCACTTCCACGTTGCTTCTTTATCCAATAGCAATGTCAAATGTAAATCAAGTCAATTGCTGAAACAACAGCACCACCTAGAGTAAGAAAAAACATTTATAATATGTATACAAGCATTTGGGATACTGATAATTCACCATTTTCACACAGAAACTTAACGTGATATCGTCATTTGTATGAATATATTACTCATTTGTTTGGTAATAAAGAAATATACAGTATATCCTGTGATGGTAAACTTATATATGAAATAATCATAAAAATATGATTTATCAAAGTGCGAAAAAAAGCAACACTAATAAAGATCTCGGGTCTTTAATGACCCTATAAACCTTTGGTAATTAAGCACTTTTTTTTTTACACTATTGAGAAGAGATCAGTTAAGGAACACTAATAAGGTGTGGGTATAACTCCAAAAAAGAATGACATACAGAGGGTGGAATGAGGTCCCAGGTCACTACACACCCAAAGTATGCATTAAAGGGTTAAATAAACATTGGATTTTAAATTATATTTACATTTATAAGGCTATATAGAGGAGAATGGGGCTAGCTGACACTTTTTACTGCAGTGAATGTTTCTCAAGGTAGGTTTATTTTTTTAAACTAAATTTCCGTATAGCTACAGGTGCATCTCAATAAATTAGAATGTCGTGGAAAAGTTCATTTATTTCAGTAATTCAACTCAAATTGTGAAACTCGTGTATTAAATAAATTCCATGCACACAGACTGAAGTAGTTTAAGTCTTTGGTTCTTTTAATTGTGATGATTTTGGCTCATGTGGTGACATGCCAATCAGCTAATCAACTCAAAACACCTGCAAAGGTTTCCTGAGCCTTCAGAATGGTCTCTCAGTTTGGTTCACTAGGCTACACAATCATGGGGAAGACTGCTGATCTGACAGTTGTCCAGAAGACAATCATTGACACCCTTCATAAGGAGGGTAAGCCACAAACATTCATTGCCAAAGAAGCTGGCTGTTCACAGAGTGCTGTATCCAAGCATGTTAACAGAAAGCTGAGTGGAAGGAAAAAGTGTGGAAGAAAAAGATGCACAACCAACCGAGAGAACTGCAGCTTTATGAGGATTGTCAAGCAAAATCGATTCAATTATTCCGGTGAACTTCACAAGGAATGGACTGAGGCTGGGGTCAAGGCATCAAGAGCCACCACACACAGATGTGTCAAGGAATTTGGCTACAGTTGTCGTATTCCTCTTGTTAAGCCACTCCTGAACCACGGACAACGTCAGAGGCGTCTTACCTGGGCTAAGGAGAAGAAGAACTGGACTGTTGCCCAGTGGTCCAAAGTCCTCTTTTCAGATGAGAGCCAGTTTTGTATTTCATTTGGAAACCAAGGTCCTAGAGTCTGGAGGAAGGGTGGAGAAGCTCATAGCCCAAGCTGCTTGAAGTCCAGTGTTAAGTTTCCACAGTCTGATGATTTGGGGTGCAATGTCATCTGCTGGTGTTGGTCCATTGTGTTTTTTGAAAACCAAAGTCACTGCACCCGTTTACCAAGAAATTTTGGAGCACTTCATGCTTCCTTCTGCTGACCAGCTTTTTAAAGATGCTGATTTCATTTTCCAGCAGGATTTAGCACCTGCCCACACTGCCAAAAGTTGGTTAAATGACCATGGTGTTGGTGTGCTTGACTGGCCAGCAAACTCACCAGACCTGAACCCCATAGAGAATCTATGGGGTATTGTCAAGAGGAAAATGAGAAACAAGAGACCAAAAAATGCAGATGAGCTGAAGGCCACTGTCAAAGAAACCTGGGCTTCCATGCCACCTCAGCAGTGCCACAAACTGATCACCTCCATGCCACGCCGAATTGAGGCAGTAATTAAAGCAAAAGGAGCCCCTACCAAGTATTGAGTACATATACAGTAAATGAACATACTTTCCAGAAGGCCAACAATTCACTAAAAATGTTTTTTTTATTGGTCTTATGTATTCTAATTTGAGATAGTGAATTGGTGGGTTTTTGTTAAATGTGAGCCAAAATCATCACAATTAAAAGAACCAAAGACTTAAACTACCTCAGTCTGTGTGCATTGAATTTATTTAATACACGAGTTTCACAATTTGAGTTGAATTACTGAAATAAATGAACTTTTCCACGACATTCTAATTTATTGAGATGCACCTGTACATACCTTTAAGTCTTGACTACAAAAAAGTGATTTAACATTTACAGTTTTTGCTAAGGAAAAAGGACACAGTTCAAACACGTGTTGACCTTGTGTGACAACATGCCCCAATAGCAGTTTATAGCATTGGTTTCATGTGAATATTTAATGCAAAACATTAGTTACGGAGACATGGCCATTGTGACGATTTCCCTGTGCGGTCACCCTCAATAAATACAGCTATATAAAATGATCACATAGCCTAAACAAAATGGACATATTATGTACCTTTCAAAATAAAGTGAAAAAAGAATATCCATTTCTTTTTTTAATATAATATTTACATATATTATCATTTTTATTAAGTGAAGCAAACAAAAGGAAGCATTTTGATGGCATAGAATTTATTTCTGTAGAAAACTGTCACACTTTCAAAAAACACTTCCACACGCACAAAATTACATTAAAAACAAACCAGAACCAAGATAATTAAAAGCTGTGTTTTTCCATTGGCCCCAGGAAAAAAATAAAAATACTCTTTGGTACTGCTGTAACCACATAACCCGTCACTGTGGTGTTTGGTTCTCGGGGATCTGTCTGAAGTAACATTTTTGGTCTTAAGAGGTCAGTCTTAAGGCCATCTTGAAACAAGTTCTGCATGTTTTCCGTAACAATGACATTAACTGTCGGTCTCAAACTGTCTGGTTTCTGGAGTGTTCAGTGGTTAATTTAAGGATTTGACCAACCTTTCTAAAAAAACATCTGTTTGTTGGAGTTTAAAGAGAAGAAAGTGCAAAAGCAAAATATGGAGTTAAAAATCAACCTTAAATAACCTAAAAACATTTTTGATAGGTTCTGCATGTTCATGGTGCCTATTGTAGGGATAAAAGGACTTCACAACATTTCTGGGTTCATTAAAAGGTTCAAAATAAAAAAAAGATATGAAGATGGTTGATCATTAACTCCCTATTACTGACACGCATCCCAAACTGAGCAAAATTAAAACCATGAGGCTAAACCGGAGGAAGAGGAGAGAAAGAGGGATCATTCAATCTCAGTCAGACCACAGGGCCGCCTGAATTCTTGACCTCGTTCATGTATCCATTTGTTTGATACTGGGGGAAAGATAAGAGGGAAAGGAGGAATAATTATCAGAGCTGGTGTTTTTAATAGTACATTTTTTTATAACAATACATAATATAATGTATTTTTTGTATATTGTAATTGTTATTAGATAATAGCAGGCACGAGAGGAATGTAAACTGTCCTCTCAATGATCAGTAAAAAACTAATAAGTAGAATAATAAATAAATGCAAAATTTACTATGGTGTTTTATCTTAAAATGCAAAATATTTTCAGAGGATTATAAAGAACACCCTTTGTTTATGAAGTGCCTGAGGTTTGCCCCTGATGAAGGGGTTTGGGGACATAGAATACTCACCCCACTTATTGCCTACTAATACTGGACAGGCAGCATGCCTTGTGCTGTAGTCTCCTTCTCCACTGGCAAAAAGGTTATACCAGAATACTGCTGTACCCTGGCAGGATAAACACCAGATAGACTGAAAATTATTGACTGAACCCATTTATTGATGAGGAATAAAATAGAATAGTTGTTGCATGTGGTGTTTCACCTTTTTGGGCCACACTGCTGCTCCTACACCAGGGAAGACAGTAGCGCCCCCTGCTGACACGTCACTCATCTGCAGCACAGAGAGACCAGGATAAGTCAAGACCACACTGAAACTAAAGAGTCATGCTTATACAACAACACATCTATAACGAAGTTACTGTACATTTTACTTCAAGCGTTTAATTCAAGTTAAAACATAGCATAAAATGGACCCACAACTGAATGAAGGCGAAAGTAAAGATTGACAAATTGTGTGGGAGGTGCTTCTAGCCAAGGAACTTACATAAAAGAGCCAAGTGGCAATTCTGTTTCCTGTACCCAGTTCTTTAAAGGCATCTGGTTCATCTTTCTGTATGTCCAAAAACAAAACACATACAAAGTATATAAAGTGCACCTCAATAAGCAAACTATGCAGCTATTTTTGATTTAATACACTGATATCGAGAGAACATGCATTTTCCTTTTATCTGTGCAAAAAGGGAAGACAAACTCACCCTTCCAAAGTCAAAGTGAGGTTCATATTGACCTCCAACTCCATAATTTGCAACCTGAGAAAAAAAAAAAAAAAAAAAAAAAAAAAAATGGATTTATCTATTCTGTAAAGTGAGTAGACATTTGTAATGGATCATTTTCACACTTCTGGGTTTTGGAACGTGGAAGTAAACGATTTCAGGGTAAACTTTGATAGAGATGAATGGGAGAACACTGCAAATATATTTTTTGCTCACACATTTGCTTCAACATCAAAAGAATAAATGCCACAATTACATTTCCACAACTTTCAAAATGAAGAAAAACAGAGAACGATGGAGTGAAGATGGCAAATATACTTTCACTCTCTTAGCAGCTGAATTGGAAACCTCACATTTGTGGTAACTATTTTTTCAAAACAAATTCCAGGGTAATACAATACAAAGTATAATGTTATAAATTTACACTTAATTTAAAAACTGCAAATACAAAAACGTTAGCCAGACTTTCGCTGCTAAATAAGGCAGAAATGCGTCACAGTATATTAGGAGTCTTCAGCCTAAAAGCACCTAATTGTCCAGCTGAGTGTAAAAGCCCCAACCTCTTACCTGCAGCTCCTCTGCTGTGTCCACTTCTAGGCCTGTGATGTCCTCGATACGCTGGTTAATCTTTTCAATCGTAGAATGCTCATATGCAGACAGCCAAGCACTAAAATGGAAACGAGTAGATGTATATTATTTATTTATTTATTTCACAGAAATACACAATACATAATAAACAGACCATATGTCACCAAATGCAAACAAAGTCTGAAAATCATCATTCACATAATGTTTACTGTAAAAATGGAACAAATCTGTTCTATTTGGTCCATTTCTCGAATATAAAATATATTTTTTTAATTAACTGATTATGAAAAAAAATCTGATTATGATAGAACATTCAGACATGCAGGTGAAGCAATGACTGATGGACAGAGGAAGCAAAAATAGAGGAGAAAGAGAAGGCAGTGAGCAAACAGAGGTTCACTACCTCATTTCCTGCTTTTTCTGCAAATGTTCTGATACAGAGTATCAGAGAGTTTAGGAATTCACCAATACTGATCTCATTCAGATTCAGTAGTATAAGAGAGTGCATGTGAGTGTGTGTGGAAGAGATGGGCCCATCAAAGCCACTCCAAATAAGCTATAGCATAAATCTAGTGATTCAGAACACTGACTTTTTTTTTAACTGTCACGTTTTCCTCAAGATATAGCTGCTATAAAAACACCACTATCTACAATGAACGAAATTCTTATAACCATTGCTAACTGACCCCTACAATATCAGAAATCAATATGACTGATATCTTTCATAAACCTTAATGTGACCAAATGGACAGTAAATGTGGAGTCATCCTAACTGCAGAGAAGATTAAAGTCCTCTGCGTCCATGTTCTCTCTTATTTTCCCTCTTGCAACTTTCTCCATCTCTAAAGTTTAAAAATGATGAATTGCTATTAACATGCTGCTTTGAATATGCCGTTTAAGGAACATTAGTGGCCATACACTCACAAACTGACAAATTCACAGCTTTTGGTGTGACATGAAACCCTCAGAATGAAGCTGACGCATTCCCAGTCTGGCCATACTGAGACGTGCACTCTCAAACACACACACACTCGTAATAACTAAGAGAAGTTAAACCACTCTGGTGTGGGTGGAAATATGACTGAGACAACTGAACCATGTATAGTTCTATTAAAGGTTATTTTAGTGCACAGACTCAAACAGCTGGTAATGCTGAGATTAAGGCAACAAACACACACAAATCATTGATTTGCACACACAGTGCGTTTGTGTGTATGTGTGCAATTTATCTATTTTCAAACATTTCAAAATATCAAGAGAACTGTAGGAGGAGAGACACTTTAACATCTGCTGCCTGTGTAAATATGTCAAACCTTTTATGGCCAATTTATGGTTGAAGCTGTCTGCACTCAAATATTTCCTGCTTTAAAACTGCTAGAATTAAAATGAAAGGGCTTAAGAAATTAGAAATAGAAGCACACAGTATTAATCTACATTTGCTCTCTGGAGATGATGTTTTTGGACAGATTGTTTGGACCTTTTGACCTCTTACCTCTTCGAGACTCTGTACTGGGCAGTGGTGAGTTTTCCCGTAGTGGGATCGTGCACTGTGGCTCGCTTTAGCTATTCCCCATTATTCATAACAAGGAGGACAGAGAAAGGAGACAAAGAGAGAGGAATGACACACAAAAACATGAACAGAGAAAGTGTAGAGAAATGAACGAAGGAAGGAGAAAAGGGGAAGAGAGAGAGAGAAAAAAGACAGAAAGAGACAGGTCACTTCAGTGTTATTTTCTGAACTGAAACCAAAAGAACAGGGACAGATCTGTACACCAGTAGTGATGCGAGATATTAACTAAACTTCAAATACTCCAGTTCAAAGTTGTTGTTTTTTTTCCACCATGAACCTTAAAGTCACAAAATTGCAAATGGGCACAACTAATCACCACATTATATACAACTGATATATGATGCTCCACTTTCAGAGAGCACTACAAGTGAAAATACAGCACTTCAACAAGGGCAACTCCTCAGCATGAAAGCAAAATTTAAACAGTCAGCTTCCACAACTAGTCACAACAAATGACCATCAACATACTTGCATTTGCAATATGATATCACAATACAGTATATCAGAAACATTTATTTTATTACATTAAAATAAAATTTATGTCAGGGTAACAGGATCAACAACTTGCATTTCAACTGCTTGCTGCATTTTACATTGTTTCTGCCAAGGAGTTTCAGATTCTAAACAAGGACGCATTCTACACTAGTATGCCTTACCTCCTATTAATCATGTAGGGGGCAGTCTCAAGCACGCCCGTGATTGGATTGGATATAGTTGCCCAGGGCCAAGGAACCAGACAAGGGTTCCACGCTGCTCTATTTGTCCCTCACAGGCTCCTGTACAACCCTCGTTAATATTTACATAATTTATGTAGGAACACCACCTTCATGTGCAATCAGAATTATCCAACTTCCCACTTCTGAAGTCGTCGTTACGAGCACGTCACCTTCAAGTGCTTTGTTGTCGGAAACATGGTGGATGCCAGGTTCATTCATGCATACATTTGAGGAACTCATATTTTAACACTGTAATACATGCTAGCCAACTAGATTACGATAATCAAGCGTAACGTCAGTTCAGGCAGGTCATGTTAGTCAGCTTGCAATCAGCTGGCGCTCAGCTGATTATGACGTCTACCAATACAATTCAAGACTTCAATCAAAGTGGTCCTTTATAAGTCCTCCCTTCATCATTTGGATGCAAGCTGCACTTAACACCCTCCTCCATCCCCAGCTTCACCTCTCAAGACAGCTTTGCCTTTTAGTTCTCTAAAGCTGTCTTGTTGTTCTGTGCTCTCAGACTACAATCGATTGCCAGTTTGGAAATCCTATTTTCCATGTGTATTGCACCTTGTTCTTGATTTACCAACTGATTTACAGTATTTGCAGTTCTATTAAGTGTTCATTTAATCTATTATACAAATGAACAATTGTACCATGTTGTACTGTCAGAAACGTTGTGTATAATGTTGTAATAATTCTGCTGGATCTGTTCTGTTCTGTTACCCCTGGGGAGGTTTTATTTGCTGCTCTCCCTGCTCCATCATGCATGGCTGCATGGATGGGCAGGGAGTTTGCCCAGAACAGAACCATACCGCCAACACCAACAGATTGCTTAAATTCTATAAAATCAATAAAGCATTCAAGTTAGTATTAATTTGATGGAAGTCCTGACTGAAATTGAATTTGTCAAATGCATGCTATTTTCACTGTGTAAAAATGTACAATAATCAAACAGTTACTTATATCTAAATGTACATGACTGAAACGGCAAGCAATAACATTGCAGCTATATTTAGAAAAATTACTTAAACCATCACTCACTTTTGAAACTGTTCTCTCCTCCACCATGTTGAATGTTTACATCTGCTCCAACTCGAAAACTCAGGTATCAAAATAATCTGAGTTTCCCAGTTGTAATTATGACTTGAGTGGGTGTTCATGTGCAACACCCAAGAAGGAAACTCATATTTACGATATTTCCGATAGCACATGAAGGCAGAATTAAGAGCTGTTCAGCTGTTTTGTCAATTTGTAGGTGTACCCAGAAGTCTAATTCCCCATGGGTTCCCTCTGGATTTTTATAATGACAGTTTTGGATTTATGAATAAATACAATTCTGTGGTACACATTACTTGAAGATACTTGGACGGTTTGTTCTACAACAGAAATTGCACACAGTCATACCTCAATTGTGAATTTTGAAGCCACTGTGTTTTCAAAAAATGTATGTTGCTAACAAGTTGCTAAATAAGGAATACAACTACCACAAGCATATGAGTGAATATGCCTGATGAAACAGAAAACCGTTGTAGTCCTTATTTAGCAACTTGTTAGCAACAACCTTTTAAAACACAATGGCTTCAAAATTTGAAGCGGCTTCACGTTTGGGGTATGACTGTGTGTAATTTATGTTGTAGGGCAAAACATCAAATTATCTTCAAGAAATATTTACCACAGACCTTATTTTACTCATATTCAAAACTGCCATTATAAAAACCTATAGGAAAATCCAGAGGGAACCCATGGCTGGAAAATGTTAATTCTCTTCCAGGTTTTTGGACTATAACCTGAACAGCTCCATTTGAGGAACTTTTAATTACAGAATGGAACTAAAAGACTTCTAAATTCCCTTTAGCAGTAGAACACAGAATACAACTAATGTGTATCATTCTACTAGCCTACCATTGATAAAACTTGATGCCAACAGACAAGCCTAATTATTCACTAATAATAAGTTCTGAGTGAAGAAGAATCTATCGTTTAGATTTGTATTATTCGTAATTGAAATCCGGTAATATCAGCAAATATCAGGTGCAATATTCTGTAAACTCTGTATAGTACACCATACTGATGCAAAACATTATTGTACACTGTGGTGGTAAGCAAGTAACAGGATGCTACCATGCGTGTTACTAAATTAAACTATAATGTATAAATCATCATTAACTTGACTTCACACATAGCCAATTACAGCACATTTTCAGAAAGCATAACTCACTCTGGGTTTTGCCATCTCCTTCACGGTCATGATTTCACTGTCAGAGATGATGTCATGATAACGAACAATGTGTGGGCGGTCCCACTCGTCTTCCTGTTTCACTGGAGCTATTAGCAAGCGTGGATTACGGCCGTTGTCAAAATAACGGCAGAACAGACGGCTCTCTCTGCGGGGTGTCTGCAGGACAAAAGAGGATGAGACAGTGAGAGAATTTCAAAGGAAACAATAAAAAGGTACAGATAAAGTGAATCTTTCTGCCCACCAGTTTCACCCCCTCTCCTCTGCACAGCATTTCATACTTCTTCCTCTCTGGCAGAGGGTCTTTGGAGCGTTTATTCTGAGCATCCCGTTTGTCTAACACTTTCTTTTCTGTTTTTTTACCCTCCTTCTCGGCCTCTGTCTTTCTCTGCTTCTCCAACTGGAACTCAAAGTACTTTAGGTTCCCATTGGCCCTGTGGTGATTCGGGTCTGTGATTCACACACACAAAAGACATTTATCACTTTAATCAAGGTATTATAATAATTAATCTTAGTGTCATCATTTAATTCATTTCTCTGTCTTGTAAGTTAATTGGTTCCACCTTTGTCCATTCTGGGCCCTTGTCAATTCATTCATTATTATAATCCAACATTCTCTGTCTGTATGTCTTTCATTCAGTCTACTATGTTGACAATGGTTCACAATGCAGAGCTTCCCCAAGTCCACCCACTTCACAAATCTAGATGTGTACATTGCTGTAAATGGGTATGACAACTACTTTCAAACTCAACCATAAAAATAACTTATTGCTTTCTTCAATCTTACCCAGCTTCAGCATCCGCTTGGTCAGCTCGAGAGCCTGCTCTAGCTCTCCCTGCTGGTAGATGGCGTAACTGAGGTAGTCCATGACTGTGACCTTGTCGATGGTGGATTCCTCGCCCTCATCTAGCTGTGTGAGAGCCTGAGCCATCCAGAGTTCTGTGTGATAATAATCTGCCTCAGAGTACGCGATCTTCCCCAGCTCGTAGCAGTCTTCCACAGTCATTCGGCTCTTGTGAACAACACCTGAGGTCAGGCCAGTGAGAAGACACAAATGCCACAAATCACACACACACACACACACACACACACACACTTTATAATTAAATGTAGCTAATCTATTCAGCTGAGAATTATTTTTTTATTTTGTAGGGTTAATACAGGTAAAGTGGGACATTTTCTTATCATTTGATCCTAATGGCTCTGTTTTTGTCATTCCATACTAGTTTTGGCAGACACTTATCTAAAGCAACTTACAGTGTATTCAAGGTTTACATTTTATCAGTTCGAATCAAACCCATGACCATGGCATTGCTAGTGCCACGGTATACCAGCTGAGCTACAGCAACACAGTCAGACATTATCACTCTCTCAGCCATGGGAATATTTGAAAGAATCTCCAACAATTTCCAAAGAACTACAGATAGTTTTAAGGAATAGCTCAGGAGACGCAGCATGATGCTTTTCAAAGAGTTCCTTCAGAGTGTGGTAACACATTGTACTTGATTAAGAACTGCAAGCAGGACTGGAATGTATGAACACACACATACTGTACAAAGTCACTCACCAGGCAGGTCTCCATTAGAGATTGTGTTGGCTGACAGCTGGTATGTGTCCTGTAATCTAAGCAAAGCTTTGGCTGCTCCTGTCTGGTCCTCGTCTGTTGGGAAAAACTGTCTCTGAACAGTCAGATTAGAGATAAACCCTAAAAAATGAGAGCAAATAGGGAAGAGAAAAAGAGAGGTGATCTAGACCTTATGTATTACACCACATACAAAAAGCTGCACAAATCACATAAATTACATATTTTGGACTAAAAACAGCTAATTTTGCCATAAAGCTACAAGTTTGCAGCACTGACACCAGAATCTATTTAATGCTCAGAGCAATGCTGAAGACTATAAGCTGATATTTATAGATTTTCTGATATAGAGGAATATTCCAGGTTCTAAACATGTTAAGCTCATGGAAAATAATTGTACTTGTCCCTCAGTTTGTAAAATAAATAATAAAAATGACGTGTTTACAGTAATGCACTTGGAATGGAAGTTTACGAGAGTTTAAAAGCAAAAGTGCGCTGCTTGATTTTTTTGTTAAAGGAATATTCCGGGTTTAGTACAAGTTAAGTTCAATCAACAGCATTTGTGGCATAATATTGATTACCACAAAAATGTATTTAGACTCTAAAAAAAAAAAAAAAAAAGCTAAAATCGAGGTTACAGTGAGGCACTAACAATGGAAGTGAATGTGGCCAATTTTTAAATGTTAAAATACTCACTGTTTCAAAAGTATAGCCACAAAACAAAGGATATGCTTGTAAACATTATTTTAGTGTGAATATTTAAATTGCTTACTAACCTTTTCTGTATAAAGTTATGACCAATTTTACAACTTCATTACCATGAAGATGTAATGTCAAAAACCCTAAAAGTACTGTAAAAATGGCAATTTAAATAACTTTACAGCTCAAATAATACCAAAGTTTTAACAGAAGAATCCATGTAAGTGCTTTTATAAAATTATATGCTTCACATTTCTGTCTTTAAACCCTCCAAAATTTGGCCACATTCACTTCCATTGTAAATGCCTCACTGTAATCTCGATTTTATACTTTTTTTTTTTTTTTTTTTTATAAAGAAAAGGAGGGACAAGTCTAAATAAATTTTTGTGGTAATCAACATTATGCCACAAATACTTCCGATTGAGCTTAACTTGTATTGAACCTGGAACATTCCTTTAAGCCAATGTATTAATTCTTCTGTACAAAAATGTGTGTTATTTGAACTGCAAAGTTGTCTAAATCATCCTTTTTGCTTTGGAACTACTGTTCTAGGCAGATGAACTACTGGTTACTGAGGTAATTCCTGTGAGTTGATGTTTCTCTATGTAAACGGTCTCTTTGGTATCCTTGAAACACTCCAGTATTTGCAAATATATATTGAGAAATACTCAAATGTGATTCTTTGACAATTAGTTACCATGTATAGGAAACTTCATGTTAATAGTACAATTAAATCACTTACAATTGGTAGTGTCTTTCAACACAAGGCTCTCCAGGTCAGCCCATTCACTGTTGAGTCTCTTCATCAGCTTGAAGGCATTGACAGGGTGTCCCAGGAATCCCTCAGGGTCCTGGGTGGCTGTGTTCGTCAGCGAATCCAGCTTGTCTGCCCACCTAATGCAGACAAAGATCACAAAACAGCAGAGTTAAACTACCAGAATTTTCACCTGCCAATTATGAGCCAGCAAAAGACGACAAATTATTTCGCTTCCTGGGCGCAGGTTTACACAGTGGAGCATATCTAGGCCAGGCAGAAGAAAATATTGCAAGGATGTATATGTTCTTAAACTTGTGTGTATGTGCATTTACTCACTCTTTGACCTGCTCTATTCTGTTCTCCTCTTGTTTGATGTATTCTTTCAGTGATGTCACCAGGTCCTTTTCTGTGTACAGTAGGTCTGTCATCTGACCTAAAAATTAAGTCAAACATCAAATCTGGAATCAAAAATGGAACATCTCACACTCTTAGTAAATAAAGGTGGGAGAAAGATTAAACATTACACAAAGTGAATCTATAAAACAAATTTGATCAGTCCTTCATTTAATAATTTTCTCTGGACTTTGGGCAAACATATATCCCATCTGAATCATATGCATCACATTCCATTGCAATGCACTGTTTTATAGGCCATGCACTCTTCAGTAATATTTAAAAGTACACTGGTCATGTTCCTGATTATTCAGGAGGGATTTGGATAGTCACACATGCATCCTGCATGTTTTGAATGTCAGGAAAGGTGAATCACCAAATAAGGAATGGCTACAGCACAGAAAAATAAGAAAACAATAGAAGATCATCTGTATCTCATACCAATCGAGGTGAAGAAGTCATTGTGGGCATTCAGGATGTTGAAGAGGAAACTCAACAGGAACCAACACAGCACCATCCTGAGAGAAAGACAGAGTGTCATATGTGAGACCTACAAACCCATTTAAGCTGTATAACCCTTAAACACATACCTCGGGGCTCAGGTCTTTAGTGACCCGGGACCTCATTTCACCTCCTGGGGGGCGGGGGGGGGGGGGGGGTTTGCAATGTGTGTCTTCTGCAGATCATATCCCCTTCGGCATAACGTTTTTGATATACTGTTTTGCTGCCCCCTTCCTCTTATCGTGGACCATTCAACATATCGTGGTCTACTTTGGCATATCGTGGCCACGTGGAAAAAGTCCCGGTTTTCCCGATGGCCAGTGCAACCTCTGATTATCAGAGCATCTGATAAGCATGTACAGATACATATTATACATGTAATTTGTTACACAAGGTGGCATTGTGGTTGCAGTGATTGAGTTGATTTACATCTGACATTGCTATTTGATGAATAAACATGAAAGTAAACTATAGCAAGTATAACAAATGTGTATCTATTTTGACTCAATTAGTGTCTGAGAAAATACTTATGTAGCTTATTGCATGAAAGTAATGAATCCTGTTCCAGATTTGTTGCATTTTCTCTTTTATATATCAAAAATAAAACAAATATTTTATTCTACTTGTCTATTCTAATTGTCTTGAAAATATTTTCCTTTTTTACACTATCTGGACATTTTGTAGATCCATTTGTGATAGATATACGTGCTGGGTCTCTCAAGACCTGGATATGTAAGAGTGTTTGGTGAAATTCCCATGCATTTAAGGCTTAAAAATATTAAAATACAGTGAAAATTAGGTTTTGGTTAGTCCCTCTGCACACCCATGTGGGTAAGCGTCGCTGTTTGGATGCAGAGTGTTCACTGCCGGCTCTGAATTTCGGAACAAATGTGACACAGAATGGACAGAACCCCAAAGAGCATCATGCCAGCCCTGTGGGAAAATCTCTTCTGTGAGTTTGTGCATAAGTATCAGCATGTTTAAACAAGAGGTCATGCTTGCTTGGTGAAAAGGGCAACTCTGGCCACCCACAGGAATTCTTGGGGCAAAGGCAAAGACTCACTAGGCAAAAACAAGCCCAACAAACAGAGAGATCCACAATCTCTTTGTGAATCTTTTGGTGCGTCTCTAGTTGATGTTACTGACTTGCCAGATCTGTGCAGACAATGCAGCCTTAACCTTTAGGAAGCAGATTCAAATGTCCACAGAATCTCTACAAACCAATTCCTTGGATTTTGGAGTGTGTGTGTGTGTACAAATTATACAATATGAATTACTCTATTGAGATTTCTTGCTCTTAAATACAAGAGTAAAAAAAAAAAAAAAAAAAAGAGCAAAAACACGTGAGCACATGCCTACAGACAGGTGTGTGAATGGCACTCTGGAAAAAATGCCTAATGATTTGAGAGATGAGGCCAGTGTTGTTACACACACACAAACATTAGTGCTTCACATCAATGGTTTACACAGTTTTGTCTAAATGCAGTTGTGCTGCACAAACATCATCATAAGGTGTTGCCATGTGAAGGTGCATCTGACGCCCAAGATAAGCAAAACAGCAATGCTCTACTTTGCTTCTATGTATGATCTGCAGACAGAATCGACCTGTGCCAGCATGCAAGCTATACAAATGCTTCTTTCGTGATTAGATGTCAATGCCATCAGTATATCCCAGAATAAGATAATTGGTATGTCAGTCACTCACATACATGTATAATAAATATTAAAAAGAAAAACCTCACAGAAACACTGCAGACAAAAATACAAGGTCATAACAGATGCAAGCAAATATGTGAATTGCATGTCTCAAATTGGAGCATTGGCCTAATAGAGATATACAATTACTTTGTGTATATTGCCTTTTGATATTTATCTTAATTTATGTATGTTGTTCCACACTATTTTTGTTTTGCATTATTCTCTTTGTGTGCAGCTCAGCTCGCATTGCTTTGGCAATATGAATGAACTAACCTAACTTGTCAAACCAATAAAGCTCCTTAAACTGAAAAACAGAAATACAGAAAAGTCTGGACCCTTACACAATTTTGGTAACTTTTCGCCAAAACATCAAGGTTACTACAGTTAGTAATGATAGAAACAGTTAAAACTAATAATGACAAAATAATAATAATAATAATAATAATAATAATAATAATAAAATATAGGAGTAAAAATAAATAAACAAAATAGCTTCTTTAAGTGTCTTATTATATCATAATGTTTATGGTTTTTAAAAGTATAAATAATAACTGTAGTGGCTATGGAGGAAAATATGGTTATTTCTAGAGTTTAGGCGTAAACTATTTTGAAAGTGGCGTTCGTGAGCTCGTGAGTGTCCAGTATGGAAGCCGCGCGCATAGATTTCATTGGGTCCAGCGCAGCGGAACTGCCACGTCCTCCTCTCTCCTCCTCTCTGGCCACGCGAGTTGCAGATTAGTTACCTGAGCAGTCCATACTGTCCACTTAGTTAGCAGATAACAGATGCCAAAGGAAGAAGAGAGAGAGAGAGAGAGAGAAAGCCGGAAAGTAGGACAAGTGGGACATTTTAAGAATTTTAAGATACAGGAGTGTACCAGCCTAAGAGGCGCGCGCTGCGTTGTGGTGTTTGTTTACCACATAAAAACACTATCACTGCAAAATTATTACAGCACTGCAAATAATTTAACACTCAAAATGCCCTTGTGCAGATCGGTTTTAGAGAGCACACATTTATCATTGTAAAAAATAAATAAATAAACGAAATCAATATCAACTTTGAGAGACAGCTCTGCACAGGTCATGCTTCTACCCACGTTGTTTCAATCATAGGAAATTCCTGCCAGCAACTTAAACTCTGCAAACTTATGGATCCAGGGTTTTTAAAGCCAATTGTGTTCACTTGTATAGCTGGTATAGTGCGCACAATAACCCTATTGCAACGCCAAAGACTTGAACACAACTAAACACGTGATTAAACAAATCAAACTTAACATGTTACAGTATGGAAAGCAAATACCATTTCTCTGTAAAGCTCTTACCTGTATACTCTCAAGCTGTCACCATGCACAAAGAAACAGCAAGTCAATCCAGATGTTCCTCTCCTTGTGTTGATGAGCAACTGTTTGTGGATGGGAGACTTTATGCTTGTGGTCTGCAGCTGGGCTTTATCTGAGGGCTTGCACCGGCTGCCTTCCCTTCGCCATCTGGCGGCGAGAATTCCGCTGTGCTACGTGCAGAGTCTCACACACCCTGTGGCTCAAATAGCTCCCTAGCTCCTTATGTCGTGAATCAGTATATTGGGAACACGAACTCGGGCACTGGTAAGTGTACTGATCCACTGAACATTGGAACACTTGTGATTCAATCACCTGAGACACTTTAATGAGCTCGCGGCCTCGCGCATTGAAGCGCAACTGTTATTAATCAGCACCATCCCTGACACATCATTTATTTTCGTTGAAGATATTCAAACGTACAGTGTTATTATAACAGATAAATGGCATAAAGAAATAAAAATATATTGGAGTGTATTTTAAAACTTTTAACAACTCAAATATTTAAAGGATTGTTTCATTTTCATGGTAATTATGAATGAAAGACATTACAAACAGTATCTCTTTAAAGAGAAAATAAGGTTTGAACTTCATAGTTTTACATTTGTGCTCATCATCTAACGATTTGAGAGACTTCAGAAGACATGACGACGTTTCCGGTAAGGGAACATATGGGCATTGCACTTCGGGAAGGGGACGCCACTCAAAGAGTCGTTCCAAACAAAAGTAAGAAAGTTTATTTTTTCACAAAGAACCCTTTTACAAGACTTTTAGCAAGGGGTACATTCAAACTGTAATGCCATGCTCTCTTTAGAGAGCCCACATCAAGAGCTTTTTCCTTTGTAGTGAGTAGGGCATAGGAATGATCACTATCGATTGGAATTCTCCCATAGTGAGCAACGATGCTCCCTGGTTTTAATGGTGCATTCAACGATTTTGCAAATGAGACATCCCTAAAAATGGCCGTCAGACTGATAAATGCCCCCCCCTGACTACTGAACTAGGGAACTGATTGAGACGCCCATGAAAAAACCCATGAAGTCAGGCAATTTGAGGTGGAATTGTGAACTGTGCATGTGCCCGCTATATTGCAATTCCTACATCTCATTGCAAAGGGACCATACTTTTGATATATTGCTTGATCCAGCTGTGGTTCTGGAGGTTATTCTATAGAGTTTTGGATACGTCTTTGGAGCAGTTCACTCAACCTTGATATCTAATGAAAACACATTTTCACAAAGTATAGGTCTTGTTGTGTCTTTGGTCAGTTTGATCAGTGGCGGATTTAGGCATGGGCGATATGGGCAGTTGCGGGGGGGCGGCACGAGGCACCCACACAGACACCCCACCCCCGTCAACAACTTTGAGGGCATGTTGAAGTGGGTTTTGCCCAAGGCGCCATACAATACCACCCAATTAAAAACATTTCCTCTCTGAATCAACACTGAGCTGTAAAAGAGACACATTCGATATAATATTTCACTTTTATGGTTCTGGGCCTCCTTTCCCAAAAGCATCGTAAGCCCATGTAGATTGTAGAATCCATTTTAGGATTCATCTTAGTTTTGCGGCCCATAATTTAACAAGAAGGCCTACTTGAAAATGTTCGTAGATTAACGAGTGCTCTGGAGTTAAGAAGTTAAGAACACCTGCAGGTCAAACGTGAAATTACACCGGATACAATTTAAACACCTAGGCTACAGTTACACTTTATGCTCATTTAATATCAGTATAAATAGGCTACGTTTTATTTTATTTACTTTTAACCGAAAAGGCTAATAATAATAATAATAATGAATGCATAAAATGGTTAGTCAATATTGGATGAAGAGATAAATTAATAAATAGGCTAAACAAATAAGTTATTTGTGAAGTTGGTAACAACAAAGTGGTGGCATGACTGTTGCAGAGAACTGTAAAAATTACAATCAGAGAGAGAAGATAAAAAGTCAATAACATGCTGCCATACATGAAAATTGTCTGTACAGTATATTGGCTCCTCATCCTCGTCTCCTCTTCCTCTCTGACGCCTAAGGGCGCTCTGGCCCGCACTAGTCATTGTGAAGTACTGCACATATTGTGTAGCATTGCTGTTAACTTTATCACTGTTGGGAATAAAGAGCAGATCTCCCTTTGATTGGTGAATGTCCCATAAGCTCAGCTTCCATGCGTCTCCTCAATTTGCGTTCTGCAAAAACATGGTGAACCTCGTTATATTCAATTAATGCTTGTTGTCATTAGCAGGACCATACACAGAGTTGTCTCCGCTGTCTTCACTGATCCTGGAAGCTTTAATCTCGACCCACAGAGCAATTTTTAAAACTAAATATTATTATTTGATGAACGAAGCAGTGATTGTGTAAAAGAAATATATGGTTCTGCACAAAATGATTGCAAAACAAAATGCAATTATGTGGTGAATTAAGTTGTGCATAATATTGGTAAATATTTCTAGTAAGGTAAATTACAAACTTTTTTAAAGTTACGCAACAAATATAATGAAGTTGCAATGACGAGCAGCACGTGTATGGACAGCGTTTCTCTTAAGTAGCACTTAAAGCGCATCCTCGCAGTTCATGTTAAGTGCAGTTTTGGGAAACGCACGCAAAAAATAACGAATGTTAGTAAAAATCGCTGGTAGAAAACGCTCTTAATCGCTAAGATCAATCGTTATTGGGAAACAAGGCCCTGGTCAGTACTGAATGTTGTACACCATATTGGAAATTTCCTGAATTCATGGTTATTTGCTCTTCCAAATGGACATATTTCATGGGAGAAAATAGTGGACAAGTACATAAGTCTTTCTTTCTTCACTTCCACCATCTCTCCCTTTCATTGTCTCATATGTCTTATTTTGATTTATAATAACTTCATAAGGCTTTCTGGGCTAAATTAAAGTGATTGTTGCTCAACTATCTTCAGAATTTTCTATGGAAGAAAATTGTGGATGAGTACATAATTTTATTTTTCTTTCTTTTTTTTTATTCCTTGAATTTGTATAGAATGAAACTTTTTTTCTTCAGTTGTTTCTCAATTATCTTCACAGCTATTCTTGTTGGTTTTGATTCTGAGTTAAACGTTTGCTCTCCAAATCAACACTGAGCTGTAAAAGAGGCACATGATGGTGAAGCGTAAAATGCAGATGTTTGTATCACATAGCCTAAAGGAATCTGTGTGTGTTCTTCTGCTTGTTTGTGAATCCATATAAGAGGCACAATGGCTGGAACTTGTGTTGTTATAAATTAACAATTTATTGCAATCTGTGTACTGTATAATGGATGTACAGTAAGATGGTTATTATACATTGAGCAATGCGAGGGAATCGAATGAAGATGTTGTTCCATATTGACCTTTTTATTTAAATGCTCAATTATAAAATAAAAAGGAAATAAATCCTTTCTGGAGCATGATCCTTTGTTGATTATCTTTAATGTTTTGTCCCCAATGTTTAGTCTTTAATGTTTTTGGCCTGTGTGCCGAAACACGTTGGCAAATAAAGTTATCTTTCTGACTTTTTTTCCATTTTACAAGTGTTTCTGGTTTTGTTTTTCACCAGTGTTTTGTCCCCAAGAAATGATCATTGAAATAACCATGCTTTCTTCTCTGTGAGTAAATTCCTGCCTGTATGTGCCAAACATCTGACACATACTACTGTAACTTTGGAGCACTGCCAAAAGACTATTCTCTTCATCCCAGTTCTCAGTGTAAATCATTAAGGGCAGCAAAAGATCAAACACTGTGTATGTTCTGTGCACTTTGTATTTATTCAGCTGATTCAAACTTGTTTTCGGCATGATGTGTTTTAGCGACTTCACTACCTCTATTGGCCAATAGATCCCTCTCTTATTGGAAGAAAACAAAACATTTATTTCTTAACAGATAAAACCTAAGTTAGACACAAATTCATTTTGACACCTTTATTCCCCCTGCCCACAACATCTTAACAGAAAACTAGAAAGCAACAATAAAATAAGTAATCCATGAAAAATATTGGCAGAATCATGGCCGGGACTAGCGTTGGGGTAGGGGGGTGCTAGGAGGGGCACTGCCCCCTTGATTTTCCTTGTGTCCCTCCAGAAGCTTCTGACACCTCTTTCCCGGTCCAATGAAAAGATAACCACATTTCCAACCAAAGATCGCATCTTAGTACAGGTCCTGGGCAGAATATCAAACTATATTCTTAGAAACTTGTCCCAACCTTCAACATCTCTCAGAGACAGATGTCATCCAGTGAGGTGAGACGTTGACCAAACAGCTGTTCCTCATGGTCAGATAGTTGCCGTAGAAATCCAGCATTTGGGGTGGCACAACCTCGTCTTTCCTTTAGCCAACGAAAAGCGTGTAACAGAGACCAACGACGATGCTCCATCAGGAAGCCTAACGTCAGCACCGAGCTACGACTCCGGCCGAGACTGCAGTGCACCAACACCCGGCCACCCGGTGACCCCGCTGCCCCCCGCAAGGCCTCAGCTATGAATCGAGAGGCTTCTGGAAGGGCCTGCCGAAGATCCTGCTGTGCGTCGTCACTTAGCCGTAGTCGAAGGTAATGTAAAACACTCGGGAAGGCATCAGAGATTTCGGCCGTCGCGTTGACAACATGGGTGATGTGGAGGTTTTTGATGATGCGGTAGTCATGTGCTTGCAAAGCAGAGCCCTGGTACAGCGCCTCCTCCAGGATTTCAGAGGGATAGATGGTGAGGGATTGACGCTCTGACTCTAGGAGGACCATGCGAGGAGTGCACAGGAAGGGATACAGAGAGTGAAAAGCAGAATATCCCCCCTGGAGGATTACAGGGTCCATTCCCAGGGCACTTAGCTGGAAGAAACACTGCTGGAGAGTGGGAGAGTCAGCGCGTGCTTCCTGACTGCCAACTAAACCACAAAGCCACATATACATACATAATACGTTATAACCTCTGCTAGAGAAAACACTCATTTGCACAATTTGACTCCAAATCTTAAAGTAACTGAGATTTAGCTTTTGTGACAACTACCCTGATCTCCCCTAATTAGTGGTCAACCGATATTTGGCATTTTGGAATTATCAGCATTAGCTGATAACTGTGCTTGGTTTGTCATTAGTGTTACCTCACTCTTGTGTCAGTTCCAAAATCTACCAACAGTCTGTAATCTTCACAATAAATAACATGGAGGAGTACAGATTTTCTGTCCAGACTTTTTCCGCTTTAAAATATTTTTGAGCAGATTTTGATTAAACTTTGTGTAAAATTAATTTTAATTTAGTTTCAGAGTACAGTTTTCAGCACATATCGTTTGCTGTCATTAAATTGTGTTATGTATATACAGTATTATATTGGTAATCTGCCATCTTTCTCGTTAAAACCATTATCGGTTGACCACTTATTATAATAGACTTATCTTTGCCAAGAACAGTATTTGGTTGCATTATTATGATATTAATTACAATATTATTAGTTATATGAAACTATGAGAATGTTGTACCAGGACTTTGTCCTTCTTCAGCATAAAGCAGTATTATGGAGAACTCTTGAAGCTGAACACAGCTTATCAAGCAGCCAAGTTCTGGATGCATCACTGTCACACTGGCACGGGCAGTCACCAGGTGACTCTGCTTATATCTGCACACATGCATACACACAAAGTAGTTAGAATCTGAAATACTACTTTTAAATACTGTGAAAGTGACACGTGTATTTGTGGGACACATAACATGATCAATTTAGATATGTTTACATTTTAAATTCTGTCATCATTTATTCATCCTCAGGTTGTTCAAAACCTGTATGACTTTCTTTGTTTGATGGAATATAAGAGAACGTGTAAGGCTGAATGTTAGCCTCAGTCACCATTCACTTTCATTGCACCTTTTTTTCCCACACAATGAAATCGAATTTTTGTTTGATGGGGGGTTCATTAATAAGTCATTTACAAATGTATTATAAATATTTTATATGCAGTTATAGCGGCATCCATAAAAGGGGCAACTTTCATCCAATACTTGCCATATAGTAAACATTTTAACTTGCATATTCAAAAAGTTTAAATAAAACACATATTCAAACTTATAATAATTAAAAACATAAACTGCTCTAATTCATGATTTATGTCACAATGTAGGAAAATAGATTTTTATAGTGAGAATAAAGAAGGGATTGTGTTATTTTGCTAGACTTTGTGTTTATATTAATGACTTTGTCTTGACTTGTGTTGTCACTTGTCACGCTGATGTAAAAAAGTCCTGTATCATATAATAAATCCTGATGACCATACTGAACATTTATGTACAGGTTTCTATTGTTGGCAAATCCTTAACAAAGGCTTCACTTGTGTACACTTTACATTAAGGTACATTTGCATAGGTTAAGAATGTTGTATAAGTGTTATTAAGCATTTATAACATGTGAGGGAAACTACTATTTGGCAGGTATTGCATGAAAGTCGTTATAACCGCCTTTCAATGATTTATTATGCATTTGTAAATTAATGAAAATTCATTAATGAATCCTTTCATAATCCTTCAACAAAGGGAAAGGGAACACAAAGGTGTTACCTTTAATTTTTAGGTGAACTATCCCTTTAAATATGCACTCAGTAAAAAAAATTCTCATTTAAAAAATGTTTTAACATATGTATAAAATCATGACCACAGATGAAGACACCAGTCATATCAGTAACCTTATAAAAGCAGTTTTAATCTACATGAGAGGGTCCCCTCATGGGGGCTGCCATGTCAGGATCACATGACCAGCTGAATACTACTTGTTTAATCTCAGTAACTGCTCGGTTATTGGACACTTTCACTCACTGATTAAATTAATAATGGCCGACTGTGAATAATTAATTATTACAACTCAGGGAATTTCCAGGGAACTCAAAACAGATACAAAAATGTATACCTTGAATGCACTGTAAGTCACTTTGGATA
Organism: Myxocyprinus asiaticus; assembly: GCF_019703515.2. NCBI lineage: Eukaryota > Metazoa > Chordata > Actinopteri > Cypriniformes > Catostomidae > Myxocyprinus > Myxocyprinus asiaticus. Next base: position 13,559,255 of record NC_059363.1, read on the forward strand.
AAAGCGTCTGCCAAATGCATACATGTAAATGTACAATGGTTGTATGTATCAATGTTACCTCTCTGCAGAGCGGCAATCCAGAATAAGTATGTAGTATGGATCATGCAGTGAAGGTTGGCCTGCTTCAGCATTTAGAAGGTTGTATACCTGCTGTGGGGTCACATAACCTCTCTCTATATTTGCCTTTTCTGGAAGAGCAGGAATCAGAAGCGCTTTCACACAGAGACACACATACACATAGAAAAACACAAAAACATAGAAATTATTTCCACATTGACTATTCATACAATCAACAGTTCCCAGATACAAACAGGGAAAAGCATTTCAAATACGGACTAAACAGACTGATCTCACAGTGAAATCAGAAAAACTAGGTTGACTTTTCTTTAGCTGAAATTGGTCTGTGCTTACCAAAATGCAAAACACTGCCCCCAGTGTGGACTCAAGGCATTTTTAAAATGAATAAGTCGCTAATCCACAATAATTTCTCAAAAATTTCACAACTCCTGAAAAACAATGGAACAATCTTCAGCATACCTTCAGTGTTTGTCTGAGATGATTCAGTGACTTCATTTTGGGAAAGTTTGACTGTGCCATTAATTTCTTTGCAAGAAGCGCTACTCTGGACATTCAGTGAACCCCGTAAGCCAGTGGAGCAAACCAAACGACATTTATCAACTCTGTGGGGAGGGGGGAGAATTGCAGTAATTGTTGTGAATACTTTGTATATTGTAGCTAATGTAATTAGCAGTTTCAAACAGACCCTTTCAGCCACAACAGTTGATTTATTTTCACATATTTTCACAATTATTTTTAAAAAGAGCACATCTTGAATATATTTCTTGATTATTTGCTATGTTCACAATAGTGAAGAATTTTAATATATATATAATTTTAAACTTGTCAGAGGTACTCACCTAGACACCACAATGCCCATGGTTTTGGATGGGAGTCATTCGGGACTTGTAGTCGTAGCACTCTCTCTCTCTCTCTCTCCTATGGGCCAAAAGGCAAGAGAGAGAATACAACCATCCTGACACGCACACACACACTCAGTCCGACACAATGAAAAACACAAACTCCCTATAGCATTTCTCTGCTCAGATACATCCAAATCTACCAAAAATAATCAGAATAAAAATACAAGTTAACATCCTTGTGGTTGTTAAATCCTTCTTCTCATGTCACTGTGTAAAAAACAACTGCTTTTTTTTTTTTTTTTTTTGCAATCGACTCTCTCCCACCCTACTTGTCAGGTCCTTATTTTAGAGGGTTGCCGGGGTAATGCGGTACAGTGAAGTGTTCTACATAAGCAGGGGCGAGCTGGCCATGACAGCTCAGAATGTCACACGCAGACACAGGCACACACTTTTGAATGAGAATGAAAACATAATGCATCTGCAAAGTAATATAAACATTAAAGTGCCAACTTTAATACCAAATACTGTTCTTGGCAAAGATAAGGCAAGATAATAACAAGTGGTCAACCGATAACGGTTTTAAGACTAATGTCAATGAAAATGGGAAAGATGGCAGATTACAAATATAATACTGACTTTTAATCTTGAATGTACTATACTTTTATACAAAATAAAAAATCAAGAGCATTTTTACAAATATGCTTAAAATTATGTTCACTAACATGACATGAAGACTGGTTTCTGCCACAGATAAATATAAATTTAAAAAATGATTCTTTAAGTCATAATAATGACATATTAAGTCATTATTATAAGATACTAATTCATTATTATGAGATGCCAAGTCATTATGAGAAAATGTCTCATTATTATGAATAACTAAGTCATTATTATGAAAATTTTATTCTCAGTATTTTGACTCATAATTACAAGAAAGTGAGATACTGCGCACTATTTTAAGAGCGTTAAGAGCAGTGCCATGCAATACGTCATTTGCTTAAAGTCATTTGGCATGACCATGAAGTTTTGGTATTTTTGTGCAAGTATGTGCTAAGTCTAGGCGAAAATGGGTCTGGCAAAATTGCGTGCGCAAAGTGATAATGGGCTGGGTCAAGTGCAATTTAATTCTGAGGTTCTTCTCCGATTATTGCACCGCCAGCATCCTTTTAGATAGTCCATTCCCTATCAGTCTCCAGCGATATAAACAAAGACAACACATTCATACAAATTTGGCCAAGTGTAAATGGGCTGAATGCAATTATTTAGAAGAGCAGAAATTATAACCACCTCCCCAAATCCAAATATTTTACCCTCTCCAACTTCTTCCACCGGCCTCTTTAAAACAACAGGTGGAAAAATATCAATTTAAATTATATTATAAATACAATTGTAAAAATAGCCTAAACATAATAACAATAACAGCTATAAAAATAAAACATAACCTCTAGAAAGTTTAACACAAATCTCTTACATTTTTATTTCATAAAATGGCTATAACAATGATTGTCAGGGGTATAATTTGATACTATATTTTCAGAATTTGAACATTAACATTAGAAATGCTCCTGAAATTAACCCACAGTTTGCGTGCATACACCCACAGATAGCGCAAACACTACCACCCATGCTCACTTGCGCTTTCGCTGGCATAAAGATTGCTCATAAAAATGTTATAAGACGGTGTGCACAGTCACTGTGCGTAGCGTTGTTCTCAGTGCGGTCACGGAAATACAGCCCATTAAGTCATAAGTATGATAATTTTTTTCATTATTATGAGATACTAAGCACATTATTATGAGACTGTTTCTCATTGACTTAAAAATTTCATTCTGTTAGTCATAATAATGAGATATTATTTAACTCTGGAAGAAACCAGCTTCCATATAATAAATCTATGGCACTATCAATAAAAACGCTATAAGAACAATCTTTTCTAATTCAAAGAAGAATTAGAAAAGTGTTGTTTATAGCATTTCTAAAAATGATGTAATGCTTTGGATTAGGAAATGTGAAGTAATTCAACCATTCTGTATCAGGGCTGTGTCAATAAATTAAACACAACCTTAAATGTGTTCTTTAAGGATATGTTTAATTTAAGCTGGCACTCATTGTATTGCTGAGTTCACATAGATATTTGATACCTGATTTATTAATGTTGAGTTGTCATGGTACTGCATTGACTCTCTGTTCTAGCATTTACACCAACCTGTCACAGATAATGTGCTTGTTTGCCTACAGTACATTTCACCATTTATTTTGTGGATCTGGCTGCTAGCCACATAAATACAGGCCATCTGTTTTGCATGTACACACAGATCCAGACAGAAATGTTTTTCTCATTACGAATGATAATTCTTCTATGTTTTAATAGAGAAATTAAAATAATGGCACACATGTGTGGGGTAATGTTGTTGTCTTCTCTACAACATCTACACATTTTTACCATACATTTTATTTTAGGTAGAACTGGAAGACACATTATGAAATACTGAAACTTCACATGACATCCCTACTTACCCAAAATACACAGCAGTTGTGCCATCTGATTTTTGAGTTGAGTCACCATCATTTAGGCAAACTTTGTGTAATTCTGTCATTTCTATCCTGCCCTGAGAGAAACAGACAGACACAGACATGTCTGTATAACATAAATGGACAAGCTGTGGACAAATGGACAATGGTACTTCAGTATCTTGCATCACATTGTCATGATATTTGGTTACTCTTCTTATTTTGTAGAGTGTAGAGAATTACGCTTCTTCACCTCATGCCCTAACAACGTACAAATTGATTAGTGACACTTTTTTTTTTTTTTTTTTTTCATTTTGCAAACCACAAAAAAAAAATCCTGCATAAATCTGTTCAAACTTCTACACCTATGAGGTAAAAACTCCAAGAATTGCAAAAAGCTACGTGTAAATCTAATGTTTCTGCCACCAAAACATCACAATGGTTTTCATTTAATAACACTGCAACTAGTTTTATATATAGAGTGTATTTCTCCTTCTTGAAATATTGCATTTGGTTTTTGACTGCACCTCATATTTAGTTAGTTTGAATACCTTTTTCTTTTTGTGTGCACCTTATACTATTAGAAAAGGGAAACCATTTAAACAGTAAGCTGAAAGTGGCCTGGAAACTTTGCTCATAAGGAAAATTAAATGAATAGCAATAACCTGATATTCAAAATAGTAGCCTAAATCTTTATTGTCTATATAGCCTATGAGTGTGTCAAATCAATAAACCAATAAAGCTTCTTTTAATCATGAACCATGGCTTCTTTCAATCATTATTCTGTCTGTTTTATATGCAACTAAGTATAACAACATAGGAAAAAAGACCATCTTATAAAGGGATGAGTTGAAACTATAAAACTCATAAAACTCTATGAGTTTATATATATATATATATATATATATATATATATATATAATGCTATAGCCTATATTCATTATAATAATAAATATATAATATATACAGTAGCCAACTGTAGCCTATATGAAATGCTATAAAAGACAGACAGACAGACAGATAGATAGATTGTGAGTCACCTGTTGGATTAATTATCTGTAGCCAGATGAAGCACCATGAGCACGGTGTGGGTGTCAAGGGGACTGTTTACGTAGAGACCCAATGCGCGAACACGTGTTTCATTTGCCTTTAACTGCTGTGAGGTGACGTATTCAATCATTAACTCCGCGTGTCCCCTGGTACGCAAACACCAGCCATTCATGTTCTATAGATTCAAAATAAAGAGGAGAAACAGAAAGGCAAAGATTAAATCCAGGATATGAGAGATTTTCAACGGCAACAAATCAGTCAAACGGGGGCGGACAAGAAAACGTCTCGTCAGCAACAGCAGAAGTCCAGCAAACTTTTTATTTTTCTCACTCCCAAGGTGAGAACAGACCAAAGTCCAGTCGTGATCGGTTCCACATTACAGACACCGACAAAGCTGAATTTTTTTTTTATTTTTTTTTATTTTATTTTTTTTTGTCAGTCCGTGGTTGAAATACATTCATCTCACGCTGCTCTATTGTTTCGGACGCATTGCGGCGGTGGAGAGAATTAACACTGAATTTGAGAATTACACGGTGGGTTATGAATATTCACTGTATTTGATCGAGACAGCGCTAGAGGAACTGCATAACGGAATAGCAAGATCTCAGATGACAACCAAGTAATGTGAGTTGCCACTCTGCTGACAATTTTTTTTCCTCTTAAAGCGTTTATTTTATTTTATTTTTATTTTATTCACTCAAAATTATGTTCTATTTTTTGCATATTGTCTTTTGTTTTCTTTTATTTATTTTAATTACTTTCTTTTCTCAACATATTTTTATATTATTTATGTTATGGTTATTATCACTGATTTATATATCAGGTGTTATTATATTTTCTTGCTTATTTAATTTAGTTGTCTTTTCTTAACATTTTATAATATTTTAATATGATATATTTTATGAACTTTTCATTACATATATATTTTATATATTTTTTTCTTAAATTATTATATTTTCTTACATTATTCATTATATTATTTTATTTATTATGCTGTATGACGTTTGTGTTTTAAGCCTGGTACTTGTGACTGAGCTGTATTGATTATTACATGGCAATAAATAAATAAATAAATACAAAATACATGGGGTAAAAGTCCATTATTTATAACGAATTTAAAAAAAAAAAAAATCGGTCTGAAATCTGTATAAGTGGTTATCCTCTGTTACTGTTAATGATGATGATGATAAATTACCTTTCCTTTAGATTTTAATTTTTTTATATATTTCTTAAATATTTTTCTCAACTTAAAAGATGTTTGGTAACTCACAGTGTCTCTGTTTGCAGGTAATTTTAAAACTATTCTCCAACCCCTGATCCTATAAAGGGGTAAGAAATCAAAACCGAATTCCATCCTGCCTGTCCTGAGGTGGCTGGACCACCAGTATGGACCCCTGGCAAACACTGGTGTCCAGATGGTGAGAACAAATTTACATCTGACTGATAGCTTTAATGAGCTCTTTGCAATTCTAGTTTGTGATTGCAATATTTTAAAATAAAGAAGTAGATATAGAACTTACAAGTTGTAAATTAAAGAAGAGAAATGAACTGTATGTATAAATGGATATATGGGTTATAATGTATATATAAGCATTTATTGTCTATTCGATGCTTTTTGGTTTATGCAAATCATGGACATCTACCACAAATGAATGCTTTTGAGACAATGCCATATTATTACATTATCAGTACTGCTGATGTGATTTTCACAGCTAAATGTTGCAAAATTAATTGCACTCTTTAGGTAGAATAATTGTAATTGCCTGTCTGTTCATGTCTATTTCAGTTCTGCATGGTGGCAGATGCATACTCCACACACACTGAGAGCTTGTATATATGATGTGTGTAAACCCCTGGTGCCACTTCTGCTCTGCATCACCACCCTAGTGGCTCTGATTCTGTACGCTTTGGCAGATAATCTACAGAGCTTTGTATGCAGGATCTTCATTCCCCAGTATCATTACCCTTATGCAGTGCCACTTGCATTCATACAGGTACTTTTACCACATAGCTACATCTTTATCAAACCATTAGTTATATGAACTTGAATACACCAAACTTTAAAGTTGCTTTTTGTAAACTAGTAAGTCAATGTCAGAAAGTTTCAAAAGAGGCATTCGGGGTCAGTGTGCAAGTCAGTGTAAGTGTCAGGTTTGTAGACCTTTTGAGGCTAATCTTAAAGGAATAGTTTACTTAAAAGTAAATATTCTGTTATGATTAACTCACAATCATGTTATTCCAAACCCACATTTTTTTCTTTCCACTGTACAAAACAAACGAATATATTACATTTGAAAAATATCTTAGCAAATCGACTATAGGGCTTTCAAGCACCAAAATTGACAAAAAAGGACCATAAAAGTACCATAAGAGTAGTCATGACTCTTCAAGTCTTCTTAAGCCATACAATGGCTTTGAGTGGGGAACAGATAGAAATTTATGTAGTGAAAATCCCCCCCCCCCACCCCCCACTACCTCTCAAATCTCATTTGCGCTAGCATACATTCAAACATGACATGATGCCAGGGCAGTGGCGTAACTACAGGCAGTGCAGGGTGTGCAGCCGCACTGGGGCCTGGATAGAGAGGGGGCCTGCGCCAGCCGCCCGCCCGCCCGAAAGTGTGTGGAAGGCGAAATGTCCGAGAGGGACTACTTTCATTAGGGCCCTTCAAATCCAAGTTACGCAACTGTGTCAGGGACTATACATAATTTCCATCGTCATCAGTGTCAACTGTCAAGTTGTATCTAAATGTGTACATATTGTTGTGATTTTAAGGGTGTAAAATAGCAAGACTGGGCAGCTCTCAGATTAGTCATTAGGTGTGTTCCATGTGATCATTGGATTAGTGCTCTAAACTGGTGGAGTCCTTAAGTGTGTTTGCATATTATGGCTGGCTATATAAGACTCAGACAATAAGTACATGACAAATAACATGGACACAAACTAATTTTTACTCAACATCAAGATTTTAGGTTGATATAGACAGTGAATCCAAAAAGTATTTTGACACTTAAGTCACATATAAAATGTCTGAATGTCACATTTATTAAAAAAAAAAAAAAAAAAAAAAAAAAAGATAGCACATGCACTTTTCAAGGACAACATTTTAAAAAATGAAGTTTGTTAGGTTTGAAATAATAAAGCAATTGCTATTTTGTTCAAAGTGAAGACAAAAAGTATTTTGACAATTTCTGCTTTTGGTCATTGTATATGTGCACATGTACATTGTACATTTTAGGTGTTGTGACTGGTCAAGTCAAGTCATTTTTATTTGTATAGCACTTTTCACAACACACATCGTTTCAAAGAAGCTTTACAGGAAATCGTGCATTAACAAAAAATGAAACCGTAATATCTTTAAAGTCTTAGAGTTATCATTGTGTAGTTTGATTAAATATGATTGTAACATGTGTATAGAAATTAAATAATTAAATAATAATTGTATTTAGAACCCCTGTGAGCAAGCTTAACCAAGATGTTGGTTAATGGAGAAAAATAACCTTGGGAGAAACCAGGCTCACTGTGAGGGCCAGTTCCCCTCTGGTTAAACAACATGAATATAATGCCAATATTAGTTATCGATGTGCAGTGCAAGTCATGGTTTAAAATTAGTAAATTAAGTAACCGTTAAGGTCCATTGTTTTGTTTTTTTAAATAAAAGTTTTTTGTTTTTTTTTACTTTAAGATTAATGACTAATGTCTTTGAAGTCCATCCTGGATTAACTGCAGAAGTTCACATAGATGCATTGTCCTTTGTTAGTCGGTTGATGAAGGCTTTTGTTGGCAATTAAATGATAGTCTATGCATTCCATTTCAAGAATACATAGACTATCATTAGACAAAGGTGATGCAGGCAGAGATTAATGAGATGCATCACAGTTCAACCTGCAGGTCATTTCGGTGAGGTTCAGTGGGGTCCATCCTAAGTCCAAGGTTCAGGCAGTGGCATATGAAGTATCCCATATCTTACAGTTGGAGTTGGCATCAGTTCATCCTCTGAAGCCAAAAGACTGAATGTCTGGCTGGCACCGGCTGTAGTTTGTCATCATCTCAGTGGAGTCCGACACCAAGCAGGAACGGAGCTTGATCTGGCTGGCTCTGGTAACCTCAAGATATGAATCCCAAGGTTGAGACATGGAAACAAACAAATTAATATTAGCGTAGATGCCATTCAATGTTATGCAGATTTATAGATCATGATGGATGTTTCTGGTTCCGGCAGACCTAACTATAGCAGCCTAATTGTGAGTTGAAGGATAAATTAGATGCATGCCTGGCTAAATAGATGAGTCTTTAGTCTGGACTTAAACTGAGTGAGTGTGTCTGCATCCCGAACAGTGTTAGGGAGATTATTCCATAGTTTATGAGCCAAGTATGAAAAGGATCTACCTCCTTTTGTGGATTTTGATATTCTTGGAATTATTAACAAGCCAGAATTTTGTGATCATAATGAACGTGATGGAATATAGCATGTCAGAAGGACATTTAATTACTGTGGAGCTAGACCATTCAAAGCTTTGTATGTAGTTAACAGAATTTTAAAATTAATATGAAATTTAACAGGTAGCCAATATAACGACGATAGAATTGGGCTAATATGATCATATTTCTTGGTTCTAGTCAGCACTATGGCAGCTGCATTTTGAACCAATTGAAGTTTGTTTATTGAACTTGCCAGACATCCTCCCAGTAATGCATTACAATAATCTAGTCTTGAGATCATGAACACATGAATTAGTTTTTCAGCATAGGCAATAGACAGCATGTGTTGTAATTTAGCAGTATTTCTCAGGTGGAAGAATATTGAAAATTTGATTTTCAAAGGACATATTTGTATCAAATATAACACCTAAGTTCATTGCTGTAGAAGACAACGTAACAGTACATCCATAGAGAGTTAAATTATATTTTAGCTGCTTATTTTTAGAGGTTTTTGGTCCAATCATTAGTACCTCTGTTTTTTCGGAATTGAGTAGAAGGAAATTTCTGGCCATCCAATCTTTGATTTCATTGATACACTCTGCTAATTTGGAGAATTGTGAATTTTCGTTGGGTTTAGAAGAAATATAAAGTTGGGTATTGTCGGCATTACAGTGGAAACTTATTCCATGATTCCTGATAATATCTCCCAGGGAAGCATGTATAAGAGAAAAGCAGAGGTCCTAAAACTGATCCCTGTGGCACTCCATACTTAACTTTTGTTTAATTTGACAATTCCTCTTTTACACATACAAAGTGGTAGCAGTTTGATAAATAGGACCTAAAACATGCTAATGCAAGTCTACCAGTGCCAACATAATTCTCCAGTCTATGCCATGATCTATAGTGTCGAAAGCAGCACTAAGATCTAAAAGCATTAGAAGAGAAATGTAGCCGTGATCAGATGATAAGAGCAAGTCATTTGTAACTCTAATATGTGCAGTCTCTGTAATGTGATGGGGCCTAAATCCTGACTGAAATTCTTCATATATCCATTTCTCTGTAGAAATGAACATAGTTGGGAGGACACTACCTTTTCTAGTGATCATGTCTAGTGCCGACATGAATAACAATTTTAGAAAATCTACATTTAGCATTAGCCAGCACTTGTAAATTTGATCTGATGTCAGACGCTCTGGCACCCAAAAAGCATTTAACAATAGTGGCTGGAGACTCTATTTCCACATTCCTTACAATAGATTAACCAGTTATTAGGGCTCTTTCAACATGATTCTCAGTGGGTGCATCACTGAATGGGGAGAATTGATTGGAAACCCTAACAGGAACGGGAGAGTGGTGTCGCTTTGCTGAGCGAGTATGCCGCAGAGACATTACCCAATCGTCCTGCTGCAGGGGCTCTTCAGCTGGAACCAAAGTGTTGCTTGCTGTACTACCAGCACCCGAAACAGAAACCGGGTTCTCTTTCTCACTGACCTACACTAGTGTTCAGATGCGTATCTCTAACTCATTAATCTTCTCCGTCAGCTTGACTAATTCCTTACATTTATCACATGAAAACCCCTCACTGCTGATGGAAGAAGCTATAGTAAACATGTGGCATGTAATGCAGGAAGCAATAACATGAGTGGATGCCATGACTTACCGCAATTTTTTGTTGTTGCTGTTGTTGTTGTTGTTGATCTTGAGTGGCGAGGGTTTGAGATCAATGAGGTTCCTAATCAGCAGATGTTTGAAATTGATGCAATAATCCATGTAAAACACAGTGGAGAAAACGAATGCACGCAGTCGAGACGCGAGATGTAGGGACAAGCGAAAAAGAACGAAAAAAAACGTGAGAAACGGGTGCGCGCGGTAAAATACACACAGATGAAACAGTAGAAAAGCGGAAAAACCCGAAGCACACGAAAAAATGGCAAAGGATAAAACGATGAACATATAAGAATAAGAATAAGCAATGCTAAGCAGGCTAGCAAGCTACAAACACTCGTGCAGCGTACCATCAGCCAATAATCAATTTTTACAAGCCAATTTTTAGTTACTTGTTATCTGGTTTGCACTTAACTTTTGCAGTTCAAATAGTATTGTGGTGTTAATTGACTTTTCAGTGCAAATATTCCACGTAGTCTCTCAATTAAAGGAATATTCCGAGTTAAATACAAGTTAAGCTTATACAAGTTATGCATAACTGCATGCATTGCAAAAAAATGTTTAGTTTTAAATTAAGTATGCAGTTCACTGCTGTCACTTGCCTTTTTATGTCAATTACTTGTGTTTAGTTTATTTATAAATTTCCCTTGAAAGTGGGTTTGGTTTTCCTTAAGTGCATAAGGAAAAGTCAACTGTATGGACCATATGACTCTCCAGGCTTTTACGGCACTGCATGTCATGTGTTTATCTCCAGTGTTATTTAGGGGAATTTAACTTTTTGAATTTTTAACTTGTTTCCACAGTGTATTCATACAGTATTTGATTTTCCAGGTGTTTCTAAATCTCCTGGCATTGCTGGCCTTGCATGGTATAGGTCTGATTCATCTGAAGCCTGTTTCACTGAAGCTGGCCGAGCGTTTGTTGGTGCCTGCAGTCTGTGGGAGCATCCAGTGTGTTCTGGCCCTTTGGGCTGAGGCCAGTGCCCACTCTGGTCTGTACCCACTCATCGCCCGCTTCCTCCCACTGGTCAGTCTGAGCTTGGGTCATTTGTTTGCGCTGAGTATGCCTGGATCCATCCATGTTTCCTGTCTGCTAACAGCTGTCACTGTCGCCTCTGTCAGCGTAACAGGTATGAAAACTTCCATGGTGAGGAATGGAATGCCCAAAAAAGAAAATCTACAATTATCTACTAACCCTGTATATTTGTTTTCATACACAAAAGACGATATTTAGCAGAATGTCCAAATTGCTCTTTTCTATAAAATGAATGTCGACAATGGTCAGTGGCTTTCAAGCTACAAAAATCTAATTTAATTAAATTACATTTTATTTGTAGCATTAATTTTTTTTTTTTTTTTTAACAATATATGGGTGATTCTTCAACATCTAACACTTTCAGCCCTGTAATTTCTACTAAATTACCTTTTAAAGCACTATTTCATGCTCTCACTAGTTTATTTAATTTGTCTACAGACGATGTCCAACAGTGTATGTACTGTACTGTGATGAGGAGGAGGGCAGGGCGGGGCCGGGCTGTGACTACACACGCCCGGCCCCCAATCGGGCTAATCAGCCGAGGAGAGGGATAAGTGCAGCGTAATGCGGCAGTATAGTTTAATATTGAATGTCTGGGACAACATTTAACAATAAGGAAAACGTTAAAATATGTTAGTTATCTGTTAGTTAATCTGTTGTTAAAAAAAATTAAAAATTTATAAAAAATCAACCCAATGGACATTAAATCACTTGAGTTATAGAAACGACAAGATATTGTTACAAGTCAGCTTTTCAGAAAATAGAAACCAAAATTGGCTTGTAATCTGAAGTCTTTTCCAAATCATAGTCTTTAAAGCAATACGGCTCTTTTGTATGAGGAAGAGATGGAAAATTAAAGTTGCTATGCCTTTAAATGTTACAAGGGTGAGAGAAGATGATGACATAATTTTCATTTTTGGATGAACTATCCCTTTAATTAGTTTTCAATACCTCTCTTTTCAGCTTGTCAAGGACTGCATACGATGGAGCCTTTGGAATACATTTACTCTCCTCTCAGCCTGGTCCTCCACAGCCTGTCTCTAGTTTGGCTAGCTAAAGTTGCCCAAACAGAGCGAGGCCATACCTCAGTCTTCGATCTTTACTACACTCTCACAGTTACACGTTGTCTGTTATTAGGGTTCCTGTGTGTTTTGCACCCTGATGGCCCAGAGGCACTGGTTCAGGGCAGCTGGCACAGTCTGCTGTTTTTTGGATACATGCTTGGGTTGTTGCTGCTGGGTGCTGTGCAGCTTCTCTTTGTGGACATAACAGCACTGTATTTCTCTGCTCTCCCAGCAGCTGTGCTGCATGCTACCAGAGGGCTGATGCTCCCCCTGTTCAGTCTGTTATAGGACATACTGACTGAACAATCAGAGTGTAGACCATTCTGAGAAGCAACCAATCAGTAAACAAATAATAGCCACTCATAAGCAATACAGTGTAGCAACCTTTAAAGGAAGATTCCGGGTTCAGTACAAGTTGAGTACCATCGACAGCATTTACGGCATAATATTAATCACCAAAAAATAATTTCGACTTATCATCGTTCCTTTAAAAAAAAAAAAAAAAAATTTGGGTTATAGTGAGGCACTTACAGTGGAAGTGAATTGAGCCAATCTGTAAATGTTCAAATACTCATTATTTCAAAAATACAGCCACAACAATATGTGTACATGATTTTATTGTGATAAAATCGCTTACTAACCTTTTCTTTGTAAATTTATATCCATTAAACAACTTTAAAGCTCAAATTATACACACATTTTAACAGCAGAATTAATGTAAGTGCTTTTATAAAATTATAAGCTTCACATCTGCCTTTAAACCCTCCAAAAAATGGACCCCATTCACTTTCATTGTAAGTGCCTTATTGTAACCTCGATTTTTGCTTTTTAAAGAAAAGGTAGGATGAGTCAAAGTTATTTTTTGTGATAATCAACACTATGCCACAAATGCTGTTTATTGAGCTTAACTTGTATTAAACCCGGAACATTCCCCTGAGAATAACTAATCAAAGACCACATTAGGAGGTCAATACAACTCTAGAAAATTGTCATTGATGACGATAACAGTATTAAAACTGAATTCAGAGGTACGACAACTTCGGAGCCAAGGTGATTATAATGCATTCATGTATATGGTCATGCCACCTGCAAGCATTTAATGTGTGACACCGCCTGTGTGTGGCAGCTCTCTTGGCTTGCAAAGAAACTATGAAGCCTATTTTTGAAACCATTTAGATTTTTTTTTTTTTATTGTGTATTTTTTATGACAGTTAAGCATATGTCCCCCAATTCTCATAAAAGTAATTAGTATTTTTTTATTTAAATTGTATTTTTAAAAGTATTTATACATTATGGTAGTACTTGTTGTACTGCCTTTAATGCTGTAAAGTAAAATGCTTGGTAAGATTACAGTGTTCTTAATTGTCATGAAAATCATCTCATGGTGCAAGAAAATAAAAAACATGCATATTTTTCTTTTGCAAAATATAATGTACTTTCTTTTTTCCTTGGAATTGTAGGTGAAATATGAACTCGATATGTTCTTGACAGGCTCTGTGAGATTCACCCAAGTAGGCTATGCCATTACACAGTGAGATATATATATATATACACACTGTATATAATTATTTAAAATGCAGAAAACCTATGACTCATGTACAAGTTTAGCTCCTGTCATACAGTACAAAAATTACAGTATTTTTGTTCAAATGTGGAGCAAATAAAACATATTGATGAGGTTTTCTAATTACCTCAACATTCTTAACAGTTTCCAGTGTCTTTGTTGACATTTTTGTTTTCTGTTAAGTAATAATTCCATTTTCATTGCATTTTTCTCTACAATATACTGTATCAATTCTGGTGCTCATTTGAATTGGAGTGTACCAGTCACAAGTGCATACAAAAGTCTTTCTGAGCAAAAATCAAGAGGTTAAAAAAGGTTATCACCATGAGAGCTGCAGTGAGGCTTCTAATCAAGCAGAATGGATTTATCAGTATCAACTTGGTTAATGTTACACCAGCAAGCAATGTGTTTAGTTTATCAGTAATGCAAGTATAGATAAGCACAGGAAAACATTTCTCCTCCTCTTCACTTTGAGGGATATGTGTAGCTGGAACTGATATTTCCTGTTGTAGTGGAATAAAAATAAACAGACAATAATGGCAATTAATGAAACATCTCAGAAAATATTACCTTTATTTGAAAAGATAGGAAAATACAAATTCAATTGAGAACAACCTGATATAATGTTTTCTAAACAGCTACTCAGACTTTCCTCTGGCAGAAATTCCCAAAGAACAAGTCGGAATTTAATGGAAGTGCTTTGTGTTATAGGAATGTTAAATTAATATTAATATTCCATTCAAATTCAGTACTGGGTTTGGTAAGGCGTTGTCATGAAGTACCATAAAATCAAATGTGGCATTTTATGATTGGGAACAGCTGATTTGTGGTAGGTGGGGGAACACTGAGTGTGTCGTAAGTGTGTGATAAGTCTCAGGACTGACTCAGGATTGATCTGTATTAGGGGGAATGTGAATGCCTAGACTCTGTAGCAGGTATAGAGGCAGGCCCAGCAAGGCCAGCCTGAGAAGCCAGGGACTCAAGTAGATTTGTGACTAGATTGATGTCCACATCAAGTGGTTGGATCTCTTCCTCTACAGGCTCAGAACCTGAAGTAACTGATGAACTTGTAGAAGCATCTGATTTATTACTGACCTATAAGGAAACAGCAGGATAAAAAAATCAAATGAAGGTTTTCAGCACATTAGGTTAGATAGATCAGAATATTACACATACTGTATACCTATGCATACTCACTTTATTAGGCTGTGTGAAGCTTTTCCAATATTTGTGCTTTGCAGCTCCTGGTCCATTTCATCCATGTATTTCCTCAGATCGCCCAATGCCTCTGCACCTGACTGCTTTTGGGAGCCGGCATTCAGCAATTCCTCATCATCCTCATTTTCCTCCTCCTCTTCATCATCCTCTTCATCAAAGTCATCAGAGTCTAACTCATCATCCTTACTTCCTATAAAACAGAAATACTAATTATCAGTGCTTTAACTTTTTGGAGGCTTTTACTTTGTATTGAATAGTATAGAGGAAAATAACGTGATGATTAAATAACGTGAATCGTCATCGCACTACATGTCATGGCCAGTGATGGGTAGTAATGGACTACATGTAATTTATGGATTATGCATTCAGATTACAAAAATCAAGTACTTGTAATAAAATCACATTACCGGTTTAAATGTGTATAATCTGATTAGTTACTTTTCATGGATTACATAATTACATATTGATTACATTACCTATCAGCCTTAAAAAACATTGTGATGGTGGGGGTGGGGTCGGGAATTGTTGTTTGATAGCAAACAACAATTTACTATCAAACAACAACAATAGAAAATTGTTTCTTGATTAAATGTTTACATATTTTTGTAAAGGAGTGTAAATTGGCACTTACTGTATTACACTTAAAATTAGTAATACAATAAGTAATCAGATTATATTCACTAAAATGGCTAATCTACAAGATTACATTACAATTTTAATTGTGTAATTTGTGATCAGTACCAGATTACATTTCGGTAGTATCCACCCACTGCATGCCATTGCAAATGCGCTACAATGCAAGTTCTACTGCCTGTTTAAAGTCTTAAAAACATGTTTGCTAAATTAACACAATTTTACAAACTTAACAGATAGTCAACAAATTTAACAGATCTATTAATACACTTAAACCTATTTATAAATTTAGCAGACAGTTTACAAACTTAACAGACCTATTAATACACTCAACCAACCTATTTATAAACATAGCAGATAGTTTACAAACTTAACAGACCTATTAATACACTCAACAAACCTATTTATAAATTTAGCAGATAGTTTACAAAACTTAATAGACCAATTAATACACTTAGCAGACAGTTTACAAACTTAACAGACCTATTAATATATTTAACAAACCTATTTATAAACTTAACAGACAGTTTACAAATTTAACAGATCAATTAATACACTTAAACCTATTTATAAACTTAACAGACAGTTTACAAACTTAACAGATCAATTAATACACTTAAACCTATTTCTAAACTTAACAGTTTACAAACTTAACAGACCTATTAATACACTTAACAAACCTATTTCTAAACTTAACAGACAGTTTACAAACTTAACAGATCAATTAATACACTTAAACCTATTTATAAACTTAACAGTTTACAAACTTAACAGACCTATTAATACACTTAAACCTATTTATAAACTTACCAGATAGTTTACAAACTTAAAGGTGCACTCAGTATTGTTTTCCTCATTAATAAAGTTGTACTTTGAATTGTAATGTTGAAACACACACACACACACACACACACACACACACACACACATATATATATATATAAGCACTCACATGAGATAAAGACTCAAATCATATCAGTAACCTTATAAAAGCTGTTTTATTTTAGTGGGTTCCCTCATGGGGGCTGCCATGTTACAATAACATGACCAGTAGAATACTGCTCACTTAATGTCAGTAACCACACTGTTATCGGACACTTTCACTCACACTTTCACTTGAATTAAATTAATAATGAATGACTGTGAATAGTGGATTTCTACAATGGCATCTGTAACTGAAAACTATTGATTTTGAATGATGCTGCATCCAAGCCGCTAGGTGTCACTGTAAGTTCAAGATGACACATATTGTACAAAAACATTACTGAGTGCACCTTTAACAGACCTATTAATACACTTAAACATATTAACAAACTTAACACACCTGCTTACAAGCTGAACAGACATTTGACACATAAGACAGTCTAATATCATTGAAATTCAAACTCAATAGCACTGGTTAATGCATCAGGATCAAAACTGAAGGGCTCAGCCAAGCAAGACCTTAAACACAATTTGGGAAATGGTAGGGCATATATATAGTGGTGAAACTGAAAATAATAATAAGTAATGTATTGACAAGTATTTACATTACCTTGGAATTTCAGCTCCTTCATGAGAGGACACGGCATTGATAAAGTTCTTCATGCCTTGTGTGACAGCTACCAGAATGTAGCCAGCTTCTTCCTCCGGCTCCTCTTCCTCAGGTCTTATTGTCTTGCTGGTGCCATCACTCACCTCGCAGCCCCCTCTCTCCTCAAGCAGCCTCTCCAGCTCCTTAGGTGAGATGTCTAATCATACATCACCTACAGGGAGCGAGAAAGAGGGGAACCCTATGATTCCTACTGACAAATTTGGCTCATAATGTCATCTGATCTGAATATGGATATGAGATTTGTGTTGAATCACTGGATAGGTTCACTTTGTTACTAGACCCAACTTTTGAAGTCAGTATATGTAGAATAAAACAATGTTGTATTCTTTTAGACAAGAAATAAAATGGTACATACTGTCCTCTGGTGGTAGATGTGCCTCTTGTTTTCTTAGGTCTTCCAAACTGTAGGAGGTGCCCTGCAAGACATGCAACACTTCATCACCAGGATCATGAATATCAGGGCTTGAGAAAGAGAGTAAAATTAGATTATAGACATGATTATAGATAATGGTACATTTCTGCACTGTTTAAGTCAGATGAACTGGACTTTGAACTAGAAATAAAAAGTCCCTCACTGGTGTTTGCTGGTTACTGACTGTTTGAAGAAGTTCTCTGCTGATATCATTAGGTCTTTGTATAAGACAGACCCTTCTAGTTCCCCCTAGGTACACAAAAAAAACGTGATAACATAAGCAGGAACCCAATAATAAAGAGAAAAAAATGAAAGAGAAGTTTAAGTTTATTAAACCTTTATGGCAAAGAACTATTTTTGAACCAAAACTCGCACTTCACCTTAAAATATCCATTCTTTTTAAGGCTATCTACAAAGCCTCTCCATAATGGGTTACTGCTGACTGGAGGCTCCTTCTCTAAAGAAGACTGCCCACTGTTGGAGCACAGGATTTCAAACCCATGGGCCTTAGGCATAAACAGAAAGCATAATATATTAATTAGAAACACACCACTTTTAGTAATATTTGATATTCGAATAAAGATATATGACAAAATATATATATTTTTTTAATGCATGTTCAATTTACTTAAGCAACACAATTCTAGAACATTTTGTCACAACTTGATTTCATTGTGTTCTATCTATTTAAATTTGTTAAATGGAAGTTTACTTAATACATTTGAGTTTGGACTACATAAATACTTTTTGTGGCAGTGATGAAACTGGGCATGGTGATTTCCATTTCCCAGCATGCTTTGCATGGGCTCGATAGGAAGAAAAAGTGTTGAAATTAAAGGTGCTGTAAGCGATATTAGCGTTCTGAAGCTTTCACATGACTGTGCTGTTGAATTAGCCACGTCCCCAATTCCAAAACCCCACCCTCCAAAGATAATTTTGAGACCAAAACCAAGCAGCATTATTTGTTCCTGTGGCTGTCAAATTCAACAGTGGCACAATAGCGCCCTCAACTGATAAACATTATGAATCATAGCTTCGATGATCCACTCCAAATGAAAACGAGCAAAATGATTGACAGGTGAAAAGCGTCAATGTCTGTGGTCCGTGGACACATTTTTGTTTTCCGTTTACAAAGTCTACAGCTGTCGCAGAGACCGGAGAGATATCTCAGGTCACTTATTTTATTAATATCTTTAAGGGAGTAGAATTTTTTTTTGCATACTTTTCCATAAAAATATAAAAAAATCACCTTTAAGTGTTATTTTATGCATTTTGTATTTTTTTTTTGCAAAATGAAAATAAGGGGATATTTGTTAATGTTTAATGTTCTGTTATATTGGTATTCAAAAAGAGTGTCTGTTATGCTGGAGTTTTGGGGGTTACCACTGTGGTAAAGAATGGCACTTATGCTTAGGTTGAGGATGGACTTTTACTTTCAGGTGATACTTGGTTCAACTGCTGCTTAGCTTAGTTGAAAGTTTCACTGTCCTTACACTTGCTCATCTGGCATATACTAAAGATTAAAAAAATTATTAAGTTTGTCCAACTTAAGAAAATGTATTAAATAAACCTTAGTAAATCAAGTTTGACGAACCAAATGAAGACAAGTTAAAACTACTATGGTATATTAATTTGACCTAAATTAACTTAATTATGTTGGTTAATGAAACTGACTTCAGTAAGGGTAATGAATTCATTTTTTCAGTGTACTTGTCTTCCGTGCTTGATCAAATCGCTCAGTGATTCAACACAGATGTCAATTTCTATGTTTAAGATGCCTGAAAATCTGCTTTTACTGCATGTATCTGCGTTTTAATAGCCACCATTATCAGTAGGCAAGAGTCAAATCAGGTACCTCAATGCACTTACCAGTTTCATGCCCAGCTCATGAGCTCTGTAGTGGGGATGAGAGCGAGGGGGAAGGGTAAAACCACTCCTCCGATCTGGAACAAAACTATGTTGCTGTAGCTTTGCGTACAAGCAGCGGGTAAACTTGACCTTAAGCAGAGGGGCAAAAGGGCCAGCAGGACTTACAGTTGCTGAAGGAGTATTTTTAAAAAAGCATCATTTTATATGCATGTACAATATGTGACAGAATTCATAAAATTGTACAGTAGGGTAAAATGCTGTGCTTTAGTGTCATTATCTCCTCATCCTACTAAATGACTAAATGAACAAACAGTTTCCTCCACAAAGGTCATTTTAGAATGAAATGTCGACTTCTTACTGATGCCATAACTCTGGTGTCAGGAGGAAAGGTGTGGAAAGTTCGGCAGTCCTGGAGGTCAATGGGGTCACGCAGGTAAAATGCAGACACAGCAGGGGCTATGAGGTCAGGCCTCCTAGACAACACAACAGCAATGCCTGCAGGAAGGTAAGAGTAGGCGTGGTGGAAATTCTGCTGGATATTATCTGGGTATCTAGGCAACCCATAAAAACAAAAGATCAATTGAGACTTTAAAATAAGGAATTAGATTATTTGCTTTTCAGATAAAAACTGAATAAAATATTGAACGTCAAAGATTATGACTGTGAGAACCTCAACACTAACAATATTTCCCACCCTTTTAATACCAATCCATTGATCTCTAATAACGTCACTCTTACCCATCCAGCCTCCTGGCCAGAGTTGAGCGCATGGGCTGTTTGGCTGGACAGCTCTGTGTGTGTGTGTATGCAGCACTTCCAGAGCCTAACCCACAGTGGGCATGGAGTCTCTGGGCCACCCAACCTCTCCAGCATGTATACGGTTGGGTAATATGTGCAGTTCTTCTTGATCCAGAAACACCTGACCGAAAGATAGACAAAAAAAGTATAGTTATTTTTCCCTCTGGCTGAACAGCATGAATATTATGTCAATATTAGTTATCTATGTGTAATACAAGTCATGTATTATTATGAGATATTGGCTGGCAATGTTTAAAACTAAAGGATATTGACTGAATTGTTAGATTAAAGAATAAGTGTCTTTGAAGTTCATCACAAATTAATTGCAGAAATGCATGTAGATGAAGTGTCCTTTTTTATTTGGCTGAAGAAGGCTTTACTTGGCATTAATTTATTGTCTATATATTCAATTTTAAGAGAGAGTAGTCCACCCTTAAAAATAACTGAATTATATTATTGAGAGTATTCAGTAGTAGAATTGTAATATATTTTTAAACTATAATTATAAAAGAGTCTAATTACTGAGTCTATCCCTAAAGAACTGAATTTTGAATGATTCATGTACCACGGTTTTTATATAGTACTCCAACGTACTTCAGAGAATACCATGGGTTTACTATGATAGCATGTCCAAAACCCATAGTAATACTTTAATGTTTATTTTAGAGTTACCATTTCAATTTCAAATACTAACCCTGTTTTCACCGCTGTCAGTGTCCAGCCACTTTGGCAGGTGTTCAGCTGCTTCAATAAGGAGAAACTGTCCATCATTATCACGGACGACAGCAGCTATTCCGTTAAAGATGCGTGTGATGTGTTTGAGCAGATAAACAATGAACCATTCATCCTCCACATTATCACCAAACTCAGAAACACCCCCCAAGTGTGCTGGCACATCCCCTAAAAAAAAGGAGCAAAAACGAGAATTTTGGCTTCTTAGAAAATGTATGATTTCTTGACAGTGTACATGTGAACTCCCATAATATTCAGGAAAAGCATCCAAATGTAGGACTGTCCAGTTAGGTCATATATGTAGTGAAGCTTATTTAGGATCAGACAGTATGATGCCTAAGATGCTGTCTAGGTAGGTAGCTCATCAGGTTATGAGACACAGCTAATATTCATCATAATAACATTAGCCACCCACACCAAAACTTTCTGTAGAGCCTTCATGCTCGTACCTTTCTCAGGATGATATCTTAGATTGAAGGGCTGGTGTTGCTAGATGTACTACACCAGAAGAGTGGCAACCTCTGCCAGGATGTTCTCTAGGAGCTGCTGTAGAGATCTCTCATTCACTTCTGTGTCTGACTGAACCAGAAACAGCCGTGTCCTCAGGAATAGTAGGTCTTCTTAAAGCATCCAGGTTCATGGTGTCTTATAAATATAATCCTGAAAGCTGTTAGGAAGCAAAAGAAATATCAGTGGATTTGGATGGAGATTCCAGAAACTTGCCAGGCTAGCGCTAAAAATCATTCGGACTAACTATTTCTGCATGTAGATGCCAGTTTGATAATTACCTGTGAAATTGTACTTGTAGTTATGTGATAAATTGTTCAATAAACGCATTCACTCATATGGACAGGTTGACATGTTTTCATATCACTTGAGCTCCATGGATTTTCCTTTCACGTCCGGAAGTGATATCTTTCAAAATAAAGGACCTCGCTTCAAGATAAAGGTCCTCTCAAATCGGTCCATGTGAACATTGTAAAACCCTCACAAATAAATGAATACATTTTAAATTATTTGGGAAAATAGAATTACAAAATATATGAAATAGAACAATATTACAAGCTGAGCATTAAAGGACGGCTCAGACGAATGTGTTCATACCCTCCAAAAGCTAAGACTAGCACAATGACTAGAGATGTACAGCCATAACAACAATTTGTTGGCAAACCCCGAAAGTTAATTCACCACGGGTTCCCTTGGGAATTTCCTATTCGTTTTTATAATGGTGTTTTTCAATTTCTTAGTAAAATAAGGTCTGTGGAAAACATTACTTACACACAGTCAAACCTAAAATTTTAAAGTTGCCTTCTGTTGCTAACAGGTTACTGGATATAAGGACTACAAATACCATAAGAATGTGAATGAATATCCCTGATGAAATGGAAAACCATAGTAGTTTTTATTTAACATTTTGTTAGCAACATAGGCCTACTTTTAATATATATATGGCAGCTTCAGAATTCACATTTGGGGTATTACTGTGTGTAATTTATGTTGTCAAACAAACGTCCAAGTACCATAGTGTAATATTTACCACAACTTTATTTTATTCATAAACCCAAACCAGTCTTAACAAAACCCCATAGATAATCAAGAAGTAACCCAGGACTTGAAAATACTTATCTCTTCTGTGTTTTTGGACTACAACCTGAAGAGCTCAATAAAACAGAACTTGAGTATCTCAAGACACGTTTTTAACAGCTGACGTTCTGATGGCAGCAACTAAAAAATGCAGCACTCCTCAATGTGTGAGATGCTGAAAAAACAATTAAATAGTCAAAGACTTCCTTCTAAGGGGGCCTGGGTAGCTTAGCGAGTATTGACGCTGACTACCACCCCTGGAGTCGCGAGTTCGAATCCAGGGTGTGCTGAGTGACTCCAGGGAGGGTAAAGTCACATGGGGTAACCTCCTCGTGGTCACGATTAGTGGTTCTCGCTCTCAATGGGGCACGTGGTAGGTTGTGCATGGATCACAAAGAGTAGCATGAGCCTCCACATGCTGGGAGTCTCCACGGTGTCATGCACAACAAGCCACGTGATAAGATGCGTGGACTGACTGTCTCAGAAGCAGAGGCAACTGAGACTTGTCCTCCGCCACCCGGATTGAGGTGAGTAACCGCGCCACCATGAGTACCTACTAATTAGTGGGAATTTGGCATTCCAAATTGGGAGAAAGGGGGATTAAAAAAAAAGACTTCTGTCTAGCTTATGTTTACCAAGAAAACGTGTTAAAACAGTGCAAAATGGGTTATTTTAAAATAATAAATTACTTAAAAAAGAGCTTAATGTACTTATAAGATATACTTTTATTTAGTATAAAATAAGATATACAAAAAAATAATAAAAAATAAATTGTTGCTTAGTATATTGAATCTGTCCCTGAGATTACTTTACACTATGACGGTCATGAAGTATACTTAGGGACGGATTCATACGCAACAATTGTATTTTTATTATTTAAAGTATAGTATTTATAGTTTAATCAATAGTGATTTAATAATAAATACAAGTTGTTGAGTTTAATATGCAGAGCTATCTATCTCTGTCTATCCATCTATTTATTTAGTTATTTGATTTTATTTAATTTTCATTTAACAGAATAAGCCTATATAATATGAAGTTGAAGTTGAACGATTCAGTCTTTTGTTTTGGCCTAAAATGGCTGATCTGTTCCCAAGTGTGTTGATTTAACCATTAGAGAACCTGCTTTGACCATTTAAATGCATCATTATTGAACATATCTCAGGATTTAAACCATGTCCATTAGCCAGGTCCCCTTGACTATTCTTTATTATTATTTTTTTTAAACAGCCCCAGGTGTGCATTAGAGCCTGCATTTTAGAGTGAAGTCTGCACCTGCTCTAGGGTCACAAGTCTCCTGATGACGGAATGGCATTACAAATAATTTTTGAGGACTGTATAAAAGACACCATGCACATCTCACTCCATCTTTTCCAAAGACCACAGGTAAGACATTCAAGACACTCATAATTTTATTGTAGGCTTTATTTTGACAGCTTGTGACATAAATCTACCAATTCACCTTCAAAATGTGTTAGGTGGTGTTGAATTTCATTTTATTTTTTGGTGGCTTTGTCTCATATAAGTACAAACTATAATCAGTTAGTGTAAGCTGCATTTAATGGACTTCTATAATGAACAACATAAGCCCTGAACTAGCTTGTACTGTATAGAATTTGATCTGATAATATTCTCTTTTTTTCTTATGAACTAGATCAGCTGAAAACATTAGGTTAAATAAAAGTCATTCTTTAAACTAAAGTCCTCATGAGAGTACAATGATATATCAAATGTCTCTCAGATCTAGAATGGAGTGGAAAGGAAGGATCCTGGTTCAGTTCTTAATGCTAGTGTGTGTGTTGGAGGTTAGTCTTTGTCAGCACTGGTCATACGGTTGGCTTCCTGGAGGAAAGAGAAGTGTTGGTGAAGTGGAGGCAACAATCAGGGTGAGATTATACTCATGTCTTCCACTGTCTGCTATTTACTTTTAAAAACCTTTGTCCACTGAACAGCATGTCTACTTTGATATATATAGGGCTATATTTTTTTATTAGCAGTAGTAGCCTAAAAAAAAGTTACTGAGCAAACAATACTCAGATAAAACAACACAGAAAAAACAGAATGATAGCTAAAACAGTAAAACATATTTTTAAAATTTTTTTTTTTTAATTAGACTGAGATTGAGATGTGGAGTACCAAATAAAAAGCTGTCTTTGTTATTGTCTCAGATGATGGATGCTGGTAACACAGTTCTGACTATTCCTGCAAACTCTCCTATGGATCAGCTTTCACCAATACACATAGTGAGAACACGGCTGTTTCACTTTCTTATTGGAAAAACCTCAGCAACTGAATTTCACAGTGTCCTCAAAATTGTTTTTATTGATCAGTGACATCTCTCTATAATTATTCAATCTGTCTGCATTCAGGTGAATGAGGTGGAGACTGAAGGTTTGCCTCTGAGAGGACAGAGATTTCCCAACAGACGAGGAAGAGTATGAATGATGAAGATGAATCCTTGGAACCAATGAGAATACAATTCTGTCCATGGGAATACAAAGTCTTATTGAGTCCTAATAAAATATCCTCATCTGATTTTAATAAATATATTGTGTTGGAAGTACATTCTGTAAATACAGTGTAGGTCCAGTATGTTCAAAATCAACCCACACTCATTTATTATTATTAGATATGTAGATATATAAACCAAGAGTTGCATGCTCATAAACTAACTGAAAGCCATTTTCCTGAATACAAATGAAACGTACACTAATATCTGTAACTTCTCTTCCACATGGTGGCACTCTTGTATCTGGAAATATCTCAATATGTCTCCATTGATTTCATTGAAACTGGAAGCACTTCCAGCAAAAACATGTTTATTTTTGTGTATTCTGGAGATTAGGCTGTAATGTACGTTAATGTTTAAGACTATAGCTGTTTAAACGTGTCTACTGTGGCCAATAAATATATCATGATCAGTGTTTACAAATTAATGCATTTGTGAGGATTAGATTTCAGTGTTTTAAAGAACAAATAAGACCTGATTGATATTAAAACAGCAATTTCTTCACATTCAATTGAATTAATAGACTATACTCTGAATAAAAGGGAATTCAAACCAGAGAAATACCTATGTAGGTGTGCCATTTGACTGATTCTGAGTTTAGCGTTGAGTTAACTTTCAATAGACTGATTAAACACTCTACTGTTCAGTGCAAGTGTGGCTCCAAGGAATTGTCAATACACTTTGTCAGGGCTGAGCAAGATTTCAAATAGCTGAGCTGGCTGACCCAACACTTACACATGTACCTTCAACAGGTAGTTCTATTGGATTTTGATTGAGAAGAGTTTGCTCAACACATCTGATACTGATGACTTCGCTCATTAGTGAAGTAAACTGGACTCAATATAAAGTATCGATTGTGAAGAGATATATTAATCATATTTAAGTCTGAACCATATCTTTTAAGTAACCCATACATGTGCATGAATGATTTGTTCTGACATCCTTTGAAAATTAAGACACAACGTGGGGCTAATGCAGAGGAGGGATCACATTCTAAATCACCATCGTTTTGTCAATCAAACACTCTAAAAAATGCCCAAATTGGGTTATATAAAAAATAATTAAATAAAAAAATATATTTAAAAAAAACTTAAATATTGATGTTTCTGTTGCCAACTACTTTCAATGGTAGCTAAAGCCTGCTCGAAAAGTCGCTAAATGACGTCATGCGCTAATTACCATATTCATGACGTCATTGCGTCCTATTTGCATTCTGCCTTGTGTCAGCCAGTGTCAGCCATTTACAACTGTTTACTTCTCTCCTACTCTCTGTACTCACATACTGTATTTTCATACAGCCGAATTCCCAATAAAGCTGTTCTCATTTACATATTCTGTTTCTGTTGTCAGAAAAAGGAACGAGTATGAAATAGTGACTGAAACGCATCCCATTAAGACTACATGTTAACAAGCAGTCAATTCCAAGCTGCTGCTCTGCACTGCTAAAATCCTCATTTTATAACTGCAACGTCGTCTGACAAAATCACTATACACATGAGTTAAAGAGGCCCTATTATACTTTTTGGGATTTTACCTTTAGTGTGTAACATAGCTCTTTGTGCATGTGAAAGGTCTGCAAAGTTAAAAAGCACAAAGTCTACGCAAAAGGGTGTTATTCTCTCCCACAGACAACACTGCTCAAGAACTACACAAAACGGCTGGATTGTAGTCCAGCCATTTCTGCTGTAAAGTATCTACATCACTATGTAAGACTTTTGTATGATGCCCGACTAAGGGCTACTTTGGCCCGCCCTCAAACAAACGTAGTTATAGCCAAGGCCAGGCTGAGTTGGGTTAGTGTTGTCGCCATGTCGAGAGGATGCTGGTTTCTTCACTGCAAATCAAAACCTCTTTGTTTGGACTTCCAAAGGCAGACGAATTGAAGTATCAGTGGTTAAAATTTATTTTTACCACCATTCTTCAGCAGTACAACCACAACCAATGCCGGATTTTCAAGTCGGTTACCCCTGAAAGATGGTGCAGTTCCCACTTTGTTGGGACAATCTGACAATTATAGTGACCACAAGGAGGTTACCCCATGTAACTCTACCCTCCCTAGCAACCGGGCCAATTTGGTTGCTTAGGAGACCTGGCTGGAGTCACTCAGCACACCCTGGATTTGAACTCGCGACTCCAGTGGTGGTAGTCGGCGTCAATACTCACTGAGCTACCCAGGCCCCCCTAGCTATGAGCTATTTGATGTAATTACAGTTACTTAATTACTGTAAGAAATTTAGTTGTTAGTTACATAGATGTATGTGCCTATGTGGAGAATCTGTAATATTTTACAACAGGAGAAATACTTTTACGTAATGGGGGGATGTGGTGTCCTGTTTTTATGTGCTATTCCTACTGAGACCGCTAGAGGGGAGTATGACTTAACTGCATAGAGTAAGAAAGAGAGTAGAGTAGAATAAAAAGAATGAGACCTCATGTACCTGTGTTGTATGTTAAGTCGTTTTATTAAAAGTATCACATTCATTTTACCTGGCCTAACAGCGTCTTTCTAGCAAGATGCAACTTTTGAGCAGCTTCAGGAGTTGATCTTGCTAGAAGCCTTTAAAAGTTGCATTGCGGAGAATGCCGTCATCCACCTAAATGAGCAAAAAGGAGCTTTGCTTACCGATGCAGCGGTTTTGGTTGATGAATTTGTGCTAACGCACCGAAATGTTTTTCCCTCCATAGATCAGAACAGTGTTTTGTCAGCAGTTGCTGACGATTCGGTTAGAGAGGCAGCTCGTGTTTTCTCGCGATTCCCCAAAAGTGAGACTCAGTGAATTTCGGATCGTAAATCCGCCTCTAGACAAACGGGTGACCGACGAGTTTGATTTGTACTGCTTCGATCCTGGTTACCTGATTTCAGACTGTAAGCTGAAAAATTTGGCTTCAGAGTTTAAAAGTGTTGCTCTCGTTCAGTCAGTGCCTAATTTGAATGTTGCTGAGATTCTGACTTTCCAGCCTTTTCTCATGACTTGTTCAGTGTCTCTCTCTACTGAATCCGAATCTAGACCCGTCCTGATTTTGAGAGACCAGCTGGATCAGCTCAGTCGTTCATTTTGGAGAATGTTTTACCTTTCTCTGCTGATTCTTACACTGGTGTTGACACATTGATACGTGGTATTGAAATGGGCTCTGTCAATGTTCCCCTTCACACTGTTCATCTGAAGCCTGACCTTGTCATAGGATCTGTTAAGCTGGGTGTACTCTCACAGTTACCTGTTAACAATATCAGCCTTATACTCGGGCATGACCATGTAGGTGGTAAAGATTTTCCCCAGCCAGTCGTTGTACCTAACCTTAGTGCTAGTGAGCAGTCTGACCATCCTAGACAGTTTCCCTCTGCATTCCCGGCCTGCGTTGTGATGCATGCTCAGTCGCAGAAGTTCAGAGATGATGTTGATTTCTTTGACTCAGTCCCAATTTCCCTGTCACATCCTGTAGAATGTAAACTGTCTGTTGACCCCAAAATCCCTAAACCTGTACCCATTGTTTCTGTTGCTGTTACACTGACCATTTATAGTCATGAAGTGGATTGGCTGGTCAAAAATGCTCAGATCTCCTGTATGTGTTTGCAGAAGACAGCTAATCACTTCTCTGCCGGCATTGGTTGGTGGGGAGAAGGAAATAGGATTTAATGCTGGCAGAACCTCAGTGCAACGATTATTTCCCCTTTCCTATTTCAGACCTGTTGCGGCTGCTTGTTGCGGCTGCTTGTTGCAGCTGCTTGTTGCGGGTAAGTGTTGTTAATGTTGGACTGAGGTTGACCTAGCCCTTCATTGTTCTTGTTAATTACTTTTTTATATATATTGAAACTGTTGTAAATAGTGAATTTAATATACAGAAATAGTAGTGAGGTGGGTGCTATTTTTGTTTAATCTGTTTTTCTCTTGTTTTTGATAGGTTTTCCCTGACTCCCTCTCTGTTGTTTATCTTTTGTTTTAGGTAAGTTTGACTCCCCTTTACGAAGCTGAACAATTTGTTTGTTGTTTTGGCCTTGTCCCCTCAAGTCTTTTGATACTTCCATTTTCTGTTTATGATTAAATACTTCTGAGTTAACTTTTTAAAATGGACTTTTTGAGAGCTGGGATGGGAGAAGGTAAAAACCCAACCTTATTTTCTTTTCTTTTTTGTTACTCCTCCCCAACCCTGGACTGGGGAAGGTTATAACAATTGAAACCATTAACAACAGCTAGAGGCTGTAACAAAAAGCATACAAACCTATAGATTAACACATCTCCCATTTATACGCATAGCCAAGGTGCGATTTATTGGGGCTCTCTTAGGGGTCTCAGACCTCCTAAATGCATCAGGAATCCTCCTGGAGGGCTAAGTTGGAAGTTTTTGGGGGGTCTCCTTTGAAATCATGTGATTAGTTAAATACGACAATTAACTAACCACAGTTTTTTAACACTTGTAATGCATAGGCTATTTTCAGTATGTTTAGTGAATTTAATAATCATCAAAGCTCAACAAGAGAAGCATCACCCACGAGTGCTACAATGGCATGAAATGCAAACACCAGAAGTGGTAGGTCTGCTTTAGTCAATTGCATCTAAACAAAATTTGTGTGAAAATTTGCAAAGAGTGTAGAGATGTAAGCATGAAAGAGAAAACCAATTAGTTTTAATGTTATCATTGGAGTCTTTACATTATTTTTTTTTTTTTTTTTTTTGCACGAAAACTGCATATGTTTTCCTGGCTTTGTTTCTCCTTCACTCACAAATACAAATTGCGCCTAATGGGAATACCTGAACAAATACATATATATATATATATATATATTATTTATTTATTTTTTATTAATATAGGCAGTTATAATGTTGCCTACGTTTCCGAAATCAGTTACTGTAGGTAAGGGTCAACTCACCACTTCCCCTCTTCCCATCCACCCGAGGAAAAATATGGAGACCTCACTCGGAAGTCAATGTGTTATTTGCACCCTGCACATAGCTGTATAACACTAACAGCCCACACAGGTATGATGCCTATGCAGACACAGGTATGACAGCTACTCCCTTACTTATTTGAATGGCTCAAATTACAGGGAGGGTTACACTCACTGAGTACGATCCAACAGTTTTACTCTGGCAGGCACAAATTGTAAGGTGAAATGAAGCCACATGTGAAGGCTTAGTGAAGCTGCTTGAGAGATCAGCACAGCCTGAGGCAGTGGGAGCAACGCATGTCACATATGATCAAACACAATATAAGGCAGTATTGCACGACTGACTGTGGAGATCTCCCCAGGGACACCCGTCTTTCATCCAGCCATTAGGGAGATTATGACTGTGTGTGTGTATGTGTCTGAGATCCAGAATAACTATCATATATACATATACTATCAGAATATACATCATGATGGCGCCGCGGGTGGCCGCCCCGGTGTGGAGCGCTTCTATTGTTTTGTTATTTTTGTTTGTTTGTCCTGTGTTTAGTAGTCTTTTTTCAGTCAGTTTTACCAGAGACGAACTGCTGAACATTCGACAGCATACACCAGTCAATCTTTTCCAGGATTTTGAATATTCAGACGTTTTGTTTGACATTTTAGTCGGAGGCACGGCTGTGTTGTTTAAACGTGCTATGAGACCCAGGCGAGGGAGACGAGCTGGCGCGCTGGTCAAACTCCGTCGGCGGGGCTTTCGAACAACACTCTCCCTAATAAAATGGACGAACTACATCTCCTCATTCAGGTTCCTGGGCACTACCATCTCACAGGATCTGAAGTGGAAGACCCACATTGACTCCATTGTGAAAAAGGCCCAGCAGAGGTTGTACTTCCTTCGCCAGCTGAGGAAATTCAACCTGCCACAGGAGCTGCTGATACAGTTTTACTCCGCAGTCATTGAGTCTGTCCTCTGCACTTCAGTAACTGTCTGGTTTGGTTCAGCTACGAAATCAGACATCAGAAGACTATAAAGGACAGTTCGGACTGCTGAGAGGATTATTGGTTGCCCCCTGCCCCCCTTCAAGAACTATATACTTCCAGAGTGAGGAAAAAGACTGGAAAAATCACTCTGGACCCCACTCACCCTGCCCACTATCTTTTTGAACTGTTGCCTTCTGGCCGATGCTTCAGACCTCTGAGCACCAGAACCGTCAGGCACAGGAACAGTTTTTTCCCTCAGGCTATCCATCTCATGAACCAATAAATTGCCCCATTGAGCAATAACTATGTGCAATACACAGCTTAGTCTTTCTTATATTTATCCAACACATCCAACTTCTTCTGCCATTTCATTCCTCTGGAAAAAAACAAAAACATTTGCACTGTACATAACAGATTTGTATTTACACTGTACATAACATATTGTATTAGATTTACACTACCCGTATGTATGTATGTATTTTTGTAGTTATTTTTTATTTTTTATTATTATCTATGTCTTGCTGCTGTTTTTGTATTGTACGCTGGAATCTCCTGTCACCAAGACAAATTCCTTGTATGTGTAAGCATACTTGGCAATAAAGCTCATTATGATTCTGATAACTGGGAATTTTAAGTAGGCCTACAAGTGTTCAAGTGGCAGCTGAATGGTGTAAATTGGACTAAAGATGATCTGTCAGACTATTTGACACTTGGCCTGCTCGGCAATCACCAATATATAAACATTTGTGAAGCTATTTATTGGATAAAAATACCTGGAATAAATGCGTTGTTTTTTATTAAACCTCTACACATTCAAAATGACAGACGAGTGATTCCCAACAGTGATTTATTTTTAGCTGGTCCATGGTTACATGTCTCTTCAAGTCTATTAAACTCTTATTATTTTGAGACTTGTTCATGTGTTAAGGCAGCTCTGATCGTTCCCTTTAAGTATTTATTTAAATTCCAAAGTTTCATGAACTGTCAAGTTTATGAGTAAAAAAAAAAACGTTTGTCTCACATAAATCTGAATGCATAAATCATCCCTCTTTATGAGAGGCTGCACACTGACTGAACAGCACTGTGATCATACAATTGTGTTATTACCATTTTATCATGATACCATATTAATTTAAATGCTAAAATAAATTCTGTGCTGGCTTCAATTAAACATACACAAAAAGAGTGATTTAGATGTTTCAATGACTGTTTGTTAATGGAAGAGAATAATATAAACAGGACAAAACAAAAACAAAAATTGTTAATGTAATTTCTACCTCTTGTGGTACAGAGTAAAAGAACCAACTATCGTTTTATAGCATATTTTTTTGTTGTTTGCATTAATGTAGGGACTTAGCAACTATGTTATACACATTAAGAACATCACAATAAGGTCACAATAAAAGCATAGTAATTTCATTTCTGCTGTAAATTATTGGAATCTACTTTTACAAAACTTTGACAAGTCATGTGCTGGTCAAAATCAATAAGGCGGACCGAAAGTGGTACTGTCCAATCACAGCGATCAGCGCAAATGTGCTCTCCTTTGATTGGTCATTTGTCCTGTCATCTGTTAGCATGATTTGAAGGCAGGAAGTGAACTTCCAACACGTTTAATCATTTCCCAAAGAATTTAGAAATGTTGCAGATCTTGCTACCGTGTCTGGTAATTTTTTAACTTTTACTGCTTTTTAATGCTCTGAAAAAGTAACATTGTTTTGAGTTGTCGTGTTTGTGTATGTATTTGTGCATGTGTGTAATTATATCCGACAGCTGTGTGTGCAGATATGTATGGTCATTGATGTGTTTGTGCACATGTGGATTTGTATAATGTGTGACAGCTGCATATTTACAGATTGTTGTCTTTGTGGAAATTTGACTTTTGTGCATAAGTTTGTTCATCAGATTGCATGCAAGTGTTCCTATGGCAAGCCGAATTTACTTTTATTAATTCACATGATATTAATTGTTTATATCAACAATTAAATTTTTACTAGTTAAAATTCTAATTCTTGATATCAAGAATGTAATTTTCACTAGTGGAAATGCCAATTTTTATATATATATAAATAATTACATTTCCACTAGTAAAAACATGAATTCTTGATATCAAAAATGACATTATCACTCGCAGTAATCACATTCTTGATTTCAAAAATGGAATTTCAACTAGTAAATTTTTTATATCTATAACTGAATTTTTACTAGTAACGTTTCACACCGATATGTCATTCACTCCTATTCAAAATGCAACTATTGATATCAAAAATTAGTTTCTTACTAGTCCAATTTCACATCAACAATTCTTTTCTTACTAGTAAAAAAATATAATTTTTGATATCAAGAATGTAATTTCTACTAGTGGAAATGCCAATTTTTGATATCAACAATTTAATTCCAACTAGTAAAAATGCTAATTTCTGATATCAGGTATTCATTTTTCACTAGTGACAATTTTAATTTCAGATATTTGTGATGTAATTGTTACTAGTAAGAAAGTCTTTTTAGATATAATTAATTACATCAAATTATTGATATCTGAAATCCATTTCCAGATATCAGAAATACCAATTGTAACATGTTGAAATAAATTTACAGATATCAAGAATTACCATTTTCACTAGTGTAATTGATATTTTTACTAACAATGTAATTGTTGATATCAAAAATGATATTTTTACTAGTAAGAAGTACATTCTTGATATCAAGAATTAGAATTTTAACTAGTGAAAATTGAATTGTTGATATCTGTAATTACCTTTGCATAGTTTTGGTGCCCTTTTAACTTTTAATCACATGTAGGATATGAATTGTTGATATCAATAATTCAATTTTCACAAGTTAATATGCTACTTCTTGATATCAGGAATGTAATTTCTACTAGTGGAAATGCCCGTTTTTTATATCAGTAATTACATTTCCACAAGTAAAAATGTGAATCCTTGATATTATCAATGAAGTCATCACTCGCGGAAATACATTCTTGATATCAAAAATGGTAATTCTTGATATCTGTAACTGAATTCTTACATGTAAAAAAGGAATGTAATTTTTACTAGTTAAAATGGTCATTTCAGATATCATAAATTCCTTTTTGGAAATGTGCATAATAATGAGTGCTTCCGAGTTCCTTACGTACCTTATGAATTTTAAAAAAAGAAAGGTATGGAACCTCACAGGGGATACGCAAGGAGAAAAGAGAACCGCTAATTCATCCCCACGATCCGTTTTCTCTGTCATTTATAAACCACACTTTTATTTTTCATATCAACACCACAAGGTGTATATTATTTTTATATTTAATAACTGTGGAGGTGGGGGCGTGGTTGAGCACCAGCTTGTGAATGGAGAGCGAGGTCAGGAGATGAGAACGGTGAGGATCATCACCTGTCATTGCTTATCTCTAACAGCTGTTTTTCATTGCAGTGAGAGTTGGAGATGGATTTAAGAGCGAGCCAGACTCCAGAGAGGGAGAGATGGACACTGAGAGTTAATAATTCTGCTGAAAAGCAAGTTTTTTTTCTGTTGTAGTAATAAAGTACCTTCTGTGTTGGATCTCGCTGTCTCCTGTTTCCTCCTTACGTCATAACGATGAACCTGTTACAATAACATTGTATGATTTTGTAATGTGAATCGAGATATGTCCATCTGCAGAGTCACAGCAGTTTCAGGACCACAGCGCCAGGCCCGCAGTCTCAGGCTGGATGCGGTGTTAGTAGATTAGCACCATCTACTGTTTGGAGCATAATTTCTTTTTTTGCTTTTTTAGATTTAAAATGTGCTGTTTTTACATTGATTTTGATTTGATTACTATCTAAAACATTTAATGGTAGCCTTTTCAGGTTATCAAAGATACACTGACATTGTTCAAATGTTATTAATTAATTAGTATTGTAGGTGCTTGTGTATAACCAGAGACTATTTAGCAGAGACGGGTCACTTCTATTAAAGTGAATGGGAGTATTTGGAATGCCCAACGGTCAACGGATGTTGAAAGGAAATCCCACCTTACAGGTAAAAGAGCCAATCACCTTTTAGATACAGACATCACCTGTCAATCATCTCGAGAACATGCAAGTGCATTAGCTATACAAGCTGGGAAAATTGTGTTTTTAATGTAACTGTGGTCAAGAAGCACAGTTTATGATACCAGCATTGTCAGATTTTACTGCTGTTTTGAAATATGTTCTTTGATCGTAATCTTGACCAACCATATTTGAGATGTCATTTTGTTCCCCCATTAAAGTAGATAGGAGCTGCTGTTTGTTTGAGTAATCCCCTATGGATTTTGGAAAATTATGCAAATTGTATATTCTTGTATAGACATTGTAGTGATTTGAATTAAACTGCACAGGTGAATTTAATATAACTATCAGTTTATTCGTATCTTGTAACTTACATCTCTTTTACATGCTATACCCATCATGTGAACTTGTATTCCCCTCCTCCTTTTTTTTAATTCTCTCCCACCCAGCTTCCCTATACTTATGCACGCCTGCCCCCTAGTGCCCAAAGTGAACATTACAAAGAACATTACAGACATTTATTTTTTTCCTTTGAAAATGTTGGGCCTCATGTACTTTGTTATGAGACAAAGACAGGCCTACATACAGTCATAAAGCCTGACTGAAGCTTACATAGAGCCTGATAACAACCGCGCCAAAATCAAACAAAGGGAGTCAAAACAGACTACAGATCCCATGAAGCCTTGTTCACTTTACACCTATGTGTGAAATTCTGAAGGATCGAACTCTCAACTCCTTTTGGATGAGGTGCAGACAAATTTGCATTCCCTCTACCATGATGTCATTGGGATAAAAAAACCTCAGAGATCTTTCTGGACGTTGCTTCCAGTGACAGTATGTGCCACATCTAGATGCAGCTCTGCTGCTCCCAGGTGTAGCCTCGTTGCCCAAGGAAGTAACGTACGTACCTGAAACTTTGGCCATACTATCTCCATCTTGCTGGACGAGTTGAGATTTCTTAAGTGTTCCACTGAGCACGCTAACGGATCCGAAAGGGACCGCCGAGCAATCCACGTCTTCACCCTTTTGCCTGCAGAAGTGAAGAAGATCTTCCTTCTTCAACCGAGTCGACTTTGCTGTTTTCTCTGCCGACCCACCAAGAATCAGCTGCCATACCACCCGCCGACAGAGCGAGGAAACAGCCTTCCGTCATCACCTGAGCTTCGAGGAACTGACGAACGCACATTCTACCCACGTCCTCACGCGACTCAAGTAAGAGGTTTACGTCTGGGCAGAGATAGATTATTAAAGTGTGTTATTCTTGTGTATCAAGGTTATTGCTTGTACAGTTTACGGACCGTCGAGTCCATTCATCGCTGCTAATAATACCCATTACTGTAACTTACTGTTACCACGAATGAGATTTGTTGTGTTGTTGTCCAACCACGTTGGACTGTTGTGTATTTCCGCCATTGCGGGTGAGACCGGCACACTGAGTTTATCCATTAAAGAACCAATGACCGCGACAGACGGATTACGAGCCGTTCACAGCATCGCTGATTAATAAACTAACAGTTGCCTTCTCTCCCACGATCGCGCAAACCAGCTTCGGTGCCGTCACTCTGTTCTCTCTCTCTCATACTAACCA
Organism: Myxocyprinus asiaticus; assembly: GCF_019703515.2. Taxonomy (NCBI): domain Eukaryota; kingdom Metazoa; phylum Chordata; class Actinopteri; order Cypriniformes; family Catostomidae; genus Myxocyprinus; species Myxocyprinus asiaticus. The sequence goes on from NC_059363.1 coordinate 13,596,315, forward strand.
CACACACTCATGCGACCCCTCACAAACATACCCGAATCACAAATATATAAATACAAAAAAATGCAAAAATCACAAATACACTAATCACAGAGAGATGCACATATTTGAGACACAGTACAAAGTAAATAAAATGCATAAATACACAAATAAATAAATAATTTTGCATTATCATAATAAATCACTCCTTGATTCTTAACTTTAAACATTACCCAAACATTATATATGTACAATATATTTCCTTGTTTTTGTATTGCTTGCGAAATAGTTGCCATCATTCCCTGAACATATAAAGCAAGATACATCGGTTCTGAATGGAGTTTGTCTATGTGTGGGAGAGTACAAGGGTGACAGAATGGTGTCACTAGTCCATGCAAGGCTGTAAAAGACAAATAGAGACATGGGTATATCATATGTTTACTCTCCACTAATTTTCATTTGCATCCATTTTACACTCCCCAAAGCAACATGTATGTAGCAGCTGATATGTACATGCATCTTAGACTACAAATAAAGGGATTGAAGAAGAGGGTTTGAAAGACAATGAAAAATCACCAACATATTCATTTGTCCTCGGTAGGCATGTAAATATTTGTTTTGACAATGATCCAATTATGATTGTTTGCAAAATAATTTTGGTTTGATTCAGCATATTCTTTAAATAAATCTGAAGACACATATGTTAACAAACAGTAAATGCGTCCACATTAGATTGGGGATCTGAATTTGGTGGATTTTTACAGCTGAAAATGAATGTTGTGAATTGGGTATTATCATAGTAATTATAATTTATTATTAAAGTCCATAATTGATGCATTTCATTTTCATTGTCAAATTGATGCACCCTGATCAATGCATTTTTTTAGTGTTTTTGTACACTTGAAGAGGGCACAAATGTAATAATTGGTCTTAAATGTAAAAAAGGCCAAGTATTGCTTCTCAGTAGATTTTGGTCCTTAATGTATACCAGTGCGCCAGAAGGGTGGTTAAGGTAGTTTGTGTTTGCATATATTAGCATCATGGTTGGGGAGTAACAAAATACATGTAACGGGATTACGTATTTAAAATACAAAACATAAGTAACTGAATTCCACTACAGTTACAATTGAAATCATTGGTAGTTAGAATACAGTTACATTCAAAAAGTATTTTGATTACTGAGGAGATTACTTTGCATTTTATTGTCATTTGTTTCATTTAATATTTAGTCCTTTCAGATGGAAAACATTTATACATATAAATGATGTGATCCAAAGTGCATTTGAACAGCGGTGAAACACTTTCTTATGATGTGTTACATTCATACGAGCAGACAGAGAAGTCAGGAGCAGAAGAAATAGAAATAAAACTTGTGTAAATTGTCAGCTTTACGTGAAGCTAAAATGCTATTTCTAGAGATTTTACATGCACATGTTACCAGGCACAATCATATTTTTTTATCAAGAAAATTCATTTCTTTTTTCTAGTAAGCACTTTGATATTAGGGCAAAAATCGCATTCTTGATAAAAATAATTTTTGTATTGTTTTCCTGTAAATAAAATCTACAAATCCTTAAAACAAGATTAATTAGTTTTAATTGATAAAAATTTAGTTTTAGAAACAACATTGCATAAGATACAGTATTTAGGTTTTTCAGAGAATGTATTTTTAACATGTGTATTTTGTCTTACTGTACAGTTTTTATAGTCAAAATAAGTGAATAAAATTTACCAGTGCTGAAGAAGTAATCCAAAGTATTTAGAATACATTACTGACCTTGAGTAAACTAACAGAATATGTTACAAATTACATTTTACAGCATGTATTCTGTAATCTGTAGTGGAATACATTTCAAAAGTAACCCTTCCAACCCTGATTAGCATGTATATAGATATAATGTTAATGAACTAATTTTTGATAGCTGATGATAGTATCATGACATTAAGTTATTATCTAGGTTATATAAAGGAAATTATATTTATTACTACATATAGGACCATTTATTACATTTGTGCCCTAGAAACAAATTGTCCCCAAAAAAAAAAAAAAAAAATGATGGTTAGACATACAGTATGAGGTGGTCTTACTGATGTAGTGTTGCATGTCGGATGTGGAACTGTCAAAGAACCTCTGTGTGGCAGCCAGGGAATAGTTCAGCATGTAGAGATGTGCACTTGGTTGTGTGTGCCCATGCATGGACGGGCATGTGCTTAGGTGTGTGTGTCCTTTCATGCCCATGTTGCTATTGTTGAAGTCAGACTGGGATGGATGTACTGCCTGAAATGATGCCACTGTTTAAAGTCCAACTGAAACTCACTGAAAGAGACATTCCCTCATTAAAACATTGTTGTGGATTAAATTTTCCTATACATGCTTACATACAGCATACCTCTTTCCACGTCCTTTGAAACCTCACTGTTCACTGGTAACTGTCCATCAAAGGAGTTAACTCCCATAACACCATGTGAGTTCGAGTGAGATGAGTTTGGGTTTTGTGGGTTGCCAAGGAGGGCCTCTGCTATGACAGACGTACGTTTTGGAATCATCTCCTATAGACAGACACACCCACACATGTATGGCTGTGACATCACTTCCCACATGGGATTTCAGAGCTGATCAAGCAGTTTATCTCATCATGACTGAAGCAATAAAGCAGACAGAAGCAAAGAAGTCAGGTTGGGGAATCGATTTTACAGTAAATCAAAATGCCACGTTTACCTGGTTGTGAGGTGTTCCATAAAGCATCTCAATGAGGTCAGCAGCTCTCTTCAGCAACACCTCCTGTCGATCACAAAATATTTACAGCTATTTGTGCATTACTAAATTGTTACAACTCCCTCTGTTGTGTTGGTGGTAGTAATGTGTGTGTGCACTTGGTTGGTTAACTGGTGGCCAAGTTCAGTGTGCCATCATTTTCATAGTATTGGAATTGAAATAAAGCAGGACACTGTAAGGAAATGCAGTCTGCCTCGATGTGAATTCCACCCAGCCCAATTTGTGTAGATACAACACTTTAACCCAGATGGCTTCATTATCATAGAGACGAGTAAGCATCCATACTTTTGTGTGACAACACATGGGGTATCACTTCTCAACAATTATAGTATGGGAGCGGCAATGGGCCATCGAGAACCATCCCAGAAAAATGGGCGCCACATTTTGATTCTTTCTGCTGATCTAAGACGCTGTTTGTTTGAAGTAGTGCTGGTAAACAACTTCTACTTCTTTACTGTTTTATGGTGGTTGGCAAACCAGCAATTGGTGCATTTTCCACCACCTACTGGTATGGATTGTGGAGCATTGATGTTATGGTAAATAAAAAATAATAAAAAAATAAAATAAACTATTCTTAAATCCTGTTTTTCAAATTTGTGTCCTTCAAATATATTAGTAAAAATGTACTCCTTATTTAGTAGGCTCTTCAGTGAAAGCTGAGTAATATCTATAGATTTCATTGCTTCTATAAGTTGTGATCTTTCATTCTTATATGACAAACATTTTATTAGGACATGTTCAACTGTTTCAGGAAGACCACATCTTGCGCAACGACCAGATTCATGTTTGCCAATACTGAAAAGTGATTGATTTAACGAGGAATGCCCAATTCTGAGTTGAGATATTATGGCATATTCTCTTCTGTTTCCATAACTATTCCACTCAGCTCCAACAGCTCTTTGGATATTATATAAATGACGCCCCTTCATCTCTCAATCCCATTGACCTTGCCACATCCTTATTACAGCTGTTTTGATTATACCTTTTACTTCCATTTTATTCAATGATACACTAAAGTCTATATCATGATGTCTTACAGTTTGTTTAGCTATCTGATCAACTTCCTCATTTCCTTCTACCCCCACGTGAGCAGGTACCCATAACAAGGAAATATATCCTATACAGACTTTGAAGTATATCTAATAAAATATCCTGCCTTGAAGATAATTTTCCACTTTTTAAACTTGATAGAGCTGAGTATGAGTTAGAACATACCACCACTTCAGCTGGATGGACCTCTTCAACCCAATGAAGAGCCATTATGATAGCAAGCATTTCCGTAGTGTAAACTGATTGATGATTTGATGTCCTTTTTGCTATTTTGTACTTGAAATATGGTATGTACACTGCTGCAGCTGTATTGCCTGAATCAGAAACTTTAGATCCATCTGTGTATATTTGAATTGTTGAGAACATTTCTGGTCCAGATACTGACGCACTATTGTATCTTTTGAAACTCGTCTGTTTTTGTCATTTATTTTGTCTAGCACCTGAAAGTCAATTGTTGGCATTTGGAAAAGCCATGGAGGTGTTACTGACATGACAACAGTTGGGCTAACATTGATATAACTTATTCCTATTTGTTCAGCCTCCTTATTTGCTTTCCATCCAAAGCTATTCAAGTTCATATATTCATATTCCCAGTAGTTCTCAAGAACTGTTTTGACTGGATGTGATTCTAACTGTCCTTTTATAGAAATCCAATATGCCATTTCCAACTTGATTCTTATAATTTCCAGTGGCATCTCACCTATTTCCACTTGTATTGCTGATATTGGACATGTTTTAAATGCACCACAGCAAATTCTCAATGCTTGGGATTGTATAACATTTACCTTATTAATCAATGATTTGCATTCTGAGCCATACACCATACTTCCATAATCTATTGTAGACCTTATTATTGCACAATATACTCTTTTCAGAGACTATCCCTGCCAAACATTTTAACACATTTATACCTTTCTTGTTTTTGTCGATTAATCTTTGGAAGTGTGTGGCAAATGTTAACTTAGAATCCATCCAAATCCCTAGAAATCTGATAACTGATGTTTGCTCTAACTCTTGTTCATATAGCTTCAATTTAACAGAGGGAGTTTTCTTCTTTTTTGAGAAACACACCAGTTTGGTCTTTTCCACTGTTAGCTTAAAACAGGCACTGGTAAACTGCACATGCCAAGTGACCTTGTGAATAAACCACGCCCTGCCTGATGGTACATCTGTAAAATGAGACTGCAATCGAGTGGTAGCTGCTTTTATTACACAAAGCTACGTGTGGATCATGCAAGTCAAAACCATTGGAAAGTAAGTCTCAAAATTCTGATGAATGAAACAGAAAACACACAAAAAGATGTCAATGAATGCATGCGTCACTTGATCCACAAATGCACATTCAATATTTCACAAGACCATTTTGTTTTTCATTTGGAACATCTTCATTTGGTTGCATCCACAAACTGTGATTTATTTGTACAAAAGGGAACATTTATATTCACAAATATGTCTCTATTTGTACAAATAGCTGCACATTTATTTAATAATAAATTACACAGACATAAGTAAAAAGAAATTTGTTTAAGGCTAATAACATGCATTTGTGAATTTTTCCCAAATTGGTGGGTAGATGTGCCCACACTGGACTTATTCATTGGTAGTTGTTTGTGTGTGGGTTGGCCTTGGTAAAAACAGCTAAACAAAAGTCTCAAAATTCAAATATATAAAACAGAATAGACACAAAAACATGTCAATGAATGCATGCGTGTCTCTTGATCCACAAATGCACATTCAATGCTTCACAAGGCCATTTTGTGTTTAATTTGTGTCCTTTGGTTAGACACACAAATTGTGTTACATTTATACAAAAGGGAACATTTGTATTCACAAATATGTCTCTATTTGTACAAATCGATACACAATCATTTAATTCAGAAATCACAGACACAAGTTGAAAGGCATTTGTGTGTGGATAGTGTATGTGTATGACATTTATCAAATTGTTGGATAAGTGTTTACACATTTGTGAATCATTTTGATACTATATTCATCCCATACCAACCTGTCTAGATAAGGTCTCACAACTGAAAATGTATATCAGAGCAAAAACCAAGCTATGAGGTCAAAGGAACTACCTGCAGAGCACAGAGACAGGATTGTGTCGAGGCACAGATATGGGAAAGGCTACAAAAAAATTTCAGCTGCATTGAAGGTTCCCAAGAGCACAGTGGCCTCCATAATTCTGAAATGGAAGAAGTTTGGAACAACGAGGACTCTTCCTAGAGCTGGCCACCTGGCCAAACTGAGCAATCGGGGGAGAAGGGACTTGGTAAGAGAGGTGACCAAGAACCCAATGGTCACTTTGGTTGAGCTCCAGAGATCATGTGTGGAGATGGGAGAAACTTGCAGAAGGACAACCATCACTGCAACACTCCACCGATCTGGGCTTTATGGCAGAGTGGCCAGACCGAAACCTCTCCTCAATGCAAGACAAATGAAAGTCCACTTGGAATTTGCAAAAAAGCACCTAAAGGACTCTCAGACTGTGAGAAACAAGATTCTCTGGTCCAATTAAATGAAGATTGAACTGTTTGGCCTAAATTCCAAGTGGCATGTCTGGAGGAAACCAGGCACCGCTCAATACCATCCCAACGGTGAAGCATGGTGGTGGTAGCATCATGCTGTGGGAGTGTTTTTCAGCGGCAGGGACTGGGGGACTGGTCAGGGTTGAAGGAAAGCTGAAAGCAGCAAAATACAGAGATATCCTTAATGAAAACCTGGTCCAGAGTGCTCAGGACCTTCAGACTGGGCCGAAGGTTCACCTTCCAACAGAACAACGACCCTAAGCACACAGCCAAGACAACGCACGAGCGGCTTAGGGACAACTCTGTGAATGTCCTTGAGTGGCCCAGCCAGAGCCCGGACTTGAACCCAATTGAACATCTCTGTAGAGACCTAAAAAAGGCTGTCCATCGACAGTCCCCATCCAACCTGACAGAGCTTGAGAAAAATGGCAGAAAATCCCCAAATCCAGGTGTGCAAAGCTTGTTGCATCATACCCAAAAAGACTTTAGGCTGTTATCGCTGCCAAAGGTGCTTCAACTAAGTGCTGAGTTAAGGGTCTAAATACTTATGTCAATGTGATATTTCATTTTTTTCTTTTTAATAAATTTGCAAAGTTATAAAAAATCTGGTTTTTGCTTTCTCATTATGGGGTATGTAGTGTAGATTGATGTGAAAAAAGAAATAATTTAAAGCATTTTAGCATAAGGCAACATACAGTTGTGCTAAAAAGTTTGCATACCCTTGGAGAATTGGTAATATATGTACCATTTTTAAAGAAAACATGAGTGAGCAGGCAAAACACATTTATTTCTTATGGGATTCATATTCGACTGTAGGTTATAACAGAATGGCACAATCATAAAACAAAACATGGCAACAATGAAAAAAATTAAATGACCCGTTCAAAAGTCTGCATACCCTTAGTTCTTAATACTGTGTATTGCCCCCTTTAGCATCAATGACAGCGTGCAGTCTTTTGCAATAGTTGTCTATGAGGCCCCAAATTCTTGCAGGTGGTATAGCTGCCCATTCGTCTTGGCAAAATGCCTCCAGGTCATGCAAAATCTTTGGTCGTCTTGCAAGAACAGCACGTTTGAGATCTCCCCAGAGTGGCTCGATGATATTAAGGTCAGGAGACTGTGATGGCCACTCCAGAAACTTCACCTTTTTCTGCTGTAACCACTGGAGGGTCAACTTGGCCTTGTGCTTAGGGTCATTGTCATGCTGGAAAGTCCAAGAGCGTCCCATGCGCAGCTTTCGTGCAGAAGAATGCAAATTGTCTGCCAGTATTTTCTGATAACATGCTGCATTCATCTTGCCATCAATTTTCACAAGATTCCCCGTGCCTTTAGAGCTCACACACCCCCAAAACATCAGTGAGCCACCACCATGCTTCACAGTGGGGATGGTATTCTTTTCACTACCTGTGGGTTTTTCTTTGTATCCCGAACAATTCTTCTGGTAGTTGTGGCTGAAATCTTTCTTGGTCTACCTAACCTTGGCTTGGTATCAAGAGATCCCCGAATTTTTCACTTCTTAATAAGTGATTGAACAGTACTGACTGGCATTTTCAAGGCTTTGGATATCTTTTTATATCCTTTTCCATCTTTATAAAGTTCCATTTCCTTGTTACGCAGGTCATTTGACAGTTCTTTTCTGCTCCCCATGGTTCAGTATCTAGCCTGCTCAGTGCATCCACGTGAGAGCTAACAAACTCATTGACTATTTATACACAGACACTAATTGCAATTTAAAAAGCCACAGGTGTGGGAAATTAACCTTTAATTGCCATTTAAACCTGTGTGTGTCACCTTGTTTGTCTGTAACAAGGCCAAACATTAAAGGGTATGTAAACTTTTGATCAGGGACATTTGGGTGATTTCTGTTATCATTATGATTTAAAAAGGAGCCAAACAACTATGTGATGATAAATGGCTTCATATGATCACTATCCTTAAATAAAAGACTTTTTATTTTGCATGATCAGTCATATTTTCAAAATCAAAGCCAAAATTTCACAATTTCTGCTAGGGTATGCAAACTTTTGAGCACAACTGAAACAAAATGTGAAAAAAAATGAAGGGGTCTGAATACTTTCTGAATGCACTGTGTTGTGTTATATTTAATTTAAATAATAAAGTACAGTATCAGCATGTGATAATGTCCTACATGATGATAATGACTGGATCTGATGGCATCTCATTTCTGTTTCCGCAAATATTCTTATTACATCATCGACTGTAAAATCCACACATACAGACATACTGTACTGGTACACAAATTTCATTGAGTCAACTGTAAAATGACATGATGTATTAAACATAGCAATGAAAGCAAATAAACACTGATCACACTTTTAAACCTATTGTTAAGAGGTTTTTATTTAGACAGTTGTTTAGACAATTTTGTGTGTTTGTCTTAGTGTACATGTGATTGTGCCTATCAGTGTGTATTTTAATTTCATTTCACACAAGACATGTGGATCAAAGTTTCCTGCACATTGTCTTGTGTATAAGAACACAACACATTTCAGCATTTTTACCTTGACCTTCAAACACAATTGCCTGAGAGAGTAGAGATAAAAATGAGGAATTGTAATATAAATTCCAGGTTAATGTGGAAAAAAACACACACAAAAAAACACAAATATAATAAAATTACCCAATATGGCATGCCCAATTCCCAGTGTGCTCTAGGTCCTCGTGGTGGCGTAGTGACTCGCCTCAATCCGGGTGGCGGAGGAAGAATCTCAGTTGCCTCCACATCTGAGACCGTCAATCCGTGCATCTTATCACATGGCTTGTTGAGCCCTTTACTGCGGAGATGTAGCGCGTGTGGATACTCACTCTATTTTCCACGGCATCCACGCACAACCCACCATGCTCCCCACCAAGAGCAAGAACCAAATTATAGCGACCACGAGGAGGTTAACCCAGCGTGACTCTACCCACCCAAGCAACCGGGCCAATTGGTTGCTTAGGAAGCCTGACTGGAGTCACTTAGCATGCCCTGGATTCAAACTTATGACTCCAGGTGTGGTAGTCAGCATCTTTACTTGCTGAGCAACCCAGGCCCCACATTATTATTAGTAGTAGTAGTAGGAGGAGGAGGAGGAGGAGGAGGAATGGACATATTTATAAAAGATGTTACAGACTTTCTACATCTCACACAATACATATTATATAAGCAGGGGCGTAGATTCCAGGGGAGGATGGGGGTATTTCAAACTACCAAAAACTACCAACACCTTCAGAAAATATCCAAAGTAATGCACAACAATATTGATAAAAATAGAATTTTTATGATTTAGTAATAGCCATATAAACAATTATAGGTTACAATCACTGCCATTTAACCATGTTTTTAGACATGATAACAAGGTTTTGGTATAGGTTCCATGGTAATATGGTATTCTTCAAAGTTGCTTAGAACATCATATTTACTGATTTATTTGGTGTATAACATTTGTGACATTTTGCATTTGACTTCTATGTACGTGCATTTAAAAAAAATAAAAAAAATTCATAGGTTCATATTAACTGAAAAATTGTAGTCTAGTCAAATGTACCAGGAGATTGCAGCTGCAGTGAGCCCATAATATCTTTATTATACTTTAATGTTATGATGCTTTTTTCTTTCATTTTTAGAGCTCAACAGCACCCATGCCCATTTACAATTGCTGTATGGAGAACTATTCCTAAACTCAGACCTCTGGTAGTTGCTGAGAGAAAGCCCTTAAATGAAGCTAATGATCTGGTACTAGATTCCTCAACTCAGTTATCAGAACTAATAACACTTACTAACAGAGGTGCTATCAAAATTGTTCATAAAAAAAAAAGATAGATGGATGCAAAACTGGTTTAAAAGATTTGCATGTGTGCGTGTGTGTAAATGGACTTTGGCAGCATGGTTTATTCATTTTCCATGAAATATCATATTAAGAATATGCTGATTTAATTATTTAGACTGCTCTGATTTCCATTTTTCATTACATGTTAAGAACAATGCCTTAACACAAAACAATTTAAATGATGAAAATATTGTAAAAGCAGATCAGATGGAGTACTACAATGCGACCTGGTTACTAAAATAATGATGCAATGTTTGTGTGTTTATATGTTAACAAAACATCAAGTATTTCTCATGGACTAAAATTAACTCAAAGCAAAAGGCTGAAATCGATTAGGCAAACTTCCTGGTTTATCTTATCTAAGGCTCAGAAATCTGGTCCCCAGACAAAACTGGGCTAATCTATACAAATTCTGTGCCATAAAAGTCCCTGCTGGAAAACCAAAGAAAACGTTATTGCTGAGAGTTTCTACTTCTATCATATTTTCATAGTGTCCTCTTACATAGTTCTACATTTCTCCTGGAGGACAACAATGGGGATTCCAGCAATAGTTTGTCAGGTTCTCTAGTTTAAACAGAGATTATCCCAGAGAGATCCTGACGCACAGCATCCCAACACACTCATATGCTATGCCTCAGATAACAGAACACTGAGCAGAGAGGCGTCGTCCAATACAGATCCTGGAGAGAGAGATTAAAAATAGTCAAACAGTGAACAAAAGAGTGGGAAACAGAAAGTCAGATTTTGAACATGGGTGGTTGACATTAATAATGTTGTAAAGTTAAGCAGTATGATAATCTAAAACTTTTTTAAAAAGCATTTTGGCATTTGTTAAAATAATTATGATGCATGTAGTTTTAGGAACTTTATTAATTGAAAAACTACATGAAATTTTTACTTCTAAAAATGTACTTGTCAAAGGACATCAGGACCATTTAAAATGAACTAAAGAAGGTAAAAAAGTAAATAAAAATGGTGAGAACTTGCAAAAGAAATGCCTAATCACAGCACCTAAGATATGCACATTCCCTAATACAGCCAAACAAATTTTAACTTAAATCTTGAAAGGGTAATTCCTTACCCCAACCCAAGCATGATGATGTGTGTAAAGATTAGGGAGGGTAGTAGTAGTTTCAGCAAGTGTGTGTTAATTTCTTCATCATTTTTGATCATATTTCTGCTGCACACTCGGTTCCGCTTTGGCCGTTTAATGATGAATGCTGCACGTGGGAGATTCTCCGGCCGGCTGGGCCAGTCACAGATCCTCATGACAGCCTCAGTTTCCTGTTTGCTCTCTGCTACAACTTCCTCCTGGAACAGACAGAGTATCACTGATCTTTAGTCATGCAAGTTCAGTAAACACAGCATGTTTCTAATGGTGCTAATAGCAAAAATTGCAGTGTATTCTATCTATAAGTCCTCAGATATGACCTGCATTTAAAGTTGTTAGAAAATAGAGGTTTTGATAGATGCAAACCCATGCAGTAAAGCTGTGCAATGATGTGCTGTCTTTCACCTGTGCATTGGTGTGTGAGTTCAAGGAGACTGCACTGATGAGTGGAGGTTCCTGGATGCATCGAGGACTATGAAGAAACATATCACATCAGCCATCATAATCAGAACTGACATACAATTTCTTCTAAAATTTTCTACAAACCTGCTACAGTGAGAACTTGTCCGTGAACTGCTGCTGGACTCGCACTGTGCTTCCAGAAGCATTTTCTCCAGGTCTGTGATATCACACAGTGCTGGTGTGTCTTCACTAGGCTCACTACATGAATCAAAGTGAAGCTCAATCCATGAGTCTGGTGGAGAAAAGTAGATCAGAATAGTAAGAGTGCTTGATTTGGCCTTTCAGATGCACCTTTCCAACAATCCCACATGCTCTACCACACTTGGTCTAACAGACACTGAAACCAACAAACATTGTACACAATTAAATGTAATTGTGTGCTTACTATTACATGTGTATTTATTAAATCCCAACATAATCCGTTTGAAAATATTGGCCATGTAAATGTCACTCATCACCGATCATATTTGCCGTCCTTTTACAAAATTGTATACCAACAAAAACAAAATAAACGTTTGCTTTATGAAACAAGAAGTTGCTGACTTAGCAATATGACCGGATTTGAAGTTTTGCGTTGTCGAGATTCACAAAAGAAACAAGGAAGCACATTTGTTGACAAGAATGTGAATATACATTTAATTGTTACTATTATATTCTTATTGTTGTAAACTGTCGATGCTGCTACGTTTTCTGACTGAGCCCGTTTGTACAGCTTACCATGTAGAATCTCTTCCTGAGTTATACGTTTTTGCGTTGACATCGTTGTTCAAAGTTTACTTTACGCTTCTAAAATATAGTGTGACCAATATTTCGTTTGATCGTGAATAAAAGATTAAGAAGCAAAAAAGGTGCTCGCCCCTTCAGAAAAAAACACGGGACAATAATATCGGTCTCCTGAAAAACACTGACGAAATCTTTTGTTTGCAGACAGAATCAGCGCGTTGATTGGTCAGTCGGCTGGCCAATCATGTCACCTTATACGTGAGCCTTTGAGAGTGTACTGGCGCGAACATGGGTTGAGTTAAATAAAATAAAATAAAATAAATATTTCATGATCTTCATCAAACAATTAATTTAGGATCAATTAAATGTACACAGAAAATAATTTACTCATAACATCACATCAGGCAGTAGCTGACGTTTAGCTGGACGACAGAAGAAAATAGTACCTGCTGTAACACAAAACGAGGAATTACAACAGAGTGGATAACAAGTAATAATAATAATAATAATAGTAATAATAAATAATAATGAAAGTTGTATTATTTAATTCCCAGGGCTCAAGGTCAAGGTTTACAACAGAATGAACAAATTAGAAAACAGCCAAAGAAAGCTTATCACATAAAATAAATAAATAAACACTGGGCCTTATTCATGAACCATGAATTATTTATTTATTTTGTGTGTGTGTGTGTGTGTGTGTGTGTGTGTGTGTAAATCGTTAAATTCTAAATGTATTTAATTTTATGGAACAATTTACATAATGAATTCATACACAATTTGTTCTGCTTGTATTTCATGAATAAGGCCAAAATTAAGAGTAGGGCCTACATTAAACATTAGTAGTAGACTGTTAGCTGCAAATATACATTTTATATATATATATATATATATATATATATATATATATATATATATATATATATATATATATATATATATATACATACAGGGTTGGGGAGTAACAGAATACATGTAATGGGATTACGTATTTAAAATACAAAATATAAGTAACTGTATTCCACTACAGTTCCAATTTAAATCGTAGGTAAACAGAATACAGTTACATTCAAAAAGTATTTTGATTACTGAAGAGATTACTTTGCATTTTATTGTCATTTTTTTCATTTAATATTTAGTCTATTGAGTTGGAAAACATTTATCCATATAGGAGGAGCTTTTGAACAGCAGTGACCAGCCTTGTCAATGTTTTTTTATGCGGTTAGTGTATTTTTACAAGAAATGCTAACCAATGTAGTCTTTATTATCGTATAGAAAGTAATATATTTTCTGCCTCATTCTATGAACAGAATCCACATACGATCAGAAAAAGATGTGGGTTGTGAACACTCTGTGGGGATTTGACGTTTGGAGCAGCAACAATAGATAACCTTGTGTAAATTGTCATGTGAACATTTAGCTTTATGCTAAGCTAAAATGCTATTTCTTGCCTTTACATACATCTGTTATCAGGTGCGATTATATTTTATAATGAATTCTATGATGAAAATGTTGGAGCATAACTTTTTTCTCTAGTAAGACCTTTGATATAAAGGCAAAGATCTTACTCTTAATGCAAATTTAAATGTTGTTTTCCTGTAAAAGTATCTACAAATCCTTAAAACAAGATACATTTACTTGAGTAGCAAAACTGCATGGGATATTTTGGCTTTTTTCAGCGAATATATTTTTACAGTGAAGTGTATTTTCTTACTTTATTTACTTTTTTATAGTCAAAAGTAGTGAAAAGAATCTGCCAGTGCTGAAGAAGTAATCTAAAGTATTTATATTACATTACTGACCTTGAGTAATCTAATAGAATACGTTACAAATTACATTTTACAGCATGTATTCTGTAATCTGTAGTTTTTAAAAGTAAGCTTCCAAACCCTGTATATATATATATATACACACACTACCAGTCAAAAGTTTTGAAACACTTGACTGAAATGTTTCTCATGATCTTAAAAATCTTTTGATCTGAAGGCGTATGCTTAAATGTTTGAAATTAGTTTTGTAGACAAAAATATAATTGTGCCACCATATTAATTTATTTCATTACAAAACTAAAAAAAAAAAAAAAAAAAAAACGTTTTTGAAATTGATGACTTGGACCAAATAATAAAGAAAAGCAGCCAGTAAGTGCCCAACATAGATGGGAACTCCTTCAACACTGTTTAAAAAGCATCCCAGGGTGATACCTCAAGAAGTTGGTTGAGAAAATGTCAAGAGTACATGACTGCAAATTCTAGGCAAAAGGTGACTACTTTGAAGATGCTAAAATATAACACAGTTTTGATTTATTTTGGATTTTGTTTAGTCACAACATAATTCCCATAGTTCCATTTATGTTATTCCATAGTTTTGATGACTTTACTATTATTCTAAATGTGAAATAATAATAATAATATTAATAATAGTAATAATAATAATAATAATAATAATAATAAAGAATGAGTAAGTGTTTCAAAACTTTGACCGGTAGTGTGTGTGTGTGTGTATATATATATATATATATATATATATATATATATATATATATATATATATATATAATGTTGATATGTTAAGTAATGAGAAAGCCAGAAAGCCTAGCAGGTAGAATGATGATGGTCGACAATTATGTAGTCCAACTGAGAGTCAGCACTTCTTGAATCTGGTATTGTTAAGGTCTCTGATGAAGGGCACGTTGAATAATCTTTTCAGAGTTTCATCCTGAGTAGTGTTTAAACCAAAGAAGTTCAAAGATACAGCCTAACAACAACAATCATACTTTCATGAGGACATTTGTAGAGCATGTGTGCTTGTTTTAGTTAAATAAATTTGAGATCTAATGTAGATGAGTCTCACACCTTCGTTTGGAAACAGATTCCTGCTGATATTTATTCTGGCTCAATGCAATGGTGAGCTGTTCAGTTTAGTAAAAGTATGCAATTACTGCAAAACTTGGGCCTTGCATTGAACACTTGCAGTACTTAATACCATTTCTGCAGACGTTCTTAGTTAAGACACACACTGCATATCCAAAATTTGTAAAGGGTTTGTGAAAGTGAGTTCTTCTTCTTCATCGTCTTCTTCTTCTTCTTCTTCTACTTCTTGTTCTTTTTCTTCTTCTTCCTCTGAGGTTTTATGGTGGTCGGCATACAATGAAAGGAGCATTAATGCCACTAACGAGTATTTCACATGAACTAAACTATATTCTCTTATTTAACTCTGTTGCTTTCAAATATTGGATTAAAAATGTAAAACATTATCCTTTGAGTTTCTTTTCAGAATGCTTGTCAACTCATAATTCATGTTAAATTTATTTATTTATTTTTCTCCCCTTTTTCTCCCCAATTTGGAATGCCCAATTCCCAATGCGCTCTAAATCCTTGTGGTGACATAGTGACTCGCCTCAATCCGGGTGGCAGAGGACGAATCTCAGTTGCCTCCGCTTCTGAGAACGTCAATCTGTGCATCTTATCATGTGGCTTGTTGAGCGCGTTACCGTGGAGACGTAGCACATGTGGAGGCTTCAAGCTATTCTCTGCGGCATCCACGCACAACTCACCACGCACCCCACCGAGAGCGAACCACATTATAGCAACAACAAGGAGGTTACCCCATGCATAGGGTACCCTCCCTAGCAACCTTGTCAATTTGGTTGCTTAGGAGACCTGGCTGGAGTCACTCAGCACACCCTGGATTTGATCTTGCAACTCCAGGGGTGGTAGTCAGTGTATTTACTCGCTGAGCTACCCAGCCCCCGTTAATTTTCTTAAGGTTAGAAATCTATATCATTCTTTCATAACGATATTTAGGACAGGTCATCATAACATGCTCTACTTTTTGTTCCTGATTACAAAATGCACATTTTCCTACATGTCATCTTTCCGCGTTATATGCAATGAACTATTAGGTGCTGTATGTCTGAACCCAAGTCTAGAAATTATGGTTTCTTCTCTTCTATTTCTCCCTGTGATTCTACCTACAACAACATCTCTTTGAATGTTATAAAAGCATCTTCCTGCTCTGTCCTCCTCCCATTGTTTTTGCCATCTTGTCCTCATTTGTTCTTTAATTACATTTTTAATTTCAGTCTTGCTATGTTTTACATTTCTATATTCTTTGTGGCTTCTTTTGCAATCCTGTCAGCTAACTCATTTCTTTTTACAACTATACAGTATATGCGCTGGTGGTACCTATAAAAATACTACAATGAATCCCATCTTCTGAATCCTATACAATGTTTGTAGTATTTCAATCAAAATGTCTGTTCTACTTTCAGCATGACACGTTTGTAATGTTGTTAATAACGAAGTTGAATCATAAGAGCCCTCAATGGCCACTGCAATGCCAATAAGTTTGCAAAATAATAAATAAATAAATAAATAAATAAATAATCGTATTAACCCAATATAAATACTTTTCGTGAAGGTGAGTACATTGCAGGGAAATAAGTGAAGGACTGCAAATGCAATGCCTGAAGATTGAAGCATCGCGAGATTAAACGAGACTCTGGCGTCATATCCAGCAAGAGGTCTACACGGTGAAGGTAAGAGAAAATATAAACGCTTGGCGAAAATACTTTCTTTTCAATAAAATACAGTCGTACATGGGACACTTAAACACGTCAATTCTCCAAAATCGCATATAAACATTTACTAAGAATCAGCAGAGGTAAGAAGCATGTTAATGGAATAAGTCAAATGTGTATTTAATATAAACATGCTAAACACGAGGCCTCGCGCTCTGCTTCTGAGCACGAGCCGCAGATGTGCGTTTAATTTGAGTTAAAAGAAACCTTTCAGATTCACCAGATGTAGATTATATAATCTCTTTTATGAGTGTACAAAATTTGGTCTATGCGGCTGTTTACATTTTTCCTCTCGAGAGTTGTGCTAGTGGCTGTTGCTAACAGTGCAGGGAAGGTTCAATGTGTAAACACTTCATGTTTTGGTTAGATAACGTGTTTATTATGTTCCAGACAGACATTTTAATAAAAATGTTACCGTAATTTTTGATAAAAGAAAGTAACCGTAGTGTTATCGACGTATTTATAATAAGGCTATAGTAACTATATGTAAAAACATGGATGGGTTCTCAATATAACGGTATGGTAAACAAAAGTGGTTAAATAATATGTATATCATAGAATTCCTCACTCCCCGCATAGATTTAGTATGAATGTAGAGAATGTGTGCTTAAGTATGCTAAATTTTCTTAATGAGTGGAGACAATTGGATTATTGTTTGCCCCTTGCCCTGCCTTCAAGAGCTGTACACTTCCAGAGTGAGGAAAAGGGCTGGTAAAATCACTCTGGACCCCACTCACCCAGCCCACTACCTTTTTGAACTGTTGCCTTCTGGCCGACACAACAGAGCACTGAGCACCAGAACCTTCAGGCACAAGAACAGTTTTTTCCCTCAGGCTATACATCTCATGAATAGTTAAAATTATACTATAATTGCATGGAATAAACAGCCAGTAGTCAATTATATTTAACATATCCTACATCTTCTGCATTACATTCTCTTGAATTGTATATAACCGATTTCTATTTTTACATACTATATGTATATTTTTGTCTTATTGCGTATTTCTGTATATACTTATATTTCTATTCAATTTTTATTCTTTCTTTTTATTATTATTATTATTATTATTATTATCTCTGTCTTGTATTATTTGTGCACTGGAAGCTTCTATCACCAAGAACAATTACTTGTATGTGGAAGTATTCTTGGCAATAAAGCTCTTTCTGATTCTGATCATTTTGGTTTGAGGGATGCAAGTCATGCTTGAAAAATAGATCAGTGGCTGTATGTTTTATTTTATTTTTCTTAATGATTTAGACACAGAATAATAGAAGCTTTCTGTGAAGTCTGAGTTTGGAGCTGATCTAACTGTTCAACTGTTTTTTCTGTTTTTTTCTCAGATGTCGGACGAATTGGTGAAGCAGTTGAGCAATTATAAGGCTCAGCTGCAGCAGGTGGAAGCTGCGCTCTCTACAGATCCAGAAAATGAAGATCTGCTTAAACTGCAGAAGGACCTCCAGGTTTGCGGCAGGACTGTCCGATGTTTTTAGCCTTTATTGGAGCTTAAAGGAATAGTTTACCCAAAAATGAAAATTCTCTCATTATTTACTCACCCTCATCAAATCAAATCACTTTATTGTCACACAGCCATATACACAAGTGCAATGGTGTGTGAAATTCTTGGGTGCAGTTCCGATCAACATAGCAGTCGTGACAGTGATGAGACATATACCAATTTACAATAAACATCAGATTAACACAACACAATTTAAACATCTGTTATACACATAATTACACTCAACAGTATACAAATAATAACATACACTGTACAGTATACAGTACGCACTATATAGATACACATTATTCAATAAAAATAAAAATATATAAAAAAGTATATATATATATATATATATATATTGGCTGTATATTTAAAATATATTATATATATACTAATATATTTTAAATATTAGTATATATAAAAGTATATTATATAGAATGTACAGTAGGTTGTATTGTACTGTATTGACATTCAGGCTGTCGGTTGATAGTAAGTTGTTAAGAGAGAATCTAATATAATAATAATATAATTTATGACAGTCCGGTGTGAGATATAAGAGTAAGGGTAATAAAGTGCAGTGCTGATGTATTTTGATCGTGGGAGATCAAGAGTTCAAATGTCTGATTGCTTGGGGGAAGAAGCTATCATGGAGTCGGCTGGTGCGGGTCCTGATGCTGCGATACCGCCTACCTGATGGTAGCAGTGAGAACAGCCCATGGCTCGGGTGGCTGGAGTCTCTGATGATCCTCCGAGCTTTTTTCACACACCGCCTTGTATATATTTCCTGGAGGGAGGGAAGCTCACCTCCGATGATGTGTCTGGCAGTTCGCACCACCCTTTGCAGTGCTTTGCGGTTGTGGGCGGTGCTATTGCCGTACCAGGCGGAGATGCAGCCAGTCAGGATGCTCTCTACAGTGCAGTTGTAGAACCGTGTGAGGATGTGGCGGTTCATTCCAAATTTTCATGCCATCCCAGATGTGTATGACTTTTTTTAAAACAAAGATTTTTAGAAGAATATCTCAGCTCTGTAGGCCCTCACAATGCAAGTGGATGGTGGACAGAACTCTGAAGGTCCAAATATCACAAAGGCAGCGTAAAAGTTATCCAGTTGAATCAGTGCAATGTCTTCTGAAGAGATCCAATTGGTTTTGGGTGAGAACAAATAAAAACTTTCACTGCACATCTTGCCATTGCACTCTCTAAGCACGATCATGATTTTAAGCTTGATTACACTTCCTATCGCGCCAGCTAGTGCTCTGTGCATGCGTCAAGGACTAGAAAGTGTAATAACTTAAACTCACAATATTCAAGGAGCCTACTGTCAAGTGTGATTATGAAAAAGGAGTTACATTTTGGTCTGTTTTCACCCAAAACCGATTGGATCGCTTCAGAAGACATTCCACTGGATTCGTATGGATTATTTTTACGCTGCCTTTATGTGATATTTGGACCTTCAGAGTTCTGGCTACCATTCACTTGCAATGTATGGACCTACAGAGCTGAGATATTCTTCTAAAAAATTTCATTTGTGTTCTTCTGAAGAAAGTCATACACATCTGGGATGGCATGAGGGTGAGTAAATGATGAGAGAATTTTCATTTTTGGGTGAACTATTCCTTTAATGGAATGGAATGAATGAATGAATTTGCTAACAAATAGTATGCTTGTATTAACAGAACTAGTGGTCTGCCATGTTTTTCAGGGGGCCAGTTTTTGTCACATAAGTTGAAGTCTGATGGCCTCTATTTGCAACACGATAGAGCTGACAAGACAAGAAGTCACTAAGTAAGTACATTTATCAAATCATTGCTGTTATGTGTTACTATAGGAGGTGATTGAGTTGACAAAAGACCTGTTGACATCACAGCCAGTGGAGGGTGTGGCCAGCGACAAAAGCTCAGAGGCAGCCGTGCCCACTCACAACTGGAGAGTTGGAGACCGCTGTATGGCCGTCTGGAATCAGGATGGACAGTGAGTATCACACACACACACACACACACACAGTGCTGGGTAAATGCCTGTAAATGGATGGTGGGTGGGGTGTGGTCAACAGCATTTGGGGGAGGGATTTGTGTATATATCTCTACTCACCTGCTTACAGTGCTGTGTGATTGACAGGGTGTATGAGGCAGAGATTGAGGAGATTGACGGCGAGAACGGTACAGCAGCCATCACCTTCTCTGGCTATGGAAACGCAGAGGTGGTGCCACTTCATGCTCTCAAAGCCGCAGAGGAGGGTGGGAGCAGGGATGAGGAGGGAAAGCCCAAATCCAAGTGAGTAGATGTGAGAATGAGGGTGTTATTTTTATGTTGTTTTTATATTTGCCATTTATTTTTGGCAGCGCATCCATAATTTTTAAGAGTTGCTGCATGATAGATTTAAAAGAGCTAAATTGTCTCAGTTTCTAAAATAAATATTTATGTGAATGAAGAGCTACTTTGAAAAATACCGCTTTACTTTTCTAGAGAGTGTTATTCTTAAACAGATTACCTAAAAAAATTTTTTTTTTTAGAAAAAGCACCAATCTGAACAGATTAGTACAATTTTTTTGGTCTTTTCTAAGACTTGTCCTACTTCAACTTTAAAGTGTATTTTTTAATTGTTTATTTGATATTATTATTTTTACTATTATTATTACTACTATTATTATTCATTTGTTTTTAATTACTTCCCAGTTTCAAAAACAGAGACAACTGTAAGCCTTTAGTAGGTTGACTTTCCTTGATTGTAAACACTGTGGTTCAATTATAACATTTTAATAACGTGAAACCACAGCTATTTTCCACAAGTGATGCAGATATTACACCCTTCACATTTAAAGTTAAATGTCTTTGTATGTAGATGTCTGAGTACTTGGCAGTGTACTTGTATGTGTTTTTTTTATTTTATTTCAATCTGTGTCTGTCCTCAGGAAAGAGCTGCTGGCTGAGCAGAGGGAATACAAGAAGAAGAAGGCCCAGAAAAAAGTGCAGCGCATGAAGGAGCTTGAACAGGAAAGAGAAGATCAGAAATCCAAATGGCAGCAGTTTAACAATAAAGCCTATTCAAAGAATAAAAAAGGACAGGTGTGTATGAGAAAGACTTGCTGACTAATCCTTAAGTGGCTGTTTACAATGCAAACCAGTGGTATCCACAATAGAAACTCCTTAAAAAGTAAACTAGATGCTTGTTGGATTTCAGTTCTTTTTTCTTTTCTTTTTTTTTCGTACACGATTATTTTCACCATATGAACAGAAGTCATTATACAGTTATTTTTACCCTTTCATAATGATGTTTTATGATCTCCCTCTGCAGGTAAAGAGGAGTATATTTGCATCTCCAGAGAGCGTGAATGGAAAGGTTGGCGTCGGCACATGTGGGATCGCAGATAAACCCATGACTCAGTACAACGACACTTCAAAGTATAATGTCAGGCATCTAATGCCCCAGTGATTTATCTTGTGTCTTGTCTGTGTCCATCTGATACCACCCACCGATAAAATAAACAAGATCCCACTCATAGCCAAATTCTAAACAGTTTTGATTGGACATGAAATTATATAGTAGCACATTTCCAGAGTAGGAATCCCTCCCCCCCTTATTTTTTTATTACCAGTAATTGTGGGTGTTTTGTCTTGGGATGTTGGAGCTGTTCTGTACTGAAGAGTCTCTGGACATTGTAACTAATAAAACATCAGAGTCTACAGAGTCGTTAGTTAAAGACCGCTCCCACAGTTCCTGTTTAGTTTTACAGGGTCTCATCATTCTCCCAGCACTGACTCTCTGGACATTCAGAGGTACTGAAGATGGAGAAATCTGCTCTGTAGTTTTTTTTTTTATGTGTTAAACATATATAAAATGCATACATGATTTTGAAGTCTGGGAAAACTGGTGTTGTGGAACTTAAGCCGTTTTCTCTCGTGCTCTTCACGTCTATGTGTAATAAGCGTTCTGCTGCGGCCCATTTTTTGTCAAGTTACTTTTCAGTTTTGTATATTTACATATTTTAGAGGAATAAACATTGATTTGTTGACATTTTTATTTTATTCTAAGAATTTGTGTTTTTACTTTTTTGTTGGTGATTTTGTGGTACACTTAACAGATATAGAAATTTGTCACATCAGTAAATTGTTGTACACATTTATAGTCTTTATTGGAAAAAGTGAAACATAAGTCAAAACATTTTCACACACAACCCTGTGACACACTGCAAATTACAAAAGCAGTATTTGACCATGAAAGACAAACAATGCCTTTGTGAGCACAAGGATACATCACTATTAACATAATTACAATACAGCATTAGATTTAGTTTAAAACAGTGTAATGTGCTTGATAGTTTAAGACCATAGGCTAAACAACACTCAGTCAATAAAACAGAATATATATATATATATATATATATATATATAATATACAGTTGTGCTCAAAAGTTTGCATACCCAGGCAGAAATTGTGAAATTTTGGCATTGATTATGAAAATATGACTGATCATGCAAAAAAAAAAAAAAAAAAAAGTCTTTTATTTAGGGATAGTGATCATATGAAGCCATTTATTATCACATAGTTGTTTGGCTCCTTTTTAAAATCATAATAACAGAAATCACCCAAATGGCCCTGATCAAAAGTTTACATACCCTTGAATCTTTGGCCTTGTTACAGACACACAAGGTGACACACACAGGTTTAAATGGCAATTAAAAGTTAATTTCCCACACCTGCAGCTTTTTAAATTGCAATTAGTGTCTGTGTATAAATAGTCAATGAGTTTGTTATCTCTCATGTGGATGCACTGAGCAGGCTAGATACTGAGCCATGGGGAGCAGAAAAAAAAAAAAAAAAAAAAAAAAAAACGCGTAACGGGAGGTAATGGAACTTTATAAAGATGGAAAAGGATATAAAAAAATATCCAAAGCCTTGAAAATGCCAGTCAGTACTGTTCAATCACTTATTAAGAAGTGGAAAATTCAGGGATCTCTTGATACCAAGCCAAGATCAGGTAGACCAAGAAAGATTTCAGCCAAAACTGCCAGAAGAATTGTTCGGGATACAAAGAAAAACCCACAGGTTACCTCAGGAGAAATACAGGCTGCTCTGGAAAAAGACAGTGTGGTTGTTTCAAAGAGCACAATACTTGTTGACCCCTCTCCAAACATAGCGCTCATGGTTGTGACCATAAAGCTCTATTTTGGTCTCATCACTCAATTACAGTGGGCCAGAAGCTGCGAGGCGTGTCAAGGTGTTGTCGGGCATATTGTAACCGGGCTTTTTTTGTGGCATTGGCTTCTTTCTGGCAACTCGACCATGCAGCTAATTTGAGGAAGTATCGTCGTATTGTGCTCCTTGAAACAACCACACCATCTTTTTCCAGAGCAGCCTGTATTTCTCCTGAGGTTTCCTGTGGGTTTTTCTTTGTATCCTGAACAATTCCACTGGCAGTTGTGGCTGAAATCTTTCTTGGTCTACCTGACCCTGGCTTGGTATCAAGAGATCCCTGAGTTTTCCGCAAGTGATTGAACAGTACTGACTGGCATTTTCAAGGCTTAGGATATTTTTTTTTATATCCTCTTCCATCTTTATAAAGTTCCATTACCTTGTTACGCAGGTCTTTTGACAGTTCTTTTCTGCTCCCCATGGTTCAGTATCTAGCCTGCTCAGTGCATCCACGTGAGAGCTAACAAACTCATTGACTATTTATACACAGACACTAATTGCAATTTAAAAAGCCACAGGTGTGGGGAAATTAACCTTTAATTGCCATTTAAACCTGTGTGTGTCACCTTGTGTGTCTGTAACAAGGCCAAACATTCAAGGGTATGTAAACTTTTGATCAGGGCTATTTTGGGTGATTTCTGTTATCATTATGATTTAAAAAGGAGCCAAACAACTATGTGATGATAAATGGCTTCATATGATCACTATCCTTAAATAAAAGACAGTGTTTTTTTTTTTTTTTTTGCATGATCAGTCATATTTTCAAAATCAATGCCAAAATTTCACAATTTCTGCCAGGGTATGCACACTTTTGAGCACAACTGTATATATATATAAGAATAACAAGATCAACCACTTCTCCATCTATAGACCAAGCAAAATAAAAGCTTTATATCACACTGTATGGCTATCTTCCACTATCAAACACATTTGTAATACTTTAATACTCCTGACATGCAGGAATGCACAGTCACACACACAGTTCTTGTCCTTAATGCAATTTAAGAAAAAACAGTTCATCTGCACAACACATACAGCACCATCAAAATGTTTCTGATTCTACTCAAATTCAGTATATAGAGTTGCGGATAAGAATTAAACGTTTTTTATTAAAAAAAAGTATAATTTTGTCTGCTGATAATATTTTGTATACGGGTGCATTTATATACACAGTTTATAAAGTGTTGGATTTTGTCATTAATTAGGTATTAGTCCATTTAGACACCCATTATACTATACTATAGTAATAATATAGCAGAAACAAAAAGTGTGTTGAAAATACATATTCTTCAGACAAGCGATTGTTTTAATGCTTATGTGCACACATCCCTACTTAGTCATCACATTTAACATGGGGCCCTCCTGAAACTACATTTTCTATATCATTACCTTTGTATTTTAGTCCTTATTGCATTCTTTTTCTTCCTCTATTTCCTTGTTCTCCTTTTCTTTCTCCTTCTCTTTGTCTTTTCCTTTCTCTTTCTCTCTTTCTTTCTTTTTACTCATCCTCAGGAAGGAAGGAGTACGAAATTTCTTTTTCTTCTTTTTGGGTAATTTTGGTTGACTTTCAGATGAGCTGGTGACTGAAATATTGTTGGCGACAGTGGTTGTTATGGAGACCTGCATCTCTTTAGTGATGCTCAGCTCTGTGACCTGCAGAGTGAGGTCATCATCCTGGGTCAGCTCATCACTACTCAGCAACAGAGCTGACAGGCAGTCTGAGAGCGAAAAAAGAGACTTTTCAGCATGAATGGAAATAAACTCAATTTCCTATTAATTCAATTAAACCAAACAACTTAAATGAGACAGACAGAACGAGACTCTTTACCTCCTCTTTCTGGGCTCATGAGAGGAGAGATAGAAAGGGAGACAGTGGAGCCGTCATATGTAGTCATTTCTCCATCTGTGAATTCCTCATCAGCCTCTGACTGAAGAGCTTATACATCAAGAAAACACATGAGATTATCATTTTTACATTTTATCAGTTACATGCTTAAGTTTAATGCTTAAAGTTACTGGTCCCTAACCCCTTAATTTACAAATATAATATAGTATGTGTTTGTGTGTAAGTGGGAATGAGTAAGAATGTGTGTGCACCTGATTGGCTGCACTTGTTCTCCACAGTTTGTGTGTATTCTTGTAGCTCTGCCTCTGATTGGTCGAATGGATTTGGTGGTAGGGAATCTGTCTGCTCCTCATCCTCATAGATGAATGCCTGCAGAATGAATACGATATAGCAATTTGACTGGCTGAGAATTGTGTGTTAGTTTTGCTGCATTTGTTTTTTCAAAGGTTCATTTAAGAATTTTTTGTTTGTTTTGGTCGACTTATACTGAGACCTATCGACATGGATGCAGTTACAACAACCAAATATTTTTGGTGACCAATGCTATTAAAAGTGTCCTTTTCATATTTCCAGGTTTGGAACATGGTAAGCTATAAACATTCTATAGAGGTACATGGGAGACTAGCAAATATTATTTTGTGTTGCCATTTGCTCCAACAGCAAAAAAAAAACTCCATTATTAGATTTCCACAACTTCCCCAAAGAGGAAACTATTAAGTGAGAAGTACTTATTTGTCATGGGATCTCAACATGACCCAGCCCATGTAGAATAAAACAGCTTTTTCTAGGTCACCTGTTATGACTGGAGTCTTCATCTCATTTAAAGTTGCACTCAGTAATATTTTTTATGTCGTCTTGGACACTGACACCTAGTGGTGTGGATGCAGTGTCATTCAAACTCAATAGTTTATAGATACCAATGCCACTGTAGAAATTCACTATTAACAGTCTGCAATGACTGATGTAAATAATGAGTAAAAGTGTCCAATAACAGAGTGGTTACTGAGATTAAGGGAGTAGTATTCGGCTGGTCATGTGATCCTAACATGGCTGCCCCCATGAGTGGACCCTCTACATGTAGAAGAAAACAGCTTTTATAAGGTTACTGATATGACTGGAGTCATCTCATGTGAGTGCTTATGATTTTATACATATATTTCAAAATTACAATTCATTTTTTACTATTCAAGGAGTAAAACTTTTTTAATGAGAAAAAAATGACTGAGTGCACCTTTAAGTTTCATTTAAAAATATTTGTCAAAAGTCCTATAACATTTTTTATGGGTTACATTTTTTAATGTATATAAAGTTATCTGGTGCACCTTTAAAAGATATTCAATTGGTAGTTTTGTTTGCGCATATTTTATTTGCTTAGTTACGTACTGGTCCGGGAGGCTTGTCGATGACAATGTCTGCCAGGAGCTGAGATTTCGGTCCAGCCGTCATCAGATCTACTCTGTTCTGCTCCCGAATCTAAACCATAAACAAAGAATCGCTTTAGTGTAGGGAACACAATCTGTGGATGCATTCTGTTCAGTCTGTTCTCTCTTTCTGTCTCTCACACTCAAAAGCACCTTATTTCTTTTTTCCAGGACTTCATTGGGGTTGGTATTAAGTGGGACAAACTGATTTGGGTCCTCAATTCTAATAGGGGTGTCCTTGCAGCTGCCTGACTCCTCCGACTTCATCCACTAAAAAGAAAAAGACAAACGTGAAGGTAACACTTTAAAATAAGGTTTCATTTATTAACAACATTAGTTAACATGAACGAACAATTAACAATACTTTTACACAATTTATTAATCTTAGTTTATTTCAGCATACAGCATAAAGCATTTTTTAAATCAAAAGTTGTATATGTAAACATTAGTTAATGCACTACGAACTAAAGTGAGCAAACAATGAACAATTGTATTTTTATTAACTAACATGAGCAAAGATTAATAAATGCTGTGAAAAATATATGTGAATTGTTTGTTCATGATACCTAATGCATAAATTAATGTTAACGAAGGGAACCATATTGTAAAGTGTTACCAACATTGAATATTAAATAAAGTGCAACAAGTGAGATGGTGAAATGCACCCAATGATTTTCAATTCTGCTTCCAAAGATTATAGGAAAATTTAGAACTGTTTTGCTCTTCTGGTCTGATTTTTGATTAAATACATAGAACTATCCGGCTTTGTGCTGTAACAGTAAAAACCCCTTTGTTGCTGAGATGTCAGCTTCCAAACAAGAGAATTTCTGGTCATCAAGTTCATAAAGCATTGTAAAAGATAATGAATGAATATTTGCGACTCGAGTGTATGAGTAATGACATTTTTATTTGTGTATACCACAGTTTTGGAACAGGGGCTGCAGGTCCCATTGATTGACTCCTCAGGTACATTGACCTTTAAGTAACTATTTGGTGAATTCAGCCATCGTATCCTCTCTCTGTCCCGCTTCTGTGCTGCGAAGTGCAGTGGACTCTGTGGAAAGAAGTCCTTTTCCTCTAGTCCCATCCCGGTAACAGTTGCAGGGATCTCCACGTTGTTATGGTGTCGAGGCTTCTCTTTAACTATGGGATGGCGGTAAGTGTAACCTGTCCTGTAACCCTGGAAACATACATGACAGCTTTTTGATGATTTACATGACTAATATGCTGACAGTATTGACTCTTATTTTTGAATACTTTGCAGGCTCAACTTGCAACTTGCCGGGGGCCAGTGTGAGACTGTTTCTGGGAAGTTGATGGAACTGCCACTTGTCCTATCGAGCCAGTGCTGTGTTTTCACTAAATATTACATTTGTAGATCTTGTAAATGTGTTTTAATGCTTTGCCAAAGGAAACATTTGGATTTCTGAGATGTATTGAATGTTGTTGTGAATTCTGCTGATTTAAACTTATCACCAAGGTAACATTATCTAGCTGGCTAACAACTGATAGAATAATTTATAATTTTAGAGAATAACTCAAATTATAAACCAATCAGTAATGTTCAATTTTGGGTAAGTTACTCAATAAAAGTAAACCATTACAAATTACTAATTACTGCTCTAAAATTGTAACCAGGTTACTTCACTAATTACTTCAGAGAAAAGGTAATCACATTTCTAATTACTTTACTTTTAGCTACTTTCTAAAACACATTTTAAAACTAATATCTCTAATAAAAATGTCTACACATGCCCTTTAGCTGTCAAATAAAAGCAAACAGATGTTTGTATGAACATAAAATGTATTTTACATTTTAAATGTATTCAACACAAAAAATATTATTTAGAAATATATGCAACCCAAGTAATTTATTTAAAAGTAAATAACTTGATTGAAAGACAGTAATTGTAATCTGATTACAAGAATTTTAAATGTATCTAAAAAGTAATTACAGTAACTTCTTACTTTGTAATCATATTACATCCAACACTAGCAATGTTTTGCATCATATGCCATCGTTTTCCTCCTAGGGTAATTTTTTTGTAAAGAAAATGTAACATTTAATGAAAAATGTTTCCTGCCACATACATTATACATAAAAAAAAAAAAATACATTGCAAAGAATAAAATTTACCTTTTTTTGGTGGCAGGGTAAAAATGTTGGTAAGTAAATACTGGGCCAGCAGAGAAAATCCTTACCGTTGAGCCCTAACTTTACACTACATGATCCAATCAGTACAAAGGACAGTATTTACACATTCACAATCAGTTATATTTCATTCTAGGTTATTTCAAAGGGCACTCACTAAGTTATCCAGCATCCTCATAAGCGACTCAAATTCTGCTTCTCCAACCCTCCATCTGATCTGTCCTTCTGGCATTTCTCCACCGGCATGAATTGAAGGAGTTGGAGAAACTTTAAGATTTGTTCTGTTTAATATGCACAGGTTTTCAATGCCACCTGCGCACAAGAGAGCGCTAACCTTCAGAGAGACAAAGACACAGGGAGATAATGTGGATGAGAGTTGCACCACAGCACAATATGTTTTTTCTTTTGTGTGTGTGTGTGTGCATTTGTGTGTACCTGTATCTCACAGGCTTGGTGGCTGTGGTATAGATAATGAAAAGCTTCCTCTGTTGTTTCTCCAAATGCTAATAAACCTTGATTCCTGAGCACCAAAACCTAAAAATCAGCACAAACATCAGTGTTGCAATTCCGCTGTAACACAACCTATTAATCCACAAAACAGGAACACTAATAAATATAAACAAAAATTGCTAAAGCACCATGCACCGTTAACTTGCCAAGAACCAGTAATTTTCCCTGCTTAGGCTTTCCTGTAGTGTGCTACTAATGGTTGTCATGCCAATGACAATTCGTCCCAGAATTCACAAACTGTCACCTTGGCAGTGGGGCCCAGAGCTTTTTGAAGATCCATCCTCTCCTGCTCGTCATCAATATCACCATGGTAGCTAAAATAAGACACCTCTCCCAACAGCAAAGCTTCATGGGATATAGGTAAAATGCCACATTTCATACAGGAGACCTACAGGATATACAGAAGGTTAGTAATATATATGTGTTAGCCCATAAAAAGTAGGTTGAATACAGGTAAAGTGAGACACTTAAGTTTTTATAATTAAAGGTGAACTCAGTAATATTCAGGTTTATGTTGCGTTGACACCCAGCGGCATAAATTCAGCAACTGAGCAAAAGTTTTTGTTGTGCTATTCGCAGCCAGCAGTGATTCAGGTGAAAGTATCCAATTACAGGGGATTACAGGGAGATAAAGCGAGTAATATTCAGCTGGTCACATGATCTCAACATGGCACTGCTTTTGAATGTACGTCCAGCACCATGTAGAATACTGCAGCTTTTACTCTGAAACTGAAATGACTATGAGTCTTTACCTTAATCATTTTAAACATATTTTTAAAAATACCTCCGTTTAGAAGTTCAGCAAGTCTCAAAGAACCACTTAGTGCACCTTTAATATTTTACTCCTTTCCCCCTTTCTACAGAGAAGTGGAGATCTTCAGCTGTTTCACATACCTGTAGTAATGTGTGAGGAGCTAAGCCATTTGTAATCATATTTTAAAACAACTCCAAAGTCTTATTATCAGAAAGTGTCTGTATACACTGGCGGCCAAAAGTTTGGAATAATATACAGATTTTGCTCTTATGGCAAGAAATTGTTACTTTTATTCACTAAAGTGGCATTCAACTGATCACAATGTATAGTCAGGACATTAATAATGTGAAAAATTACTATTACAATTTGAAAAGAATGTTCAGAACTTCTTAAACTACTTCAAAGAGCTTTCATCAAAAAATCCTCCACATGCAGCAATAACAGCTTTGCAGATCCTTAGCATTCTAGCTGTCGGTTTGTCCAGATACTCAGGTGACATTTCACCCCATGCTTCCTGTAGCACTTGCAATAGATGTGGCTGTCTTGTCGGGCACTTCTCACGCACCTTACAGTCTAGCTGATCCCACAAAAGCTCAGTGGGATTAAGATCCATAACACTCTTTTCCAATTATCTGTTGTCCAATGTCTGTTTCTTTGCCCACTCTAACCTTTTCTTTTTGTTTTTCTGTTTTGTTTCAAAAGTGGCTTTTTCTTTGCAATTCTTCCCATAAGGCCTGCACCCCTGAATCTTCTCTTTACTGTTGTACATGAAAATGGTGTTGAGCGGGTAGAAAAATGAAGCTGTCAGCTGAGGACATGTGAGGCGTCTATTTCTCAAACTAGAGACTCTGATGTACTTATCCTCTTGTTTAGTTGTACATCTGGCCTGCCACATCTCTTTCTGTCCTTGTTAGAGCCAGCAAGTGATTTTCTAGTACCAAATTAGCGGTTTTAGCATGATTACTCAAGGATAAGGTGTTGGAGTGATGGCTGCTGGAAATGGGGCCTGTCTAGATTTGATCAAAATTGAATTTTTTCAAATAGTGATGGTGCTGTTTTTTTACATCAGTAATGTCTTGACTATACTTAGTGATCAGTTGAATGCCACTTTGGTGAATTAAAGTACCAATTTCCTTCCGAAACAGCAAAATCTGTACATTATTCCAAACTTTTGGCCGCCAGTACATCCCTACCCAACACTGCCATAACTGGAGTTTGTGTGTGTGAGTTTATTCACTGCAGCAGTGGTTGGTGTGTGTGTATGAATAACACATTTGGCATCGGGTCGAGCAGAGTACACTGCTGCATGTGGTTTGAAACCCAAAACATCCACAGGAAGTAAAGTTGCTCCCTGATCAACAACCTCACCAATCAGATTCACCTTCACCTGTAAACAACAAACAGTTAAAAAAAAAAAAAAGAAGTAGAAAAAAAAAGAGAAGACATTCTTTACCGTACTTAAAGGAATATTCCAGGTTCAATACAAGTTAAGCTCAATCTACAGCATTTGTGGCATAACGTTGATTACCACAAAAAATTATTTCGACTCATCCCACCTTTTCTTTAAAAAAAGCAAAAATCGAGGTTACAGTGAGGCACTTACAGTGGAAGTGAATGGGGACAATGGAAGTGAATGGGGCCAAAGGCATAAAGGTTTAAAGGAGGGTATCAAGGAGCCGTTATAATTTTATAAAAGCACTTACACTAATTCTTCTGTAAAAATTTTCCTTTTTAACATAAATTTTTGGGTTTTTGGGATTTGTTGACATTACATCGTCATGGCAACGAAGTTGTAAAATTGGCTACAACGTTACACAGAAAAGGTTAGTAAGCAATTTTATCACACTAAAATCATGTTTACATGCATATTGTTTATGTCTTGTGGCTATATTTTGAAAACGTTTTTTTTTTTTTTTTTAAAGAAAAGGAGGGCAAGGGGGCCTGGGTAGCTCAGTGGTAAACTACGCTGGCTACCACCCCTAGAGTTTGCTAGCTCGCCAGTTTGAATCCCAGGGTGTGCCGAGTGACTCCAGCCAGGTCTTCTAAGCAACCAAATTGGCCCGGTTGCTAGGGAGGGTAGAGTCACATGGGGTAAACTCCTTGTGGTCACTATAATGTGGTCCATTCTCGGTGGGGCACGAGTTGAGCACAGATGCCGCAGTGGATGGTGTGAAGCCTCCACACGCGCTACGTGTCCGTGGCAATGCGCTCAACAAGCCACATGTTAAGATGCACAGATTGACAATCACAGAGGCAACTGGGATTCGTCTTCCACCACCCAGACTGAGGTGAATCACTATGCAACCACAAGGACTTAAAAGCACATTGGGAATTGGGCATTCCAAAGGAGAAAAAGGGGAACAATCCAGAAAAAGAAAAGGAGGGCAAGTCAAAATATATTTTGTGGTAATCAATATTATGCCACAAATGCTGTCGATTGAGCTGAATTTGTATTGAATCCAGAATATTCCTTTAAACTGAGATATTCTTCCACATATTACCCAATATTTTATGTAACAATGAATATATAATAGATTTATGATATATGTGCTATTGTAATGTTGTGTCATCTAATTAATATTCATAAGCCAAGTTGAAAAGGTTTATAATGTGTCCTCCCACTTTTCAGATCATTCTTACGCCCTTGTATATATACCAAATGTGTACCGGTAAATGTACAGTACATGATTCCCAACTTCACAGGTCATGTTCAGTTTACTATAAAGTAGCAGGATGTATGAGGGTGTGTGTTTACCAGACTAGCTGCTGTTGCCTCAGAGAAGGACAGTCCTTTAGGAAGAATAAGAATATGATCCTGCTCTTTGCTCACACGAAGCTGAAGAAGAAAATGACAGAGAAATAGTAAAAGAGAATGAAAGAGACCAAGACAAAGAGAGAAATGTATTTTCAAATTAATAATGGTATCCATTATGGACAAGAAAAGAGTCTTACATTTTAGATGCAATGTTAAAATCAAAAGCCTTGTTTAGACAGGCAGCACATTTTTGGGGGGGGGCGGCATTTCCGACTCAAATCTTTTTATTTCTTTGTAGTCTGAACAGCAAACTTTTGTGTTTTTTAAACCGGATCCGAATCTCATCCATAAGTAGTTTGAAATCTGATATTTGGGAAAGAGTTTTAGTGTAAAAAGTCAGTTAATTTCAAGTCTGGGTTTTTTTTCCCCGCCATGTCATCGTTTACTTCACTGCATGAACAGAACAGATCCAATTTCATTACTTGCAAAATGACAGTCAGTCCAACAGATTACTGTACACTTGAAAATAAATTTGGGTGCAGTCTGAACAAGGCAAAGTGTGTGGTGAATGTGTGTACTCACAGTAATATACGTGTTTGGGAAGTGAGTATGTCCATACAGGTCCAGCAGACGATACAGGCAGGCCAGTTTACAGCGGCCCTGCCTCTCAGCTTTAGAACAATTAAACCACTCCACACCACATAGATCATTAACCGGACTTACTGACCCCACATCTGGAAACACACAAATAATCATTCAGAATTCTATGCCTGGCATCTGTTGACCATAGCAACAACAAATCATCTTTAATGTGGCTGTATACCACATGTCAATAACAGTGTGTGTGTGTGTGTGTGACTGTGTGCACTCACTGGCAGGACTGTAGACTCCAGTGTTGTTCAGAGTGTTACTGATGATAATGTTTGCGATGTGACCCAGTAGACCACCAGAGTTACTGCTTTTGGAGTACTGCTCCTTTACCATACACTCCAGCTCCTCCTTAAAGTCCTGCAACAAACAGCCATCCACACACATAACACTTTAACACACTTCTTGGGACTAAATGTGCTCAAATATAGTGGCCCCAAAAAGTTGGGCCCCCAAATTTGGTCAACTAAGCCACATTTAAGGTATGTGATTACAATATACACTATATTGCCAAAAGTATTCGCTCACCCATCCAAATAATTGAATTCAGGTGTTCCAATCACTTCCATGGCCACAGGTGTATAAAATGAAGCACCTAGGCAAGCAGACTGCTTCTACAAACATTTGTGAAAGAATGGGCCGCTCTCAGGAGCTCAGTGTGGGGTTGTTTTTCAGGAGCTGGGCTTGGCCCCTTAGTTCCAGTGAAAGGAACTCTGAATGCTTCAGCATACCAAGAGATTTTGGACAATTCCATGCTCCCAAATTTGTGGGAACAGTTTGGGGATGGCCCCTTCCTGTTCCAACATGACTACGCACCAGTGCACAAAGCAAGGTCCATAAAGACATGGATGAGCAAGTTTGGTGTGGAAGAACTTGACTGGCCTGCACAGAGTCCTGACCTCAACCCGATAGAGCACCTTTGGGATGAATTAGAGCGAAGACTGCGAGCCAGGCCTTCTCATCCAACATCAGTGTCTGACCTCACAAATGCGCTTCTGGAAGAATGGTCAAAAATTCACATAAACACACTCCTAAACCTTGTGGAAAGCCTTCCCAGAAGAGTTGAAGCTGTTATAGCAGCAAAGGGTGGGCCGACGTCATATTAAACACTATGGATTAAGAATGGGATAACTTAAGTTCATATGTGTCTAAAGGCAGATGAGCGAATACTTTTGGCAATATAGTGTATATTTGGCAAAGGTTTTTTTGTAACTTTTTTAAAAACAAAAAGCATCTTCTTTGCATGAAGTACAAATAGTGTTAGATACTATTTGCACCTCTCAAAATTACTGTGACCAAATTACTGTGAGGAAATCATTACACCTCATGCCACTGCAGTGACACTAGAGGTGAACGTTGTCTTTAATTTCTGTGTTGTCTCCAGACTATTAAGTGCAAATAGCCGTGCTGTGTGGCGGGTGCTATTTACACCTAGTGCAAACAGTCACTCTGTATATACTGTATAAAGTTTGAAAAGTTAGTTGAGAGTAAAAGTCTTGCATCATTTGTTGCAAATGCATTTGGTTTGATTATCAAAAACAACAGAAATGAATATGTTTTTAAGCATGGTTTAAGTGTCCAAACACTCATTGGGCCCACTGTATCTCAAATGTAGGGCATTTCTGATTTGCTCATAGCCAATGCATTCATGGTACTAAATAAGTGCAGAAAACAAAACAAGCTTTAAGAGAAAAAGTTTAGCAGACAGAAGGTCTGGTCATATTTGTTACTTTAACGTCATTCATAAAGCCTCAGGGCTGCAGACTGTGAAATTTTATGCTCTGTGCATTTAGTAAAAAACCAGAGCATTAACGTCACAGTTGTTGATTATGCAACACTGAATTTAGCAAATTACATGGACATAAAAATAAGAGTTTGACTAGTCTTATCTGGTTAAAGGCAGCAGGGGCAAATTAGGCCTTATTTAGACCTGGTATTAAAGGAGTATTCTGGGTTCAATGCTAGTTAAGCGCAATCAACATCATTGGGGGCGTAGTTGCTTGCATACCATGAAATATACTTTCAATTTATCCTTTATTTAAAAAAGCAAAAATTGCAGTTACAATGGAAGCGAATGAGGCCAGTCCATAAAACAAAAATACACAATGTTTTAAAAGTATAGCCACAAAATGTTAACACTATACTTGTTAAGATGATTTTAGTGTGATTAGATTGCTTATTAACCTTATCAGAGTAAAATTCTATCCAATATTACAACTTTGTGGCCATGACAATGCAAAGCCGTAAACCTTATAACAAAGTTTATCACACTAAAAATATTTTCGCAAATATTTTCTGTGGTAATCAACATTATGCTACAAATGATGTAGATTGAGCTTAACTTGAATTGAACCCGGAATATATCTTTAACCGGTGACCTGATCACAAGTGGACAGTGCTATACAGGTGTAAACAGGGTCCAAATGTTTAGTGATCCGGTCAATCAAACCACATTCGAAGGCAAAGAAGTATGAAGTGTGTCTTTCAGTGTCAGAAAATAACTTTTCCATAAAGGGGCAATACTTGCCCCCTGGATTAAATTTTCAGAGGCATTCCTTTTTACACTTAAGAGGGCATTTTTTCTAAACATATAAAAAAATATTCTGTCAATCTTATTTCAAGAACTTTAATTTAATCAATTAATTTAATTCATACATAAGTTCTCAATCTGAATAATTATATTGTGAATATTCAGTATATTACCTCCTATCCGTAAAATTAGGTTAAATCAACATCAATTCATATTTTATGTGATAATGTGTACTACTAAGCTTAAAATAGAATATTAAGAATAATATGAGATGTTCATTTTTGTCACTTTTGGGTGCATTTTTGCCAGAAGCCCTCCTTAATTTCTGACCCTGGTGTCTATATAGTTTCTACCCCAAAAATACTGCAACAGCATGATACACACAACCACAGAAATCACTTTTGGGTTCTTTATTATATTAATTCCCAGCAATTCTGACAATCTATGCATGGTAACTAAGGGCAACGAACCTCCACTTGTTGGTTGTTATGCAATCAAACACAAGCGTGGGCACCTCTTAAAAATGCAGAGAGAGAGAGAGAGAGAGAGAGAGAGAGAGAGAGTGTGTGTGGGAGTGATCTTACTGGACTCTGCAGAATCTGTGTGACTCTCTTTCTCTGCTCCATCATACTAAAGTCCTGCCTGAGGTCAGGTGACATACTGCTGATCCTCAGTGACTCTGGGGAGTGCAGTTCTTCAGTACCATCTCCATACACCTTCTTCACATTTAGACTGCACGGGGGGCGGATGCGAGAACTTCTCTCTTCATCACCCACACTCATCTCAAGGCGCTCACCCTCACTAATACATAAACACAACACACAACCCTCTGCTTCAGCTCTGAAAGAGAGAGAGGGAGAGAGAATAGAGGGGTAGGCTGAGTGGTTTTCTAATCCACTTGAAACTGCATTCACAATTGCTGTTTGAATGCAAAAAGGTCCACTTTGCACTTTGGATTACAGCAAATTAATTGTCTTAACACACATACAAATAAACAGCCTTTCTCCCCTCTCTCTCTCACACACACACACATTGGTGCAGCTATCATTATGAGGACTCTCCACAGACATAATGATTTTTATACTGTACAGACTATAGATTCTATCCCCTACCCCTAAACCTAACCCTCACAAAAAACTTTCTGCATTTTTACATTTTCAATAAAACATCGTTTAGTATGTTTTTTAAGCGATTTCAATTATGGGTACACTAGAAATGTCCCCATAAACCACATTTATAGCATAACCTGCACCAAATCCCCCCCCCCCCCCAACACACACCTGTGTGTCTGCTCTCCAGCTGATAGCCTATATAGTTATGCATATTTGCACCCCACAGAGACCAATTCACACCTTTAAACCCCTTTCATCCCCAAAATCACCCCAACACCACCTCCAAAGTTGACTATTTCTTCAACAGCTACAGCTCTTTTGAATCTACATCTACTGTATGTCTAAGCTCAAACAAACTTATGTAACTGAACCATCCCTTCTAAGACATGATAAGTCATTTGCATGGAAAAAATCGAATCCTGTATCTTCCCCATCATATGATGCTCGTCTCGCGGCCACCGCCTTCGCGCGATACACTATTGTCTGTGTCTCAAAACACAGTGAACTGCATACATATGCAGCATTTTAAGCCATCACATGCGCATGTAATATTTTGGGCATAGGCTCATCCAAAATTTTGGGGCATCATAGACGCATACATCAATTTTGGGCATCACCTATGCAACATTATAGGGCATCATATGCGCGTGCAACGTCTTTGGGCATAGGCTCATCCAACATTTTGGGTATCATAAAGGTATATGCAGCTTTTTGGGAAATCATAGACCCATGCAATATTTTAGGTCATCGCATGCGCGTGCAACATCTTTGGACATCAAAGGAGCATGCAACATTTTTTGGGAGGCATTATAAGCGTATGCGACATTTTGGCCATCATAAGCGCATATAGCAAGTTTGGACATCATACAGTCACGCAACACAGAGCATCATATGCTCGTGCAACATCTTTGGGCATCACAAGCGCATGCAGAATTATTGGGCATCAGAAGCGCGCAAAGTTGATGCCTAAACACGCTGTTTAGATAGGGAGCTCAGGCTTTGAGACGCAGCCATTGTGTCATTGCTGCGTTATATAACTGAGAAAAAGATTAAACTCCACTTACTTCACATAGCATTTCTTTGAGCTATGATATAAACCCACAAACTCAACTGTTTTTGTTTTTAACGTATTTAAGCTTACGCAGAGAGCTTTCAAATATTTTATCAACCATTTTGCAAGTAAACAAGCAAACACAAAACATTCACAAAACTTTATGGTTCTTGTTTGGTTATATTTTTGTAACCAGTTCTTAACGTTCTAGGAACGTTCTCTTTAGGTTCTCTCCTATTGTAACCATAAAACAAGGTTCTCAGAACGTTCTGGGAACCAAACATTTTTTTTTGGGTAACCAGTATAAACGCATATGATGCTCACCTTTCCCGTCCTCAGGTTCTCTCCAAGTTTATTCCCAGAATTACAACAGGAAACATTTTAATTCTATAAATCAGCTTCACCTAAGTGGAGAACTAAAGCTTGCTTCAAACAGCACATTAAATATACCCAAGCCTGTAGTTTCTTCTCTCCTAAGTAGAACCCTGGGACTCTGTTGCAAGTATCAGCGCCGTGAGCGCGCGATGACTGGAAGCGCGTGCGCGCGAGGACGTGTGAGTGTTTTGCGTGAGAACTTGGTGAGAGGATCACGTGACCAGCCCTGCTCGCCCCCACCGCTGCCTGCGTTTTGGCAGGACCACCACGACCTTATCTTTCAAACACAGGCATTTTATAGGAGAGTAAAGATACGAGCCAGATGTTACACATCAAATACACACACACACACACACACACACACACACACACACACACACACACACACACACACACACACACACACACACACACATTTAGACCGTCCTGCTGATGTTGTGCTGCTTGGCCAGTTTATAGTCTAATTTTTTATTTTGTTGTTGTTGTTTTTTCTATGTATAATGCATATGTTTATAGGCCTATATAATATTGCTCACATTGCCCATACTACATTTTACTTATGCTGCCCATGCATATACAGACCCTTAGGCTTTTGGCTTTATGTTTAGCCAGTTTAGGTGTGAAACATTATAATGCTAATAAAGTCCAATTAGTAGATAAATGAAACAGTTGTTTATGTACACAACTGTTTTCACACATTTATGAAACAGTTGTTTCATCCATCTATTGTCTTTTTAAGCTTCCTAAGTATCTGCAGAGCTAATATTTTTATTTTTTTTACTGCATCTCATAAAATGAACTGGGAATTTATCCCACACTAACACACACTGTTCTGCAACCAGCTGGTTTGGCTCCAAACTCTCAGCCAACAGATTGGGCTTAAAAGTGCACAAAGTGTCATAAATATAATAATAGAATAAAAACCTGATCACTTGTTTTTTCATGCTTGTTCTCTTTTGAGCACACACAGAGATGCACATATAGGCTACATACAGTATCTATGTCAAAACTGCTCTGAACTTGAGATTAGCCTCCTGGATCTGACATCACTCATATTTGTTCTGTTTTTTTTTCTCACCCATGAAATCCTTAACCCCATACCTTCAAGCGTTTTGTGATAATCCATCCCCTCTCTCTCTTTTTGGATATGAATCAAACTAATTGAGTACCTGAGCAAATAAATGGCTAACAATGATTCATTGTTCTTCAAACTGACTCTCACCCACACATGTGCACACCTGCTTATGTTTGGCTGACAGAGCCAATGGGAATTTCCTCCACTGAAAATTTTAATTTGTTCATTTTTAGATAAACTTTGAATTTTAAAATGTATGTGATTGTTTATGTAATCATTACATGACTATTCCATACATAAGATTATGTATTAGAATAGAGTAGAACAAAACAGACTTTGTTTGTTGAGTTTGTTTTAAGAGTTATATTTTAAGTTTGCTATTTGTGGAGAGTGAAAAATAATAGTTTTTGTATTCTTTTAGTATTATACAGTATATACTATAATACAATAACAATAATAATAATAATATACAGTAAAAGTTTAAGGCAGTTGTGAGAAATGTTGTATAGTAAGGATGTTTAAATGCCATGTCCCCTTAGAGCAACACTGACGCTTCACAGGATGTGTAAAAATTTTTTTACAGATATTTGGAGACTTTTGAACCCCCATCTGGCAGGGACTATATATTTTTTTCATCAGTCCATAAGATTTATTCTAGAATAGATCTAAGTCCCTCATTTCATCTGTTGTTGATTGCTCAATTGGAAACATTTTAGTCTCACATCACGTTCTGGTGTGTTTAGAGGTGTTGCCACATATGGAGAAAAGGAAATCATATAGTTGGCACTTTAATGTATCCCTTTTACAAAATCCTGAATTCCAACCAATGTTAA
The DNA here is from genome assembly GCF_019703515.2 of Myxocyprinus asiaticus. NCBI lineage: Eukaryota > Metazoa > Chordata > Actinopteri > Cypriniformes > Catostomidae > Myxocyprinus > Myxocyprinus asiaticus. The sequence continues at coordinate 13,637,102 of NC_059363.1, forward strand.
AGGCTGAAATCAATGTTTATATGGAGACCAACCGGTCCTCAGTATCCTCTGTGGGCATGGCTTGGGAGGCATTTAAGGCGGTTCTTAGGGGCCGGATCATAGAGTATGCCTCATTCACCAAAAAATTAAAAGCGGAAGAACTTGTGTAGTTGGAAAGTAATACTAAAAGTGCTGAGACAGAGCTGAATCGTCAAATGTCGTTTGATGGCCTCAGAGAACTGACTCGATTGAAATACAGATATAATACTATTTTGTCACAGAAGGTGGAGTTTTGGCTATTCAAGGTAAAACAGTCATACTTTGAGTCGGGGGACAAGGCAGGGAAACTCCTGGCTAGATATATAAAACAGAGAGAGTCTTTTTCTACCATTCCCTCAGTGAAATCTGCTTATGGTGAAATATTTACCTCAGCCATTGATATTAATAATGCTTTTAAAGAATTCTATCTTGATCTCTATAGTTCCATGTCTTTGTCTACTGATAAGGATATTAGAAACTTTGTGGAACCATTAGAACTTCCTAAACTGACGACTGAGCAGAAAAATTCTCTTGATTCTGAGGTAACCTTGGAGGAGCTTGGCGAGGTAATTAAGGCCTTGCCTACAGGCAAGGTCTCCGGGGCCAGATGGCTGTGCCACTGAGTTTTTTAGATCTTATGTTACAGAATTGGCTCCACTTTTCCTAGAAGTTTATACAGAATCATTAAAGAATGGAAAGGTTCCGCCAACTATGACACAAGTCCGGATCAGTCTGATTCTTAAAAAGGACAAAGATCCAAGTGAGTGTAAGAGTTATTGTCCAATTTCCCTGATCCAGCTAGACGTTAAAATATTGTCAAAAATTATAAATTAATAAAAACTGATTAAGTAAGTTTATAACATCTCTTATACATATAGATCATAGATCATTGGGGGCAGTGGTGGCTCAGCGACTAAGGCTCTGGGTTACTGATCAGAAGGTTGGGGGTTCAAGCCCCAGCACTGCCAAGTTGCCACTGTTGGGCCCTTGAGCAAGGCCCTTGACCCTATCTGCTCCAGGGGCGCCATATCATGGCTGACCCTGCACTCTGACCCCAGCTTGGCTGGGATATGTGAAAAAAAGAATTTCACTGTATATATGTATATATGTATAATGTGTGATAAATAAATATAATTAATTAATTAATTAATTAAAAAAATTAATTAGATCAGGTGGGGTTTATTTGGGGCTGCATAACATTAGGTGTTTCATCAATATCATGTGGCCAGTGGTGAATGATCAGTCTCTGGTCGCTGCCAACTCACTTGATGCCAGAAAGGTGTTTGATATGGTAGAATGGGATTATCTTTTTAAGATTTTGGAAATGTACAGGTTTGGGAACACTTTTATTGGTTGGATTAAGTTACTTTATAGACACCCGGTAGCGGCGGTACAAACAAATGGATTAATTTCAGATTATTTTACTCTGGATAGAGGCACCTGGCAGGGTTGCCCTCTTTCCCCATTATTGTTCTGTCTTGCCCTGGAACCATTAGCAGCTGCGATAAGAAAGGAGGATGATTTTCCAGGGGTGGTGGCGGGAGGTGTGGCGCATAAGCTTTTGCTTTACGCAGATGATATTTTATTATTAATCTCCGACCCTACTAGATCTATTCCTTGCCTCCACAGAATTATTAATTCCTTTTCCAAGTTCTCAGGATACAGAGTTAATTGGTCTAAATCCGAAGCTTTGGCTCTAACAGTGTACTGCCCGGTAATGGATTTTCATCTGGGTGCCTTCCAGTGGTCCAAACAGGGCATTAAGTATTTGGGTATTTTATTCCCAGCAAATTTGGATGATTTAGTTAGAGCTAATTTTGACCCTTTAATAAAAAGGTTTTTGAGCGATGCGGGCAGGTGGGCTTTATTACATTTATCTATGATTGGGAAGGTTAATGTTATTAAAATGAATTATATTCCTATTACTATATACAGGTGCATCTCAATAAATTAGAATGTCGTGGAAAAGTTCATTTATTTCAGTAATTCAACTCAAATTGTGAAACTCGTGTATTAAATAAATTCAATGCACACAGACTGAAGTAGTTTAAGTCTTTGGTTCTTTTAATTGTGATGATTTTGGCTCACATTTAACAAAAACCCACCAATTCACTATCTCAAAAAATTAGAATATGGTGACATGCCAATCAGCTAATCAACTCAAAACACCTGCAAAGGTTTCCTGAGCCTTCAAAATGGTCTCTCAGTTTGGTTCACTAGGCTACACAATCATGGGGAAGACTGCTGATCTGACAGTTGTCCAGAAGACAATCATTGACAAAGTGGCAGGGAGTGGTGATTACTGCTTTTGGAAAAGGTCACGAGGCATCAGTGTATTACTCCCTGCTGATTCAGAGTCTGGGGGATGGAGTTTTAACTTCTATCAAGAGATTATGGGAGATTAATTAAACTTGGTATTGGAGGAGGGAGTGTGGGCTAGGATTCTAAAAAATGTCTACATCTAGAGATGCAAGGGTGCGCCTTATGCAATTTAAGATTTTACATAGATTCTATTGGACCCCCCTCTAGATTGTATAGGCTTGGTCTTAAAGACACATGTTCGGAGTGAAGGGTTTTAAGTTCATATAATTTGATTCCATATTTTCTGTCATGTTTATTTAATCTGTGACTGGAATCAATAAAGATTGTTAATTAAATAATAATAATAATAATAATAATAATAACAATAATAATAATGCCATGAATAATTTTTATTTATCAATAAACTTCATACAAAGTGCAATAGACAAAAAAATAAAAATAAATAAATAAATAAAAACAATATGCAGTATTTGGTGACCCCCCCTGCCTTTAAAACAGCACCAATTCTTCTAGGTACACTTGTGCACAGTTTTTCAGTTGTTGGCAGATAGGTTGTTCCAAGCATCTTGAAAAACTTGTCACAGTTCAACTGCTTCTGTCTCTTCATGTAATCCCAGACTGATTCAATGATGTTGAGATCTGGGCTCTGTGGGGGCCATACCATTTGTTGTAGGTCTCCTTGTTCTTCTTCTATTCTTTACTATTTGCAAAAGTAATGTTTGCAAATCTAAAATGGATACTTCCTATTGACAAACTAAAGCAGATTATATAATATAACCATCTTAAGACAAAGGTTTTTGTGACACATCAAAGACTTTTGAACAGTATTGTGTAATAAGATGATATATTTATGAAGTTCCAAATGTAAGTTCGGTAGGAGCTTGCTCATCTAGGCCTGGCAATCATACCTAAATTATATACAAGTGGCTACTTCCCTTGCACCTGTGACGATTCTTCCAGCATCCCTCCTCCTCCCCATCTCCACATTTATATTTCATAATGCCTATACCAATTATTCCAAAATTGTCTTTCCATTTCTTGCTTTAGTCTGATAGTCAGGGAGGCATCTCAGAGCTCAAGTCCATTCCCGTGCTTGAGCCCATCCACTATGGACAGCACACCAAATACGTTTACCTTAATATGCTCCAGGAGGACTATATGTTCCAGTGAACTTGTGAATTGTATTATAATGGCTTAGTTTTTTGCATCTGTAATTTCTTTTATATGATGATGATGATAAGGATGAAATAAATGTTTGACCGACATTACAGACAGTCCCTTATGCATATTGTTCCATCTTTGAGAGTTCAAGTGAATGCATGTGAATACATTTTTGTCACAACAATGCTGTGTTCCTTAACACTTATACTTCTTTTATTAACTCTAGTCATAAAGGCAAGTTGGGATGCCTGTCCATAGAAAGAGAGAGAGAGAGAGAGAGAGAGAGAGAGAGAGAGAGAGAGAGAGAGAGAGAGATAAAAAGTCTCTTGTTTCAATTTATGCACATCTGGTCAATTTCCCATGAGGATCTTGCATAACCGCCGCTGGGCTGTTTATTCTTGAGACATACACATACACTCGCAAACTGTTGGAGATATTGGTCTTTCCATTCATCTCTTTTAAATTCAGAAGATCTGCTCTGGAGATGGTTTTGTGTCATCATGACATCTCATGACTGTGATTAACCTATCTTTGAACTGAAAATGACACACAAATACTTTCTAATGTTGTTTCTGAGCAGTAGTGGGCTAATTCAAGTCTCATGTATTAAAAGTCTTTGCATGTGTTTTCAGACTGTGGTGTTGTGGCTGGTGCTGTGCTAGCTGATGAAGTGATTGCTGGTGTTTTTGATGATTTGGTGGTTGTGTAGCTGTGGTTGGTGTCAAGCTATATTGATCATACACTTGTGATACATTCAAAGTAGGTTTTTCCACTGTGGCAGCTGTCATGGTTGGTGTTGCAAAATGCCACTCTTGCATATGAGCAGTCCGTGACACATCATATTTTTTTACTCACCCCTTTAGTTCAACTCATATAGATCTCACCATAAAGAAGATACAGACACTGATGTACAAACATACAATTGTAAGTTAATGCAAACACCTTTTGATGCTTCATGTAGCACTGTTGTGCTATTGCTTTAGTAGTATCATAACCATGCTACATTTTTACTGAATATTGTGTGCATGCTGCATAATGTACAGCCAGATTCTGCAGTGTCTCTCTCTTTACAACCTGCTCTCACCTACGCCTACACATACTCCATACAGCCTGTGATTCACTGTATTCATCTGAGAGACAGAACGAGGAGAGAAAAAAAATAGAAAAGGGACAAAAGAGTGAGGAAAATGCTTCAAAGGATGTCTTTTTTTTTTTTTTTTTTTTTTTTTTTGAGAGCAATTGTTATGGTTTTAATCAAGATTGTTGTATGTGCAATAGTGTAAGAAAGAGTATTAAAATAATGCTACGTTCTCTCTCTTTTTATCTCTCCTAGTCAAGTAATTCACTTTGGTCTGACAGTAATTAAAGAACTGGAGTAGTAGTTTCACATGTGTTAAAAATGCTGATCTGAGAACAGCTCCCCCTGTTTACCAAATTGCTTTTTATCAGAACATAAACCTGTTCTTTGATCAGCATGGACCCATGCTGTACTCTGGTGGATATTTTTTGAACTACAGGAAAAGAATCTTTAAAATTCTGACATTTTAGAACCAGAAGACAAACTTATCGTCAGTGGACGCATTGCGCAGGAGGGCCGGTCCCGCTTGGCACTTGCGCCGCATGCGGCCAGTGGATGAGTTACTGGCCCAATGCTCAACCGGCCCACCTGAAAAAGTCCCAGTGCACCAGATGGCCAGTCCATCACTGCTGTAGCTACAAGATGTAAACATTATACTGCACGTGTTAACGTTATTTTTGTGTCATAAAATCATGGATAAAATCTGGGATTAACTAGCATTAAAGTGTTTACCTGCATTACATCAAGTCCAGTCAAGTCAAGTTATATTTATTTATATACAACAGTTAGTTCTGGTCCTCGAATCTGACTGGACGAGAGACGTTCCATGAGTACTGATGGTCTCACACCATCAGCACTCGGACGCTTCACTGTGTGTATCACTCCGCTTGTGTTGTGCCATAAATTAAACTAAAGTGCAGAGGAGTGCAGATGCGTTAACAGATATGTCTTTTTACATTTAATATTGTGACATTACATATTTTAGCTAGCAGGTGGAGGCAAAAGGCCATTTTTGTGTGTAATATGAGCCAGTTGGTGACGTGAAGTGATTCAGCATCACACAGTGTTTATATTCAACAGCACTCCATGATCCCTCTTATTACTACTACACTACTAAAGCTAGAAAATATCTTTAAATGGCTTTAAACTAACAACTTCAGCATTAGGGCTCATCACAGCTGAGAGACAAAACAGACTTATTAATTACACAAACTCAAGGCGCTTACCTCTTACCGAACTTTCCACATTGGAGAGGACAAAATGGCCGAGGAGACTGCGGTTTCTCTTGCGCACCGGGTACAGCGAAATAGGGAGGAATACCCCCGCTTGGACGGCTAGTTTTCCACTGAGAAAATAGGATGCATTTCACCAAAATGACTTTATCTTCAGAAAGCTGACTAACAGACTACAGCATCATCAACAGGTGATCACACACACTCCATCTCTCTCTCTCTCCAAGCTGTGATTTTAGATCTAAAGTGAAATTTTTGAATTACTAATGAAGGCTTGGACGCATCATTTGGTTTGAACTAGCAAAGGCAGATTCTGATCCGTCGCATAAGAAAGTAGTTCCATGCACAAATGCGTTTTTTGTGACCATACTGTTCCTGTACAACAGCTGTACAGGAAATAATTCTATAACACAAATATTAGCCAGTATTAGTTATTTATGTGTAGAAAAAGTAATGGTTTAATTGAGTAAACTAAGTAAATGTTAGGGGCCATTGTTTAAATAAAATTATTTTGTATGAACTGTAAGATTAGTGACAAAGTCTTTGAAGTTCATCTTGTGTTAACTGTGGAGGTGCATGTAAATACACTGAGTGTAGTCCATCCTTTGACCTAGACGATACAGTAAATTAAGTATATGTTAGGGCCAATTTTAAAATGTGATATGATTTCTTGGTTCGTCAGCACTCTAGCTGCTGCATTTTGAATGAACTGAAGTTTATTTATCCTCCCAGCAGTGCATTATAAAAATCTAGTCTTGAGGTCATGAATGCATGAATTAGTTTTTTGGCATCAGAAACAAACAGAATGTGTCATAACTCAGCAATATTTCTGTTTATTTTTTTGTATTAACGTCGTCGTAATGAGTTTTAATTTATGGATCAATTCTACACATAAGTTTAGTGCAATTTTATCACACTAAAATCATGCTAAAATGTGTAATGTTTACATCTTGTTTGTACTTTTGAAACAGAGTGTATTTTAAAGTTTATGGATGGACAAGTCCAATTATGTTTTATTTTTTTGGTAATCAATGGCTCAAATGCTGTCGATTGAATATACTTGTTTTACTTAAAGGGATAGTTCACCCAAAAAATGAAAATCAATTACTCACCCTCATGCCATCCCAGATGTGTATGACTTTATTTCTTTTGAAAAACATAAACAAAGATTTTTAAAAGAATATTTCAGCTCTGTTGGTTCTCACAATGCAAGTGAACAGTGACCAGAACTTTGAAGGCCTAAAAGGCAGCATAAAAGTAATCCATTCAACACCAGTGGTTAAATATATGTCTTTTTAAGTGATATGGTAGGTGTGGGTGAGAACCAGATCAATATTTAAGTCCTTTTTTAACTGTAAATCTACACATTCACTTCCACATTCTGGTGTGGAAATAACATGGTCAAAGGTGAAGATTACAGTAAATTACAGTAAATTACTTAAATATTTAATTATAAGTTATTAAATAATTTTGTATTATATTATTTATTTAATTATTTAATTAAAATATTTATTAACCACTGGAGTCAAATGGATTACTTTTATGCATCCTTCATGCCATTTTTGGAACTTCTGAGTTCTAATCACCATTCACTTGCATTGTATGGATCCACAGAGCTGAGATATTCTTCAAAATATCTTCATTTGTGTTCTGCAGAAGAAAGAAAGTCATACATATGAGGGTGAGTAAATGATGAGAGAATTTTCATTTTTGGGTGAACCATCTCTTTAATGTGCATATAAATCATTTTTTAAACACAAGGTGGCAGTAGAGATTTAATCAACGATACATGCAATAATGAAACCATTATCAATCAAGTGTAATACATTCACATTTTATTACTTTCTTTTAGTTAAACTAGTGTGAATGGATGTTCATTAATACAATCAGTTTTTAGTAGAATGTATTATTATCATTCCAATGCTCAACCCAAGAACCTGGCCAGAATTAGACATGTAAAGATTTAATGATTAACACTTAGAGAGGTGGGAGATTTCAGCGTGTGCAATTACAATCATGCCCCAGCAGCCACCGGCCTACTCTTTTTATGTGAATCTTTAGAACCCTGAAACCAACAAATAAAAGGAGGACAATGCCTGGTGCATCAAATCAATCTTTCCCACTCTCTCTGTCTTGTTGTGAGAGATACCTGTACAGTATTAGTTGCAGCATGTGACCTTTTCTTCATTGCACCACTCACTGCCCTGTTTTAGTATAAAATGCATTGTGTGCAAATACATATATTTATGTGTCTGATCTCATATCTCATAATAATTCAAGGCTTCTCTCCAACACAAGAACAAAAAGAATAAAACATCCTCCATTCTGCACCCATATATTATGTCTCGCCCGATTCCTCTTCAGATTGATGTGACAGGTGCCCTCTGATTGTTTGGAGCAGATTATTTACACCCTCCTTTTCAACTCCAAGCCTACGTGCACTGCAAGGTGTAAATGTGGTTCTTTGCTTGCCCATGATATCTTCGACACATATACGATTGGATAGATAGGGTCAGCCGTCAGATTCACAGGCCTATCTGTCTAACTGTTTATTTACAATAAAATATAATTAAAAACACTCTAATCAGAACTCACCTGTGTGCATTTCAGTGGCAGAGAAACATCCAAACATCCCAAGTCATTGAAAGGCAGCACACATTGAATTTATCAAAATAAGTACACCATGCATAAAGTGTAGGGTATAATTAAATAAATTAACATCTGCTCCAAACAGATTTATTTTTTTATTTTTTTTCACACTACAGCACAGGTTCTTCTTGCTGTATGCAGCTGGGTAGCTTGTATGTAATTCATCAAGCATTCAGATTTAAATAGGTTGGTAGTTGGTAACTTCCACGACCTTACTGTATTTCTCATTCCCTAGGAAACAGCAATTTTTCATTTGCACTCACTATATCCACTGCCCTCAGCTGCTCTGTCTTTAAACTAACATTTTTTCACTTGTGAGTGTTTATGGATAACAGGGTTTACAGTGTTTGGCAGCTCATTACTCAACACTACACTCATGACCTGTAGTGTATAAGTCATACCAATTGCAGCCAATCAGACTGGGGAAAAAGATGCCCGATAGCGATGGACTTAGTAAACAGTAAGGCCGTTGACAACATGTGTACCAAGCTGGCTCTGCAGTATTGTAGTTTGAGTCCAGAAGTGGTAAATGACCTCACCCAAGGCTGTGATTTTGAATATGTAAATGGAGAATGATTGGTAAGCTAACTACAGCAGGTCAGCATATATCAACATTTTACTATGCACTTTAGTTTCTGATTTTGTCAACATCAAGCTATGACCTAAGGGAGTCTTTGAGTATCTAAGTGTGAGTTACAACTGTTTTTTTCCATTTGGACTTTAGGTTCACAGGAATTACAAAGATATCTGTAAATCATGCTGTTGGTATCACTAGATGTCACTGCATGTTCATACAATACCCTAAAAGTTGGATAGGACTCAGTCAAACATAATGAAATGTGATTAAGTTTGTAGTACACATTTAGTTAAACACTATTAAAATCCATTAGACAGATGAAAACACAAGCATCGACAACCTCAGAAAATGTACAAAATATAAATATAAAAGGCACATCTTCAGATCCAACAAAGTTGAAAAGCCTTTTTATCCCATTTAGGTTGACCACAAAAGGACATTTAAAAATTAAAAAACATAGACTGACAAACTAATGCATTTCAGCAATTGAGCCTTAAAAAAAGTGTGTCAGAGGAGGATTGAATCCTGATGAACTTGTACATGTATAAATACAGTATATATATATATATATATATATATATATATACACACACCACGGGTCTGTTGAATGCTTAATTCTGATTGGTTGATGGACGTTCTAAGGTGTGAAATTATTTTCAAGTAAATGCACAGCTATGAAGTAGTTCCAGGTCTTCACCGCATAATGGTTCCATATCACTTCGCCAAATTATTTCAGTTATTTCAAAGAGCCCTACAGGCTACCACAACAAAATAACCAAACAAAACAAAGACATAGGTTAAGTACATCGGATAATAATGACAAACAATGTCTACAATATCCTACATTTATTTCAATTTCGATTGAAAAGTGTCCTTGGGCTTCCTCTCTTTCTCTTTAGCTCTAGTCTCACCCAACACACACACAAACATGTTTTTATATAATTGTGGGGACTCTCCATAGGCTTCCATGCATTTTATGGATTTTATACAGATCTAACGAAAATGTATATCCCCTAAACCTAACCCTCACAGAAACCTTTTTGCATTTTAAAAAAAACCATTGTTTAGTATGTTAAATAAGCTATTTCCCTCATGGGGACCACTGGCTGGGCCCCACAAGGTAGGTGATCTCAGGTTTTACTATCCTTGTGGGGACATTTGGTACCCACAATGTAGTATAAACATGTATACCACACACACACACACACACACACACACACACACATGCACACATGTGTTGGTGTGGCTATCCTTATGAGGACTCTCCATAGACATAATGATTTTTATATCCCCTAACCCTAGCCCTACCCCTACCCCTAAACCTAACCCTCACAAAAAACATTCTGCATTTTTACATTTTCAAAAAAACATAGTTTAGTATGTTTTTTAAGCAATCTGAATTATGGGGACATAATGTCATCATAAATAGCGTTTTAGGGACGAAAACCAGAAAATGTCTTGAGTTAAAACCCTGAACGATGTATTAAGGTGTGGTAACCACGGTATAAGTGGAATAAGACTCCGGCCCATTAAATTATTTTAAAATAATGCACACGCATTGTGACCGCATTACCACCTGTGTGCATTATTTTCAATTATTCCTTATATATACTGTATACATATATATACATACACCATACTACATTTAAACTCAGTTTTTCACAATTCCTGACATTTAATCGTAAAAAACTTTCCCTGTCTTAGGTCAGTTAGGAGCAGTACTTTATTTTAAGAATGTGAAATGTCAGAATAATAGTAGAGAGAATGATTTATTTCAGCTTTTATTTCTTTCATCACATTCCCAGTGGGTCAGAGGTTTACATGCACTTTGTTAATATTTGGTGGCATTGTCTTTAAATTGTTTAACTTGGGTCAAAAGTTTTGGGTCGCCTTCCACAAGCTTCTCACAATAAGTTGCTGGAAGTTTGGCCCATTCATCCAGATAGAACTGGTGTAACTGAGTCAGGTTTGTAGGCCTCTTTGTCTCGCACACACTTTTTCAGTTCTGCCCACAAATTTTCTATCAGACTGAGGTCAGGGCTTTGTGATGGATACTCCATTACCTTGACTTTGTTGTCCTTAAGGCATTTTGTCACAACTTTTGAGGTATTCTTGGGGTCATTGTCCATTTGGAAGACCCATTTGCGACCGAGCTTTAACTTTAACTTTAAATTTCTTGAGATGTTGCTTTAATATATACACATACACTACCGGTCAAAAGTTTTGAAACACTCATTCTTTATTATAATTTTTTTCTTCACATTTTACAATAATAGTAAAGTCATCAAAACTATGGAATAACATAAATGGAACTATGGGATTAAAATCCTAAATAAATCAAAACCGTGTTATATTTTAGCATCTTCAAAGTAGTCACCCTTTACCAAGAATTTGCAGACATGTACTCTTGACATTTTCTCAACCAACTTCTTGAGGTATCACCCTGGGATGCTTTTTAAACAGTATTGAAGGAGTTCCCATCTATGTTGGGCACTTATTGGCTGCTTTTCTTTATTATTTGGTCCAAGTCATCAATTTCAAAAACTTTTTTTTTTAAATTAAATTTTAGTTTTATAATGAAATAAATTAATATGGTGGCACAATTATATTTTTGTCTACAAAACTAACTTCAAACATTTAAGCATACGCCTTCAGATAAAAAGATTTTTAAGATCATGAGAAACATTTCAGTCAAGTGTTTCAAAACTTTTGACCGGTAGTGTAATTTCCTTCCTCATGATGTCATCTATTTTGTGAAGTGCACCAGTCCCTCCTGAAGCAAAGCACCCCCACAACATGATTCTGCCACCCCCATGCTTCACGGTTGGGATGGTGTTCTTCGGCTTGCAAGCCTCACCTTTTTTCCTCCAAACATAGCGATGGTTATTATGGCCAAACAGTTCAATTTTCATCAGACCAGAGGACAGTTTTTCAAAAGGTAAGATCTTTGTCCCCATGTGCACTTTCAAACTGTAGTCTGGCTTTTTTATGGCGGTTTTGGAGCAGTGGCTTCTTCCTTGCTGAGCAGCCTTTCAGGTTATGTCGATATAAGACTCGTTTTACTGTGGATATAGATACTTGTCTACCTGTTTCCTCCAGCATCTTCACAAGGTCCTTTGTTGTTGTACTGGGATTGATTTGCTCTTTTCACACCAAACTATGTTCATCTCTAGGAGACAGAATGCGTCTCCTTCCTGAGCGGTATGATGGCTGCATGGTCCCATGGGGTTTATACTTGAGTACTATAGTTTGTACAGATGAACGTGGTACCTTCAGGCATTTGGAAATTGCTCCCAAGGATGAACCAGACTTGTGGAGGTCCACAATTTAATTTCTGAGGTCTTGGCTGATTTCTTTTGATTTTATCATGATATCAAGCAAAGAGGCACTGAGTTTGAAGGTAGGCCTTAAAATACATCCACAGGTACACCTCCAATTCAGTACACCTCCTATCAGAAGCTAATTGGCTAACTGTCTAAAGGCTTGACATCATTTTCTGGAATTTTCCAAGTAGCTTAAAGGCACAGTTAACTTAGTGTATGTGAACATTTGACCCACTGGAATTGTGATATAGTCAATTAAAAGTGAAACAATCTGTCTGTAAACAGTTGTTGGAAAAATTACTCCTGTCATGTACAAAGTAGATGTCCTAAACGACTTGCCAAAACTATAGTTTGCTAATATTAAATCTGTGGAGTGGTTAAAAAATGAGTTTTAGTGTATGTAAACTTCTGACTTCAACTATGGTATCTAGCCTCCCATTTCAAATGTCTTTGTAATCTGTCCCCATTTTTAATAGATTAAGCACTGGTAACTAAAATTAGTTTGTAAAACAAAATAGATGAAATTTCTACATTTCAAACTAGTTTGCTATGACAGTTTGATTTCTGCAGATTTCAGAGCATCTTGTTTTATATAGAATGGATGCATCATACAGAAGGCCGTGTGTTTGTACAACTCTTGTTTTGCTTAAACTAAAAGTTAAATCACACCACTTTGGAAACTACTGTGGTACGAATACACGCAATGATGCAGTGCAAAAATGTCAAACACAGAGCGGTTTCAGTGTGTAGATTAAAATTGTGCACAGTAAATTAAATGTAACTGTACTTCATTTTTCAGCACTAATTAAATATTATATGCAGCGGTATATTAAACAATGAGCAGATGTTAGTTTACAGTTTGATGGCAGTGAAGCTACTGTATTTAGGAAGGTAGAATGTCAGTATAATTCAGTATAATTCCTTTCATACTGTAGTGTGAGAATCTGTAAAATCTCAGTGAAGCGTAATGTCTCTCACTCACTCACTCACTCACTCACTCACTCACTCACTCTCTCTCACACACACACACACACACATACACACACACACGCACAGACACGCATGTAATATATCATTGCTGACAAGCTGAGAGAGATGTGTCTGCTTCTTTATTAGAATGTGTAATTGATTTACTGACCCTGTATAAGACACTATCATTAGTCACAGAGTAGGAGTTAACACGAGTGTGTGAGGATATGTGTCTGCATTGGCACTTGGAGTGTGTACGTGTGTGTGTTTGTAACTGATGCCTGTATAGGCCGTTGAAGACAGTCATTAGTCAGATCAGATCCCTCCCCAGCACTGAGACAATGGGTAGTCAGCAGAGAACTTTGGCCCTAGCAAGGATGCATTCAGCCCTATGAGCATGTGTCTCTGTGTGTAAGTGCACTTGTGTATCAACCCAGTTTAGTCCACAGATCTTAAACAGTGTTTCACTGCAATGATCATTCAGCAGACTCTCAACACTAAACAGAGGCTTAATAAAAACATTGATGAAAACGAGCTGCTTGATGTAATGAATAAAGAGCGTGATGTGCCTGAGTTTATTTCCCAGGGTTCCTGGACGTCCCTAATCACTCTTAAGCACCTGTTTTAGTTGCTGCTCAGATCAGTTCAAAACTGCTTCCAATTCAGTAAATACAGCTGGAGACACTGGACATCAAGCTCAACTATTATTATTATTATTATTATTATTATTATTATTATTGCTCATACTTAGGGTTTGGGATTTGAAAATCCCTAACCTTAAGTATTAAAATTCAGTGTATAACACGTCCCCCAACGTATGGAGATGAATAATACCTTAAACTGTGTAGCTTGTTGAGGAGAGTGTGATATATCTTTTTAAGTGATCAGACTTTTTTTGTGGTGTACCATAAAAAAGGCAAAGGCAAAATTCCTATCATACAGACTTTCAGTGAATTGGGGCGATAGCAACCACCTGGCAACCACCCAGAACTGGTTAGTAATTGCATGACAATGTCCTGGCAACAACCCACAGCCAGTGTTGGGTAAGTTATACAAAAAAGCAATTAATGACAATTTACTAATTACTACTGAAAAATTGTAATCGGATTACTGAGTTATTACTTAATAAAAAAAGTTTCACATTACTAATTACTTTTAAGTTACTTTCAAAAATGATTTTACAGAAAACATTTTGTTTTTCCACTCAACGAAAACAATGTCTATTTCGTCCTTGTTCATTGATTCCTTGTTAGGGGGCAGACACCCTTCAAAAACAAATAGCAAACAGATGCACTGTACATATTAACAGTATTTTACATATATAATATTATTTTAGAAATATGTGTATTCCAAGTAATTAAAAGTAATTAATTGAAAGTCAGAAACTGTTATCTGATTACAAGAATTTGAAATGTAATGCACAACACTTCTGGTACTACTAAAGTAATTTTTAGATTACAACAACACTGCCCATGACACCCTTACCATCACGTTAGCGAGTTTTGCATGATAATGTACAAATCTAGTTTTTTCTTAAAGTATTATTTAAGTATTTCCTCAGGATATGCAGTGGACAAGTGTTAAATTAAGGATCTATTACAAAAAATGTTTGCAATATTACTGATTGATTGTATGTGTACTAATGAATGTTCATTTGTGTCTACTGGAGGGAAAACTTGTTAGTCACAGTGACTCAATTCCTTTGATGCAGCTGGCTGTACCTCTGCCAGTACTGTCTTTATCATTTTCAAACACAATGCATAAATCAATGCATAATTTACAATGATGACAAATACAATCTTTTTTATTATAAACAACTCTGATTATCTGTGATTGTAAGATCAATCCAGCACAGTATATCTAATACAAGCTGTACTCTGGATATGAATATGAATTATAGGCTGTTTGCACACATTACAGCATCTCTTAGTACTGAAAGTCAATATTTTTAATCTCACCATTATCTATTTTGGATGAGAATGAAGCAGGGATTACAAGAAAGTATAAATTAGAAGGGGGAAAAAACCACATAAACTGCTTGTTGGTCAAATAGGTTAAGCAATGGTGAGCACCGCTAGAGAATTAAACTTAGGCACGTAACTCATTCCACATGTTTGTGCTGTGGACATGAATCAAACCTCAAACTGAGATGCTTCTCAAGGAGAGGTGTGCTATTACTTTTTTAATCAATTGGACTAATGATTTTCACGTAGCAGGCGAAAAAATAGGGCAAAAAAAGAACATAGATTTACATTAAAGTAGGGACCTGAGCCAAATCTAGGGTCCAGGGATGGGCTCTTTTGACATGGGCCAGTAAACAACCACCCAAGCAACCACACAGAACACCCTAGAAACCACTCAGAAAACACTAGCAACCGCATAACAACATGTTAACAAGCACATTAGAACACCACATTAGTAACCTCATAAAGCAAAGCCCTGGCAAACAACTTACACAGGAATGCACCACTTATATTTACTTCAGATAATGTCTTGTTAACGTTTGCTGGTACATTCAGAATTGGTTCAACATCAGAAACGTTTCTAATCGTTCGTCTAGAAAGTCTAACAAGATCTAAATATAACAATTAAGCAAAAACTTGCTGTTATGAATAGTTTCGTGTTTTCTGTTCATTTGCATACTTTACAGAGGTACTGTATCTCTCTCAACTTAAGCCTAATGCATACTAACAAATCTTACAGATTCTCAAGTATATGATGCAAAAATGTGAAATTATACTTCTTAGTCCATTTTAAATAGACATTAGTTTGGAATCTTAATGCACCAACAGTTGTATGCTTAGCAGTAAAAAGAAATATATCAAATCACTCAACAGCGCTCCCTGGATACACAGATTAACGTGCAATAAACATAAAACATGGTCTAAGTGCCCCATGCTGATGAGTACAGAACAAATCAAATGTCTGAGGGGAGAGGATGTTCCTGCTAATATAAACATAACCATTAGTTTGACAATATCACTAAGGACAACCATCTAATTGAATATCCTTTAATGAAGCACGTAAAACAGAATGGTGTTTCATAAAGTCACTCTAATGAAAGGTCACCATGGAAAAAGATAGTTTCCTATATCGGTTTCTTGCTTGGGTATATACTTGTTGGGAGCTGAGTTGGTGTCCAGAGACTTGAAGCCTGGCTGTTGTATTTGGGCTGAGTACAGCTGACTTTAAATATTAATGCATAGTAAAGATAGATATAGAATATGAAAAGTTACATTTTCAACAACCTGGTAATGCAAAGTCTCCAGATGAATGATTTGTTTTGACAATTTGGTGACAACATCTCACTTCTTTTTATTTCAGTTTAATTTTTTTTTATAAAGGTCATGAATAATACTCGAGCATGAAAAAATCCCTGAAAAAATGGCACTGAAGTGAAACGGGCCTGATGAATGTGTCATGTGTGAGGTGAACTCCGTATGTAATGACAGGCAGAGGAGACTGCAGTACTCCAACCAAAACAGGCCTTTTTAATAATTCATCAGACATTAAATAATCCCTCTGACTTTATCAATGTTTCTCCATCTCTGAAAGCTCAGGATGACCTTTGGAAAATGTTAAATCTTTTTCACACGCACCCGTGATGTGTCTGGCAAAAAAGGTTGAAACCTTAGCAGCCCGTCAGCAACTATAAGCACACACACACACACACACACACACACACACACACACACACACACACACACTGACAGCGAAAGCTCAAATTCATTTTTCAGACATTATAAAGTGACAGCTGTCTGTCATTTTTCCAAAATAAAATGTCTTAGACAGAACATAATAATTTGGAGAAATGTTACAGGTGATTTTAAAGTGTATTAGCTGCAGAAAGTCTCCAACAGGGAGTCTAAAACAACATTTGCCTGAATGTATTTTATTATTATTAGCTTTTTTCTTCTTTTTTTTCTATTTATCTCCACAAACAGATCTATAAACACACAAATTGGGATAATGACATTAGTAAAATATATAATATATATATATATATTTCTATTTAAGTTGATGTTGAGCAGCTTCAGAGCAGGGGCATTTTCAAAACTGGTTTGTTTTTAACAAAACATTTCAAAACAAGTTTGTGCAGAACAATACTGCAGACTGAGTCATGGGACATATAGTTAAATCCAAATTTTGTATGTTCTCATTAACTTGCAATTATGTTAGTCACATGTGAATGTCGGCTGCATTATAGTAGACCCATCACCACAAAATGGAAAACACAAAGAGTTCAGTTGGTGCTGAAACATTCAAGTATTTCCACTCCTATATATTTAATTATTGAAGTAAATGAGATTCAAATCTAGAGGTATGCTAGAGGCATAGTCCTCAGAGAAAATGCCCAGCAATGTACTCCATCATAAAATCACTCAAGCTACTCACTCATTCTTCCATTATCACATAAACATGACCGCCAATAGTGCTCCCTGGTAGGGATACAGCTGATATTTAAGTTTGTGTCATGCGGAGTGTTCTTTTGTCCAAGTGACTAAACTTTAAATGTTACTGTACAGACCTTGAAAAAGGCTTGGAGTTATACAAGTGGATCAGACAATATGTGTAAGATGTATGCGGTTTTTACTTGTGTAAGACAGAGATACAATGATGACAAATATGAGATTCTAAAGGCTACTGTGTTGCTGGATGTTTAGACAGTCTTTGTCCAGACTAGCCACCAGGACATTTATTGGGGGTATTGAATAATAGGTCTGTTAGCATTTCTTTTGTGTGCTGAGTCTTTGAACTGCTTCAGCAGACTTGAGAATCGTAAAACTGTAACATACTGCAGACTTTTATATATTTCCTGTTTTGCTCAACAAATGCATTCTCTGCATTCTCTTAAAGGACTAAATCAGTGATTAGTTGATGAATGAATTTGCTTAAAGGTGCACTTTTTTTTTTGTCTTATTGAAAAGTTTTACACAGCTGTTTTAACATAATAGGCTACATCAATCATGGCTGACTGTGAATAGTGCATTTCTTCTATGGAATCTGACTGAAATACTTTTTCAGCGATTCTGCAGTCAAGCCGCTCAGTTTAAGTACAAGACGACTGTCATATCAGCCATAGCAGCATAAACAAAAATGCACCTTTAATTAAAACTTTTTTTGTGATCCAGGCTATTTACCAAATGCAACATACTTGAAACATACTATAAATGAAGAGAAAACCAAAGATATTTTAAAACAACTGGACATCTATTTTTGAGGTCATAAGTCTACACACCTCCCATAGTCTCTGCAAGATATGTATTATAAAAAAATAAAATAAAAAAAAATTCTATCCAGTGATGCCCCGGTGAAGCTATCTGACAAAACAGATATCCACTCGCACCCCCACAAGACAAGACAGCAGCTGGATCTACACAAGTGTTCCGGCCCAGAAATCCACACACTCCCGGCCCCCAGTACAACGTGTAGCCCCCCTGAAGATCAATGACTGTCTGCATCGTCCGTGACAACCTTGCGTAAATCTCTGCATTCTCTGAACAGTAATGCTGCCCACTTTTCTAAAGATGAAACTCCACTGGTCCTGCCAGAGCTTTGGTTTTCAAGCATCCTTCACACATTTGAATGCTTACCAACAATGGTTATATGATGCTGAGAACCTTCTTTAACACTTAGGACAAATGAGGACCCATTCAAAACCATTCTAGAGGGCTACCATCACTCATCGATGCCCAAGAGTGCAACATACCATGAACCAAGGGTATGCGACCCCCAAAAAGTCTGACCAATGCAAACCGTCACTATCCTGCCCCGTGCATAACATGCGGGTCCCCCGTCACACAGTCTCTGAAGGGCAAAATAATAATACTAATAATAACAACACATAAATAATTATATAATATAATAATAATAATAATAATAATAATCATCATCATCATCTTTAATATTTTTATGGACTCTGCAAAAGGTATGCAAACCCATGATAGCATACTCTCCGAAAGAGTCAGTGAATTGTAGAGGGGAAAAAAAAATAATAATTAGGGGGAAAAGAAGAAATGTATCAATGTGTATATATAGTACATATACGTATATATACACACACCTATACACACACATTTAAATAAACAAATGATAATATTTAAGCCAAATAAAAGAGAGAGAGAGAGAGAGAGAGAGAGAGAGAGAGAGAGAGAGAGAGAGAGAGAGAGAGAGAGAAAACATTGATCCCACGTATGTACATATTCTGTGCAATCTCACAAATGTATCAACATGAAATGAGGTGTCAGTTCACTGGTCTTATCATTATCAATATTTAAAACTGAAAGAGGAGAGAAGAGTTTTGTGAATTTGTGCATTTGTTTTTCAGTTGAGGGTATATCTTTCTCTGTAGTTATATGATTATTTCAGCCATTGTGCAGTGGATATTTGATCCTTTTTTCCAGTTATTCAAGATTTTATTTTTGGCAACAGAAGGAAAGCATTTTGTGTGTTAGACTGGGTGTTTCATTAGGGAAAGATCACCTGGGATACATAACGATGGTATGGCCAGAACATTTGTGTTCAAGAGGTGTGATAGATTAGCAGTAACATTTTTCAAATGAAAACAAAAGTTTTTCTTTGTTTTTTGTTTTTCAGTGGCTACATTTACATACACCCTCATAATGTGATTATAATGCGATTAAGTCAATACTGCAATTAAACTGTAAACAGTATACTGCAATTATTTTATTGAGATTATACTAATAATCAGACGAATGATAATCACAGTATAATATGTGGAGTACTCCTATTTTAATCGCTTTATACAATGGAGCATTATGCTCCATTAACAGATCTTCTCAGCACTACCAAGAAGTTCCTGTGGACTCCTGGGTGTGTTTGTGCATTTAATGCTGCTAAAGATTTGTTGTGCAATGCTCCTATCCTCTCCACTCCTAATTTTACTCTGCCATTCAAGTTGCAGGTAGACGCAAGTTCTATGGGTGCTGGAGCTGTGCTAATCCAGGAGGATGTGTGTGGGGTAGAACATCCTGTATGTTATTTTTCAAAATAATTCTAAAAGTGCCAACAACGATACAGCACTATTGAAAAACAGACCTCAGCTCTGCTTTTGGCTTTGCAGCACTTTGAGGTTTACCTAGAAGGTAGCCATACCCCTGTGGTAGTATACAAAGACCATAATCCCCTGGTATTCTTGTCAAGAATGTGTAATTCAAACCAACGTCTTATGCGATGGTCCCTTATTATTCAAGAGTACAATCTTGACATCTGACATTGTAAAGGTGCTGAGAATATTGTGGCGGATGCCCTGTCTAGAGTATATAGTGCTGATGAGTAATGTTATCTATAAGTATTATAAATTGTGTAGATTTATTGTGTTTTCAAACATGAGTGGTGTTTGAAACTTATGGGTGGGGGTGTTACATTCCTGGGGATGTATTTATTATTAAATGTCGATGTGTTTATTTTTAGTTGCTTTGTGATGTCTCCGTGCATGTTTTGTTTTCTATTCCCTCTGTGGCTCCTCCTACTCTGCTTATCAGGTAGCTGATTGTCACCAGCTGAACCTCATTGTCATCAGGAGGCTGCCTGCTTAAAAGAACTGGAAAACAGAGAAGTTGAAGCTTGACATCCAGAGTGGTGTCTTTCTTCTGTCCCAGTGCTTGCTGAGCTACTGCGTTATGCCTGAGTGTGACTTTGTTGTAGCCTTGGTGTTTTATTGCCTGAGATCTTCAGTTCTTGCAGTTGGTGAAGCTTACTCTAAGTTAGTTATGTTAAAGTGTAGCTGTAGGAAGGTGGGTGCCATTGTAACATTTCCACTGTTTTCTCCTCTTTTTGGTCCAGTCAGGGAATTTGTGTACATTTTTATGTACATGGTTTTTTTTTTTTTAAATTTGTTTTATTTTTTTTATATAAAGACTTATTCCCCAACTAGGTAGAGGGTTTTATGTTTTGTTTTGGCCTTTTCCCCCTTCTGACGTCTATTGCTTCCATCTTTGAATTGTTTTGAAGTGTATTATATTGTAAATAAGTCTCCTAAACCGTAAAGTTGTTGTCTGTGGTGCTGGGACAGGGGACAGGCCATCACTCAACATTTACTTGTTTCTTCCCTAGATTTAACTGGGGAAGTAACAAGGCATGTAAACACTTGCATTTCTTCCAGTCTGACCAGTGCACCTGCACCAGTGTTGCAGCTGGATAACATTGCACTCAAGCACAGGTTAGAAAACATTGCAAAACAGAAGAAGCTGCACTGACTTCTTGGATTCATGCAAAACACCATTTCCTCACACAGTTTTCCAGCAGTGGTGCTCCCCCACGGCAAAAGAGAATGTCCATTTGCAGTCTGAATTGAATGATGGTGAGACAAAAAGAATATATATATATATATATTAGCACAATGTTAAGGAAACATGTCTTTCTAATGAGTTTGTCCACACGGGCGAAACACAACAACAGCCAGTGCGGGTATTCCAATTCACAAATTACACTTATGAACCGGTTCTTTTTAGTGAATTAAAACAGTGTAGTCAAAATTACTCTTACGAACCAATTCTTTTAGTGTGTGTTCACATATGCAGTTCGGTTCTCTTGGTCCAGACCAAAAAAGAAATTGATACATTTAGTCCTGGTTCGCTTAGCGTTCACACTGGCTTTTTTAACACCAAACCTAACGATACAAAACCAAAGGCATCAGGAAAAAGTCACAACCTGATTGGACAGCTTTTATGACGTATATTTTTTTGACGGAACTTAATGATCATCCAAAACAATGCTGGCTGCTGGGCAAAATGCGCTCGTTATATTTATATATGTATATATGGTGGTATTTTTACCAGCTGAGAACAAATAAAATGTGTAAAAGAGTCAAAACAGCGCCAGGAATTCCTCCGTTGCACACACAAACGAAGATATGCTGCACGGACGGCTGACGGCAGCTCCGACGCCTGTACTGAACTGTAATGGGCAACATAGCTCCTATGATGAGAAGAACCAGGTATGCTTGAAGTCAGTATTAGGCAAATTACTTCCTGTTTTTGGTCCGTTTAGAAGTCTTTGGTCCAGGTTGCGTTCATATATCAATCGAACTGCACCAGAGTTTGTTTGGAAGCGGACCGAGACCCACTATTCAGGTGGTCTCGGTTTGCTTGTTTGGTGCACACCAAGGTTTGGGTGACAGCATTCACACTTGTTCAAATGAACCGCACAAACAGAGCAATCGCACCAGAGTTCGCTTTAATCGAACCAAACCTGCCAAGTGTGAACACACCCTTAATCAATCATTCAAAAAGACTCTCAAACTGACTGCCAAATTTTCCATATGCCGAGTTGTAGTTAAAGATACATTTTTGCAACAAGTTGTTTTAATTCATAAAAAATATTAATAGGTTATCTTTTTATATATATATAAAAAAAATCAAGACATATTTCTCAGTGAATAATCAGAGTAATGGCAAGTAAACGGGATTGAAGAGGTTTGCTAAATCATGTAAACATCTTAATCTGATTGTTCCTTATACTCCGATTATTGCAATAATCAGAGTATTAGTGTACATGTTAACGTATCCAGTTACTCCTGCTAAAAGGAAAAATATCTGTGCTTAAATTTTATACTGTGCAAAATGACGATTATGTTGAATCACTGTTTACTTATTTCAGCAGAGAAGCTCTGCTCTTTGTATCCTTTATTCGACTTGTCCTGTTAAAGATTTTTTCTGTGTCACAGGACATCTGATGTAGGCTATTTACTGGTGGAATGAAAAGATGAGTGTTTGAAAATTGTCTTGAGAAATGCATGTCATAGACATTTCAGGAAAATCCACTGTAAAGAACCAGTGGGCAGTCAATAATGTAAAAATACATTTATTCAGATTAAAGTGACTTTCAGTTCACAGTCTGGTATAAAACTGTCTGTCAGCTATTAGTAGCAATGAAACATGCGCTCCAAATGAGTATATTCCTAGGAATATAGGGTTGTGAATACTAAATAAAAAACATGTAGCCATTTCACAATATTGCCAAGGCACAAATGGCCAAGTTCAGCAGATGAGTCTTTTAAACAATGGAGTCTCTGCAGATGAAGGTATAACCCACTATTTGCACCATATACATCTACTTGATGCTAAAACCGTTTCTTATGGCCCATTAACTAATTTTCTATCTACATATCTTAGAATAACGAACAAATTCAGATGAGGCAAGCATCATTATAAACATACATAAAGCTAGTTAAGACATTTAAATAAGCACATTTCAAATGATTAAATATACATTTTCCTGTATGAAAGCATGTCACTTGTATATGATTTTACATTCTGATCTCTTAAAGTGAGCTTTTCACATTAGTGCGAGGCAGATCTTAAAGGGTTAGTTCACCCAAAAATTTTAATTCTCTCATTTACTCACTTTCAGGCCATTCCAGATGTGCATGATTTTCTTTCTTCTGCAGAACACATGAAGAATTTTAGAAGAATATCTCAGCTCTGTAGGTCATTTCAATGCAAGTGAATGGTGGCCAGTGATCATGATTTCAAGCTTGATTACACTTCCTAATTGAGTAATCGAGCTTGAAATCATAATTGTGCTGAGAGACTGCAATGGCAAGATGTACAGTGAAAAAGGAGTTTCATTTTGGTCAGTTCTCACCCAAAACTGACTGGATCACTTCAGAAGACATTGATTAAACTACTGGAGTCAAATAGATTACTTTAATGTTGCCTTTATCTGATTTTTGGAGCTTCAAAGTTCTGGCCACCTTTCACTTGCATTGAAATGAACTACAGAGCTGAGATATTCTTCTAAAAAATCTTTATTTGTGTTGTACAGAAGAAAGAAAGTCATGCAAATCAGTTAATGAAAAGAGAATAATTTTTTTTTTTTTTTAAATGGTGAACTATTCCTTTAAGCTTAAAAGGTCTCTACAAGCATGCAGAGAATGATTTATCTTTATTTTACTAAAGGAGTTTGGTGCACCATTCTAGGATGAATAGATCAGTTTTACTGATCAAAGCAACACCTTAAACATTTTTATTAGGTGATAGAAACAATTAAGTGCTGATGCAATATATCTTTCTGCTATTTTTGATAGAGATTTTTATTTTATGTACACTTGTAATTAATAATATTCTCAAGCAACACTTAAGGATTTATTTATTTATCAAGCTCAAATGTAAAACACCACGATAATAAAAAGATAAAGCATTACAACAACAGGAAAAGTCTGAAGAAGAATTCACCCAAACTTGAAAATTTTGCATTATTTATGCACTCTTATGAGTTTCCAAATCTGAATGCTGTTCTTTTTTCAGTAGAACACAAGAGGAGAAATTCTGAAGAATTTACATGGCCTTTCAATACAATGATAGTCCATTGACCACGGCTGTCAAGCTCCAAAAATAAGAAAAAAAAAACCCCGAAACAAAATAAATCATTCATCCATCCATAAATAGAAAAGTAGTAAATACAACTTGTATGCTATGTTCTAAGTGTTCTGAAGCTTATCAACAGACCAAAATGTAAAATATTCATTGATGAACTTTAATTCACACTTGCCTTTAGATGCATCAATGATGTCAAACACCATTGACTCTCAAAAGTATTGTTACAGAACATAGCACACCAGTTTAAATATGCAGAATGGAGAATGAAATTCTCCTTTTGTATTCCACAGAAAAACAACTGCATATGGAAACAACATTAGGGATATATATATATATATATATATATATATATATATATATATATATATTTATTTATTTATTTTTTTCTTTTTCTCCCAATTTGGAATGGCCAGTTCCCAATGTGCTTTTAAGTCCTTGTGGTCACGTAGTGATTCGCCTCAGTCCGGATGGCGGAGGAAACCCAGTTGTCTCTGCGTCTGAGATTGTCAGCCCACGCATCTTATCACATGGCTTGTTGAGCGCGTTGCCACAGAGACATAGCGTGTGTGGAAGCTTCACGCCACCCACCGCGCCTCACCAAGAACGAATCACATTATAGCGATCACGAGGAGGTTACCCCATGTGACTCTACCCTCCCTAACAACCGGGCCAATTTGGTTGCTTAGGAGACCTGGTTGGAGTCACCCAGCATGCCCTGGGATTCAAACTAGTGAACTCCAGGGGTGGTAGCCAGGGTCTTTACCACTGAGCTACCCAGGCCCCCTACAACATTAGGGATATTAAACATTAACAGGATTTTCATTTTTGGGTGAATAATTCCTTTAAGGAAAGAGTACAGTAATTACATCTAACACAACTGACAGCTCCTTGAAGCCTCTATGAAATTATGATATTTCATCATCAAACCTTTCTTCATAATTTCAGACATTGGTGCAGTTTGGAATGTGTCTGGTCCGTAGCCTCTCTCCAACCCCAAGGCTTCCTTAAACACACACACACACACAAAGCAAAAAAATCACTGTAATTGCAACCAACAGACAAGGGCAACTCCGTGATCAGTGCTTTCCACTTCAGTGTCATGGGATCAGTCCTTAATTACTGCGAATCAAAAAGTCCTGGGACAAACAGAAGACAATCACCTTCCGTGACAGGAGAGTAATAAAAGTAAAATGAATGAATTGGGGTTCATCCACTGACCTCACGCTTACTGAACAACATACACATCTACTCACAGACACAAACAAGCACACTTCTCTGTGCCCCTTGAACCCAAATCCATCTTTATAAACATTAAACCCAACAGAA
Organism: Myxocyprinus asiaticus; assembly: GCF_019703515.2. Classification (NCBI taxonomy): domain Eukaryota; kingdom Metazoa; phylum Chordata; class Actinopteri; order Cypriniformes; family Catostomidae; genus Myxocyprinus; species Myxocyprinus asiaticus. The sequence continues at coordinate 13,663,099 of NC_059363.1, forward strand.
GAAGATGGACTTGTTAAGAATCTAATAGAGTAGGTAGACAGCAATTTAACAAAACCTAATGCAACCATATCAAATGCTTGAATGGCTAACATTGTTTATAAGGATTGGGCTAGGGATGTGCGAGACTAGTCAACTAAAAGGTTTTGATGCTTCTAGTCGACACTGGAATTACTAGTCGGTTAATATTGTTCCCCATCAAACTGTTCAACATTTTTACACATTTACATTTGGCTTTATATTTTTACAAAAGATGCACTTAAATTACTTTCATGTTAATGTTGCATTTCAAATACAATTAATAATACAATTATTAAAGATGATATCTGGAGCAGTTGTATACAAAGTTTCATTTCACCTCAGGCTGCACATGCTTCTTCCCTCTCTCACTCGTGGTGCACGCAGGAAAATGTCCTCTCGCAAGATGGGCAGCTATAACTTCGGTGGTGGTGCAGGAAGTGAATTTCCGAAATGTTGGTTTGCAAATCACTGTGGATGTTTTCACATTTGAGTCTTCTTTAAATCTGTGTATGCTTAAAAGTTATTTTCCCTCCGAGCAGGTCTTTTCAAGTGCAGGAATCAGGATAATTGCCTCAAGTGACTCAGGTCCCGTCTTTCACTGGACCATGTTGACATGTTAATTTTGCTCATTAAAAATGTATGCTCCTGATTAAGTAGACTTTTTGACTATTTTTATCAAATTATTTTTACCCTGCTTATAAATTTTCAACGAGGTGCCGACTGCTTAACGGGTTAAACTATCAGTTATTCTGTGTGCACGTCATGTTTAGAACAATAGGTTTATTGTACATTTCTCACAAGCCTTTTTTTTTTACCCCCTTTCATGGAATTTATCACCGGATTTGGCTGTTGAAATACATTAGGTTGAAGTATTTTAAATGGGTCACATAAACACACTGTGTTTTCTGAGGGTTTCTTTCTGTTTAGACTAGCTGGCTCCAAATTTTTTGTTTAAACGTCAGTGAAATTGGTCGTTTCGCACATCCCTAGTTTGGGCTGTCAATTTAACATGTATTTATTACAAAAAATAACTTTTTTTGAACTATTTTTAACTTGGTACAACACATCTTAAAAACACGGTGCCCATGGCAGGAAACCCTGGAAAACAACTAGATGTGAGACAGTGGCATAAGATGTCAGTCTGCCGCATGTGTACATAGACCAACAATTAATAATAGCACAGATGGAACTCAGGACGTGTGTCCTGTGTAAGTGCCACTAAGTGCCACTAACAAACTTGATTGCAAAATTAATAGCTGTGGACTGTAGGCAAGTGATAGGCTAATGGGCTAATGCATGGAAATAAAACAAACTTTTAAAGCCACTTTTTGTTATGTCTATTCAACACTTTACTAGTCTGCTTCAATAGTGTAATTAAACATCTTAATTCAAAACTTTTTTTTTAAGCAAATAATGACATGAAATATTGACTTCTTTCACCTGTGTTGTGAGCCTCCAGTTCTTTTTCCATCAGTTCTCTGGGAGGTGGCAGATGGCTAAAGCTGTTGTGTGTTGTGGTATTTGAGGGAAACTGCGTGTGTTTGACGTGTGTGCTGCATGGCGGGAATGAGGTGGGTGGCGTATGTGTGCCGTTTTTCTCCTGTCCGACGGTACTGATCATCTCTGGCTCCTTCTCATGAGTGTCCTCTGTTTCCACATGGATCCATGGAATTTTACTAATTTAAGAGAACCAACAGAACAAAGATATTACTTAATGTGGAGATCAGGAGAAAAAGCATTTTTTTCAAGTAAAACAATAACTGATGCCAATAAAGTATGCAAGAATAATTTTTCTTCATTTTTGGGTATTTCCAGGGCACATTAAAATTGAACAGTGCACAATTAGCCCAGATTAGGTGAGCTGAACTGAGAAATTTGGAAGAGGTGAGTCTTACCGTTTGAACTTGTAGATGAAAAGAATGGCTAACCCCACCAGGCCCAGAGAAACCAGTAACAGCATGGCAGAACCACTGGACAGAGCACTGGAGTCCACCAGAGGTGCTGCAGGCAGTATTAGAGAATATTGTCCCATTGTATTAATTTACTCAATTCTCCTAATATTCTATTGTGCTTGAGGAACTGATACTTAACAATACTGTTATTCAGAACTTGACTGTAGATAACACTTTACTTGAAGCCTGTATATGTAATGCATTATATGAATCATGTTGAGGAGAGGTGTGATATTACTTTTCTAAGCAACCAGACTTACACTTGACTTTTCATCCCGCAGTCAATAAAACAGGCATACATATCTCATAGACTTACATTGAAGGGGGGACCTGAGCCATATCCAGGGATGTTATCATAGAGACTTGGTGGTGGGCTCCATTGATTTGGGCTAGTTAGCAAACACTAAGCAATCACCCAAAACATCTAACAACAACCACATGGCAATGTGCTAAAACAACTCAGAACACCTTAGCAACCACAATGCAATACAACCCACATCACCCTTGCATTGTGGCAGCAACTTTTACACAGACAAGCAACACTAAAATTTTCCACAGAAAATGTATTATTAATATATTACTTATACTAAATTATATAATTATTATACATTATATATTATTAATATACCGCTGAAGTCAGAAATTTACATACACTTAGGTTGAAGTCATTAAAACTAATTTTTTAACCACTCCACAGATTACATATTAGCAAACTATAGTTTTGGCAAGTCGTTTAGGACATCTACTTTATGCATGATGCGAGTAATTTTTCCAACAATCGTTTACAGACAGATTGTTTTACTTTTAATTGACTATATCACAATTCCAGTGGGTCAGAAGTTTACATTCACTAAGTTAACTGTGCCTTTAAGCTACTTGGAAAATTCCAGAAAATGATGTCAAGCCTTTAGACAATTAGCCAATTAGCTTCTGATAGGAGGTGTACTGAATTGGAGGTGTACCTGTGGATGTATCTTAAGGCCTCCCTTCAAACTCAGTGCCTCTTTGCTTGACATGGGAAAATCAAAAGAAATCAGTCAAGACCTCAGAAAAATAATTGTGGACCTCCACAAGTCTGGTTCATCCTTGGGAGCAATTTCCAAACACCTGGAGGTACCACGTTCATCTGTACAAACAATAATACGCAAGTATAAACCATGGGACCACACAGGAAGGAGACACATTCTGTTTCCTAGAGATGAACGTAGTTTGGTGCAAAAAGTGTAAATCAATCCCAGAACAACAGCAAAGGGCCTTGTTAAGATGCTGAAGGAAACAGGTAGACAAGTATCTATATCCACAGTAAAACAAGTCCTATATTGACGTAACCTGAAAAGCTGCTCATCAAGGAAGAGGCCAATGCTCCAAAACAGCCATAAAAAAGCCAGACTACAGTTTGCAAGTGCAAGTCCTATATTACACAAACAGATATACAAGATCTTACTTTGTACTTACCTCTGGTCTGATGAAACAAAAATATAAATTTTTGGCAATAATGACCATCGTTATGTTTGGAGGAAAAAGGGTGAGGCTTGCAAGCCAAAGGACACCATCCCAACCGTGAAGCGTGGGGGTGGCAGCATCATGTTGTGGGCATGCTTTGCTGCAGGAGGGACTGGTGCACTTCACAAAATAGATGGCATCATGAAGCAGGAAAATTATCTGGATATATTGAAGCAACATCTCAAGACATCAGCCATGAAGTTAAAGCTCGGTCGCAAATGGGTCTTCCAAATGGACAATGACCCCAAGAATACCTCCAAAGTTGTAGCAAAATGGCTTAAGGACAACAAAGTCAAGGTACAGGAGTGGCCATCACAAAGCCCTGACCTCAATCTGATAGAAAATTTGTGGACAGAACTGAAAAGCTTGTGTGAGCAAGGAGGCCTACAAACCTTACTCTGTTACACCAGTTCTGTCTGGAGGAATGGGCCAAAATTCCAGCAACTTATTGCGAGAAGCTTGTGGAAGGCTACCAAAAACGTTTGACCAAAGTTAAACAATTTAAAGGCAATGCTACCAAATACTAACAAACTGTATGAAAACTTCTGACCCAATGGGAATGTGATGAAAGAAAGAAAAGCTGAAATAAATCATTCTCTCTACTATTATTCTGACATTTCACATTCTTAAAATAAAGTACTGCTCCTAACTGACCTAAGACAGGGAATGTTTTCTACGATTAAATGCGAGGAATTGTGAATTGTGAAGGTGTATGTAAACTTCTGACTTCGACTGTATATGACATATTATTATAATATATTAATATTATTTATTTTTTCCTTATAATACATTATAATGCAATTCATCATCTTTCCTGCTTCTCATATCACTCTGCAATCTCTTCACATAAGCAAATAAGATATTTTCAACTAAAATCAATGTTTCATGTCCCTTATGTATTGTTCTGACAAGGAGTCATTTTATAAGCAGGATAATGAGCAGTCAGATGGTTGGATTTAGCTTGTTTTGTTTCTTCTCACAAAATAACATAGTTTCAACTCAAATAATTATTTCATGTGCATATAATTATTTATTGGTAAGTAGCCATGTACTGTAGTAAGTTGGATAATCTACAATCAGCCGGTCATAATACTGTAGCAAAATAAACCCCTTTAAGATGATACAAGACCACCCTGTCAGTTTATTTTGTGTTTATGACCAGCTGACTGTAGATTATCCCTTACTTAAACTTTTCAAAGGTATAACCATTTATGTATTAAAATCTATTATAACTGTGGTTACACTTATTTATAAAAAGATAACATTACAATGTGTATCATACATCTTTATTAATACATGTATAATGCATTTTAAATGCAGGCTTCACAGAAAGTGTTACTTTTAAGTCTTATAATTATCTGCTCTTTTCTCAGTATGTTTGTTAATAAACTAATATAAATAAACACTATTGTAACTCTGTGAAAGTGTTACTGCTAAAACCACAACTGAAAAAAGAAAAGAAACTGTTGACCACAAATCTCTGCTGTCTCTCAGAGGCTGTCTGAAAGGGTGAGAGGCATATCCGTTTCAGTAATTCTAAAAACTGTCCCACTCATTCACCGGAGACACACACACACACACTGCAGTCCAATCCTTCAGCCCTTTGAGGGTTGACGCATGATGATTGTGACCTTTCGGCAGAATGCAGGAGGCAATCTGGACCTTTTCCTGTTCGGAGCAATGAAGACAAATGGCCGTGTCTCAAAAGGGTAGAGTTATGCGGCAGAGAGCCACTCTTTATGATCTTGTAATGTCATTTTGAAGTCAGTATATTGGCCATGCTCAGACAGGCTCCACATTATTAATATTAATATAAAATCCAGGGTGGAGTATCTGTTCTTGGTTTTCTTTAACCAAAAGACAATTGAAGGATTTGACTCTATAGATCCTCAACAAACCAGTCTATATATATATATATATATATATATATATATATATATATATATATATATATATATATATATATATATATACAGGGTTGGGAGGGATACTTTTGAAATGTATTCCACTACAGATTACTGAATATATGCTGTAAAATTTAATTTGTAACATATTCCGTTAGATTACTCAAGGTCAGTAACGTATTCTAAATACTTTGGATTACTTCTTCAGCACTGGTAGATTTTTTCATTTGTTTTGACTATAAAAACTCTTCCAGTACAGAAAGACAAAATACACATGTTAAAAATACATTCTCTGAAAAACCTAAATATCTTGTTTTAAGGATTTTTAGATATTTTTACAGGAAAACAATAAAAAAATTATAATAAAGAATAAAATGTTTGCCCTAATATCAAAGGTCTTACTAGAAAGAAAAAAATTATGATCCAATGTGAATTTTCTTGATAAAAAAATATGATCGTGCCTGGTAACATGCGCATGTAAAATGGCTAGAAATAGCATTTTAGCTTAGCATAAAGCTGACAATTTACACAAGGTTTATTTCTATTTCTTGTGTTCCAAACTTACTTCTCTGTCTGCTCGTATGAATGTAACACATCATAAGAAAGTGTTTCACCGCTGTTCAAATGCACTTTGGATTACATAATTTATATGTATACATTTTTCCATCTGAAAGGACTAAATATTAAATGAAACAAATGACAAGAATATGCAAAGTAATCTCTTCAGTAATCAAAATACTTTTTGAATGTAACTGTATTCTAATTACCAATGATTTAAATTGTAACTGTAGTGGAATACAGTTACTTATATTTTGTATTTTAAATATGTAATCCCATTACATGTATTCTGTTACTTCCCAACCCTGTGTGTGTCTATAAATATATATATATATATATATATATATATATATATATATATATATATATATACATACAGTACTGTGAAAAAGTTTTAGGCACTTAAGATGTTTCACAAAAACATTTGTCTTAAGATGGTTATTTATATCTTCAGCTTTAGTGTGTCAATAGGAAAAATACATTTTAGACTCACAAACATTACTTTTGCAAATAGAAAAGATTAGAATAGAAGAACAGGTTGCTCTCCAAGAGATGGCATTGCCCCCACAGAGCCCCCCACTGAACATCAAGTCACACTGGGATTACATGAAGAGACAGAAGCAATCGAGACAGCCTAAATAGATAGAAGAACTGTGGTGAATTCTCCAAGAAGCTTGAAACATCCTATCTACCAACAACCAAGAAAAACTGTGTCCAGGTGTAAGTAGGAGAATTGGGGCTGTTGAAAATTGATAAATGAAAACTATTTATGGCATTATTTTTGAAGACATTCTCACTATGCAACATTTTTCACAAGTGCCTAAAACTTTTGCACAGTACTGTATATATACAGTATAGACACACACACACACACACACACACTACTGGTCAAAACTTTTTAAACACTTGACTGAAATGTTTCTCATGATCTTAAAAATCTTTTGATCTGAAGGAGAAAGATTAAATGTTTGAAATTATTTTTGTAGACAAAAATATAATTGTGCCACCATATTAATTTATTTCATTACAAAACTAAAAAAAAAAAAAAAAAAAAAAAACGTTTTTGAAATTGATGACTTGGACCAAATAATAAAGAAAAGCAGCCAATAAGTGCCCAACATAGATGGGAACTCCTTCAATACTGTTTAAAAAGCATCCCAGGGTGATACCTCAAGAAGTTGGTTGAGAAAATGTCAAGAGTACATGACTGCAAATTCTAGGCAAAGGGTGACTACTTTGAAGATGCTAAAATATAACACAGTTTTGATTTATTTTGGATTTTGTTTAGTCACAACATAATTCCCATAGTTCCATTTATGTTATTCCATAGTTTTGATGACTTTACTATTATTCTAAAATGTGAAGAAAAATTATAATAAAGAATGAGTGTGTTTCAAAACTTTTGACCGGTAGTGTATATATTAACATTACATGACCACAGAGGTAGGAGGTCACCTCACAACTCACAAATGCAAGACAGACCGCAAATTTAATGCAGTACACAATGAAGTTGACAGTTTAATGCAACACTTATTAACACAGACAGCAGTGTAATGCACCTAACAAAACCGCAGACACTAGTGCCATATGTCTCAGAGAGTAATGCATCTGGTGTTCCTCCAGAGTGAGGTGATCAGAGGGTTTGTTCTAACAGCCTTAAGAACAGAAGCATGTGTACAGGTCTTACCCAGACTGAGCTGAGACACAGACACAATGACTCGTGTGTCAGGCTTCAGATCAAACTGGATCAGGTTCTGATTTAAAGCGTTCATGAGCACCTCGGACATCTGAAACAAGATGAAGAAGATGTTGATGACAAAGATGGTGAGTAAGAGGAGAGTTGAAAGAGTAAAGAATTAAATGATATCTGAACGTGCATTTAAATTTATAAATGTTTTATAGATTTTTTTTCAACATATGATTAATTTACACTGAGCAATAAGCATTGTATTCATCATTCATTTGGTTATCGCTAAAGCTCACTTGAATTTATTCTACATCATTAAAAGTGATGTTATGGTATCTTGGAAGCCAGTCTAAAAATGTATGCCTGTTTTACATTATATGTGCAGGGCGTCAGCAGTGCTCCTCTGTGACTTTAACGGCAGCCACATTTTAAGCCTTCACACTGACTGAGTGTTTACTGTATGACACAGCTGCAGCTCTATACAGAAAATAAAGTGATTTCTGGGTTACTACACTGAGTTTTGAGAACTCATTAAGTTAATTGAGAATTACTGTATACTAAATAATCATCATGAAATCTAATTAACAAGAGGATAAGGATGAAATTTGCATCCACATGATAATGAATTTAGAGAGAATTGATGCCTAATCCCCAAATTGCAGAGTATTACCTGCTTAACTTATCTGGATCAGATTTACTGAACAAAAATTGTTTGTGTGCCTGTCACTGTGTACTGAACTAAGCCTAAGACATTTCTTTTTTCAATCAATGGGTAAGACTGCAGTCTTTTTGTTTCTTCATAAGATTATTTTGATACATAGGTTTATAGTACATTTTCAATGTGTTTTACACACATATGTGTTTGACATTTTTTTCAATTATGTAATGCAGCAAGAATAGGCTGAACTAACCTCTAAACTCTCCTATCACTGCCGCGTCTGGGACGCAGCACATGCGACTCGTGGTCTCAGTGTGAAGGCTGTAACTAGTTAATATGGGTGCCGAAATAAACAAGCACCGCTCACGCCCTGCAGACACAGTATGTGTGAAACAGCACACTTCAGCTTTAACTATAAAATGATCTGTAGTGAACAGCCTTAGTTGTTTTGCTCCACCATGATACTGTCTTAAAATATTGAACACACACTGTTGCTATACTCTTATTTTCAAATGTGTATCTGCTAATTTGTGCATTCTTAGTGATTTTTATATTTCAGCCTATGTTTTAAAACAATGTATATCAAAAGGCCCCAAATGTGTTGGTTATGTGGCCTGTCGGGTAATGCACACACTCTAACATCTTGGGTTGAGACCTGAGTTCAAATCAGTCTCAGGTTTCCCATTTTAACCCCCTCCCTTCACTCTGTTTCCTGTCACCTATCCACAGTCCTGTCATTAAAGCCAAAAGCCCACAAAAATAATCTTAAAGGCCTCCAAACATAATGTTCTGGTTTCCTTACATGCATAACAACTGGGCATATAAATCAATGACTTTTGTAAGCGGTTTAAAATGTCTAGATTATCATAATAATGATCATATTTATCATATAACATTTTTTATTTGCAATGCTCAATTACAAAGAGTGTGGGTCATAACCTTACATAAATTGAAAAAGCAACCCAAATATAATGCTGGTTTTAGCATAAATTTGAAAAATCTTCAAGTATAAATTTCACTGCAGTTTTTATTTCTTTTTGTGGTTGTTGGACATTACAAATTCAACCCCTGATAGTTTAAAGTAAGTCTATTTTTTATTGCCACTATAATTTATTTAGCCATCAGAGAATCATAATAGCTCATTTTAACAGATTGTATCAATCATCAGACACAGTTCAGCAGATCATAGTGCATTTCAATGTGTGGGTGTGTGTGTGTGTGTGTGTGTGTGTGTGTGTGCATGGTTTTTACCTTATCAAGCTGTTCCTCTGTGTGTGATCTGAATGCCGACTGGTTCGTCTCTGATAGAATAAAGAGCTCAGCGGCTGTTGGAGATCCAGGAAACACAGAGACCAACAACTGGTCCTCAGGGAAGCCACAAACCTGGAGAAAATGACAACACACACACACACACACACACACACACACACACACACACACACACACATATGTTGGTGCTCCTATCATTATGAGAACTCTCCATAGACATAATGATTGTTATACTGTAAAACTATATATTCTATCTCCTAACCCTATACCTACCCCTACCCTAAACCTAACCATCATAGAAACCTTTTGGCATTTTTACATTTTACAAGTTTTACATCTCATACACTACCAAGCCTAAAATTAAACACAATTTTTTATCACAATGCAACATTCATGACAGCATCTAGTCCATGCATAAAAGCTAGTAAACATAATTTCATGGCCATTTGCACATTAATTAAACTATCTTATTTAATTTTTGCAAATAATAATAAGTAATTTTTGTGAATCTCAAAATGGTTATACGTTGTGAGTTGTGTAACAGGATCGAAAGTACTCTGTTCAAACTGGAAATCCAGAGGTATTGGGAGACCATTATATTTGTGCTTGAGCAATTTATTGTAATGGAGTTATGTGGAGCAGTTCTTTGGCTCTGTTCTTTAATTGGCTGACTGGCTTTAGAGTCTCTTTGTTGCAGCGTCAATATTCACTCTGAACTCCTGTGATTCACTCTCCCCAGCAGTATAACATTATGCTCTCTCTCACACTTTCAGACTGAGGGAAAATCAGACGAATGTGTGAGAGCACGTAAAGCCTCTCAGCCAAACACGAAGCTCGCCGGAGAGCCCAGAAAGAGCCATCAGGTTTTAAACAGCAGCATGAGAGAGAGGAAAGAGAATATCTTAGAAGAGAGGAAGCATGGTGAGCTATCAGCAGCCTTTCAAGAATTTTCATGAGCACTTTTTAGCAGCTCATTGTCATGAACAGAGCACTCCAACAGGAACTGATGATGGACTTAAAAGTCAGTATACCTGAGAGAGCGTTGCCCTGACAACACGCCCCACATCCTGTCTCCACTCGGTGACTGACGGGTTGTGCTCTTCTAGGTTAGATGAGAACGACAGCAATAAAGAACGGAAGAACTCTGAAAATGAGAATGAGAAAGATGGATGGATGGGAACAGACAGATTATTCTTTCGCAGAGAAACTGTCTAACTTGTCAGTTGCAAAGACGCACCTATCGTACCGGCAGATAAAAATCACAGCAAGAAAAATTCCTCTTAATCCTGAATCTACTTTCGCATATTCTGTGAAACTAAAAATAATATAGGGAATATAGAGGCATCTTTAAAACCACAGGAGGTATTCACCTTTGACAGTGATGGTTTTAACATCCTGTAGTACTGTACCTCCTGCAGACACCTGTACGGTGACAGAGTTAGTTCCCTCCCGCGTGAATGTGTGTGAGACATTCCCTTCCAGCGTGATCAGTGGCTGAAAACACACACACAACAAGAAGTTCAATCTGAAATTAGCTGCCCAGAGAAACAGGGAAGCACTGCTGACTGATGTGTGAGTAGCAGATTAATTTATAGCAGAGTCCAGTTACAGCAACCGTTTATGCTTTTTCCAGTTTTATTATTATTATTATTATTTTTTTTTTAAAGCAGCTATGTGCATGGGATTTACTTTTATTTACAGATCTAACTCCATGCATGTGGTCCTATTGTCTTAGCTTAGAGCCCATCCATGTTGGGTAAATGACATTTTACCATTTCCATAGAATCAAAACAATGCAGTTACATTTTAATGCTGCTCTGTTTTCCATGGTAACAGAGGTAGTGCAGATGAAAACACTTGAAAACATGTTAATGTTAGTATAATGGCTTAAATTAAGGCATTCACTTCACTAACAAACATATTTTATATAGTGATAACACAGGAGGGTGTGTTTCTGCCTTTTGATTGACTGCACATTTATTTTATATATACAGGTGCATCTCAATAAATTAGAATGTCGTGGAAAAGTTCATTTATTTCAGTAATTCAACTCAAATTGTGAAACTCATGTATTAAATAAATTCAATGCACACAGACTGAAGTAGTTTAAGTCTTTGGTTCTTTTAATTGTGATGATTTTGGCTCACATTTAACAAAAACCCACCAATTCACTATCTCAACAAATTAGAATATGGTGACATGCCAATCAGCTAATCAACTCAAAACACCTGCAAAGGTTTCCTGAGCCTTCAAAATGGTCTCTCAGTTTGGTTCACTAGGCTACACAAACATGGGGAAGACTGCTGATCTGACAGTTGTCCAGAAGACAATCATTGACACCCTTCACAAGGAGGGTAAGCCACAAACATTCATTGCCAAAGAGGCTGGCTGTTCACAGAGTGCTGTATCCAAGCATGTTAACAGAAAGTTGAGTGAAGAAGTTGAAGTGTGGAAGAAAAAGATGCACAACCAACTGAGAGAACCGCAGCCTTATGATTGTCAAGCAAAATCGATTCAAGAATTTGGGTGAACTTCACAAGGAATGGACTGAGGCTGGGGTCAAGGCATCAAGAGCCACCACACACAGACGTGTCAAGGAATTTGGCTACAGTTGTCGTATTCCTCTTGTTAAGCCACTCCTGAACCACAGACAACGTCAGAGGCGTCTTACCTGGGCTAAGGAGAAGAAGAACTGGACTGTAGTCCAGTGGTCCAAAGTCCTCTTTTCAGATGAGAGCAAGTTTTGTATTTCATTTGGAAACCAAGGTCCTAGAGTCTGGAGGAAGGGTGGAGAAGCTCATAGCCCAAGTTGCTTGAAGTCCAGAGTTAAGTTTCCACAGTCTGTGATGATTTGGGGTGCAGTGTCATCTGCTGGTGTTGGTCCATTGTGTTTTTTGAAAACCAAAGTCACTGCACCCGTTTACCAAGACATTTTGGAGCATTTCATGCTTCCTTCTGCTGACCAGCTTTTTAAAGATGCTGATTTCATTTTCCAGCAGGATTTGGCACCTGCCCACACTGCCAAAAGTTGGTTAAATGACCATGGTGTTGGTGTGCTTGACTGGCCAGCAAACTCACCAGACCTGAACCCCATAGAGAATCTATGGGGTATTGTCAAGAGGAAAATGAGAAACAAGAGACCAAAAAATGCAGATGAGCTGAAGGCCACTGTCAAAGAAACCTGGGCATCCATACCACCTCAGCAGTGCCACAAACTGATCACCTCCATGCCATGCCGAATTGAGGCAGTAATTAAAGCAAAAGGAGCCCCTACCAAGTATTGAGTACAAATACAGTAAATGAACATACTTTCCAGAAGGCCAACAATTCACTAAAAATGTTTTTTTTTATTGGTCTTATGATGTATTCTAATTTTTTGAGATAGTGAATTGGTGGGTTTTTGTTAAATGTGAGCCAAAATCATCACAATTAAAAGAACCAAAGACTTAAACTACTTCAGTCTGTGTGCATTGGATTTATTTAATACACGAGTTTCACAATTTGAGTTGAATTACTGAAATAAATGAACTTTTCCACGACATTGTAATTTATTGAGATGCACCTGTATATTATTACTTTATTAAACACTGAAAGCTCTAATGAACATGAATTACTATCACCAACCAATACAAGACCTACTAAGTACTTCCAACAAATACAACTGGCTTTAAAAAAAAGAAACCCTAGCACTCTTAACTGGGCAACATTTTTGCTCCCTTTCAGTGGGATTATGTTCTGTTTGTATTACCCATGAAAACACCCTCAAAATATTCTGAAAGCTTTTTTATTATGAGAGCACACTGGGTAAAATGAATTAAAGGGAAAATGAGCAAATTACAATAGTACAATGACATATTTTACTGAAATAATTCAAACAGGGCTTTCAATTACAAAACAAAGATTCTAAAGGAGTGAGTTTTTAAATGCTTAACAACGGCTCATATTAAGTCCCTGGAAAGTTTCCAGCAGAAAAATAAGTAATAGTTAGATGCATTATCTTTAAAAGCTACTCTGCCACTTTTTATGTGTTTCACCTCAGACATGTTAAGCTGAATGATCTCATAATGGCATTCAGAAGCATAATTCAGCGATATTGAGGCAGCATAAAATGATGATTGATATGCCAATAACTGTGTTTAAATCTACCATAATTCTGCATGAGATAAGAAGCCAGTATAATGATGTCAGAATGGATGTAATACAATGTCACTAATGATCTTGAGATGATTGTGGCTCCAGTAGTATGTATAATGTTATACAAATAACATATGCTATTGAACATATATATGTATAATTATTATACAAATTATTAAAACAATAAAAGCCAATTATTATTATTATTTTATTTTTTTGCACTGTCATTTTAGTAATGCAAATGATAAAATCTAAAACACCCAGTAAGAAACCTGTCTTGTGCCACCCTCACCATGAAACATGGCTTTGCTTTCAACTTATTTGACCCCAATCCATCCTAATAACAGGTTTTCCTAGATGACCCTGGCAAGCACAATATACTTGCCAGAGCCCTTGTTTGTTGGAGGTGAAAAACAATACTCAAAATGCTGCCTAACCAATATTGGCCTCTGGGCCTCATGTGTATAAATACTGAGTGTTTGAACCTCTGTGTTGTTATTGAACCACCAGTAGAAGGTAGCAGTCCTGGACTGACTGGGCCACAGCACTGCTGTCAGGTTGGCCTCTCTTCCTCTGATAACGACCACTGGTGCTGAGAGAAAAATACGCTCCACGGGACCTAAAACAACACATCAGATGTGATATCAGACACGATATAAAGTCAATAATGATCAAATTTAGCACTGTACACAACAGCAATTTCCTCTTCTACACATACTTCATCGATAACTAGTTCTAAAATAGAGTGTCTGGATGTGCAGTCAGTGGGACAGACATAATTTTGTATGACAGGGAAAAAAAACTACCTTGTACTGTATGCAATGTATTTTTACAGTGGCAGCAGTGCCTTTTTATAGAGAAGAGAAAATCTTAGAAATATAAATATACATGTCTGTGTACATACTAGTGATGTGAAGATAGACTGAGCTGCTGTCAAACCCCTGGCTATTCTGAGCACGTGCAGTGACCCTAAATATCCCAGCGACCCTGTACGTGTGGGTGATGGTATCACCAAGGCGACTGATGTTGGAGTATGACACAGAGATCCCGTCTCCAAAGTCCACATGGAGACTTGTAGGCAAGGAGTCACCCTATAAAAAAAACAGCAACAAAGAAACACAGGCAGATATACTAATTTTGCAGAGAGAGTGAGAGAGAGAACGTGTGTAAGAGAAATAAAGGTTGTACAAGGATAGTAAAACCTGAAATCACCTACATTGTGGGGACCAACCAACAGTCTCCATGAGGAAAACATAATAAAAATGTAAATAAAAAATAATAAAATGTCTTAATGAAAACGTAAACATGCAAAAAGTTTGTGTGAGAGTTAGGTTCAGGGGTAGGGTAGTGTTCGGGGATTGAAAATATAATAAGAAAATATAAATCGAATGTCCCCACCATTACAGGAAAATTCAAATGTTTTTGTATTTGTTAACTCACATTTTGTAGTGTTACTTTGAATGTTATGTTGGTTCCCAGTACAGCGGTGAGTTGTGAGTTGCTGGTGAACAGTTGTAAGCCAGTGGGAGCAATGGGCTTGCACTGTTGCATTCTGGGACTCAGTGTATCCTTCAGACCCTCTCTACAGTTATTCAATAACACCCTCCTGTACCTGCATAGACATATTCACACCGAGACACACACACACACACAAACATATTAAAGACCACACACTCTCATGTTGTCACTTACCACTGTCTGACACTCAAATAGTTTTGCAAAAATTAGCCAACTCTTACTTCACTTTAGGTGTTACAGTAAAAATATTTTGATCAAAAATATATGGCCAAGTACACATTATTTCTCAATGAATATTTTGTTTAATCCAGAAATACATGTGTATATTGGTTTACATGTACTTGTGTGTATCTTTGTGCAACTGACAGTGTGTATTACCCTGTGCTGTTGCGGTAGCGCTGACCATGGCTGCAGGTGTGTGCGGGTAAATTTACATCATACCAGAATGCAGGTGCACATTTGCCACTGGTCTGTCTCTCAAATCCATAATCACTGCAAAGTCATAGAAACAAAAATTATTCTGTTTGTTTGCTGGGATGCATTGCGTGGCGGCGGTGGAGGATGGGAGGACGTCTTCCGATGTCTTCCGTCTTGTGATGTATAAACTTTTGGCGATGCTCTGTTAACTCCTGCTGCAGGGGATCAGGGCTACACTCAGTAACACCAGCTCTTTAAGGCAAATCAGATCACTGCCACATTTATCATCCATTTAAATATTCATTACTTATTCATTTGGAGAAAATTTATCATTTGACATTATGCTAATGTTGCGTGCCTCTCATTCATACGTGTAATTTGCCTTAGAGCAGTCGACTCTAATGGAGCCTGTGTGTGGTACAAGGGAGATTTATGTCATTGTTATGATCAGCGCAAGAGTGTGTCTCTGTCTGTGTGCATCAGGGTGGGCTCATAAAGATGTCTTCATCAGTATAGCGATATGTTTATGACAAACTAGTGTAAAAATGTATCTTATACCTTGGCATCTCAGGAGCAGGCAAATTTAATGTATCGACTGCAATAATATCTTGTAGTGCACTCAAACACTATTGCGCAGGAGTTTCTGAGAAATCATTTTATGATAGGAAGAATCGTGATTTTTACATTTAAATGCTACTTAATTAATCTGTATAATTGCTAGGATCCCTGCGGCTTTTGTTCTCTGCATGCAACACTTGATGCTCTGCATGCAAGTCATTTGATCCACAAGAGTCACTGTCACTCATTTTCTCTATTGGAAAAGCAGTCGCTCCTTGTTTCTGTGTGTTTGTGTGTGTGCACATATGCATGTATGTGTGTGTGACTCACCACTCAAAGTCATAGAGGGTGCAGATGCAGGGCTCAGCTGAAATGACTCGAGAATACTTCCGACCTAGAGTACAGTGTGTGCCAGGCTTCCTCTTCATATACACCTGTCTTTCTCCCATCACACACACCTCACCCTGAAACACAAAACAAAAATATTCGCACATTCACAAATGCACACAACCACACACATATGCACATGATTTCCCCCCGAAGAGCTCATAGTTTGCCAATCCCTTTTAAATGGTCTGAATTAAATGCAGGTAATAGCCCTGTTACACTGACCGTTAAACTCCTTTTACATAAAGGAATAATTTACATTTTTGTGTGAACTATTTCTTTACATACAGTAAGAACAGCAACAATAGTTTGTAAGAATTTTGAAAAGCACATTTTGCTTCCTAGGAAAGCTCTTTTTTGCAAAAAGATTCACAAAAGATGCTGACTTTGTCACTTAGTAAAAACAACAAGTGAGAGTCAAGGCTGATGGACAACATGTCATCAATACAATGTGCTTAGGACTGTTTCAAAAATCCATTACGAGTCCATTAATTTTCATCCTGCCTGGACACATTTCCACAGAGGTGAAAATAATGTTAAATGTTGAGTAAGTGAATTCGTTCTTTACCGTTGAAACTGAAAAGTAAGGCATGCTGATAAATGTAAGGTGACAACCTTGTTATGCAGGTGCCATGTCTGAAAGTCTCCGTCAGTGCATTTCCGCCCAAACAAGGATCTGTAGTCAATCTTTATCAGCTGCCAGTCGGAGTGGTAACTAAAGTGCCCAAAGAATCTATAAGGACAGATATGCTTAGAGTAAAACAGGATCTATTACTTTTAAATTCTCTGCAGTTGTTAATTGACCAAAGTGATTTGCAAAGGAGAGTACTTAGACAAATGTGTTAAGAACTAATAAGAAAGAAGTGTCAGTATAACTGTGTGGGTGCTATCAGTAGAAGGGAAGTAACAAAGGGATGGTTCCACCAAATATGAAAATTGTCATAATTTATTGAACCTCACACTTCTTAAGTGGAATAAAAAAGACTACATTTTAAAGAATGTTGTAATCATCTGCATAATTAAATTAAAATCAAATCTAACTTATGCTCATTGAAAAATATCAAGACAAAATGATACACCATACACCACTTCTGCTTACATAACCCACTAGTCATTATTAGTTGTTGATTTCCACACAAAAGCAGTTGATAGTGACTCACTTTAAAGCTTAAAAAGCACCCAAAAGTAGTTAATGCAGATTGCAACATTCTTTATTCCTTTTTTGTTCTGCAAAAGAAAAGAAAGTCATATAGATCTAGAACAACAAGACATTGAATAACGAATAAAATTCATTTTTGGGTGAACTATCCCGTTAAGCTACCAGGTATGCAGAATCATAAACAGACATGCAGAGCATAGAGTAAGTTATTTTGAGTTATGCAGTGATCTGAACAGATAATAACGATGTCAGTGAGTGAAGGTTCATTACTGACACCTCCTGAACCAATCAGATTAGTGTGGCTGAGTAGATCAGGTGAAGACCTAAGGAGTGAGAGTGTGTGTGTGTGTGTGTGTGTGTGTGTGTGTGTGTGGTGTGTGTGTGTGTGTGTGTGTGTGTGTGTGAGCTTTCTTACGTAATGATGTAATTTTCAGTCTCTGGAGTCATCAAAACCCCGTCAACAAATAGGGGAGTAGATGAAAAGCTGAGTCTATCCCACTTTAGTCCTTCATCCAAACTTATCCTATACACACACACACACACACACACACGCACACACGCACACACGCACACAAATAATATTATTGGTGAAAAAACATAATTTTATTGGTGAAGTACAATAGGTTTATATTCTTATTCATTTACAATGCACATTTGACAAAGACATGCACAAACATAAAAGATGCAGCTATTCAGTCATCTGAGAATACTCTGTGGCTCTACAAGCAACACAAGTAATTTCGAAGTCACTGCATTAACATTTAATGTGGGCTACATCTGCATAATTAAATTAAATCAAATCTAATATATGTTCATTGAAAAATATCAAGACAAAATTATACACCATACACCACTTCTGCTTACATTACCCACTAGTCATTATCAGTCATGTAAATGGCATGTTATTGTGTCATTGAACATTCAGTCCATTTTGCATCTCTTTATTGTATGTTCTTTCATGGTTCATTGTGTTTGCTTTCAGGTCTCGTTTTTTCCTTCGTTCTTGTTAATCTTTTGTCTTTGTTCTTTAACCCTGCCCTGATTATGTCCAGGTAACTCTTGTGTTTATTCATTTATTCTCATATATTTATAGCTCTCATGTTTGCCCTGTTCTTTCACAAACATTACAAGTTTACCCTGACCTTTTTGGGTAGTTTAGGCCTTTGCAGACCGAAGGCGACACAATTATAAGAGGCGAATCCCAGACGAATGACCCTTGCACATAGAAAGCGACGTGAATGGCCGCCGTTCGCACATTCACACCTTTACAATAGGTGGTGCTAATCAACAAGCAATTTGACCCCAGTACGGTAGGTGGCACAAAAACACCTTTCAGCTGGTCTGCCCTCCGCCTATGACGGATGAGAAGAGGTACTTGACAAGCAGACTGAAAAACGAAAACAGCAGCAGTGATGAAGAGTGTGTTGTTGTTTTGCTCAACGAGAAAGAAAACATTTGAGACACTTTCACAAACTATTTAGGTTCACCTGCTGGACAAGTTGACTGGCAGTATTATCATGTTTACACAGTCTGAGGGGTGATTATAAAGAATCGATTGTAAAAATATTAACTGTTAAAATGTGTTATCATTTGGAACAATGCTTATTACATGCCACTGACAGCCATTCTCAATTTACTTGTAAGTACATTTGTTTAAAATCCAGTGGCGATATCTCAGGGCCAGCAAAGCCTTCTCTGCTGGCCTAACATGCCAAATAAATAAATATTTTTCATCCTTTCATTCTCAATCACCTTTTTGCCTATATATTTTTAATCACTTTCCACTCTTAATTAATCTACAAACAAATAGAGAAAAGTAAAACGTTTTCCAGTCAGAATTTATTCCTCGATGCTTACAAGCAAAGTGTGACAACTGTTTCACAAATCACATGCCTGAAGCAGTGCGTGAGTATGAGCTCCACCCCCTCAGGCCTTCAAAATTTCTTCAGAATCCCTCAGCAGTGCAAATGAATGGGCAACTGTAGTCAGATTGTCAGATTCATCAGCCAATTAGATTTATTTATTTGTTCTTGGTGGGTGTGATCTTTAGGATATGTCTCGGTCAAGGCCTTCTAGCTGGCCTTGAGTGATGCAATCATGCTTTAAGTGGTGTAATTTGAAAGCGAAGAGCATGAGATCATCATCACTGCTGTTATCGCCATTGAGAAAGAGATCTTTATGGATTTAAAAACCCGAGATATTCTGCATGACCGTGTGATTGCTTAATTTATTAAACAAGAAAGGAGGGCTGATTTTCACTTCAAGTAAATTGGTAAGTGCTTTTTGCATTGTTATAGCAACATCAGGAGTTTTCTAAGTGTAAATTAGGCTGCTTGGGGATTCAATGTCGGATCAAGTTTTGAAAAGTAGTGCTGCGTTCCATTAAACTCGGAAAGTCGGATTTTACAACATCCTACTAGGAAAAGTGCAGTGGAATGCATCTTTAAGTCAGAATTACAACTTGTAGGCTTGTGCAGAAATTCTCAACTCTGATTTTGCCGAGATGCAGGTGCATGATGTCACACAAACATGTGGACACTCAGGGAGATATACAAAGTAAGTGATAAACATTCACTTTTTTAAGTAATATTAATAAATGAGTTCGTTTCCACATTACATGATATTAAAGCTTGTTTAACAAATGCCTGCAGAAACAGGTGTATAAAACATTATAATCTCTTTTGATAATCGTACACTTGAAGCACAAATGCTAGCGCTGCAGCATTGTTTATCAGTTGGGTTGCTAGGAGACATCTCTAATGAGAGTCAAACCCCTGCTAAGCTAACGGGAGTGTTGCAGTTCCGAATATCGGGGAATATCGGGGAATGGAATGCATTTATGGTCGGAGATATCAAGTAGGAATATCCCACATTCAACTTGATGGAATGCAGCATAACCGTGTACCCTGACGAAACGAAATTTATTGCAAGCAACATTTAAATCGCAAATATTATTAGATAGATTTTTCCAGGTATTATAGACCTCCTTGGTAGATTCATATGAAACATTATGATTTTTGACGTTCATTTCACAAAACAGTCATGCTGCAGTTAAAATTAGGCTTGCTTGAGCATTAAGTGTCATTTTAAGTTCTGGCTTTTGTGCGTGGACGTGTTTTTAAAATGTCAGTTGTTATTATTAGTTGAATGCCACGTAATGTATGATAGGCATAGTGTCTTATTCATTGTGAAACTGTGTATTCTTAATGGCATGAATCGCACTGAAGGCCTAGACTTAAAATGCAAGGCCCGCGGCTGTTAAAATCACTGCGTAATGCACACATACAGTATAGTGACTGTTGTAACAGATGTTGTCAGTTGGAACTATACTGAATGTATCTTATTGCATGTATATCTACATTTGCTCAAAACATGTTACTAATTAAACATGATGGCATTTAAACTCTCAAAGAGTCTATGAATATAATGCAAGCAACACAAATAAGATCTCATCCGACAAAACCCATCTTCAGTCTGACCCATTATTAGATACTTTAAGATGTTAATGACTATTAACAATTGCACAGAAATAAAAATTTTGTGGAGACAAGACCAAGTTTTTGGTATACAAAGGCATTTTGATACAAAGTGCATTGCAAGTCACAGCATTGTTACTAATATTTGCCAAAGAAAAACACTTAAGATCTGTAAAGTTGTTTATTAAAAAAGGTGATACAAAGGAAAACATACCGCAATATATGTTATATTAGAGATATAAGAGAACTCATGTTAGATTAAATGAAAATGCAAAATATGTTGAATACATTATGAAGACAATCCACGTAAGATCATAGAGTTTTTTTTAAAGGGGATGCAAGGCAGTGATGCAACTTATTGTTTTTCTCACAGAAGTAACAGTCTCTCCTCAGAATTTTTATCTTCAGAAAGGAAAGTCATCTTTGTTTTCTGGTTTAGTTGGTGCAGATATGGGTCAAAATCACCAGGGTTGATGGTTGAACACACTCACACAGATCTGACTCCTGTTCCAACATCAACAACCCACAGGAGGATATGAATTATCTTCTGCAGTCTAATTGATCCTGACAATGTTTCAGCGCTTAACACATCAAAGCCCCGTATGTGACGTGGCTGGAAAAATATGTGGATGGAAACCCACAGATCGCACCTCTGCTTCAAACCTTAACCCCCTAACATGAGCTTAAAAGCCCTGGAAAAAAACTACCACCTGAACTACAAAGCCATGACAGACAATTTCCGCTGAAAGGATTCCAAATGTTTGATACGATAAGACCTACTGCCTGCTGTTTATATCTGCCAGTTACCATCTCAAAAAGTTTAAATGTATGAAAACGACATTGTTTCAATGTAAAATATCTAAAAAGTTAGAAATGAACCACGATAAACTTAAAAAAAAAAAAGAGTGTTAATGCATGTGATTAATTGAAAATGTATAACACGTAATTTTTTTTTCTTTATTGTGATTAAGGCATGTACAGATTTGACATTAGATCCTGACATTTTATTTAGCTTTGTGTCAGTTCTGAACACTGGTTAGAGGGTGGAAGATGTGTCCAGCGGGGACATAACACTCGTATACACACTACAAACAATCACACAACAGTGAGTCCATGCCGGAGAAAGGACCTCTTATAAAACAAATGCTGATGGGACTTGTGACAAAAGTTAAGTTCTTTGGGTCTTTGTAAGTCAGCATTTTACCACATAAACATGTCAATTCTTACAAGCCTGCTCCACAGCTTGTTCTCCCGTGGAGGGTCTGTTGACGCTCTGCTCAAATTTAACATAATTTCACCTTTGTACCCATTGCAGCAGAGCTTCTGAAGCATCAGCTAATGATTACCAGACAATTCAGATGAATTATATTTCCATCGGCAGTGCCAGCATTAAAATTAGAACAAGACGTGCTTTTCATATGGAGTTCAATGTGGTGCTTGCTGCCCTGAAATAAATCATGTGCCTTCCATATCCATAGTGAAAAGACATTAAATTCTGAGGAGGATGAGGGTTTAAGAGATTTAATGCACATTGCAATGAATAGTAGTTCTATCAATCAGTCAACTTCCCACTTAGACTTTGGTAAATGTTTAATGTCACTTGAATTGGTGCTATTTTAGTGAGTTTCTGTCTTTATACTGTGGAGTTTGTAAAATGTTAATAAAGTATTATTGTTACATATTGTTTTGTTCTATTGTGTTGTTCTTTCCAAAGAAGGAAATAAATGCATTTTGCTAGGAAATAAGTATATATAGAGTCAAATTCCAGCACTTTTAAAATCTGAGATTAATCGTGATTAACTATGAAAAAATCATGAGATTAATCGTGAGGAAAAATTGTAATCTACTGACAGTACAAATTTATTTGTGTGACAGTGAGAGAGTGTGTTTATGCTTGTGATTTTGTGTCTCTTACCATAAATGGCGAGTCGGTACTGCTGATTGTGTAACAGCTAATAAAGCCCCTCCGTGGTCCAAAAACCACACACTGTGCTCTTCTTCAAAAATCTAAAGAGAGTGTTTACAGAGTCATATATCTCCAAGACACTTCAGCAAGCAGTCTATTTGTGTTTCTCACATTACTGTTATCTTCAATTAGAGTTATGATTAAGGCAAATAAGATTTTGTATTCATTTCCCTATATACTGTAATAATTTCTGAAATGTCATTCTATGCTATTAGCATCACCACATGGAATTACAAAAATAATTAATGTTTTTAACAAACACTCCTTCTGTCCAGCCATTGGTTGAGCCAATGTCACAGCTACAGTGTTTACACTTTTTATGGAAATCAACCGACAAATAGCTTATTTACAGTTTTCTCTGTATATTAAGCTGTGATATGTGAAAGTATTTTGACATCGAATCAAATCACACACTTCAGGTTTAAGGCTACATTACAAATAATCTCTGAGCAGGTGAATGGTTTACCTGTCTCCAGGTGTTGCCAGCATCAGAGGAAATGAACATTCCTGTATTAGAAAAAGAGAGCTCAGGCCCAATGTTACCTGAGAGGAAAAAAACAAAAACAAATGAATTATTATTAACTATATGCAGGAGGAGATTTCATTCAATTGCAGTAGATTTAAAGTGAATAGAACAGAACAGCTACACATACAGGCAGCACACAATTTAAACAGAAAACAGAAAAAGGTCCTTGGAATTATGGGCATTTGGGTGTTTGCACATACAAGCAGACACACACACACAAACACACATCCATTAACTTGAGTCTATTATCTGTGATCTATAATTGATCATTCAGGTGCGCATTGTCTGGTAGTGTTGATGTGAGATGGGCCTGAGTTCTCACATAACCCTTGCCCACCATAACGACTGATGAGGAACATGTGGTAAAGCCACTCTCAGTAACAAAAAACATGTTTTTCAAATTTCGTATTTATACACTCTGAGCATGTGAAAGTGGTTGCGGAACAGCTGTCGGACATGACAGGCAATTATGAATCTGGAAGGCACCGGTCATATTTTCTTTGTGCTCTGCATGGCTAACTTTCTGAGCATGCATCTATCTAAGCTCATGCAGGAAGCCATTTGTGTTTGAGTTCTGAAGAAAACTTTGTAATGAGTCTGACAAGCAAAAGAACAGAGTGAAATGAGTTTTTGTTCTAACCATGCCAACCAGAACTGTGCAGCCAAAAAAAGAGGGATGCAACAAGCCATGATGTGACCACTCAAAATTTGTATGCATTTAAAGAATGCACATTTAAACCCATTCTTCACCCTAATTCATCAAAAACTCCTGAGGGACCATACTTGTGAAGGCACAAGCATAAAAAACAATAAAGGAACTGGCACAGTTACACACACACCTGTGGCCACTATAATCCCTGGAGCGGACTGTTTGGTGGAGATAGTGTCAGGTATGTAGGGGTTTTCAGACATCTGCAGGTGAAGGTGCAAGGAGCATGATGGCTGAAAATCGGAACATTAAATTGTATTAAATTTTGTGACAATACATTTACATTTATCTACATAATCTCACCTGATTTGACAGACTGTAGCATCAGCCTTCAAAAGCAGTGCAAATTAATCTGTTTCGGATTCTCTGCAGCTTCTGTCCGTATTTTAGTACTATTTATAATTAGCGTGACCCAGTTCTTTTGGAAACTCGCAAAATCAAATCTTGATTTTAGAGTCCATTTATGTGATTTAAGGGTATTGTAATTTAGAGTAAGGGCTAAAGATGAATTTTCCTACCCACAATGTCCATCATAAATCAGTACAGTCAAAACTACAAATCAACCACATTCACGACTAATTGTTATGCAACATCTAGCAGCTTCAAAATAAACAAACCATTGTTCTCACTAGGTGGCTGTGCGTACATGCCTCTAAATTCTTGTACCAGCTGTTGTTTAAAGTTTGGAAATAGGTCCCAATCCCAAATACCCAAAGCATGAGGATTGGAAAAAAAATGTTGTTTCACCTACTCTTTCTAATGGATGACAACACATGTGAAAAAATCTGAGCCCACTGTTTGTCTGTGCAGCAGAAAAAAAGCAATTCAGATTTACAGAGATCTACTGATAAATGAACTTCAGTTGTTCACTTTATGTCTTAATTGAAATCTTCCAGAACAGTGTAAAACATCAGTGAATGTCATTATAAGGATTCAGAGAAGGTAGTGTGTCTTAATCAAACCATCAGAGAGCACTGAATTCAGAGCTATTGTTTGGTGGTTCACCCTCATCTCACTGTGAAACAAAAGCGGTTCCTCTCTGCAAGGTACCACTGTGAAAGCGCTTCAAACAAGAAATGTGTGTCAATGCTGTAATGTTTTCATAATTAAAGTGGCCGTGGTGCAGTAAAAAGATCATCACTAGCTCTGTTAGGAGTGTTTGATGGAGTGGGTGCGAATCTAAGTAGGTGTGGCTGCAGTATAGTGGTGTTACTGGGTCTAATGGGCATGTCTGATGCAGAAGATGTGGCTGCAGTGTAATGGGTGTGACTGTTTATGATGGGTGTCTGATACAGTGAGTGTGTTTAAGTGGGTGGGTGTGTGTGGGTGTTTAAAAGTGGGTGTGTCAGTAGGAGTGTCAAGCTGTAGTAGAGGTTCTAGAGGGTGTGCAACTGTAACAGGATCAAAATCATTATTGTGTTACAATGTTTTCTCAGCATTTTTCTCAGCAATGAACATTGTGTTTTAAAGGTGCTGTAAACTTCCACCAGACTTAGCATGTCTTTCCAAAAAAGACACGCACATAACCATATTAACCAACATCTTATGGAGTTTTGTGTTCCTTGCCACAGTCGCCTTCGGCTTGCTCACTGGGGTTTTAAATTAAATTATAATTTAATTACTTATTTTTAAACACAATTCACAATCGTATTTTATCAAATTACACAGTGATGACTCTAAGACATTATAGATATTACAGTTTCATTTTCTGTTAACGTATGATCTTCTGTAAAGCTGCTTTGAAACGATGTGTGTTGTGAAAGGCGCTATACAAATAAAAATGACTTGACATACACTCAGACACACTTAAAGACCCCTGTTATCAAAGATGGAGAAGGAGAGCATTTTAATGTCACAGGAAAGAAAATAAATATGCAAATTGATGTCTGCAAACCTAAACAGTTCCCTATCTGTCACTCACTCAACGTTGGTGTCGATGTAGTGACACTAGGGGTCACTCTTGGGAGCCCGAGACACCTCTGGTCTTTGATAAAAGGCCAATGAAAATTGGCGAGTGGTATTTGCATGCCACTCCCCCGAACATACGAGTATAAAAGGAGCTGGTATGCAACCACTCATTCAGATTTTCTCTTCGGAGCCGAACGGTCATGCTCACTGAGCTGAATACTACTGTTCATTCACCTCTGCTGGATCTGACGGCGCATTTCAGCGGCTTCTCCCTCCTCTGCACTGGTGCACTGCAGAGAATGCCCCTGGGTGCTTCGGCAGAAAAACTAGAGAGTATATTTTCTGAAAGAGCATTTTTCCCCTCTAAAAGTGTATATATTTCTCTAAAAGACCGCACACACGGAACGTCTTTTTAAAGACGCGTCTTTTTAAAGATGCTTTTTCGATTGTGTGTTATTCCTGGTTGTGCTCGTTATCTCTTGCCTTCTAACGGTCACGATCACTGTCTTTCGTGTCTGGGCACTGCTCACACGGAGACAGCGTTCGTGGATGGTCATGTTCTCATTGCGAGAATATGTCCATGGCAACGTTGCGGTCGCGGGTCGCCTTTGTAAGAAAGCGAGCCACCCCAGAGGCTCCCGCCTCGGTCCTTTTACCCACGGGTTTGAGGCCAGCGCGGCTAGCACTGGGGGCGATTTGGGGACCCCAATGGGACCGCCTCCGCCGGGTATCCCCCCGCGGACCTCCCATTCTCCAGCACGCCCGTCTGCCCCGATTGGGCTTCCGGGTGAGTCCGCCGGCTCGTCTCACGGCGAGTTCGACCTCTTATTCGGAGCCCACGAAAGTGATGAGCTCTCGAGCGCAGCATCGGAGAGCGGGCTCATCCAGTTGGAAGCCTCAGCTGGGCTCCTCCCTTTGGGGTCGATCGCCCAGTCACAGGCTGACGCGGAGATGACGACATGCTTTCCCGGGCAGCTGCAAGCGTCGGTTAGAGTGGATTCACCGCTCTTCCCTGAACCCTCGCGGCTTGATGATTGGTTTCTGGGTTCACGGCACCGCTCAAAGCAGCCATGCCCCAAGCAGGAAGTGCATGAGGAGCTGACGAAGTCGTGGGAGGCACCTTTCACTGCCCGGTCCCGACTCCGCAGTTCCCCTGCTCTCACTACCCTCGATGGTGGGGTGGCCAAGGGCTATACAGCAATTCCCCCGGTGGATAAGGCGCTCGCGGTGCACCTATGCCCGCAGAGCGCCGCCACCTGGCGTGGACGCCCTAAGCTCCCGTCCAAGCCCTGTAGGCTCACGTCGTCCCTGACGGCTAAAGCCTACAGTGCTGCTGGACAAGCCGCCTCTGCCCTGCACGCCATGGCTCCCCTGCAGGTCCACCAAGCCAAGGTGCTGAAAGAACTGCACGAGGGTAGTTCCGCCCCAGATTTGATGCAGGAACTGCGCTCGGTGACCGACCTCAACTTCCGGGCGACGAAGGTCACGGTGCGGTCTCTCGGGTGGACGATGGCCATACTAGTGGCCCAGGAGAGCCACCTTTGGCTCAACCTGGTCGAGATGGGCGAGGCCGACAAGACACGGTTCCCTGCTGCCCCCAATTCCCAGGTGGGCTTATTCGACGACACCGTCGAGGACTTTGCCCAGCAGTTCTCGACGGTGAAGCAGCAGACGGAGGCAATCCGGCACATCCTGCCCTGGCGTGGCTCAAGATCCCGCACCCCATCTGTTCGTTGCCAAGGGCATCCCCCTGCGGTGACTGCACCGGCTCTGCCGCAGCCCGCCCCTTCGGCCTGGCCCCGGCGTGGAGCCCACCGCAGGAAGCCGACGCCACCCGTCTCACAGCCGGTGCCGAAGAACCCATGGAGGTCCTCGAAGCGCCCCTGAGACGGGCAACCCAGGGACGAGGGAACCCACTCACTTGGAGCTAGTAGGAAGACCACTCCATCCCCCGGTGGAGGGCCGGGTGGAAAATCTTTTGTTGCCTTTTTGTTTGATTTCGCTGCACGCCCAAGTGGCTGTGGTACCCAACATTTCAGCAAAAGAGCGGCTTCCTTCCTCCCTGGGTCACATACCCGGTGCGTACAGTCGTCACCACGACTACCGTCCACGGGCTTTTTCTTGCAGGATTGGCGCTCCAGCGGTGCCCTTTCCGTGCCTGAGTGCCCAGCTGTGGCACACAGCTGCCCCCGATGTGGCAGCCTCCACGGGTTATGGGGATAGGCCTCTTCCTCCCCCATCCCAGACTGTTCCGGGGCTGGTCACAAGGAGCCAGGTAAGTGCTTCGATGTCCCTAGACTCAGCACGGCCACGATGTGCTGTGGCACCTCGCGCTCCGCCCCGCCACGAGGCCCCACCTTCCGGTACGTCAGACAACGTTGTCCCCTTGGTCCCCCTTACGCGGAATTTGGACATGTGGCTCGCGCTTTCCAATCCATCGCGGAGGCTGATCCGGACCGTCTGACTCGGCTACGTGATTCAGTTAACCAGGCGCCCGCCCAGGTTCAGCGATATTCACTTCACCTTGGTCAAGGGCGAAAACGCCGCCACCCTGCGCGCGGAGATTGCTACCCTCCTACGGAAGGACGCGATAGAACCTGTCCCTCCAGCCGAGATGAAGAAAGGGTTTTACAGCCCCTACTTCATTGTACCGAAAAAAGGCGGTGGGTTGTGGCCAATCTTGTACCTGCGAGTACTGAACCGGGCTTTACACAGACTCCTGTTCAAGATGCTGACGCAAAGACGCATTCTGGCAAGCGTCCGGCATCAAGATTGGTTCGTGGCGGTAGACCTGAAGGATGTGTACTTCCACGTCTCGATCCTTCCTCGACACAGACCCTTCCTGCGGTTCGCGTTCGAGGGTCAGGCGTATCAGTACAAAGTCCTCCCTTTCAGCCCGTCCCTGTCTCCTCGCATCTTTACGAAGATCGCAGAGGCTGCCCTTGCCCCGCTAAGGGAGGTGGGCATTTGCATTCTCAACTATCTCGAAGACTGGCTAATCCTAGCTCACTCTCGAGACGTGTTGTGCGCACACAGGGACCTGGTGCTCTCACACCTCAGCCGACTAGGGCTTCGGGTCAACTGGGAAAAGAGCAAGCTCCTCCCGGTTCAGAGCATCACTTTTCTCAGTTTGGAATTGGACTCAGTCTCCTTGACAGCGTGCCTTACGAACGAGCGCGCCCAGTCGGTGCTGGCCTGTTTGAAGGTGTTCAAACAGGGAACAGCAGTTCCACTGAAACTTTTTCAGAAGCTCCTGGGGCATATGGCGTCCTCGGCGGTGGCCACCCCGCTCAGGTTGATGCATATGAGGCCGCTTCAGCACTGGCTCCAGACTCGAGTCCCGAGACAGGCATGGCGCCTCGGGACACACCGCGTGGCCATTACGTCAGTCTGTCACTGTCTTTTCAGCCCTTGGACCGACCTCTCGTTTCTACGAGCAGGTGTTCCTCTAGAACTGGTCTCCAGGCGCATCGTGGTCATGACAGACACCTCCAAAACGGACCGGGGTGCTGTTTGCAATGGGCACGCAGCCGCTGACCTCTGGACGGGCCCGCGACTGCATTGGCACATCAACTGCCTCGAGTTATTGGCAATTCTGCTCGCCCTGCGGAGGTTCCGGCCGTTGATCCAGGGCAAGCACGTGTTAGTTCGGACGGACAGCACGGCAGCGGTAGCATTTGTCAACCGCCAAGGCGGTCTGCGCTCTCGTTGTATGTCACAACTCGCCCGCCGTCTCCTCCTCCGGAGTCAGCAGCACTTCAAGTCGCTGCGAGCCACTATAGCGGACGCGCTGTCACGGCAGATTTCCCTCAGGGGAGAGTGGAGACTCCACCCTCAGGTGGTCCAGCCGATTTGGAGTCGATTCGGACGGGCACAGGTGGACCTGTTCGCCTCCCAAGAATCCTCCCACTGCCCGCTCTGGTACGCCCTCACCGAGGCTCCCCTCGGCATAGATGCGCTGGCACACAGCTGGCCCCCTGGCCTATGCAAATATGCGTTTCCCCCAGTGAGCCTGCTTGCACAGACCCTGTGCAAGGTCAGGGAGGACGAGGAGCAGGTTGTCCTGGTAGCACCCTACTGGCCCACCCAGATGTGGTTCTCGGACCTCATGCTCCTCGCGACAGCTCCCCCCTGGCGAATTCCCCTGAGGATGGACCTTCTTTCTCAGGGCGCCCAGACCTCTGGAATCTCCATGTCTGGTCCCTGGATGGGACGTGGAAGACCTAAGCGGTATACCACCTGCAGTGGTAGACACAATCACTCAGGCTAGGGCCCCCTCTACGAGGCGCCTGTGTGCCTTTAAGTGGCGTCTATTCACTAAGTGGTGTTCTTCCTGATGTGAAGACCCTGAGAGATGCGCAGTCGGATCAGTGCTTTCCTTCCTGCAGGAGAGGTTGGAAGGGAGGCTGTCCCCTTCAACCTTGAAGGTGTACGTTGCTGCCATAGCAGCACACCACGACGCAGTCAACGGTAAGTCCTTAGGGAAGCACAACCTGATCATCAGGTTCCTAAGAGGTGCCAGGAGGCTGAATTTCTCCAGACTGCGCCTCGTTCCCTCATGGGATCTCTCCGTAGTTCTTCAGGGTCTACAGAGAGCCCCCTTTGAGCCTTTGCAGTCAGCCGAGCTTAAGGCACTCTCCTTGAAGACTGCCCTCCTGACTGCGCTCACTTCCATCAAGAGGGTAGGTGACCTGCAAGCGTTCTTTGTCAGCGAAACGTGCCTGGAGTTCGGTCCGGGTTACTCTCACGTGATCCTGAGACCCCGACCGGGCTATGTGCCCAAGGTTCCCACCACCCCTTTTAGGGACCAGGTGGTGAACCTGCAAGTGCTGCCCCAGGAAGAGGCAGACCCAGCCCTGTCGTTGCTGTGTCCGGTGCGCACTTTACGCATCTATTTGGATCGCACACAGAGCTTTAGAATCTCTGAGCAGCTCTTTGTCTGCTTTGGTGCACAGCGGAAAGGAAGCGCTGTCTCCAAGCAGAGGATCGCCCACTGGCTCGTTGATGCCATAACTATGGCATATTTCGCCCCAGAACATGTAGGGCTACGAGCCCATTCTACCTGAGGTGTAGCGGCTTCCTGGGCCCTGGCCAGAGGTGCCTCTCTAACAGACATTTGCAGAGCAGCGGGCTGGGCAACACCCAACACCTTTGCAAGGTTCTACAACCTCCGGGTGGAACTGGTTTCGTCCCAGGTAGTGGCACGCAACACAAGCGGATAAGCCCGGGATAGCCGGCTGGGTGTATCGCTTGCACATAGCACCTTCCACCTCCCTTGGAGCTGAAGACGTGCGCCGTTAATTCCCAGTAGTGTTCACAAACTTTGTTCCCTGGTTGACTTCCTCCGAGCCCTGTGACAGTCGAGTTTTCGGAGAGACTCGCTGCTGGCCCAGTACACGCGCTAACTAAGAGCACTGTTCTGGGATAGGTGCTCCGCATGTGGCGGTTCCCTGTAAGGCTAACCCCATGCGATATATATCTTCTGCTAGTTCGTTTCCCTGCTGGCAAACTGCGTCTTCCTTGGGCAGAACCCCTCTGCGCCAGTCTCCATGTTTGTAGTAACTTCTCCCCCATTGGGCAGGATCTACCTTGAAGGCTCTCCACATGGTTGGAAAGACCATGTGATGTATTCTTCCACTTAAATATCCCCCCTTCTCTTTGGGCGAGGTGTGGTCTCCGCTGTGTCTTCCCCTTGGGAGGGACACCCCCCGACCAGACCTGGTGGCCCGGTCGGATAATCCCCCTTCTTTTTTAGGGAGTGGAAAAAAAAGAAGGAGAAAAGAGGCCACGACTGGGTTAAGCCTGTCTCTATCTTTTGGGTAGTCGACTTGTCCCCAAAAAGGGCCATTCGACACTCATAACTATGTTGGGGGAGGTTACGTGTCGACCTGGTGTGCTGGCTATGAGGCACACAGCAGTCTGCCCACCACACACCACCAGTTCATGTAACACAGTTCAGCCAGTTGTGGCGTTTCGTATAGGGACCCCTAGTGTCACTACATCGACACAACGTCGAGTGAGTGACAGATAGGGAACGTCATGGTTACTGGTGTAACCTCCGTTCCCTGATGGAGGGAATGAGACGTTGTGTCCCTCCTGCCACAACGCTGAACTACCCGCTGAAATGGCCGGACCTTATATCGGCTCCTCAGCATAAAACCTGAATGAGTGGTTGCATACCAGCTCCTTTTATACCCGTATGTCCGGGGGAGTGGCATGCAAATACCACTCGGCAATTTTCATTGGCCTTTTATCAAAGACCAGAGGTGTCTCGGGCTCCCAAGAGTGACCCCTAGTGTCACTACATTGACACAACATCTCGTTCCCTCCATCAGGGAACGGAGGTTATACCAGTAACCATGACGTTTCATCTAATATGCCATTTTGAAAATGTCATCGAATTATCTGGAAAACGGCACGCTGTTAAATAAAATGACCACGGAAGAGGACTATAGGACTATTTTTCCCTTAGAAATCCTATATTCACTGTGCATTATCACATAACGAATCAATGGGTGCATCCAAAAGCTGGAAAATGTTGCTTTCAGAGGCTGTATACAGAGAGACAGCAGACAGCACACTGGAGGTTAAGTCATTCACTGAAGGGAGCAAGGGAGCATCCTATAGCTTTCCTATGCAGCTAAGTGCATTCACTCCAAACATCCGGCCAAAAGTTCAGTTTCACGCTGCAGATGATGTTTGGACCACTCAACATGGTTGGCAGACATGGGACAATGGTGTAATCAGTACATGGATTTCGAATTTGTGATGCTAAACTTTATTTTAACATGATTGGCGGTGATTGGATGATGCTGGCCATTCCTTTGAATCAGAATTAATTATGCTAATTTCTAATTGGTAAAATGCTTCAGCACTGGCTACCACTTGTTTGTTTGACTGTGCAAAGAGAAAACTTTGAGATTTTGTTGCCAAAGTAGAAAAATACATTGTAACATCAAAGTCAAATCAAGTAATTTTTATTTGTATAGTTTTTTATTTGTGCCTTTCCCAATGCACATTGATCCAAAGCAGCTTTACAGAAAATCAGCTGTAATATCTGTAATGTTTCAAAAACATGAATAACCAACACTCCTGGAAACACAGGGTTGGGAAGAATACTCTAAGAAATTATTCTGTGCTGAATACGAAATACTCTTTATTAAATGTAGTCAGTAATGTATTCCGAATACATTACACAAAAAGTAACATATTCAGAATACTTTTACAATACTTTTAGAATACATATTTAAAAAGGCAAGGCATAGTTGGAAGAATTACGTGTGATATGTCATTATTATCTTATCTGAAGCTAGCTAGTTTTTTAAATTAGATGAGGAGTTGGACACAAATGTTTTTCTTTATTGAAGGCAGAAGGCAGTTAGTGGTCAACTACAATATTTTAATATTTTAACTACATTGTAATCTTCTTAACCCATTATTTGATAGAACTGATAAAGAATACATTTTGCCACAAAAATTTATAAGGAATGCAAATAAACCATATTTATTTTCAAAATGCTAACTGGATGCCACCTGCAGAAATAAACAAAATAGTAAGGTCATGTGACACAAATTTAGTATATTAATGATTTTAACTAGGCATGTTTCCATATTTAGGCCTATTTATTAAGTTTATAAATTTGTATTACTTTTGTTACAGACAGTTTATTTTTTGGATTCTTTTGATTCTTTTACTCATCTTACTCATCATATTTTTTTTATTGCTGTTGTTGTTGTTGTTTTTTTGTGAATCACTTCGTATGATATGTTTTTAGTGAGATATAAATATGAATATGCCTGTATGTTACAATATGTGTCACCCTGAACTAGCCACCCATACATCTATAAGCCACAAATTTTACAGGAGTTATTTACACAGGGTTTTCTGTTGTAGTTTGGACTCTGATCTACTTCAAGTCCTTTTCCCTCTTTCAGTCTTTGCAGTACTTTCTCCCATATTTTACCTATTCATATTATTTTCATTAATAACTGCTATTTCTAAACAGTTCTTAATTCTGCAAGTTTCTGATGTGGACGTGACTCACCGAATGCTTTGGGAGCTGTCCATCTTTACTCCATCTTTAAATAGAAGCCACATCTGCAGCTGCATAAATTTAATTACACAGCAACAATCGTAGAGAACAATGAATCATGTGCTCAAATGTTATATTTGTTGAAAAAACGCTGCTGACAGTATTGATACTGGTGCACAGCTGACAGCACGCTGATTGTTAAGACAATGGTGAGCCTTGCAGTTGCCAGATATTCAATTCGGGGATCATTAAACATGGATAAGATGTTGTATTTTCATTCTTTAGGGTCTACAATCAAGCCTTTTGATGACGTGGTCCATTTTTAAAGTATCCCAAAACTGCAACCCACGATTCTATGATTTTAACCCATGATTGTGTTTTAAAATTAGCCAATTTGTAGTGAAATCGCGAACCAGGCAACACTTCTCACACGCTTCTGCTGCTCTAAAGGAAGAGAGAGTGAGTGTGTAGCGTGCACTTGTGCACTGTTTAGAAAAACAATTTCTTACTTGATTGAAAATAAGTTTTTTCTTTCACATCTGCCCTATTTTGAGTTCATTATGAAGTATTCTAAAAGTATTCTTAAAAACTGTATAAAGTAACTGTATTCTGAATACAGTTGCTTGAAAACGTAACAGGGGCTGAATACAGTTACTTCATTTTTGTATTCTGAATACATAACGCTGTTACATGAATTCCGTTACAGTCTAACACTGTAGAAACATAATAAAGAATTTGATAAAAAAAAACAAATTATAATCTTAATTTCTACAGTTTGGTATTATTTACAATTTCACAACTTAGTCCCGCTGTCCCCATATGAGGACATAAATTGACAAAAGAAAATACAAAATATTGTGGTGAGCAGGGCAGCATCTGGGCAGAGCGAGGCCGGGAAGATAAGTGGTGAATTACTTTCGCCTGTGTGCGACACCGGGCACGCGTTCCAGCAAAGGGCGGCGGAAGTACTTAAGGAGAAGAGATAGCGGCAGACGGGAGAGAGAGATGCGTGAAGGCCTTATTGTGTGTGACTGAAAAGTGCAACAATAAATGTCTATGTGTTTTGTCAAGCCAGCCCCAGCTTCCTCCTTTCCATAATTGTTACACTGGTGCTGAAACCCAGGAAGGATGTGCCATCCAAGAAGTCCTTGCCTCTGACTGGGGGTCGCAATGCCAAGGGAGTGTTCGATCCGGTGGCGCTGGAGCCCCGTGTCAACTGGCAACCGGAAGGAATGGCTAAGGGGTCCAATGCCATCACCTGGCGTTGCGGACAGAAGCAGGACAGTGGGCCGAGGACAACTCGACAGCGTATCTGGTTCCGGCGAGCTCCTCTCTCTCCCCCCTCTCTGCTTTCTCTCTCCCTTTTGTTATTCCAGTCCCCCCTCTTCTCTTTCTCCTCTCTTTTGTCCTGTTCCCCCTCCCAGGCACGCGGAAAAGAGGCCACGACTGGGTTAGCCTTTCTCTATCTTTTGGGTAGTCGACTTGTCCCCAAAGGGCCGTTCGACACTCATAACTATGTTGGGGGAGGTTACGTGTCGACCTGGTGTGCTGGCTATGAGGCACACAGTAGTCTGCCCACCACACACCGCCAGTTCACGTAACACAGTTCAGCCAATTGTGGCATTTCGTATAGGGACCCCTAGTGTCACTACATCGACACAACGTCGAGTGAGCGACAGATAGGGAACGTCATGGTTACTTGTGTAACCTCCGTTCCCTGATGGAGGGAACGAGACTTTGTGTCCCTCCTGCCACAACGCTGAACTACCCGCTAAAATGGCCGAACCTTATATCGGCTCCTCAGCATAAAACCTGAATGAGTGGTTGCATACCAGCTCCTTTTATACCCGTATGTCCGGGGGAGCGGCATGCAAATACCACTCGCCAATTTTCATTGGCCTT
Source organism: Myxocyprinus asiaticus (assembly GCF_019703515.2). NCBI lineage: Eukaryota > Metazoa > Chordata > Actinopteri > Cypriniformes > Catostomidae > Myxocyprinus > Myxocyprinus asiaticus. The sequence continues at coordinate 13,699,341 of NC_059363.1, forward strand.
TTATCAAAGACCAGAGGTGTCTTGAGCTCCCAAGAGTGACCCCTAGTGTCACTACATCGACTTGTTCCCTCCATCAGGGAACGGAGGTTACACAAGTAACCATGACATTTTACTGGAGTTCAGTGATGTTCAGGTATTTCAAATGCTTTATTTTTGGTGTTTTTTTTTTAAATTTCTTTTATATGCTATTTTTTTTAAGACTATGGATATATAAGAATTTAGTAGGGAATGTATACACTACCATCCTTGGACATTATTCCAAACTTTTGGCCACCAGTGTATCTGAATAGGCTTAGTCTAGTGGGTCTCACCAGGTTGCAACTGATGTCATGTCCTGTTACGTCTTTTGCTGGAGGCTGCAGTAAGCTCCATGTCTGGCCTTTGTTGTAGGTGATGTAAGTTTTCATTTGCGTGTCTTCTTTCTTATTGGCTATGATCAGCCCACTAACACCCAACACCTTCACAAAGCAAGACAGAAAATAATGAATCTGAAATCAAATACTTAAAGGGTTAGTTCACTCAAAAATGAAAATGTTCTCATGATTTACTTACCTTTATGTCATTCCAGTTGTGTATGACTTTCCTTCTTCAGCAGAGCTGAAATGAAAAATTTTATAAGCCCATTTCAGCTCTGTTTATCCATACAATACAAGTAAATGGGTGCCATCAGGCTGATGGCTGTTTGATGCTCCAAAAGGCATATTTAGGCATATTTAGCATACGAGTAATCCACATGACACCAGTTGATCAGTTAATGTCTTCTGAAGCAAATCAATAGTTTTGTGCTTCTGGCCAGCGCTGGATTGCTGTTTGAAATGACCAAACTCTCACGTGACGCTCGCTTCTCTGTTGTAAACAAAGCGTGTGCTTCTGACTTCTCATGTGAACGCGCCATTGCGCTTACGTCACGCGACGGTAATGTGATGCGTCGACAGCTGGCAGGAAGCGATTTTTAAAAGTTAATAAAGTTTTAATTATCTATTAATTTTTTACAGAAATACACTGATTCGGTTCAGAAGACATTAATTTATCGACAGGAGTCATGTGGTTTACTTTTATGCTGCCTAAATATGCCTTTTGGACCGTCTAGTAGCCAGCAACCTGGTGGCACCTGTTTACTTGCATTATATGGACAAACAGAGCTGAAAAGGGCTTATAAATATCTTAATTTCGGTTCAGCTAAAGAAGGAAAGTCACACACATCTGGGATGGCTTAAAAGTAAGTAAATCATGAAAGAATTTTGAGTTTGGGGTGAACTAACCCTTTAAGTTACATATATTTAATATTTTTAAATAACACATTTTAAATGACAGATATTAATGTGGGATCCTCTGCATGTAGTGATGGAAAAGAGGAAAATTAGAGGATTTCAAGTTCTCTGTTATTATGGATAACCATGATTTCCCTTCACAGTTTTGCTTATACCTCAGTTTTTGAATGTTTTCACTTACTCTAATTAATAGATGTTCTTCATATCTTTGCATTCATATTGTTTATTATTATAACTTCAAACAATCTGTACTTTGCATTGTACTTCATTGCACTCTTCACTGTTCTACTTTCCTAATTCTTGGAAAAATTCATGTTAATTACAAAAGTTTTCCCCATTTTACAAAAATGTATATTTGTGAACATTCAAGGTCATCTACTTCTTACATTTAATTGGCAAGCACCCCGAAACTCTAACAGACCACACACTCATATATGATCAAAAAGCACTGATTAGCTATCGCAGACCTTATACACATCTACAAAGAGGTTTCCTGCGAGCCCGCGGGAGGTGCGGAGGTTTGGGAGTGAGCGGGTGAAGAAGACTCCTGGTGTGTCAGAGATGTAGAGACTGTAGGTGTCATTTTCATTCCACTCCTGTACAGCTGCCAGCACCTGCCCCTCATCTGTACTGATAATATGCATGTCCTGCACAGAGAACAGCTGTTAGAGCCATACACACACACACACATTTCACCTGACAGCTGTGACAGTTAGTGCTGTGTCATGTATCTTACTTTGGGTAGACAGTATTTAGGGAGCTGTATGGTCCTGAAGGGCCCTCGATGATAGGACACAAAGTATGTGGTTCTACCTGCAGTGGTTAGCTGATACACACACATACACAAAAGTCAGAAAATGCACACTAACAAGGACTTACAATACTGCTACATATAGCAGTGTTTTTCAACTGCTGGGTCACAAGTCTATTCTGATAGGGCTGTGTACAGCATAGAAAAAAAAACTATATAACTGTGCAAAGTTAGGATCAAAATAAATTGGTTATCAACTTTTAATAGGTAGGAGAAAACTCATTCAATATCTTCTGTTGTTGATGTTAAAGGCAGAATGTCCAATCAAATTCTGTGGTGTTTTGGTGTGAATTCATTTGTGACTTGGTAGAAGATGCCATCGAAAACCACAAACAAAATGTGATGTCCAATGTAAAATGTGGGTGCTAAATCAAAATCAGTTAGAGCCACTGACATGGAGCAAATCAGAAAAGCACCTGCCAGTCAGAACTCAAATTTACCTGTGAGTCACAAACTACTCACATACACAGACACACACACACACACACGTTGTGCAAACTGCTATCAAGTGGATTGTTGCTATTAGGCTGCAAAAGTGCATTAGGGCGCTAATGCTCCAATTGATCCAGTTTCAATAGACCTCAGATGTTCACAGAATAAGACTGTGTGTGTGTCCGTGTGTGTGCCCACTTTGGCAAGGTGGGGATTGTGTTGGGTTGCACAGCGTTTTTCCTGTGAGAGGTGTTCGGTGTCAGACAGTCTCTTGTTCTGCGCTTTTTAATCAATAACCTCATTATTCTCTGTCAACTCAAATCCAACAGCTTAAAGCAACGAAAGTCAAAAGAAAGTTGATTGTACTGACAGAGGAGGGTCCAGGTTTGGAATTCTCACTTAAAACCCTGTCCTGTCCTCCCCTGGACTTCTGTTAAAGATGGAGAGGCTGGTTGCAATAGTTATCACTCACTTACACAGGCACTGACAGAGATAAAAGAAATGCTATAAAAAGAGTCAGACAGAGATTTCGGTGACAAACACACACATTTGTTATATGTCCCACACCTGTCTAAATCATATACACATGTACTTTATGAAGACATAGTTCTGCTATAAACACACACACACATTTTTCTATACCTGTAGGAAGATGTATTGGTCTTGCACAACCAGGGAGTTGGTGTCGATTCGGCCACTGAATGGATACTGCCTTCCCTCCTCTGAACACTTCTGTGCTCGGCAGGTAATATACTGCATTTCTGTGAGACACACACACACCCACAAACACACAAACAGATTTATCAACACAGGATACACTTGTGCACAAGAACGCTTTGATCTACACCAAACAAAACAGATGATCAATCTCTCTTTCACACTCTTCAGCACACACACCCACACAACAAACACTATCAAGAACATACACAAACACCCCACATAATTCTATGTCTAGCCAAATTAATAAGTACTCTCCATTATCAGTTTCTTTACTAGCTATCCATCCTTACTCAAAAGGGAGAGAAAGAGGTGGTGGAAGTACAAGAAGAGAGAAAGAGTAAGTGAAAGAGAGCAAAAAAGAGAGAGATAAGTCAAGAACAGCATGAATAGATACAAAAAATTGTGTTTATCACTTATCTGCTTCAAGTTTCACAGAACAAAATGGAAATGTTTTTCTTAAGAATTCAGAGAGACAAAACACAAGCTGTAATTATTTTAACATTGGAAAGTTTTTAATCCAACTTTTAATTTAAAGAAAAGTTCAGTGTTCGATACAAATAAAGAATGTATTACCACATAAACTCATTTCAACTGGTCCCTTAACAAACAAAAATTGCATTTAAATTAATGTATTTACAATATGGGGCAAGGCATTCTGGAGGGATCAAATATGAATTCTTCAGATGACATTTTAATTATGTGTTAGTCAGGAGATAAACTGGTATTTTAGATGTGGAGGAACCCTTTGATCTAACTACCTATGTTAAAACACTTGATAGTGATAGTGCTATGATAATTAAACAATTAATCAAAAATAAAATACACACAAATTTAAATATAATTTAATATAATTTATTTCATTTTTTAAAGTTCTATATACATGTACACTACCGGTCAAAAGTTTTGAAACACTTACTCATTCTTTATTGTAATTGTTTTTTTTTTTTGTGTTTTTTTTTGTTTTTTCACATTTTAGAATAATAGTCACCCTTTGCCTAGAATTTGCAGTCATGTACTCTTGACATTTTCTCAACCAACTTCTTAAGGTATCACCCTGGGATGCTTTTTAAACAGTATTGAAGGAGTTCCCATCTATGTTGGGCACTTATTGGCTGCTTTTCTTTATTATTTGGTCCAAGTCATCAATTTCAAAAACATTTTTTTTATTTTTTTTTTATTTTAGTTTTGTAATGAGATAAATTAATATGGTGGCACAATGATATTTTTGTCTACAAAACTAATTTCAAACATTTAAGCATATGCCTTCAGATTCATGATTTTTAAGATCATGAGAAACATTTCAGTCAAGTGTTTCAAAACTTTTGACCGGTAGTGTGTGTATATATATATATATATATATATATATATATATATATATATATATATATATATATATATGAATATATAATAGAAGGAGCTTGAACACTGTTCCAGATTGTCATGGCCCAATTTAACCCCTGGTGTTACTGACATAATTTCTGTTGGTGGAGTATGCTCCATGTAAACATTGCTTTGCAAATAGTTACACTCATACACATGTAGAGAGTTCATTGTTAGATTGTCTGTTGGTTGGGGCTTGTTGTGCTGTGTCAGACTTATATCAATAGTGCTTAATGCACTATACTGTCCCACAAGAATAAACTATAAGCACAACAGCCTGCAAGAACAAAGCCAGACCCATTTACTACTGAGAGTTTACTGTTGTCCAGAAATCATTTGTTAATTTTTCACTGCAAAAAAAAAAAAAAAAAAAAAAAAAAAAAGAGAGAAAAAAAAATCTTTTGAAGCTGGGGATAAAGTCAGAAAGACAGGATGAGAGAAATAGGGAGGGAGGAAGAGGGAGAGAAATAGAGAGATGAGATAAAAAAAGACTAACAAGGGAAAAGCAGGAGGAAAAATAGGTTTTTTAGACTTTTGAAAAGACCAGCTTAGACCAGCATGAATTTCTAAGCTGGTTCAGGCTGGTTTTTGCTGGACCAGCGTAGATAACATAATGGTTTACAAACAAACGTTTGGTGCTGGCACTTCCAGGTTCTTTTGGCAACAAAGAAAATAACTGCTGACAATGGGCGTTTCACTCAACTTGAGCTGAAATTGCCCAAAAAGTGGGGTTGAAACCAGGGCTTGACAATAACACCCGCCCACCTGCCAAATTCAGGTAGAAATCGGCAGTGGCGGGTAACTCCATCACTCTTACTAGCCAATTTAGCAGGTAGCCACAGCCGAAGCAAATTTAATAGCATTAATCTCGCATTCAGAACTTTATAAGCAGTAAATGTTCTTCTCATATCTGACACAAACATCTTTGCTGGGCGAATAATGCGTGCTTTCGCATGAACTGCCGCTGCGCACATCTGCGTATTCCAGAGATAGATTGCCAGACTTTAGGACAGTGCAGAGCGAAAATTGTGTGATTCAGTCGGGCTTCACTCGATATTGAGACTATTTTATTTGTATATTATTCTATTTTATAGCGCTATACTATACTATAGTGTATTTTTTAGAAAGACTACGTATCTACATTAGCCTAACCACAGTAATTTGGAGCAATCCATGGTCTAACCTTTGTTGTGGCCTTATTATTACAAATGCCACTTTTAAAAAATGGAAGAACAATAGCAAACTTTCATGAATGCAAATACATACAATTTAGAATGGTTAAAGGGGGTAAAATCTGGACTTCCATGGACAAATTATTGACAAATTTTTCCTCCTGTTCTATCCTACTCCTGTTCTGACTCTTCATGTTTGCCTTCAGATATTCTAAGAGATCACCTAAATCATTATACCTGTGTCCTGTTGAACTAATATCATTCTTGTTCATTTAAAATGTCCAAACAAATGCATGCATTTACAGTGTACAGTTACTTTTATTACTTTTTGTGGGGCGGGGGATTTTGGCAAGTGTAAATGCTGAGTGGCTAGTGACTATGTAATACCACTAGCCACAGTGAGGCCAGTAAGAATTCTTCTAAAATTATGTCTTTGCATAATTAGTAACTTGTTCAATCAAAACCATCTGTTATTAAATTCTATAACAGCAAGAATATTGAATATGATATTACTGAAATCAAATATTATTACTATTAGTTAGGACAACTCTAGGAGTACTTTATAAACTATTTTATGAGTGCAAATGACATTGGAGTAGGTTTAGTCTTGGTGGACTAGATCTGCTTTATGCATGCTGCTGCTGCTTGACATTAGTCAATATGCTGTTGCTGTTTGAAGAGAGAGATACTGCAGCTGCTGCTTGCCATAAGTCAATACGCTGCTGCTGTTGGAATCGTGCTGCATCTGAGAAGAGAGACACAATGCTTCTACTGGACAAAATAACTTAACCCCCTCTTAAAACGCAGATCTAGAAAAGTGAAGCTGGGGAGGAGGAGGGTGAATGCTATGCAAGGCTGCACTGCTAAACTTGAGTCGACGCCGTTGAGGTGAGTACCATTATTATGTTTTGAGAGAAGGGTATTATTGCCTGATTGGTTTACGTAGAGGTGTGTCAGGAACTGAACATATTGGCCTGTGCCATGTATAGTTTCCTAACTGAACTTAATAGGACATTTACTGTAGGTGGACTAATAGTTTAAGCAGTTAAAAATGCATACTGCATGTCTCATAGTCATTTTCATTTTTATAAGCCACATTTCTTAGACTTTTGAAGTGTGTGAAACATCTGAGTATATGCATTCATCAGCCTGTTACGAGACAATATAGACTACTGAACCAAGTTAAAGATTGTTTAGCCAGCAGTTCAGAAAGAGTTAATTTCTTAACTATAAACCATAGCACACATTCCACACCAGCATCCACAATGCAACATAGTGACCAGCAATCATGGACTTTTCAGCAGGGGAGAGTAACACAGACAAAATTTAAGAGGCAAAGAAATAGAGGAAAAGAAAAAAGAGACTAACGTCCATTGTCAGTTCGGGCCTCAATGTGCACCAGGTCTGCCTCTTTATCCAGACCACTCAGTGCCCTGAAAATCAAAGAAAACAAAAATAACAAAAGAGAGGAAAACAATCAGGAAGGGCTCCAGTGGAGAAGAGACAAAGAAGGAAGGAAAGAAAAGGAGGTGCTAGCAGGGGACGGACGGATGAGTACGGTAATAAAATGAGAGTGATGGAGTGATGGAAGATGTAGGGTGGAAGGATGTGGGGGGTAGTGATGGACAGCATAATTCTGCTGCTCCAGTAGGAGACAGTCCCATCTCCAGTGAATCCTTACTGTTGCTCCGATGGCAATTAATCACACATACAACACATACACAACATATCTTACAAATGCTTGCCCACAAACCACATTCTCAATACACCTTCATTTCTTACCTATTTTCACCAATAACGCACACACACCATCATGTCATCTGTCTGAGGTTTTTAATCATCACAGCGTCCTGTCTTTTGTCATCCAAATTTTCTTCTCAGTCAATTTGAGCACGGTCACAATCTCATACTGAATCTTCTTAGTATCCGAAATGAAACCTCTTCACTTTCAGTAGCAAGCTGATATAACACTCCTGTATAGTGCTCATTTGATATTAAGCCCCATTCACAGTCACAATCAGACATTAAACCCCTTTAAAAATCTCTGTCCGAGTCCCAATCCGACATTAAGATCTATATTAAAATCTCTCTCACACAGTCTGAAATCTGTGAGTTTAAACATATTTACATTTATTCATTTGGCAGATGCTTTTATCCAAAGCAAGGATAAAGAGGAAAAGGAATAAATACATTCATCTTGAGGAGACGGTGGTATGAAAAGTGCTGCGTTACAAAGTTTCACTAGCATCCGAATAGTAGTCTCCAAGACAGATTAGAGTGCGACAAAAAAAAAAAAAATATATATATATATATATATATATATATATATATATATTCCATCCGCAGAACAGCCGCTCACTGGATGCTTTTTGTTTTTGGCTCCATTCAGGGTAAATTCTAGAGACTGTTGTGCGTGAAAATCCCAGGAGATCAGCAGTTACAAAAATACTCAAACCAGCCCGTCTGTCACCAACAATCATCCATGCGATTATCTAATCAGCCAATCATGTGGCATCAGTGCAGTGCATAAAATCATGCAGATATGGGTCAGGAGCTTCAGTTAATGTTCACATCAACCATTAGAATGGGGAAAAAATGTGATCTCAATGATTTGGACCGTGGTATGATTGTTGGTGCTTGATGGGCTGGTTTGAGTATTTCTGTAACTGATCTCCTGGGATTTTCACGCACAACAGTCTCTAGAATTGACTCCGAATGGTGCCAAAATAAAAAAACATCCAGTGAGCGGCAATTCTGCAGATGGAAATGAGAGAGTTCAACAGAGAATGGCCAGACTGGTTCGAACTGACAAAGTCTACGGTAACTCAGATAACTGCTCTGTACAATTGTGGTGAGAAGAATAGCATGTTTTGGCGGCATGAGGGGGACCTACACAATATTATGCAGGTGGTTTTAATGTTGTGGCTGATCGGTGTATATATATATATATATATATATATATATATATATATATATATATATATATATATATATAGATAGATAGATATATAAATTGTTTTTATTTTTTTATGAGTGAACGGTTAAGTGATCATGGAAAAGATGTGTATTTAGCCATTTTTTGAAGACAGAGAGTGAGTCTGCTTCACGGATGGAGTTGGGAAGGTCATTCCACCAACGTGGTACAGGGAAATCGAAAGTCCTGGAAAGTGTTTTGGTGCCTCTTTGTGTTGGTACCGCTCATTAGCCGACCGCAGGCTTCTGGTGGGAACGTAGCTCTGAAGAAATGATTTTAGGTATGATGGAGTAGACCCAGTGACCGTATGCCAGCATCAGAGCCTTGAATTTGATACGTGCATCAACCAGCAGCCAGTGAAGAGAGACAAGGAGTGGTGTAACATGCACTCTCTTTGGTTCATTAAAGACCAGATGTGCTGCTGCATTCTGGACCATTTGCAGGGGCCTAACTGCGCATGCAGAGAGGCTTGCAATGAGAGTGTTACAGTAGTCCAGTCTAGTTATGACAAGTGACTGGACAAGAAGTTTTGTGGCATTTTCAGAGAGAAAGGGTCTTATTTTCCTGATACTGTAGAGTGTAAATCTATATGATCATGCTGTCTTTGAGATGTGGTCTGTGAAATTGAGTTGGTTATCGATGGTTACCCCTAGATTTCTGAGCAAGTCTATTTCACAGCAAGTTTAAGATTAAACCCTTTCTCAAATTCTCAGTTTGAGTTCAAACATACAGTACTGTGCAAAAGTCTTAGGCACATAAGATGTTTCACAAAAACATTTGTCTTAAGATGGTTATTTATATCTGCTACTTTAGTGTGTCAATAGGAAATATACATTTTATACTCACAAACATTCCTTTTGCAAACAAAATAGAATATAATAGAAGCACAGGAAGCCCTGCAACAGATGGCATGGCCCTCACAGAGCCTCCCACTGAACATTGGGTCAGTTTGGGATTACATGAAGAGACAGAAGTAATTGAGACAGCCTAAATAAATAAAAGAACTGTGGCGAATTCTCCAAGAAGCTTGAAACATCCTGTCTGCCAACAACCAAGAAAAACTGTGTCCAGGTGTAAGTAGGAGAATTGGTGCTGTTTTGAAGGCAAAAGTGTTCACACCAAATATTGATTTAGCTCTTTTTCTGTTTACTGGATTTATATGACGTTAATTGATTAATGAAAACTATTTATGTCATTATTTTTTTTAAGAAATCCTTACTTTGAAAGTTTTTCACAAGTGCCTAAAACTTTTGCTCAGTACTGTATCTTTCAATCCCAGTCTGATATTATAGTAACTCCACATATAATGACTGCGTTTACACGGACACCAGAAAGCAGCTTATTGCGAGAAAGTGGGCTATTGCGAGAAAACAACGTTTCTGTCTACATGCACTGCATAAGCACCATACTCTTTACTCCCGTATACATGCGGATGGTCAGTAAGCAGCTTTCTCCACAGCAACATAATTTTCCCGCGACGAGCGTGTAAATAACAAACAATAACAAACGGGATCCGAGGAAGACTTTGTTATTTTAATCTCCGTTGCTTCGCTTTATTTCTAATATAAAACTGGGGGAATTCCCCCAATGTACCAGCGCACACGCAAATGTGAAGGGCCATTGATATTTCACATTGGTGTGTATAAATGGGTATAGTTTATTGTGTATATGATTTTCACATTGTACTCCCAGAAATGTTGCATTTTTTTCTGCTGTGTTGACATGTTGTTGGACTCTATCCTATGATGTTTTTTATCACAGTCTGTTCCACGCATGAGAACTCTTCAAATACCCATCAAAACGGCGCTTATGTGTTTACATGACCACATTAAGCTGCATTCTCCGAGAGAAACCTAGGTGTGTTAACCTGCTTTCTCTTAATCCCTTAAACAGTGTACGGAAATTAGCATTCTTGTTTATATGACGTTTCAGAACTTTCATAAGTGCATGTAAACATGGTCATTATCCCAGTCTGAGTTCAAACATCTCTCTTAGACCCAGTCGAAGATTAAACCTTGTCTCATGATCACAGTCTGAGTTTAAACATATCTCCCAGACCCCATCTGTTATTAACCCCCTCTAAAATTTCATAAGTGTATGTAAACATGGTCATTATCCCAGTCTGAGTTCAAACATCTCTCTTAGACCCAGTCGAAGATTAAACCTTGTCTCATGATAACAGTCTGAGTTTAAACATATCTCCCAGACCCCATCTGTTATTAACCCCCTCTAAAATTTTCATTTCCAAGTTTAGACATCTTCCTCAGTCTCAGATTAAACCCTCTCTCATAGAATCAGCCTAAATTTAAACATCTCACTCAGTTCAACTATGACATTAAAGTTCCTTTTAGTCTTGGTCTGAAGTTAAACTTTTCCAGTTTCCAGTCATTCTGCAGCAACCAAACATGACACAGCAAAGCTTTACTGACACAAACACAAGCAGAATAGTGTGTGTTTTTTTGTGCTGCAGAGAGAAGCAGCAAAAGAAAGATATAATGTATTTTTGAGGAATGCAGAAAAGGTGCTGCGTGTGTGAGTGTGCACAGGGATGGTAAACCCAGGTGTGAAGTCATGTTGTTGGCTGTCTCTACAGCGACATGCAACCAGTGACTTTGACTACCCACATACACACATTCACACACTCTCTCACACACTCTCTCTCTCTCTCTCACACACACACACACACACACACACACACGTTGGTTTAGCTATCATTATGAGGACTCTCCATAGACATAATGATTTTTATACTGTACGAACTATAGATTCTATCCCCTGACCCTACCCCTAAACCTAACCCTCACAAAAAACATTCTGCATTTTTACATTTTCAATAACACATTGTTTAGTATGTTTTTTAAGCAATTTGAATTATGGGGACACTAGAAATGTCCTCATAAACCACATTTATAGCATAATACCCTTGTAATTACCAGTTTGTAACCTAAAAAAAAGTCCTCGTAAACCACTTAAACCTGCCCACACACACACACACACACACACACACACACACACACACACACACACACACACACACAGATAGGATTAAAATATAAAACCTGATCTAAATTCCACACACATGATGATATGAAGCACAGGGGAGAGAGAAGCGCTGGTGACATGACAGTGAGATGGATAGAGTTAGATAGAGAGATAGAGAGAGGGAGGGAGAGAGACATAGAGAGTGATAGTGTACAAGTATGTTTATGTGTATGTGTATGTAAGTGTAATAGTGTCAGATGTAGAGGTTAAGAGTAGGTTTAATACTGGATTAATTTTCAGTGTGTGTTTGTGTGTGTGTGCAGGTATATTCTTGCGGTCAGATTAAATTTCAGTGTGAAACTGCGCTGGAGGCATGTTATATGAGATTTATTATCAGTAAAAATTTTTTTTTTTTAAAAATCAGTGGCACGTGTGTGAGTCATACCAGTAGAATCGCCCCGGAGTTACTCTCTCATGAACAAGAATCCACTTTTTTCCGAAGTCCACCGAGCTGTACAGCTACAGCCAGATGAAAAATAAACACATTCACTGTAAGATCCCTAACTACAGCCAACAAAGGTAATTATCTTGCACTCACTTAATTATCCACATTATCTGCTTTTAATTGTTTCTTTGAATTAGAGCCTCTTGAGGCTGTGGAAATGTGTGTGCTTGTGTGTGTGTGTACCCTCTGATCGTGGCTATAGGCTAGTATCCAATTCTCCTGCGTAGGGTGAAACAGAAGACTCATGATATAGAAGTTAATATTAAACTTTTGAAAAGTCGCTCCTTCATCAGAACTGATAAGTAAACTACTCTCCACCTCCGGATCAGATAAAATCAGAATCTAAGAAAGAGAGACAACAAGATTTATATTAGCTTTATATTTTCTTTCTTACAGTTTAATACTTTTGATATATTTGGACACACCCACCTTCCTCTTATTGGTCGGACAGACATACAAATAGCTCAGCATCGTTCGGCCCATCACTTTGTCAGTTAGCTTCTCGTAAGTCGTCCCAAAATCTACAGACCTAAATAACAGTACACAGACATACATTTGATTAAAGTTTAAGCCAAAACAGATACTGTCAGAAAGTGTAAAGGCACAAACCAAGAGTTTAAAGGAATGGTCCAGGTTCAATACAAGTTAAACTAAATCAACAGCATTTGTGAAATAATGATGATTACAACAAAAATGTATTTAGACTCTACCTAGTTACTAAAGAAAATAAAAAAAATAACATCTTGTGGTTCCAAAAAAGGCACTTACAATGGAAGTGAATGGGGCTAGTCCATAAACATTTAAATACACATTGTCAAAAGTATATCAACAAGATGTAAACATTATATATGTTAACATGAGTCTTGTCCCGTCATGCCTGGTTAAGGCAGTGTTATTCTTTTGCTTTTGCCTCTTTATTAGACAGGTGCAGTAGAGAATGACAGAAATGTTTTGGATAGGGGAAATGGGATCAGGAATTGTCACAGGCCACACTCAAACCAGAATTACTCACACGGTACCACACATACTCTAACTACTACACCATGGCCCTGACAACAGCTGAGATTTTCAGAAGTTGTAATTACCTGTAGCTGAAATCTCTCTCTGCCTGTGTGTGTCTCTATTGCATCAGAACTCATTAACAATCTCTTCTCAGGCAGGTACGACCATAGACAGAGGTGTCTGCCGAACTCTTACAAGTATAATAACCCTAATGATTTTATGGCATAGAGTTACAGCATGTGCTGTGGTGCTAGAGATGCACACATGTGTGTCGAGTGCTCATCTTTGTGTACATTGAGAGTGCTCATACTCTTGACACTTTTACCATCTAGAAGCATGGCATACAATTATATGTCTCTAAACCATGCCTCTGTCATTCTAAACGGTTGAGGTTATTTGGATTGTGTAAGCCGTAGCAGCACAGGTGAAGAGAAATATGGCTCTCTGAGCACCCTCGTACGATGATGAGTGCCCTAAAAAGCTCCTATGACGTTTTTGGTGTGGTCAGCCCCTCTCTCCTCCAGCACTGCACTTGAGAGGATATTACTCCTGCTCTCAGGACAAATACACCAGAGTATATGTGAAATTTAACAATTGCATGGTCAGGCTGGATCCTTTCTAGAGCATGTATCGTTATTTTAAAACACAGGAGAGTGTGATTAACTAGCTCTTATGAATGAGCCGTGATTTGTCTTTATATTTCCCACCCTTTATGCCGCCAACAGCAACATTCATTAATCATTCATACTGTTATTACCGACATCATTTACTACAGCCTGCAAGCGGAGCTTTAACATTCACCTCTTTTAATAACACTCACTATCTCTCTGATTGTCACTATCTCTCTGCTTGTCTTTCTATCTCCCTCTCTCCTCTTGCTCTCCCATATCAATCTCTCTCCCTCACTCACTCTCATCAACTCTCCCATTCAACCACTTTCCTCTTCCTCATTTCCTGTTTATGCCATTTCTGTTTGAGGAAGTTTGATAATGGCTTTCTCTGTAACCCCCCTCCCCACCTCACCCCCCCTCTGAGTGACACACACCAGGAGAGGAAATCTCATCAGGGCTTGCAGCCAAAAAGAAATTAAACAAAGCCTTCCTTCAAGGTGATTGCAGTGTGTGTGTGTGTGTGTGGGCGTGTGTGAGAGTGTTTGTGTGCCTTCATGTTTGCAGTGATGGCATGTTGATAAAGGATGATGTCTTTTAACATTGCTCTAGACTGAACAATTCATATCTCCCCAAAACATATCACATGTTTTGTCCTCATTATTCTTTTCATTAAAATGGACAAATGCCCATCTAAAAAATTTTATTCACCAATTATATTGATGATGACAATAGTATTTTTGCTTGCATGTTTGTGGTAAAATGACTCTTATTTAATTGAATTCACATTCTAGTATTTGTTATATACAGAGGGTTTAGTGTTGTTTGTTTTAACTGTTGAAAAAAAAAAAATAGGAACACTGTTTTTTTCTTTTTTGCAAATCTGTCACTATATTTAAACAGCCTTATTTATTTCAAAGTAGGAAAAAAAAAAAAAGACAGGGAGTGATTGTATTATTATTATTTTTTAAATAGTTTTGCGTTCTGTTGTAACAGTTTGCTTTCATTCACAAAGTTTTCCATTCCCTCACAACAGCTTGGTTAACCACGGTTTTACTACAGTAACCATAGCTGAACTATGGTATTTGCAGTAAAATCCCAGTAACCACTAAATTTACCATGGTTTTACAACAGTAACTCTACTTTCCATTAACCACTCCTACAAACCATGATATTCATAGTGAAACCATTGTTATAATAAAGGAAAACCAAAACTATTGTCAAAAAAATCATAATCATTCTTTTTGAGTGGGGAAACTAAACATATTGTGAGGGAACACAAGCTATTATGAGGGAACGCAAAACCATTTCAGAAAATAAATTCCCTCCCTGTCCTCGAAGAGGCTCTGTACATATCAGACCTGTATGAGTTTCTTTCTTCTGTGGAACACAACACATGTTCTGCTAAATGTTCACTCTGCACACAATAAAGCATCCAGTGACATACAGCAAAGTGAAAAAGCACCATAAAAGTACTCCCCATGACTCCTGCAGCATATATTCCACGTCTTCTGAAACCATTTTACAGTTTTGTGTGAGAAACAGACCGAAATTTAAGCAGTGATTCACAAATAATCTTCCCTTTGCCGTAGATCTCAAATCTGATTCACAAATGCATATATTCCAACTTTGACAGCCCATGGTCACCTTATGCTTTATATGGAAGCAGTTTGAACATTCTTCAAAATTCCTTCTATTGTGTTGCATTACCGAAAGATAGGGGTTTGGAATGACATAAGGTTGAATAAATCAACACAAAATTATTAAGAAGGTGGTTCTTTTAAAAGGAGACATCAGAATTATATTTGTAATGAAATAACATTGATTGATTAAACTTAAATGAAACCCTAATCACTTTAGTTCCATTTAAAAAAGTATTCTAATTCCATATCTATGAAACCCCAAGTTGGAAACTGAGGTCTTAACTTCACAGGACTTAAAGGTACTGTATAGAACCATAAAAGCAGGAGCACACTAGTTCAGTGGGAACCAGTTAGTCATTTAAAAAAGTACTGGGGTCTTTAAATTTAATTAAAGGTATTTTAATCAGAGTGAGTTGTTGATTTGACTGGGAGCCAGTGTAATAGATAAAATAGTTTGGAAATGCTCAATTGGGAGACACCCCAGTTGAGCACAGAATTTTCTAACAGTCCCTCTCAAACTGCCAGAGAGAACTGCACTGCAGCAGTCTAAATCAGAAGTTAAAAAAGAATAACAAAGTAAGGAGGAGGTTCACAGCAACTTGTAAAAAGCTAGAAAAAAAAGTGTGTTGTGAATACTGAAGGTTTATAAATGAGAAAATGATTGTTCTGTGATGTGAGCTCAAAATTAATGGGGATTTTTTTTTTTTTTTTATAAAAAACAAGGTGACAGAATGTACAGTCAGTGTTTTCTTTCTCTTGGTATAAGCCTGGCTTGCAAAGCTCTATTAGGGGGGGAGTGAGGGGGGGGGGGGGGGGGGTGAGTGAGAGAGAGAGAGAGAGAGAGAGAGAGAGAGAGAGAGAGAGTGAGAGTCAGGTCAAGGTACAGAGTGTCCCAGGAGCAGACAGAGATTAAGTACTTCACCCAGGCTTCAGCCATGGTCAGTGAAAGTGCTTCAGAGCAGAATTTCATACCTGGTTTAGCTATTCATAGACCGGTGTTGTTGCCACTAGCAAATGTAAGATTGTGTGTTTACTTATCTGATTTGTAACAGGTTAGAAGCTTAATACTAACACTGCCATCTTATCAGATTAATTTAATTTTTGTTCTGGGCCAGCAGTGCAGAAATAGTTAAGAACTGGTAACAGGGATTCTTTTATATCCCTGTTGTTTTGTATGACATAAAAATGTCTCTGTGCTTTCATTACAAACTATTGAGAAAAAAGGTACACCAAACTTTACCTTGGTGTAGGCCAGGGGATTCTGTACTTTTGTACATTTATGAAGATGTTTATCAGGGGGCATTTTACAGAAAGATCCTAACTTCAGAATCCACTTTTATCTGCTTGGTTACCATGGCAATATCAGTTAGGATCTAATTTAACTACAGATAGGAAAAGAGTATTACAGAAGCATCCTAACTTGCCAAAAATCACTGACATCCTACCTGAAATCTTATTTAAAAGCCAACAGTTACAGTCACATTACAATATCATGTATCTTAACTACAGCACTGTCTGAGGACGGCACTACATTTATTAGTGTTACAAAATGAAGAACAGTGATGTTTGATGGTGGAAAAACTTTTGGAAGACCCAGATGACGTGCTGCACTTTGATGACTAAACACTGATAAATAATTACAGACTCCCACAAAAAATTATACTCCCACAAAATATGAAAAACTTTTATTTCTGCAGCCTTGAAATTAAAAGTGTGTTGATTTTGTTTCTCCATTTTCATTTATCTAATGTTTAATCACAGCAGCCGTTTGCATGTCATTTGTTGCTTGGTAACAGACATGAGAGTTATTTATCAAACTTGATGGAGTGGTTTAGGATTTCCTAACTAGAGATAAGATACGATTTTGTAAGATAAGATAAGAATCCTAAATCAAGGTTAGGATTTGCTTCTGTAATATGAATTTATGAAAAATCCTAACTTATCAGATCAGATTTTAACTTAAGACTTAAGACAGGAAGTTTTTTGTAATATGCCACCAGAGGAGCACCAGGGCATGGATGCCCAAAGTGAATAATGTGTTCCTGTGCACATAAGTGGGTTTACCTCCAGAGCGAACTCTCTGTCACAGTTCCGAGGTTAAAGTCAAATAATTTAGTCAGAATCAGGATCACCTGAAAGGAAAACATAAAGGCATTTAAAACATCACCAAGCAATCTTAATTTACACATTTCCCCAGCTACAATGCTCTTAATGTGCTACACTAAATGATCAAATGTCTGTCATGCAGCCTCACAGTGATGGATGAGAGTAAATATCAGGTGTGAATTTTATTATCTGGAGATGACAGCAGAATAAGAGGCAATGCACTCAGAGCCAGGACAGCCTGATAGAGGTAATGATGATCTGAGGGAAAACAATGCTGTACACACATTTGCAAAAACACGAACATGCTCAAGCTGTCAAATGTCACGCTGAAACGTGGCAGGTAAAATGCTCCACTCTTCCCACCTGACAAAACATTCAGAGCACACACTCATAAACAACAGTGAACAAATGAGCATCTGCCTTTCCACTGTGAGTTTTTACTGGCAGGAAAAAAAGGAAAATCAGAAAAAGAGAAAGGGATAGAGAGAGAGAGAGAGAGAGAGAGAGAGAGAGAGAGAGAGAGAGAGTGAGAGAGAGAGAGAGAGAGAGAGAGAGAGACTAGGCAAATAAGGAAGATGAACACTTTGAATCAAAATCAGACAGCGTCCATGTTTGTGAGAGAACACAGTCTTCTCTATCACGTCCACACACTAATGAATATTAGTCGAAAAGGTCCAATATTTCATTTCACACTTCATGATTATTCTCTAATGAGAGTTCAGTCAACAGCAGTATTGTCATTAACCTAAAAGAAAATCAAGCAATAATTCACAAGATAAAAGAAGCCGCAAATACAGCTGTAATGGAAAAACCTATTAGTAACCAGTTAACTATGTCTTAACTCGCACCAGTATACAGGGACCTGTGTTTTTGCAATATTCACTCTTTTCACCACCCCATCTGTGACGGGACAACTTCATTTCAGGTTAATTAACCAATCAAAAAAGGACAAGCTATTAGCATATCCAAATATAGCATACCTGAAAGGGCAGGACCCCAGTCAAACTCACTCTTGAAAGGCAAAGGGAGGGAGAGCGAGAAAGACCAGTGTCCAGGGCTGAAAATGAATGTTAATATCAAAGTTGAGGTATTCATTGTCTGTATCTATAAGGTCAATAATATGCACAGGGATGTTATGCAGATTTAATTACATTTGCATATGAATGGTAGGTTTGATCAATTCATGTTCAGGCTTAGATCAGATTCAGTTTAAACACGAATGGCATACTGTCATATTACAGTAAATTCACTGAGGTCCCTTCAAAGTCTTTATTCTTCCAACCTCAAATACATGAAACAACTTTACCGTTACATAAATCTTTTTGTTCCTTTATGTTTTGTACTCTCTGAAATAAATGTTTAATACATGTGAAACAGGTCAACATTGTTAAAGATTCAACGTTCCTGAATGTCTTTCCTAGCTGTGCTGATATGTCATGAAATTCTAATTAACCATTAAACCTTACAACTGAAAATGTCCATTTCCATAATTCCCCTATCTATTTCATTACTTTATTATATTTACTCATGAAATATGCAACTGCAGCTAACAGTGCTGTGTATGGCCTTCGTTTTGTTGTGCTCCATGTGATATTATGGAAACAACTTTTGCTAAGACCAATCAGTATCTACTGAAGGCTGCTCACTTGAAAGTGACAACAAGTAACAGTGGAATCAATAACAATAACCAGAGTAAGAACAGATCTGACATAATAGATTCTTTTTCAAGGAGGATGGCAATGCTTTGTATAGCACTTGCTATTGTAAAAAATGAAATGGCAAGATATCACTTTAGGTACTCTTGTCTTTCAAAGACATGTGTAGTAGGAGTGTGTAAGTGTCTACTCTATTTGTGTATACTTATTTTCATATATAAAATGTCAATGTCAGAAGGAAATCCTTTTTTTAAATGTTAACAATCATTTCACAGTTCAAATCACAAGCGCAATATTTTAAAAACAATTCACAATGACATTTTCCCCCCCCAGATCATTCAGCCTTATTTATCAGTGCCGATTAATATTGTGGGAGATTTAAAGCCAATTTGCACTGGTTATTAGGTCTTGCAATTAGTCCACCAAGAACTGGTGCTATTTTAGTGCATCACTTTGTTTATGCAGTGGGAGGATTTGTTTGGAAAATTTTAATAAAACATTTGTTACATACTGTTTTCTTTTTGTTTTCTAAGAATGAACTACATGTAAACGCATTTTGACAGGAAATTAAGTATTTATAGAGTCACATTTAGCCCTTTTAAAACCTGGAATTAATCGTGATTAACTATGAAAATCCTTAATTGTGATTAAATATTTAAAACGACTGATCGCACTACTATTTATTTGAGCTTTTTAAATACAATAACATCTGCACAACCGACCATCATTATTATTTGGAGATTCCAAATGACTGACCAGATAGAGTTATTTTGTTTTATTTATGTTCTTGTAGACCATGACATTTTGAAGAAGACTAAAGGCTATTTCTAAAGTGGAAAGTTTATAAAAACAAAGCCACCAATTGTGTAGAAGTTGACATTTTAAATAAATTTCTGAACAATAAGTGCGAAAGTGGCACTTAACAGAACTATAATGTAATATTAGTGCTTTTTAATGTGTATCTAACATGTATCTACTAAAATTAATTTAACAAAAAATAGTCATAAGAAGAAATTGTAAAGATTACTGCCAGGTTAACAGTTCAGGGCTGGGTTTCCCGAAGCATTAGTAGAACATACTGTAAGTAGCACTTACAATAGGTAGTACTTAAATCTGCGTCGTCTTTCCCAAAAGCATTGTTATTTAAGAAGTACGTAAAAACGTTAACAAATAAACGAAAGCTTTGAACCACTTGTTAGTCCATCAAGTGCAACTTAAATGTATCTTTCTTGCATCTTTCAGTTTATCAGAGACAAAGGTGCATTTAATATATTGCATTAATATGTTTTCGTCATTGTAAAGCCATTGTACACTATTTCAGAGAATAAAAAGTGTCGAAAAAATTGCCTTGAAATCACCTGGCAGTCTCTGCACTCTGTTCATGCAATGCGAATGAAAGGTCTAAATTTACATGACAGTATAAAGTTATGCTCTTTTACAAGCATACCTATTATGTTAATATATGATATGTTCTTATTAAACTGCTCACTTTACAATACATATGTGAGTAAAGTGACCCTACAGTTTAAAACTAAAGTAATTAAAATATGGTTTACAAAGTAGATTAGAGTGGGAGTGCGCAATGAGCATTTCTCTCTCTCTCTCTCTCTCTCTCTCTCTCTCTCTCTCTCTCTCTCTCTCTCTCTCTCTCTCTCTCTCTCTCTCTCTCTCTCTCTCTCTCTCTCTCTCTCTCTCTCTCTCTCTCTCTCTCTCTCTCTCTCTCCTTCCTCCAATGGCTGGTTAAAATCGGCTCCAGTAGCCATAATGTTTACATGGCAGTCACAAATTGCATGTTTAATAATGGCAGTTAGGCTACAAGTACACAGTGCCTAGAACTTTAACCAGATGATTAGTATTTAGATAGGTCTATGAATACTTCAGTACTGATGCCTGATATTTTAATCCTGTTCTGTATGCATTTGTTCAGTTTCCAGCCAAAGAAACAAAGCTTTAGGCTATGTGAGAGCCCCTTATGATTCACATCATGTGCATTCACATTACATTAATTTCTTACATCACTTTCATTAATCTCTATGAAGTCAATACATCTGAAGACCTGTCTTGCCAAAACCATCATATTTTCATTAATTAAATTCAATAGTAGTAAATAATTTAGGCGCCTCAACAAGGTTACAAACAATTTCCATTTTTGCCAGTGTTTCTGCATTATTTTTATGCTGAGAAGACAAACTCCTGGACATATTGGCCAAAACAATCAGCACTTTTGGACTGGACAGCTCCCATAATGAAGCACCTAAATTCTAGTTTTTAACAAGCAGTTTATGTGCTGGTCTGGGAAACAGGCGTTACTCTATCGTAAAAAAGCGAGCGCCGTTAGCTAAGATAAACGTAAATGCTGTGATCATCTAAAAATCTAAATGATAGCATGTAAAGCTGTCATAAAAGTTGACTCAAATAAAAAGAATCTACTGAAAAATATATTACTATTTATTTGCAGTTTATTTTTTGGTGCTTTTCCAGTACTGTCTATTTTCTAGTGCCCGACTGATATATCGATCGGCCGATATTATATTAGCCTTTCGCCGATATATCGGTAAAATATACGCCGTTATGAAAACGTTTTTTCAGAACATATAATGCAGAAAACAATGCTTTAGAATTGGTGTCATAGTGTAGTTTGTCCAGCAGAGCGCGCTCCGACTCCATTGTTTACAGAGCTGACTCTGCGTTGATGGTGGCTCTGCAGACAGGGCGGAGTTAAACAGTGTGGATTTGAGTGATCTCTTCTTATTAAATTGCTAACTAGTTTGTGAAATACATACTGGAAAGTTAATACAAAATTACCCCATCATTTTATATAACTAATATAACGTTAACCCTGTCCCTGACAACCATGTCACTCATGTTTATCACATCTGTTTGCTATGTTAGCCAGCTATAGTTTGTCAGTGCAGTCAGTAATGTGGCAGATTGAAAGGTAAACATCAGAACATCTTTTGGCAGCTCAGCAGACAATGGTGCGGTGGTGGATTGTGTCTGGTGAGTACTGATTTCAAGCTTTGCTGTTGCCTAGTTGGTGAGACACAATGGTAGAAAGTAAATAAAGTCCATCTTTTACTCTCCGTGACAACGAGCTTACAGCTAACTGTAACACTGCATCTAAGTGCTTAAATCTGTTTGCTTAATTCTTTGGTATGATTCAGTGGAGATCGTGCTTTAGCTTTAAAGTGTTTCCTGCTTAAGCTAACACTTTTTTGAGGCAAACCTTAGAAACTGGGTAACTGAGAAATATTGATAGTGCCTTGTGGGACTTTTAATTTTTTCTCCCCTTTTCTCCTCAATTTGGAATGCCCAATTCCCAATGAACTCTAAGTCCTCGTGGTAACGTAGTGACTCGCCTCAATCCGAGTGGCGGAGGACAAATCTCAGTTGCCTCCACTTCTGAGGCCGTCGATCCGTGCATCTTATCATGTGGCTTGTTGAGCGCGTTACCGCAGAGACGTAGCGCGTGTGGAGGCTTCACGCTATTCTCCGCGGCATCCATGCACAACTCACCATGCGCCCCACCGAGAGTGAGAACCACACATTATAGCGACCACGAGGAGGTTACCCCATGTGACTCTACCCTCCCTAGCAACCGAGCCAATTTGGTTGCTTAGGAGACCTGGCTGGAGTCACTCAGCACGCCCTGGATTCGAACTCGCGACTCCAGGTTTGGTAGTCAGCGTCAATACTCGCTGAGCTACCCAGGCCCCCCACCTTGTGGGACTTTGACAAATCAAAAGTATTCCCACACCGTGGATTTCAACTGTTATGGAAAAAAAGGTGCAGGCTTCCACATGTCTGTGTGCTGCGCTCGCAACACCCATATGCTGCCTTTTAAAATGGAATGATGGTTATCTCTTTGTCTTTTTGGATATCAAAGTGCTAGTAGAGCTTGTTGTTTGTAGTCCTTCAGAGAAACACGGCATGTGTGTCAAACAAGCATGCGCAGAGTCCCTGCACTTGTGCTGCTCTAATTACAGACGCAACCAGCCGTGGAAAATGCTTGTTCACATATCGCTAAAGTTTACCAAATCGCTTTCATGGATGTATAGGCTAATCAACAACCCCTAGATTTTAATTAGTATTTGCTAATTAAAATCGCCCTCTCATGGGCACTGCCATGTTGACAGCATATGACACTGTGCCATACAATTGACTGAGTTACTACCACTAATAATAATAACATGTTTACTTTATATAGTGCTTTCAGTCAATACTCAAGCATAAAAATAAATGTAAACAAAGCAAGCAAACCAAAAACCAACAACAAACACAATATACTTACTACAAACAACAATGGAGCCCAAGTCAACAGTATAATCCAAAGTGATGGTGTGGTATTGATCACCAGGAGTGTGATCCACTAGAGTCTAGACAGTCCAAACAATGAGTGCAAGTGGAAAGATAAAATGCCCAAACGAGAGGTCCCTGTTGGAGTGTTGAAACAAACCGCCAATATCTGCAGCTTTCACAGCGCAGATCATGGATAAACTGCACGTCATCAAACACCAAGTGCAAACACAAGACGTTGTTCAGCCGGCAGAGAGCTCGCGAGTAATGGCTGCCCAGTCACAGTCCAACCCGCAACAATGCGCAAAAATTCATTTGGACTATCCAAGAATGTCTATAATAGGGATGAATGTAGTATAAGATGGAGGAAAAAACAGACTAAAAGTAACAAAACCGAAGATAAACAAACATAATTGGTGTAAAGTGCCAGCACTTGGTAAACAAACTTCCAGTCTCCATGACGATGGGTATCAGTATAGAGTACAAAACCACAAGTACTACTAGGACCGATAGGATGAGTATTAGCCAGCTAAAATCTTACTGAGTGCACTTTTTAAAAAAAAGAAAAAAAAGTTATCGGATCTGTGTGAATCACGTAAATGACGAAAGGCCGAAAGGTGACTAGTTTGCAGGTATGATTACTGTTTTCGTGACGAGCATAGCCTATATCACTATGGAGCTATTCAAACGGGTATGATTAGTGCTGTGATAATGACTTTCAAGTGAGATTGAGAGCAAGTATGCAGAGACTATATAACCCAGAGACAGAGTACTTCTATTAAAATAAATGCGAGAAATTGGAATGCCCAATATGGCAGATGTAGAGTCCCACCTTACAGGTAAAATATCCAATCATCTTTTAGATACAGACATCACCTGGCAGTTAACTAAAAAATGTGCATGCACATTAGATGGACCAGCCTGAAAAACAGTGCCGGTCCTCCCTATACGCAATATACACAAGTTGTGTAGGGCCCTCAATCCGCCAGGTGGCCCCCACACTGCAAAGAAGTTAAAAACAGACGAGCACTGGTATGTTGCCATGCAAACAGCAGAGCTCCTTGATGCAAACATAACCATAATGGTAAAAAATTTATATAACATGCAAATATAAATGTAATGTCATCTGAAGAGGAGGAGGAGGAGGAGGAGGAGGGGGTTGGGGGGGATATTATAATTATCATAATTAATTGTTTTGTTTCCATTTCATACATGCCCTAGGCAATGAGATGCGTAACTTATAGAAGAAAAAATTTGAAAAAAATGCACCAGGAAAGTGAAACGATCTAGCAAGAAAAAGTAATGTACTTTTATCATATTTAAAATTCTTATTTAATCTTTCAATTATCATTCGAAAGCTTAAAATTTCGATCTACAGCTTCAATATTAGACAGCATTTTTTGGGGAGGGGGGGGGCGGTCAGAAAGGACAGATATGCCACACCGTAAGTAATTTCTTAATTTGTGTCAGGAGTACACATCACAGCATGCAAAATCATAAGGTGACATATGTGTTTCAGAATGTAATAAAGAAATGTACCTATAGTTACCTGTTCAATCGTGCAAGCTCTACTGAATAAGCTACGTCATGGCAATGCTTCGATACTCAATATCCATTAGAAATGTTTGTCCAAAGTATTCACATTTAGAGAAATATGCTCATATGTTTATTTCAGATTACTTGAGAAAAATTAAATTTCATATTTTCTGGTAAATTTTGTGATCGGAAAAGCATTTAACGGTGATAATTTTTCAGAACGCTAGATGGCACTAGAGCAGTATTTTGCTGTCGGTCAAAATTTGACTTCATTTATTTCATTGTAAATTTGTCTTAATGTCATTTTAATATTTTTAATCTGTCTTTCAATCTTCATTCATTTACTGTTGTTCATTGTTTTGTTTTATTGTTTGCAAAAACTTTGGCATTACTATAAACTTAGCTGATGCCATTACTTTGTACTGTTACTGTGTAAGGCCATTATAAATAAAGAATCAAATTGTTGTTGTTGTTTTTGTCTGCCTTCTGAGACAATTCTCAAGTTCATCAGTAAGACCATCAGCACCAGTTCAGACCCTGATAATTTACAGCCAGCAAGTGCCCTGCCAACTCACCCTGCAGATTGGCCTTTTGTTGCGTTTTTATTTTATTTATTGAAATTTGGCACCATATGTACTTACTATTAATTAATGAGAGTTAATGGTTATTTTGAACAGTATTAAAAAGTGAAAACACATTACAAACCATTTATAGTAACAGAGGTGTTACTGGTCAGTGAATGGTAAACACTCAAGTATTTGGTTCTACATTTTATGAATGTAATCAGATACAAACATACAAATCAGCCACTAAAACATTCGCACATATTCAAAACATATTCTTGTGACATTAAATTAATTTGACCGTATACTGCATAATACACACTTTACTGGTGTACAATATATTTTTATCAAACCTAGAGCAGGATATAATGCTTTTAAATGCTGGTGATCACAGTTGCAGTCGTGAACGAGTTCCGGTGGCCTTCCATAAGTTTAATACACAGTGATTAGTGTAAACATTATTTCCATAATCGATTTCTTAAAAATAAATAGTGTCAGCAAACAGGTGCGCTGATCTCCAAAAGACTTAATCGGAAAACTGTGCTGCTCCAAGGCTGATTCCACCTGTCTGTGTACTTCCTCCCTGAACAGTTAGTGCACTCAGTGGTTTTTTAGAAATAATTTTGAATACTCATAAAATTATGTATTAAATGCTGACATGTTTATGTGCTCCTTGAGATGCTCAGATGGAGTGGCACGAGCAGAACGGTCAAGTTTTAGCCCCGCCCACCTCCTCAGCGTGAACATCGAATATCAAGAAGCCTGATTGGATTAGAGGTTTTGATTAAAATAATTAAGTTGTTGAAATACAGAAAAATGCAATTTGTATAAAAATGACTTGAATACACCTCTCCTATGATAAACATATTTATGTTTCAAACATTATATATATATATATATAATTACCTTGAAAAATATGTTTGAAACCTTTTTTGAGAATAATGATTCAACTTTTCATGGTGCTAGGAAAGTTTTTTTAGTATACACCATTTAGTATTTATATACAATTATTTTTAAAATCATAAATATGTTCATCACAGGAGAGCTGTATTTAAGTTTTCATATGAATTGCATTTTTATGTATTTCAATAACTTAATGAATGTAATCAAACTGAATAATCTAAACTGTAAAACTACACTTCCATCAAGCCTCTAATCCAATCAGGCTTTGTGATATTTGATGCTCGAGCTCAGGGGGTGGGCTGGGCTGCTCGCGCTGCTCCGCTGAGCCTCTTGATGAGCACACACATTTTATGAGTAGGCCTATTCGAAAGTATTTCTGAAACATTATTGAGTGAACTAACTGTTCAGGGCAGAAGTACACAGACAGGTGGAATTGGCCTTGGAGCAGCGCAGTTTTCCGGTTAAGTCTTTTGGAGATCAGCGCACTTGTTTGCTGACACTTTATTTTCATATTTATCTTAATTGGTTGTTTTATTTTACTTTGTAATGTTACACTTTTAAAGTCGATTGTGGAAATTATATTCATTCAAACCGCTGTGTATTAAACTTATGGAAGGCCACCGGCACTTGTTCACGACTGCAACTGTGAGCACGAGCCTTTAAAAGCATTATATCCTGCTCTAGGTTTGATAAAAGATATTGGACATCAAGTGTTTATTATGCAGTATATGGTCAATTACTTTAATGTCACAAAAATGTTTTGAAAATGTGTGAGACATAATTGATTTGTATGTACAGTATGTATTCGATTACATTAATAAAATGTAGAGCCAAATACTTAAGTATGCACTATTAGTTGACCAGCACCACCTCAGTTACTATTAATAGTTTATGATGTGTTTTCACTTTATAATACTGTTCAAGATAAGCATTAGCTCATAAGGAAGGACACAATAAGAGCTCATTAATTAACAGTGAGTTACCATGATTTTCACTTTAGAATACTGTTCAAGATAACCATTAACTCATAAGGAAGGACACAATAAGATCTCACTCATTAATTAGTAATGCATTACCATGATTTTCACTTTAGAATACTGTTCCAGATCATTAATAATTTCTTCATATGGATGTGGTAACACTTGACTTATTACTAAGGGTTAAACAAGATTTTCACTTTTCTATTCTAAGTAATTATTGAGAAGAACTCATTATTTACTATGTAACATGCACAACTTATTCATTAATGATTACAAAAGATACCCCAAATAATACAGAGCTTGGACACATACAGTACAACATCCCTTTATTTAAGGTAAGCCAACTAGTCATGATAATGCACCAGGCACTGGAGACTAGGTGATTCAGAGAGGTGTTAAGTTCATAACTGATTTCTGGTTAAAGAACACATGACGCATATATGCATCTCTGATGATGCAATTTCATGTTGACAATAACAGTATAATTGTTCACATTTTAGACACTGGATTTTGAGGAGTTAATGTTGTGATGAGTAATTAATTAGTAGTTCTTTTAATTTAACCATAGTTAGTTAATAGTTCTCAATGAGGCAAATAAAATTCAGTAAATACTGATGAGCTAACACTGAAATACCACAGTCATCAGATCGGTATTACTTACTGATTTGTTAATTGTGTTTCTTTATTAGTTAATAGTAGTGACTGAAGTGTTAATGTAGTACTATTAATTTGTCCTGCATTAATTCCTGCATAGTTACCTATTAAGTATGAAATAGTATTCTAAAGCATTACCCATAACTTGGCTCCCATGGTTCCACACCATCTGAACTGCCTTCAGAACATGAAGATTAACCAAGTGTAATGTTGTCAGACCTGAACTGTGGACTGTGGAGTAAAAAACTATAGGCTCATGATTCTCCAGCAGGTTGTTTGAGGCCAAAATTATCCAGTAATACCAAACCCGAACCTGATAGCAAACAACGGCAGTCTGGGACTGAACATAAACAATAAAGAAAACACAAAATGCCATTTTAAGCAGAACTTCCACTGCAAATGACAAAACCCATAATTAAAACTCTGTTTACAAAACCCTAAACAAGAAAATCACATTAACATGGGTAGGTGATCGAGAAGTGTCAGTTTTTGGTCAGAGACACTTTGTTTTCCAACACTCAGATGAATTCAATTAAAATGGTGAAATGAAATGGAACTACCTGCTCATTGTTTCAGCGGCATTCCTACAGCACAATGCTGTCAGAATAAAGTACTCAGCCTTCAACAGATCCCTCAAAAAAAAAAAAAAAACAATCATAGCAATAACTGTACTTTGCAGTAGAGGTCGACCAATATATCGGTTTTGCAAATTAATTGGCACCGATAACAGATTTCTGAAACTATCGGTTATCGGCAAAAATCCACACTGATAGTTTTTCCCCATTGCGTCTGGTGCTGGAGCTGCTGGCATGGGTCCGCTGTCGATATACAGTATGAGAGCGGCCTCTAGAGGTGAAATAAAAACTTCACTGATGCCTTGTGGTGTTTGTTTTGACACGTGAGACTACATTCTGCATGGAGCAGAACACTTCAGATGCAGATTTAAAACATCAACAACGAAAAGGTATGTATACAGTACATTACAGTACATGTTGTCATATCATTATAAAGTAATTAATTTGTTGACTAGATGCTGCATTAGTAGAGAACAGCAGTATGTTTGCCGACAAGGCTGAGACAACGCTAACATTAAAGCTAACCACAAGCAGTTAGAACAATGTGACAAAAATACACGCAAGTCCTACCCAAATGTTTAAATGTCACAATTGTTACCATCTATTACCATCTACATTACTGTGCAAAAGTCTTAGGCACATAAGATGTTTCACAAAAACTTTTGTCTTAAGCTGGTTATTTATATCTTCTACTTTAGTATGTCAATAGGAAATATACATGTTATACTCCCAAACATTCCTTTTGCAAATAGAATAGAATAGAATGTGGGATAGAATAGAATGTAGAATATGGCATGGCCCTCACAGAGCCCCCAACTGAACATCGGGTCAGTCTGGGATTACATGAAGAGACAGAAGCAACTGAGACAGCCAAAATAGATAGAAGAACTGTGGTGAATTCTCCAAGAAGCTTGAAACATCCTGTCTGCCAACAACTAAGAAAAACTGTGTCCAGGTGTAA
Organism: Myxocyprinus asiaticus; assembly: GCF_019703515.2. Classification (NCBI taxonomy): domain Eukaryota; kingdom Metazoa; phylum Chordata; class Actinopteri; order Cypriniformes; family Catostomidae; genus Myxocyprinus; species Myxocyprinus asiaticus. Next base: position 13,729,070 of record NC_059363.1, read on the forward strand.
GTAGGAGAATTGGTGCTGTTTTGAAGGCAAAAGTGTTCACACCAAATATTGATTTAGCTCTTTTTCTGTTTACTGGACTTTATATGATGTTAATTGATTAATGAAAACAATTTATGTCATTATTATTATTATTAAAAAAAAATTTGTGTGGATTTTCTCCCCTTTTTCTCCAAGTTTGGAATGCCCAATTCCCAGTGTGCTTTTTTAAGTCCTTGTTGTCGCTTAGTGCTTTGCCTCAGTCCAGGTGGCGGAGGACGAATCCCAGCTGCCTCCGCATCTGAGATCATCAACCCACGCATCTTATCACGTGGCTTGTTGAGCGCATTGCCACGGAGACATAGCGCGTGTGGAGGCTTCACGCCATCCACTGCGACATCTATGCTCAACTCACCACGCACCCCACAGAGAACGAACCACATTATAGCGATCACGAGGAGGTTACCCCATGTGACTCTAACCTCCCTAGCTACTGGGCCAATTTGGTTGCTTAGGAGACCTGGCTGGAGTCACCCAGCACGCCCTGGGATTCAAACTAGCGAACTCCAGGGGTGGTAGCCAGCGTATTTTACCACTGAGCTACCCAGACCCCCGTTATGTCATTATTTTTTTTAAGAAATCTTCACTTTGAAAGTTTTTCACAAGTCCCCAATAATTTTGCACAGTACTGTATTTGCATTAGTTTATATCCAGCTGCTCACGTTTATGCATTCATTAACCAGATAAGTTGCATATTTAAAGCTAGTGATGTGAGAAAGCAAATTAATATCTTCATGCAGCCGAGATAAACATATAAACAAATCAGAAACGCATCTGATTTCAATAAAAAAAAATTATCCTCACTGTAATACTATAACTTCAGATCGATCACATTCTTGCACTAAAAAAAGGCTAGACACAGCACAACAAATATAGTTTAACAGAAAGCAGGTGTCTCAATATGCTTTTAAAGTTCTTTTTAATTAGACACATCATCTAAAAAACAGCGCTCCGGCACGAGACACTGAATAAACAAAAACAAAGGGAAACAAAGACATTGGTCTAGCGCGTGTTTACATAGATAAACAAATGGATGGTTGCAAAAGCGTTCGGTGTGAACAGCCCCTTACAGTTGGGGGAGGTATTTGGCCGTTGCATCTTGCTCTCTTATAAGCATTTCTCAGATTAAGCAATGACTTGTTTACATGTCAGAAAAGATGTTCAACTTGGAAAAATGTGTCTCAAGATCCTCGAAGTTTGGTTCCAGTCCGTTGTGTTCCATCTGTTTGAACAGCCCCTGGCCTGGGCTCATAGTCTGAGCCGCTTTTCCACTGAGTTCAGCCAAATACCACTGCTATCTATGAATATTGCTACTCAACATACAACTGTACTGAATAAAAAACAATGTGGTATTTCGCTGTTATTATGAAGCTTGAGTCTAGCGTAGTAGGAATCAGTGCAAGTGTAACATCATGTGAACTGTATATTGAAGCGATTTTTTGACTTAACATTTGAGAATATAGACCAACTAAAATTTTTATTTATTTATTTTATGCACATTAGTTGAAAATGAAATGCTCTTTTTTAACAGCCAGGATAGGAATGTTCTATGCAATAATATGATGGTGCTGAATTTTTTTATATATTTATTGCGTCCTCTTGTGGACTAAGGAAACAACGTCAATTTAAAAATCAGCTGACTTTAACATTTGAATATTAGTTCATATATATTCACAGTAAGTACTGTTTATTTTTGTAATAAAGTTCAGCACTATTTTATTTTGAGTGTTATTTTTTCATTCAGTATCAATTATAAAAACTATCGGTTGATTAATTGGTTATCGGCAGGTACTGCCCAACTTAGTTATCAGTATCGATAAAATCCACTATTGGTCGCCTCTACTTTGCAATGCAAAGAAACAATTGCAATTCTGCTCTCAAAGAAGACATGTAAAACTCTGTGACTTTTGTGTCTCTCTGGTGGACTTCACAGCTCATTTCTCAGTGTTTTTGGCACTAATTTGTTTCTGTGTACCGAAATACAGCCAACGAGTTAGCACCAAACTGAAATTTATGCTTTACAATTTGAATAAAACACAAAGGACTAAGGAATCTTTATTCTCTCATAAATCCGTGATGATGGACAGACTAGGTGTAATTTATCAGTTTAAGTTTATTGGAATTGAAACAATCAGTTTCAATGTGTGCTTGGTGTGTGCAGAATATTAACCCAACATTCTTTACTACATATTTTCCACTCCCTTTCATAGTGTTTCCTCCTCAATCTGTCTTTTAGCACTCTCTTATGAGTATCACATTTAGACGATGCTGTAAAAATCAATAAATGTCCAGGCTTTAAAATATACTGCACTAAAAAGAAGGAACAGCATAGAAAAAACTAGAATAGATTTTTCAAAATGGTTTATTTTAATAAAAGACTGTATTAGTGCATTCTTTACCCCTCTGTGTCATATTATTAACAGACATGTGAAGTGGAGCATTGGAAATTCAGGATGTTGACTGGAATGGTACAGTAGCACTGACAGTATTATCATTTCAGCAGAAGTAATCAAAAGTAAAACCTCTGTACTTTTATGTCTATGTGTGTATGTGTGTGTGTGTGTGTGTGTGTGTGTGTGTGTGTGTGTGTGTGTGTGTGTGGGTGGGTGGGTGGGTTTATGTGGTTTACGAGCACTGGTAATTACAAGGGTGTTATGCTATAAATGTGGTTTATGAGGACATTTCTAGTGTCTAAATAATTAAAATCACTTAAAAAAAACATACTAAACGAAGTTTTTTGTGAGGGTTAGGTTTAGGGGTAGGGTTAGGGTTAGGGGATACAGTCTATAGTTCGTACAGTATAAAAATCATTATGTCTATGGAGAGTCCTCATGAGGATAGTCGCATCTACGTGTGTGTGTGTGTGTGTGTGTGTGTGTGTGTGTGTGTGTCAGAACTTGCTTTATTTGGAGCTGAAGGGTATGTTACTGTGTACTCTAATGATAAACCAACCAGGTAAATAAAGGACTCTCGTTTTTGTGTGGTGAGGGTATCAGAGTTCTCACAGCACCATTTGAAATTCTGACACTCATGGCATGAAATTGAGTTTATGTGGATAATACAAACAATAGATGAATTTCAAGAATGAGTTTGTGCTTTGGGGCGAGAGGCATATTCTCATCAGTCAAATAAGCAAAGATGTGCAGTCTCGCACACATACAAACGCCAACATGCACCTAGAAAACAGAATCCTTATTCATATTTATGTTTTATTAATGCACATTGCTTTGCCTTAGGAAAATCCACAAATCATTGCATTGCTTGATTCTGCCTTGCTGGAAATTTCAATCATTTTTATGCGCTTTTGGATCTTATATTGTGTTTATTCAACAACAGGACTGGAGGCCACACTGGGCCATAATAAAAACATATATTATCCAGCGCCTTAAAGCCAATCCCCAAGTAAACATCTGCATATGCATATACTATATATTTATGAATATAAATGACCTTCAGACGCATCACTCTGTGATGATCCGTGTGTTTTGAGCTGACTACTACAAGATATACTCATTTAGAGCTCAAGCAAGTGCACATATGCACACACACTCATACACAACACTCACAAACACACACAGCATACAGTTTTTGCTGAGGGCAGCAGCCTTCACGACCATTGGCAACAGCTGGAAGGTTTATTTTACTGCATGATATAAAAGAAACCTTCATGTAAGCAAACACATAAACAAAACACAAACATACACACATAGGCTGTGTTGCACTGCAAGGCTTTATAAACAGATCCGATCTTTTGACCGTATCCGATTTTTTGTCCCGTCTGTTTACATTCACTGAAGACACAACTCATATCTGATATCTGTGTTTACATTAATCTCCCACAAAAACTTTCACTTATGAGCGCCACGGTTCACCCTCAGGTTTTAAATGGTCTTGTGCTATTTAATATTTTCAAAAGTAGGCAAAATTGCATGCAATTAATTAGGCAAAAAAGGCGAAAGCAACTTTTCACTGATGCCATGGTAAGCATGACTTTAATGATTTCAACATCGGTTAGACGAGTGTGGCTAAAGCCCTGTTCGGATGGGATTAGTTTTCCTGACATACGTATGTTCGTAAAGTCATTATTACTGTGGACAGCTGTAATATTTACTGTCAATTTGCATGCACGGGATAAGTAGTGTCTTTAAAAATCACATAGATGGGTGTGTCTACAGCATTTCCACACTGCTGTCATGCGTAACTGACCTACTTAGAAAATGTGCTTATTAATTATGCAGGACATATTATACATGATCATACAATGTATCTATGATTATAAGAAGAAATTGATAGGACTATCTGGCTAAATACAACAGAACTGGTGAAATTATCATGCCTGTAATCTTGTATTTCACTCTTGAATTAAAAATATGGAGAATCCCTTCACATTATGTAATTTTATGTTCCACAACGCAGGGCTCAACATAATTTCCCACACTCACACTGCTCAAATCATAATCAAAATCTGCTTGTTTCTCTTTTACATGGGTAAATATTTACTATTTAAAGGGCTCAAGTGCTGGGAAGTGCAGATTTACAAGCTTTTTATTAATTTGCACTGGATTAATATTACCAGGGGTTATTTTTACAGATCGATTTATAGTAGGTAATCACGCTGTAATTTTTACCGGCGCGGGAACGCACAGTCCGGAAAAGTCTGGGAAAATTATTTACATGACCAATTCGCACGGGATTAAAATGACTGAGAAGCTCTGGTAATTATAACATTACCCCACTTCCCCATGTAAAAATAATTCCATCTGAATAGGGCTAGAAGTCAGTAGTGCTGGGACCAAGTCCATACGTTTGGCTACAGGGAGTGGGTACAAAACGTACGCCTCAACAATTTTTTGTGCAAGCGCCTACAGGCAATTCTGCTTCAAGGACACGCAGTTAAGAAAAGCCAAGGGGAATTGGATATGCGTGTTTAGACATAGGTCACATGTCCAGATATTGTATATGTATCTGATTTAAAACCACATTTGTATGTGGCTGAGATCGGATGTGAAAAAATCTGATCTTGTGTGGATTTTTGTGTTTACACGTGTGCAACAATCTGATCTGTGTCAGATATGAGTAAAATAATCCGATTTTTTTGTGACAGTGTAAACACAGCCATATACTGTGTATCCCAATGTGTTACCAAGATTAGATTTTTTCTGCACATGTTGAGCTGTTCTTTTTATTAAACCGCTTTATGTTGTTTTCTTATCCTATGCATCTTTTTTTTCTTTTAATTTTGTTTATTTTGTGTTGTTCACTATATTTTCTACAGCCAAGATGACTGGCAAATATTTTTATGTTCTGCTTACAGAAATCATTGAATCTTTAGTCATGTTACATGCTAATTTCAGATCCAGATCACTGGCAAGTAAAATTCTGCCAAATTTCAAACAAATCAGTAACCAATCATATTGCTATCAAACTAACACTGTAAACTGTATTTTTTATAGGGCAACAGAAAATGTTCTCAGAAACATTCCCAGAAAGGGCCTGCAGTCATTTCACCCTGCAGCTCCTGCCTGGTTACACTTGAAGCTAAGCAGGGTTGAGCCTGGTCTGTACTTGGATGGGAGACCTCTTGGGAAAACAGTGTTTCCCCTATATGCATTCAGCTAAATCATCAGCACTGCTGTTGAAATTTCAGATAGTTCATTAATATTCTTTACACAATGTAACACTGGCTAGGCCCAGTCAGCTGCGTGCTTTCTACTCTGCACGCTGTTGAATGGTGATATGAAAGGAAAGGAAACACACAAATACATGCACATACTCATAGTGACGTTACTGTTTAGCAATCCAACAAAGGCTGTTTGTGCACAACAGAGAAGCAGGATAACCTACAAATTCGGTGCAGGATTGTGAGTAAATATAATTATCCCTGCATGTTCCACATTCATAATGAGGGGAATTCCCGCACACTTTATTTACTTTAATATTTAGCTGAGAATTGGTAAACCAATCCATACAGATGAACAAATTAATTCAATAGTCTTGTTTTTGTATCAAATTGTAATTCCAGAATTTGCGCAAGTCAATCAGCTCTACTGCATCCAACTCTCCCTCTCTTGTACACCTCAATGAACACTTGTTGAGTTTAGTGTAAACCTGCAGAGAGAAAGGCACAAGTAAGTTTGTTGCATATTTACTGAACTTAAGATTCGACATGCAAATGGCGCTGTACCACATCTCGGCAAGCAATGTAATAACTGCAACTGTTTATAATCAACAAAGCAAAGCTGTTAACATAGCTCTGATGTGGCGTGCTTATATCTAGTTTTTCCACCTTTCATATCACTGCATTTTCATATCGCTCCCACAGATTATAGCACCTTTGACAAGAAAGGCAGAAACAGCAAAAATGCTTTGTGTAAAATGCTACTAGAGCTACTCTGGGTTAAGAGAACCTACTGCAGGGAGAAGAGAAACACTTACTTACTTACACACAAAACCTGTTATATCTGTCATCTCCATGTCTCTGAAGCCCCATCTGAACTGTACAGGTATTTTCTCTGTTTGGTAAATATTAATATTTTAAATGTTTTAATTATGTAAAATTATGCATAAATAATATAGTGATGTAAATACTATAATATTAATAATATACATAATATGAAAATATATTGTTATCTATCTTTAATATATATAGGCCTATATATTATATATACCATGGTCACATTCAAAATTACATTAAAATATTAAAAGAGAAAACATAAACCCACATAGTGGGGTTCAGAAATCTGACTCAAAATATAAATTAAACTGGTAAATAAAGTTTTAGGATTTTGCAGGTGTGATTCACCAAAAAGGGCTAAATAGTTGATCGGCTTGTGATGTGCGAATAGCTTGCACATGCAGCATGAGTCTCGTCACATTTTAATAGTGTTTAGCCTCCCATTCAGCTCATGAAAACATGCTGTGTGATCATGAGGAAGGATTACATCAAGATGTAGATTGGAATGCAGGTGCGAAAAACTTCATATAAATAAAACAATCTACTCCTCTCTCACTGTTGCTTGCTTAATAGTGATTACCCCTGTGCGTGGTTTTGAAAAATGTATGACAGAATATAAGAAATATTTAAGATTCCACACAAATTCATGATCAGAAATCAACAAGCAAATTTATGATATTAACTGTTAACTCGTTTTGTACAAAAGGACAGGTTTTCTTTCATTAAAAACTTTCACAAGATTCTCTGTGAAAATTCACATGCAGAATCATGATTATATCTTAATTACACTCAAACTGTTATGCTGATAATATCATTTGTAATGAAAAATAAACAATTAAAATCAGAAAAATTCGCACAGCCATTGACCAGGAAAATAAAAAAATGGCTCTCCATGTCAAAAAAGTTTGCCAACCCCTGATATATATAATTATATTTTATAAGCAAGTTCTCTCTCAGAATTTCATCATAACTTTTTCAGTGCATTTTGTCAACATTAAAAGGCCATTTAATGTAACTTGATAGTGATAGTTCCTAATAAAACCTTTATGACTTTCTTCCATGGAACACAAAAGGAGATGTTAGGGAGGGTGTAAGTTTCAGTCACCATTCACTTTCATTGTATAGAAAATAAATAATTATGAAGTGACAGTGAATGGTGACTGGAACTAACATTCTGCCTAAAATCATCTTTTTTGTTCCACAGTAGAGAGTATAAAGGCTTGATGGTGAGTAATGACAGAAATTTCATTTTTTGGGTGAACTGCCCTTTAATGTATTTGTTAAAAGTATCTGCCCCCTGGATGAAAACTACCTTACGAGTATGGAAAACGATGATAAAAGAAAATGAGCTATCAAGGCAGATTAAAACACTTAAGTGGATAGCATATGACTCGGATTTCCCCCCAAATAAAATGGATAATTGATTTAAAGTTTGGGCAAGAAGCAGGTTCACTGCATATTGCGCTATAATAGAACAGGGTTAAATTTTATGCTTTCAATCAATAAATGAAAAATTTTCCCTTGAAAAACAAGACTTTTATAGGTACCCCAGATAAGAAATTTTTATGTCCAGGAATTGAAAGATATAATGAAGAGCACGCTAAACCCATTGATAGAATTATTAATAAAAGCATATATATCTAGAGTAAAATATAAGATCATTACACAAATATATAAAAGCCTCATGAATATTAAGACAAATTCAACAACATATCTATTGAAAAGATGGATAAAAGTGCAATGGAAATCACAGATGAGGAATGGACTACCATTTGGAAATTTCAGTGGAGCTCTACTAAATCACTAATATGGAGAGAATTTTGTTGGAAATACATAATACGTTTCTTTACAACACCACAACAAACCGCCAAATATAATAAAACCCTCTCAAGATGTTGGAGAAACTGTGGATGTTTAGAGGCTCACCACTACCATATTTTCTGGCAATGCCCAAATGTTCAAAAATATTGGGAGGACATACAGATAGCCCTTGAGAATATTTTTAGAACAGACATCCCCAAACAAAGCAAAACACTTTATTTCGGCTTTTTGGGTCCCGATTTAATATCCGTAGACAAATATCTGATGGGCATACTGTTAGCATCTAGTAAAAAAGCAATTACACGGAAATGGCTACAACAAGAATGACCGACTTGAAATGACTGGACTGATGTAACAGCAGAGATATATCTGATGTAAAAAATTATTTTGTGTCAATTTGCAAAAAGATGTCTTCATGGGAAAATGGGAAAAATGGGTTACATTGTTTTTGTTAATGAATAAGTAGGGACAGACTGTATGATAACTAAGGTAACTACGCAAAATTGGGATAAAACATAATTTACCTTTTCAAATACAAGTTGTATGATTGTAATTATATTTATACACCTATACGGACATAACGAACAATTCCCTGGATGTATATAGTTTCTTTCTATATATGAGGCACTTTGTGATATTATGTGATATATATTCAGATGTTTTAATACATTTTATTTAACTGCACTTCCGCCCACCCCCCAGTAAATAAACACACACATGACAAGGAGAACATGAATAACCCTGCTATAATGATTCTAAAGTAATTTTATGATACTCCACTGACGAACGCACAACAGCACTGCTGCTGAAAAAATCCTTGGGAAACACTGGAAAACATCTCGGTTACGTACGTAATCTTGGTTCACTGAGGGGAATGAGACACTGCATATGATCGCTTTGGGACACAGTCCAAGTGTCACTTGGTCTGAAGCCCTTATACAATCACGCCAATTTATTGACTGATGGCGCTTAAGCGTCGCCCACCTAGGGAGCTACATCACGGGCTCCATCAAGTAAGATTTTCTGCAAAAGGCACAAGTCTATGCAGCTGCTAGAGATTCTCAAGGAACACTTGTTGAATATGGCCAGCTATGCAGCATCTCGTTCCCCTCAGGGAACCAAGGTTACGTAAGTAACCGTGACGTTCCCTTTCAGGGAACTCGAGCCGCATATGATTGCTGTAGGAACTAACACATTCATGCCATGCGAACAGTAGCTGCCAGCTGTCTAAGCCCGTATGGCAAGCACACAGCGGTGCACAAGTGAGCTAAAGTGTCTGAATAAAAAGGAATTATGAATTTACTCCTGTTCCAACAGAGAGAACCTGGGAAGCAGGAGTCAATCCCTCATCCAAATAAAATATAACAAATGTATGCGGAGAGGACCACCCTTCCGCCATACAAATGTTCTCCAAGGATGCACCTCAAGCCAAAGCTCATGAGGATGCCATGCACACTTGCATGTTCAGCCACTATAGTAACAACATAGACATTAAGCAGCCCCGAAACACTCCTGCAAAAATTCCAGCACTGCAGAGGAGCAAATTTACGAGTTTGCCACATAAAAAAGCGGGAGGTGTGCACAGTAAACATTGTATTTGGCAGAGAAAAAAAAAGCTTGCAATTGCTTTGATAGCAGAAAGTAATAAAAGGACTCCTTTATGTTTAGGTCTAAGCGTTTTCTTGGTGAATTTAAATTAGTTCAATAACTGGGGTCTCTGATATTCGTAAACGATAAGGTAATATTTAATTAAAATAAATTATGAGACATTCAATGTCTCTTCACAAATTTGGACAGTTTTTAAATATTTCTTGTTGCTTAGTACTCTCAAAGACATTATTGGTGAAGCAAAAACGTGTGTGTGAAAAACACTTTGGTGTAAAGTGGCGTCACTTCATAGACTTCAATGTATTCTGCAGCGCTGACGTGAGTCATATGAAAGACCCTTAACACGTATAAATATCAGTCACTTTTGCACATTAATCATTGCTCTTCACAATCACAAAAGTGACCGATTATGGTTTCAAAACGGCGAATTTCTCCGAAAGGTGAGGAGTTTGGATCCCCAATATTTTTGCACGTCCCTGGTGTTAAACGTGAGAGAGGGCCAGTGTGTCCGTGAGAAAAAATGGGCTCAGTTTCAGTCTCTCTCATACCTCACAGAAGCGTTTCTGATTGCACTGAGTTTGCACTTATTTAAACGATAGTCTTTATTGAACTATTGGACATGACGTGAATACAGAAACAGTTTAATAAAAATATTCATGCAGGGATCTAAAGTATCGATACAATATTGTGAGGATATTGTGAGGTATTGGCACAGCCCTACTTAAAACCATCACATAAATTGGCCAAACAGATTCTTCATTAGAATCTGAAAAAGCCATAAGGTCAGGGTGTCGTAATAACAGTTAGCTTAAGAACAATAGAGGCCAGTGACAGATCTTCACACAAAAACAAGTTTGCTTAACGATAAAAAGACAGAATATCTACAGTAGTGGTCGACCGATATATCGCAGAGGCCAATAAGTCGGCCGATATTCGGACGTTTTTAATTATCCCCTTTGGCCGATTTGTTTCTTGAGGGCGCTGAGAATTGCCTGGTTGCATGTGAAGCGACTGAGACATGTAAACGACCAGTTATGGTTTGTTTTGTTGTTACGTGCCATCGTGTTACTACAATAATAGACCGGTGTGCAACACAGTGTTATTTAGAGCCGCGGTAGACGTGTTTGAGCTCATAATGTTAAAGTGCTCACCTGTTTCATTCTCCCTCTCTCTCCTCAACAGTTCCCTTTTAACTGACTTGTCTAATGATAAAAAGGCAAATATCAATAAAACTAATATCATATACCGTCTGCAAATACACGCATATCTCATTTAAACAAATGTAGCCAACTGCACACAACTTCAGCATCCTGTGGAACACTCATAAATCTTCCTCTGAAGCACGTATTCTAACAGTCTGTCCTCAACAGTTCCCTGTAACTTTTTTAATAATAAAAGGCAAATATCAATAAAACTTCCATTATATACCACCTGCAAATATAAAGATATCTTGTTTAAAAGATGTAATTCACGAACCTCACAAAAATCCAGAGATTTATTCCCATCAAGCGCTCATCTAATATCTTCCTCTGAAGCATGTATTCCATCAGCCATATTAAAAAACTTCAGGATCAGGATCAAAAGTTCCTCTGATTCACAAATCATGACGATCAGTCCATGACAATCCAAGCAGGCAATCCAGGCTGTTTAAACTGTCAGGAGATTGCTGCTTACGCTGGATCCGCACGAGCGTGTGAGTGCAACTTCAAAGTAAAAGCACTTCACGTGTGTTATGAGTATATGTCTTATTCAATATGCAATGTATGTACAATTGGTTTGATTTGGTATTTTTGGAGAAAATGCGATTGCTAACGTGGACATGCCATCCATGGTTGCTGGACTACTGTGTGTACTGTTATTTCCTTCTTCCTAGTATATTTACAATTTCTTCATGTGCAAATAAATTACTAAAATTTGATGACTAATGAGAAATCAGAAGAAACTGTTGTCTACCATTTAAAATACAATATTATTTTTTTAGATTATTTTTTACAAAGTTAAAGTTAAGTGTGAAATTGAGTAAATATAATGCTAAATCAGAGTTTATTAATTTTTTTGCAATTTTATATTTATGTTATTTACTATATTAAATTGTGTGATATATCGGCATTGTATCAGCCTATTGGTCACCCTGCTCTCTGGATACTGGCATCAGCCATTAAAAAACACATTTTGGTCGATCACTACTCTACAGTACTTGATGACTTCAACTCTGAGTGGAGGTTGTTAAAACATCTCCCTTTCTGTTTACAGATTAAATACAATTTAAAAGAATCCACCATAAATCTCAAAATTATGCAATTCATTCACAGTTTTGAAATTACAGCCATAATTTCATCAACGTGACACTGGTGTAATATAATCTATTACCAGCCTTGACTGTGCAAAGTTACCATCACCCCATAGACTTCCAGTCTAACTGCATAATGTTAAATGTGTTTTATTTTTATAAACTGAGGTATCAGTAAACATTATTTTTGTGGTAAAATACAAAATGCCACAGATTTTGTGCTGGATGTTGTGTTAAATATTCCTGCAACGTTTTATTTGCACAAGGCTTTTTTTTTTTTTTTTTTTTTTTTTTTTTAGGTGTTTCACAAAATAGAGAATAAACATCCCCAAACCACAGCCCTAAGGCACCAGGGGAGTGTGTTTGTGTGACGTATGGGTTTGCATCTTTATCAAAAAAGGCAGTAAATTGAATCTGCCTTTAGAGAAAGAAAGAAGCCTTTTCTCCTTTAGAAAATCAATGTGCTTTCAGTGTTTCTTTGTCCATAAGAATAAGATTGCCATTTCTGTGAGCCCAGGTCGCCTCAAAGACAATAAAACTACTGAAGAACCTTGAGATGTAGATCTCAACTATTCTCCCAAGAAAGTAAATGTTGTTCTCCACACAAGTAGGTGGTGCTGTTTTCAATAAAAATGTCTGCGCTTTTTAGACACCAGTAAAGATACATGACTGTAACTGAATTATGGTGAGCAGCTCTGCTGCTAACTAGGGCTGCAACTAACATTTATTTTGATAATTGACTAATCTAATGATTACTAGAACAATTATACGACTACTTGGGCGATTATTGCAATAATTATTCATTAGCACTTAACTGACAGTTTAGCTTGTGTCTCGATTTAAAAGGTTGTATTAAACATGCTTAATAACAATAAAAAGGACAAAATCATCTTTTAAAAATACCTTTAAATGACCTTCACTGAATTACAGGAAAAAAAAAAACTTTTTTATTAAATTTAATTCAGTAAAGAATTCACTGCAAAAAATAAATAAAAATAAAATAAAAAATCATATTTTTGTCAAGTGTTTTGTCTTGTTTTCCATTTAAAAATATCTAAATATCTTTAAAATAAGATAAGCAATATCTAAGATATTTAGACTTGCTTTCAGAGAATATATCTTGAATATAAGTATATTTTGTATAAATATCTTATTTGTTGCTTCTGAGGCAAATATATCTTGTTTTAAAGATTTTTAGATATTTAAATATTAAATATTATACTCAACAGAGGGCTGGGCGGTTTTTCTGACTAATTCGAATTTGCGTTTTGACACAATTTTTATTTGTAATACAATATTACAAACTCTATAATTAGATATATTGTAAATCCACCAAAGGTTGAATAAGGAAGAGAAAAAGAATTCACTGCACCAGTCTTAATGCTGCTACCTATCTGATCAGCTGCACGTGTGTTGCGCACTCCAAATGAACTTGACAGGTTAACAACATGGAGACTGATATAAAAGACACCGGAAATATTCCCAGTACGATTGTACACAGTGTGATTGTAGTTCACCTTCATCCATCATGAAGGTATACACCAGCTAATGATCATAACTGGCCTCAGCGTGCGCATGTTGATGAACGGTCTCCTTTCTTTTCTTTTTACCCATAAAAAAGTGTTAGTTACATGACAGTTATGGGTGCTTCATTTCAAATCATGGAGAGGCTCTATATGGGAGAATCAAACATCTGCCGCTCCTTTTGCCATGATGATTCAGATAGATTGCTAATTATTGCTTTGTTCTGTGATGTGTTTCAAGTGTACTGCATCTATAGACAACATTTGACAAGCGATCAATTTTGACAAACTTTGCTAGTTGAATTGTAATGATAAATTATTTCATATTGCTGCGCTGCTCAGCGTGAACAGCTAGAGGGTGCGTCTCTATCTACAGGGGTTTATGAATATACACAAATTGTTTGATATACAATGAGTACTTTCTAGATAAACTTGATAATTTATAGATATTGATTTTTAGATAACTTTCTAGATAGACTTGGTTTAGATAAAATTAATACTTACACTGGCTAATAATTATTTTGCAGTTTTCTTATTCTATTATTTCTGAACATCTCAGTTTATTCGATTTTAATTTATTTTACATTTACACTCTGCTGACAACTTCCCCCTGTGGTGCATTTGTATATTTTTCTTTCAAACCTTTGTTTCCAATAATGAAAATAACTTGGAATTCTCTAACCAGGTTGCCATACAATTTGAATCACGTTGGAGTACATTGAATCACTGAGTAGTCTAATGGGCCGTTTAAACGACAAAGTTTTCAACTAAAAACTTTTTATCCGTTTTGACTGTTCGTTTACATGACAACGGCATTTTGAGGCATGAAAACGCAAACTTTTGAAAACGGGTTTCAAAGTGCAAGTTTTTGAAAACGATGCCGTTATCATCTCCGTGTAAACATACAAAAACACGAATTTGTGAAAACGATGACATCATGCGCACGCGTATTACATGTTATATAAAGAATGATGGATTGACAGGCATCAATCTGAGATGTATAATTATCAATATGAATACTGGTGTTTGTGCAAATAACAATAATCAACAATTTATTCATTTGGAGTGTTTTGTATGGAGTGTGAACATTGTACAGTAGGCAGAACCTGCAATTTGAAAATCTTGAAATTACTGTATGGATTCAGATGGGAAAAATGTATTTGTATTTTAAATGTTATTTATTTACTTAATTTTATCTGATGTACCTTTACCCTGCAATTAATTCACCCACCGCTTATGTATATAGCCTATAGACAGAAATGTGATGCCATGTACAGTATTCAATGATATGCTTAGAATATGAAAACATGAGGCAGTGAAAATGCATGTTAGGTCCAGTGTACACAAGACCTCTCTCTCCATCAGAAGATATCCATATATCAGAGTTCTGTCTGATATCCAAAACCAGTCAACATCAACAGCTTGTTATGTTAACTTACTCTCCTACCAGCCCAAGAGTCAGCAGGGGGAATACAGAAGAAGGCAGGAGACGAAGTGATGGTAAAAATGAGCATTTATTGAATAATCTTGAGAGATCAGTCTATAGGCATGCGCATGAGTACTTCAAAACAACGTGCGAGACATTCAAAACTACAGTGGCGGACTACAGGACTGTGTTTGTGCTGCTCAAGATTTTGAGTTTATTGACACTTCTCCAGCAAAATAATTGTAGTAATAAAGCAAACTCACCATCCGTCCAGACAAAATTGCTCGATGCTTTCGCCATCTTCATTGTTTGTATTCACCGCTCTGTGGAAGAATGCTTATGTGTGCAGGCGTGTAGTGTTTCTTTACAAAGTGACATTGCCAACTACTGGCCTGGCATGCATAATACAGTGTTTTTAGTCGTTTTCGCGGATCCGTGTGAACGGGGATCGTTTTGACAGCTTTGTTGTCTGTACGCGAAACTTTTCAAAAACGCAAAGGAAAACGTTTCCGTTTTTAGTACATCGTTGTCGTGTAAACGTACCCTGAAACCAGGAAAAGATTGTCTGGTATGTGCTGCCAAATGTTCAGCAGTTCGTCCCTGGTAAAACTGACTGGAGAAAAATTACTAAACACAGGACAAACAAACAAAAACAACAAAAGAATTGGAGAGCTCCACACTGAGACAGCCATCTGTGGCGCCACCTTGAGAAACCTAATAGAGCCTAAATGTAATGTCTGTCTACAACACTTTAGCTTCTTAATCTGAAACAAAAACAAGACTAAAGAGTTAGAAAGACAGACCAATGAGGAACAATGTTCCAATGTTAAACAGAGGTGTTAGTCAGTCAGTAATTTTTTTCTTTAAAAGGATGTAGCCTTTTAGAGGAGCTTTATCTTTCAAACATGTCACAGAGCATTAGCACAAACTGTCACTGGGGTTAAAGGGCTAGAAATAACAGCTGAAGTTGTGCCATTCAAGTAAAAATAGACTGTACTGAGCTCTCACCTGAACAATGTCAAAACAAAGAGAGTCAGACTAAAACAAAGAGGTTGCATCATTAACATTAAAGACACTCAAGGGTTTTAACTTAGACTTCAATGAACCTGCTCCCTCTTGTGTGATGTCCCTTTCTTTCTGTGGCAGAACTGGGTTATGATAGTTTGCTCTCTAATTTTGCTTGACCTCTACGTTATGCTTTTTTATTTTGTTCTGACTTCCTTTGTTTCCTTTTCCCTGGCTTACACTGCTCCTCTCTCTGTCTTTTACCAATGCTCTCTAGAGTCTAGATGCCCACTTGACCTCCTCTGCCTCTGCCTTTAATTAAAAAGACAATGAGACAAGCTGACTGTCTACAGACCAATAATTAGACACACGCACACTGACACACACAGGTCTCAAAGACATATTCACATGCAATAACTCGCTCACTCGCTCACTCTCTCTCCCTCTCTCTCACTGGATTAAAAAGCTCTTGCCATATAGAAACCAATGTGCTGTCTAGGAAGTGACCAAAATTTACAATACTGATCAAAACTGATCAAAAGCCAATTATTGTGGTTTAACCAACCCAATCTCATGACAAGTTGTAATAACAGGACCAAATGGAGAAATCATAAGAAATCATACGAGTTGGCGCATACAAAAAGTATGACTTCTACTAGGGCTGCATGGTTAATCGAAATAAAATCTAAATCGTGATATGACCTTGTGCAATTATTAAAGGGCTGTGATTTAATTAATAAATAAATAGTCTGCTTGCACTGCTCGCTTTAACGTTTATATGTGATGAGCTGTCCTGTCTGTATTATGTTAGTGAATTATTATTACAGTGTTTTCATAGTGGTTCTGTGCTTCACAACTTCATCTCGTGCTCAGAGTAACAGCTGTGCTCCGGGTTTG
The DNA here is from genome assembly GCF_019703515.2 of Myxocyprinus asiaticus. Lineage (NCBI taxonomy): Eukaryota > Metazoa > Chordata > Actinopteri > Cypriniformes > Catostomidae > Myxocyprinus > Myxocyprinus asiaticus. Next base: position 13,746,130 of record NC_059363.1, read on the forward strand.
GTTTCGTTTTCTTTGTTTACTTGTGCTGACTGCATTTTATTTTAAGCCAGATGTGCTCATTACATCGACTGCAAGACTACCATTGGTCAAGCTTTATAACAGGCCAAAAGGGAAAGAGAACAGAGATAGAAATGATAAAAGGCACACGCTGTTTGACTGACAGGCTCCTAATGTGTGTGCGCTTAATGCATGTGCGAATGGATACATGCCTTAACAGTCAAATACAATTCACAAAATCTTGGTGAGGTATTAATGTAAACACAGGTACTGTAGTTATGTCAAGTAAGTGTAAACTGTGGGACAAAAAAGCTGATTTGTATCAAAATGTCAGACTTGAAGTAAGCTATCACTTCGAGGTGGGGTAAAAAAATCTATTTGTTAAAGTATTGCAGTATTTTTCCTCACAATATCGATATTGGCGCACCAAAAATCTATATTATTTAAAATTTTCAGCATTCATTTTATGGTCATGGGGAAAAAACATTCTATTACCTAATTGATCTATAACTTCAAAAACAGTCCATTAGATGGTGCAGTTATTATGCTTTACCGCAGAGACAGAACAGAACTCCTTTGATGTCACCCACAACATGGAAAGGTTAAAATCCAGAGTTCCAAGATCCAGGAAAAAACATTTATGTTGAACTTTAAAGTTCACATTCCTAGAAGTGAAGCCATCACTTCATAAGTCATAAGCATATTAGCGCATTTTCCAGTGCTGCGGTATTGTGTGTTGTGTCATGGTCGTTACCGTCGAGCTCCAATATGACTTTAAAAAAGCATAAAAGCACCATTAAAGTAGTCCATATGACTCATGCATTATATTTAAAGTCTCTTGAAGCCAAACAATAGTTTTGTGAATCGCAAAAGGATGTTTAAAAGGTAAATTTACAGTCTGTATGCACAGCGCGATTCAGTTAATAGTAGGGGTGTAACAGTTCTCAGTAAAAAAATGGTTCACCACCCACGATTCGGTAAGCACTGGTACTGCAGTTCACCTCAAGTTTAATGATGCATCAAGAGCAGTGGTGTAGTCCTACGAAAAAAAGTGGTTTACTATTGCTCAGTCCCTGTTCGTCTGACTGGGGGGGGTCTGTTACTATTGATTGTACTTTACTGTTACCGTAGACTGCGTAATCTGCGTATAGAGAGCGGTGGAACTGCAACTCTTTACATATCGTAAATAGGTCATTCCTACAATACTGTGACATTCCGGCTTTGAAACCTCTGAAAAATAATTTTACAAGTTTCTTCATGTTTCAACATTACAGGGACATATTAAAGATTGTTTTAGTCATACTGGTTTTAGTCATGCTGGTCAAGCTAAATTACTAAAAAAAAAATCAGATCGCCGGTTAATCAGGTAGCATCAGGGTGGACAATAACAGGGTGGACATTCAGTGGATAAATTAGCTACTACATAGTCTTTGATTGATATCTAGGAAACATATTTGTAAACTAATATTTACGATTTTATTTCTGTTAACATAAATATGTATACTGAAATTTTAAATTATATTAATTTCCCATATATCTTCCCATAACAGTGTGGACATGTTAGGCTTGACCACATAGTTGAAATACTGGCTTCTCCGAATACAATGCCAGTTTATTCTACTTTGAAATATCCGTTCCAGGCCAGAATTTCTGTATGTGTTTTGGCCTGTGTGATCCCGCCCACTGCCCATTTCCTAATAGTATTTCGACAACCCGGGTTGCCAGATTTGAAACTAGTTAGTGGGCAAACACAGCGTGCTTCAGCCATGGAAGCCAGCAATACATCAGCTAACATTGACAGAGTTATAAAAAATCCATATGAGCTGGTTTATAATTTGCAAACAATAAAAACATTGTAAACGTACACATTAGCTGATCAACTTACAGTGAAAGGCTCATCTCTTGCCATTGTCAGTTTGCTCGTTCCTGTTGCATGTCCTCAAACTGGCAACATGCATGAGCTTCGAGTCTGCGAAGGAGGGAGCGGGGGAGACAACTCTCTCCAATATTTTGAATTTGTACTGCAGTGCCCATTTTAAATGCTTGATGTCAGTGTTACATATTGCCCCTTTATCTGTATGTAGGGGAGAAATAGAAATTCAATGAATTTTTTCATTTTTTTTTAGTCAAAGATGTTTGACGTGCAGTTTTTGGGCCATGAGAAAATGACAAAGTGCAATAGAAAAGGATTTCAGTTATTTAAAATTTAACTTTTAAGCCCACAGAAGTGTGTAACATTATAAAAAATCTTTATTCTTTTTAACAAGGCTATCAAAATTGTAATCGGGTGAAATTAAACAATATAAATACCACACACACTTGTAATGGGGACTTAAATGACACAGAATTGTAGGAATGACCCATATTTACAGGCGTTCCTGTGCGAGACGCCGCTTTACATTGAAAAACAGCTTGAACAGACACAAAAACGTGTTCAGTGCGAACGTCCCCTACTAAACTTAAAATGAAAAAAGCTTTAATACAATGACCAGGAAGAAGAGAGAAAGGGAGAAAATAGGCTTTACATGAAAATAGTGTTCCCTATCTGTCACTCACTCGACATTGTGTCGATGTAGTGAAACTAGGGGTCACTCTTGGGAGCCCGAGACATCTCTGGTCTTTGATAAAAGGCCAATGAAAATCGGCGAGTGGTATTTGCATGCCACTCCCCTGGACATACGGGTATAAAAGGAGCTGGTATGCAACCACTCATTCAGATTTTCTCTTCGGAGCTGAACGGTCATGCTCATTGAGCTGAATTACTGTACATTCACCTCTGCTGGATCTGACAGTGCATTTCAGCGGCTTCTCCCTCCTCTGCACTGGTGCACTGCAGAGAACGCCCCTGGGTGCTTCGGCAGAAAAACTAGAGAGTATATTTTCTGAAAGAGCCCTTTTCCCCTCTAAAAGAGTATATATTTCTCTAAAAGAGCGCACACACGGAACGTCTTTTTAAAGACGCGTCTTTTCAAAGATGCCTTTCCAATTGTGTGTTATTCCTGGTTGCGGTCGTTATCTCTCAACTTCTGACGGTCATGATCGCTGTCTTTTGTGTCTGGGCGCGACCCACACGGAGGCAGCGTTTGTAAATGGTTCATGCTCTCACTGCGAGAACATGACCATGGCAACGTTACGGTCGCGGCTTGCTTTCATAAGAAAGCAAGCCACCCCAGCGGCTCCCCGCCTCGGTCCTTCTACCTATGGGTATGAGGCCAGCGCGGCTAGCACTGGGGGCGATTTGGGGACCCCAATGGGATCGTCTCCACCGGGTATCCCCCGCGGATCTCCCATTCCCCAGCACGCTTGTCTGCCCCAATCGGGCTTCCGGATGAGTTCACCGGCTCGTCTCACAGCGAGTCTGGCTTCTTGTTCGGAGCCCGCGAAGATGTTGAGCTCTCGAGCGTGGCATCGGAAAGCGGGGTTGTCCAGTCGGACGCAGAAGCCTCAGCTGGGCTTCCCCCTTCGGGGACGATCGCCCAGTCATAGGCCGATGCCGAAATGACGGACATGCTTTCCCGGCCGGCCGCGAGCGTCAGGTTAGAGTGGAACCCTCCGCTCTCCCCTGAACCCTCGAGGCTTGATGATTGGTTTCTGGGCTCGCGGCGCCGCTCAAAGCAGCCGCGCCCCGCTCCAGTGCCATTCTTCCCGGAAGTGCATGAGGAGCTGACGAAGTCGTGGGAGGCACCTTTTACTGCACGGCCCAGACTCCGCAGTTCCCCTGCTCCCACTACCCTTGATGGCGGGGCGGCCAAGGGCTATACGGTGATTCCCCCGGTGGATAAGGCACTCGCAGTGCACCTATGCCCGCAGAGCACCGCCACCTGGCATGGACACCCTAAGCTCCCATCCAAGCCCTGTGGGCTCACGTCGTCCCTGACGGCTAAAGCCTACAGTGCTGCTGGACAAGCCGCCTCTGCCCTGCACGCCATGACTCTCCTGCAGGTCCACCAAGCCAAGGCACTGAAAGACCTACACGAGGGTAGTTCCGCCCCAGATTTGATGCAGGAACTGCGATCGGCGACCGACCTCGCTCTCCTCTGGAGTCAGCAGCACTTCAAGTCGCTGCGAGCCACTCACATCCTAGCCAAACCTCAACACTACAGCGGACGCGCTGTCACGGCAGGTGACAGGGGAGAATGGAGACTCCACCCTCAGGTGGTCCAGCTGATTTGGAGTCGATTCGGACGGGCACAGGTGGACCTGTTCACCTCCCAAGAATCCTACCACTGCCCGCTCTGGTACGCCCTCACCGAGGCTCCCCTCAGCATAGATGTGCTGGCACACAGCTGGCCCCCTGGCCTATGCAAATATGCGTTTCCCCCAGTGAGCCTGCTTGCACAGACCCTGTGCAAGGTCAGGGAGGACGAGGAGCAGGTCATCCTGCTAGCACCCTACTGACCCACCCAGACGTGGTTCTCGGACCTCACGCTCCTCGCGACAGCTCCCCCCTGGTGAATTCCCCTGAGGAAGGACCTTCTTTCTCAGGGACGGGGCACCCTCTGGCACCAGCGCCCAAACCTCTGGAATCTCCATGTCTGGCCCCTGGATGGGACGCAGAAGACCTAAGTGGTCTACCACCCGCAGTGGTAGACACGATCACTCAGGCTAGGGCCCCTTCTACGTGGCGTCTGTATGCCTTTAAGTGGCGTCTGTTCGCTAAGTGGTGTTCTTCCCGACGCGAAGACACCCAGAGATGCGCGGTCGGATCAGTGCTTTCCTTCCTTCAGGAGAGGCTGGAAGGGAGGCTGTCCCCTTCCACCTTGAAGTTGTACATTGCCGCCATAGCAGCACACCACGATGCAGTCGACGGTAAGTCCTTAGGGAAGCACGACCTGATCATCAGGTTCCTAAGAGGCACCAGGAGGCTGAATCCCTACAGACCGTGCCTCGTTCCCTCATGGGATCTCTTCGTAGTTCTTCAGGGTCTACAGAGAGCCCCCTTTGAGCCTTTGCAGTCAGCCGAGTTTAAGGCACTCTCCTTGAAGACTGCCCTCCTGACAGCGCTCACTTCCATCAAGAGGGTAGGTGACCTGCAAGCGTTCTCTGTCAGCAAAACGTGCCTGGAGTTCGGTCCGGGTTACTCTCACGTGATCCTGAGACCCTGACCGGGCTATGTGCCCAAGGTTCCCACCACCCCTTTTAGGGACCAGGTGGTGAACCTGCAAGCGCTGCCCCAGGAGGAGACAGATCCAGCCCTGTCGTTGCTGTGTCCGGTGTGCGCTTTACGCATCTATTTGGATTGCACGCAGAGCTTTAGAATCTCTGAGCAGCTCTTTGTCTGCTTTGGTGCACAGCGGAAAGGAAGCGCTGTCTCTCCAAGCAGAGGATCACCCACTGGCTCATTGATGCCATAACTATGGCATATCTCGCCCAGAACATGCCGCCCCCGGTAGGGCTACAAGCCCAGTCTACCAGAGGTGTAGCGGCTTCCTGGGCCCTGGCCAGAGGTGCCTCTCTAACAGACATTTGCAGAGTAGCGGGCTGGGCAACACCCAACACCTTTGCAAGGTTCTACAACCTCCGGGTGGAACCAGTTTCGTCCCAGGTAGTGGCACACAACACAAGCGGATAAGCCCGGGATAGCTGGCCGGGTGTATCGCTTGCACATAGCGCCTTCCACCTCCCTTGGAGCTGAAGACGTGTGCCATTAATTCCCAGTAGTGTTCACAAACTTTGTTCCCTGCTTGACTTCCTCCGAGCCCTGTGGCAGTCGAGTTTTCGGAGAGACTCGCTGCCGGCCCAGTACACGTGCTAATTAAGAGTCCTATTCTGGGGTAGGTGCTCCGCATGTGGCGGTTCCCTGTAAGGCTAACCCCATGCGATTATATATCTTCCGCTAATTCGTTTCCCTGTTGGCAAACTGCGTCTTCCTTGGGCAGAGCCCCTCTGCCCCAGTCTTCATGTTTGCAGTAACTCCTCCCCCATTGGGCAGGATCTACCTTGAAGACTCTCCACATGGTTGGAAAGACCATGTGACGTATTCTTCCACTTAAATATCCCCCCCTCTCTTTGGGCGAGGTGTGGTCTCCGCTGTGTCTTCCCCTTGGGAGGGACACCCCCCGACCAGACCTGGTGGCCCGGTCGGATAATCCCCCTTCTTTTTTAGGGAGTGGAAAAAAAAGAAGGAGAAAAGAGGCCACGACTGGGTTAAGCCTGTCTCTATCTTTTGGGTAGTCGACTTGTCCCCAAAAAGGGCTGTTCGACACTCATAACTATGTTGGGGGAGGTTACGTGTCGACCTGGTGTGCTGACTATGAGGCACACAGCAGTCTGCCCACCACACACCACCAGTTCATGTAACACAGTTCAGCCAGTTGTGGCGTTTCGTATAGGGACCCCTAGTGTCACTACATCGACACAACGTCGAGTGAATGACAGATAGGGAACGTCATGGTTACTTGTGTAACCTCCATTCCCTGATGGAGGGAATGAGACGTTGTGTCCCTCCTGCCACAGCGCTGAATTACCCGCTGAAATGGCCGGACCTCATATCGGCTCCTCAGCATAAAACCTGAATGAGTGGTTGCATACCAGCTCCTTTTATACCCGTATGTCCAGGGGAGTGGCATTCAAATACCACTCACCAATTTTCATTGGCCATTTATCAAAGACCAGAGGTGTCTCGGGCTCCCAAGAGTGACCCCTAGTGTCACTACATCGACACAACATCTCGTTCCCTCCATCAGGGAACGGAGGTTACACAAGTAACCATGATGTATTCCTCCTTGGATTAGTGTCATTGTTTTGGCAGTAAATAGTGTTTATCAAAAGGGAAATGTAAGAAAATCACATTAAGTGTTTTAACTACACCTTTACTACTATATTTTTATTTTGAATTAATGAAGTAATGCAGTTTTTCTTACCTCTCTCTCTCTCTCTCTCTCTACCAGAATGAGCTCTGACATATGCAATAAAATGTAATGGCTTGTCATGAATAGGTGTGTTTACTGGTGTTTTAAAATCCCAAAGGTGGGAAACAGTTAACATTCACTCAAATGCTATATGATTTTGCCAGAATTATCTTGCTTCTGACAGAAAACACACGCTGATTGTCACTGATCGTTCGTGTAAAGCAACAGCCAATATCTCACACAGCTCACGTGAAAGGTGTGTGTGTTTCAGGTCAATTTCTCTCAATTTGTGAAACATTCTCAGCAGTTTGGGTTGATGCTAAAATATGGAACAAGCGGCATCGTGTATGGATTTCATACGGAACGCAATTTTTTCCCTTAATTATTGGATGATTCCTTGTTTTACATGACGTTTGGCATATTTTGTTAATTTATTTGACCTGATACTGCTTCAGCGTGAGTGTGACTCTCTCTCCACTTAATGTTATAAATTCCCTCAGTCAATGATGGTGATGACAACGGTTGTCAGGGGTGGGGAATGGCAGAATTCAAGTGATAATGCATCAATTACAACAAAGAATCTCCAGTTTCACAAAACAGCATCCAATACAGTTAAAGGGAAACTAACGACAGTAGATTATGGACTTCTGAAGCAGCAAAACAAGTGGGTATACCAAGGGTATAGGCAAATATTGATGCTTAGAAGTCATTATACGCAAACAGACCTGGGAAAAAGTAAGCATACGTGTATACGTGCGTATGGCCCCGACTACACACAAGGTCTGGTGAAGAAAACAAAGTGTTAAACAGACAGGCACAGTTACAACCTCCGCTAATGCACCTGTACTGCTCTGAAGATGGACGCTCCGCCTGTGTTTCACGTGGGTCAACTTGATGACATCACAGTTCTGCTCGCGTTGTGTGTAATTGAAAATAGAAATGGCCGCTGATAAAAAAGCCCCCTGCATTTCTCCTTTCTGGGAACATTTTCTTTTTGCAGTCAGTTACAACAGTGATGGTCAAAAAATTTTAACAAAAAAGGCACTGTTTGCAGACATCGCTCACCGTGAGTGCTGGTAACATATGTCAATAATGCACGCAAGGGTTTTAAACACGCATGCAAGTTCTTCCTGTTTCCTCACGTGGCTGTAATCTATTGCGAGCGTCAATAATGCGCTTTGATGAATGGTATTAAAATGCCGTTATTTTAATACATTGATACACGATTAATCATTTACACCAATATCACCCAGGGAAACAGCCTCAGGTGAGCCGAAACTGCACACACTCCCTTCAATTTTTAATCAGGCACTCTGCCTGTCTGCTAATTCGGACAGAAATGAAACAATAACTAATGTGCTTGGGGTGTTCGTGTGGGATTTCCACGTATGATTAAAATACTCAAGCAGCATTATCCCAACATCCCTTCTTGTATGCATTTTAATAGCAAGGTTATTCCTTTTATAGTGATGTACAGCTTCTGAACATTGAATATATGTTGAGATGAGTTTGAAATGCACTTTATGTTGATGCATGTAACGGAATAGTGCAGGTATTTAGTTAAAATGTTGATTTAATAATTAGAGAAAACATTTTTTTTACATTTTTTTTAAGGACCCCGACGAAAATTAACCATGGTTTTACTATAGTAATATTGTAGTAACCACGACTGCTGTCACCATGGTTTTCTGAGCAAAAATCATGGTTTTGATACAATTAACCATGGTTTTGTAACAGTAATACTTTGGATAAAAGTGCCTGCCAAATGAATAAATGTAAGTGGCTAACATTAGGCTACTTACATGTTTCAAAACATGATTCAGTGATGGCAAAGGAGAAAGCTGGGACTGGCTTGACAATCCACGTGAGACTTTAATTACACACTGTGGTGAGCAGGGTGGGGCCGAGCGGCGTCTGGGCAGAGCGAGGCCGGGAAGATAAGTGGTGAATTAGCTCCACCTGTGTGCCACACCGATCTCGCATTCCAGTGAGGGCCGTATTTGAGGAGAGGAGACAGCGGCAGACGAGAGACAGAGATGCACAGAGCTGTGTGTGCGTGTCGATGTGTTTGTGTCTGTCGGGGACCGCAAAAAAGCAAACCGGACCTGTCTGTGTGTTGAATGTTATGACTGAAAAGTCCTATTGTGTGACACTGAAAAGTATAGTATGTGTGTGGCAGGGCGGAGGGTGGGGCCGGGCCGTGATTCTGCACACCCGGTTCCTAATCAGGCTGATCAAACCTAAGAGGGATAAAGGCGACCGGAGGTGGCAGTTCGATAGAGAGAGAGTTACGGGCAGCTGCCCGGCATGTGTTTGTGTTTGTCTTTTTGTTTAAGTTAATCATTAAACTATTATTTATATTGTCAAGCCAGTTCTCACCTCCTCCTTTCCATTGAACTGTCCTACACTGGTGCCACAACCCAGGAAGGAGGAGGGATGCACCCTAGTAGAGTCCTCACCACTAGGCTATCCGCTGGGGGATGGAGGAGCCAGGCAGCCTGAGAGCGGAGGAACGGCTGCCGACCGCGAGGGGAGGAGGGGCTCCTAGCCGACCGCCTAGAGCGGTCAGGGCCGCTGCCAGGGGCGGAGGAGACCCCTACCAGCCGCTAAAACGCGGCAGGGTCAGAGGACCGCCGACCGCCTGGAGCGGGAGAACCACTGCCAAGGGTGGGGGAGACCCCTTCCGTCCACCGAAAACACGATGGGGCGTTCCGTCCGCCAGGGACCATAGGACTGCCTCCGATCCGCCCGGGGAGATGCGGATGTCGTCCACTAGAGGGTGGAAGAGTGGCCGAGGACCAGGCTACGGCGTATCGGAGAATCGGCGAGTAAATCATTTTTTTTTCTCTCACTCTCCTCTCTCTCTCCCACTGTCACTCCGCATTGGCCTTTCCCTCTCTTTTTAAATATTTAGTATTGTGTTTTAGATTGGTATCATCACCATTACGGTGTACAAGTACCGCGTTTTTTGTTGTTGTTGTTATTTCCCTCCCCTTGTCCCCTCCCAGATCTAGGAAGGTGGGGAAGAACAAGGGAGGAATGTGGCAGGGCGGAGGGCGGGATGTGATTCTGAACACTATGTTGATGACACCATGTCAAAAAGCGTATTTACTGTATTTAAATTTAATTTATGTTTAATGCATGTTTAAACTGTGAAATAGTAAACTAATATTGACATCCAATATATCATTTGAAAGATCCGGGTCTCAAGATTTGATATTCTGAAGAGATTTTGATGATCGCAAAGCTACAACAATAAGATTTTATTAAACGTGTCAAGAGTGAAAATCAAAACACAGAAAATGAAACCGGAAGTTCTGACATTTATTGTCTTCCTGCCAAACACAAATGAGCACAATCCTCCAAACTTCAGTATGCTTTTCATTGCAAGAGTCCAATAAATAAAGATTTTAGTCCAAAAATGTACAAATATAAAGAAATATTGATCAATCTCTCTTTGTTCTGGTTTTACATATTCAACATGTTATAATTCATGTCCATTCTTTGTGAAATCTTGCCATCTGTGTAGTGTTTCAGTAGTAAAACTCCCAAACATGATATTTGGGAGGGTCATATGAACAAAATGACAGGACAGTCAACACGAGTGAAGTAAAGATTTGCATCATCCGTGTTTGTCTCTGGATAAAGCCGGCCAATGAAAAGCGATATCATTTTTGACTGATGGGTCGTGTAGCTAATGAAAAGATGGAAACAACGATATGAGGGTTGTATATATCCCTGATGCCGATTTGCGAAGGTTCGGAGTGGAAAACCGTGGACTGTGTTTGTGTTTGTGCTTTTATGCACAATGTGCTGTTATAGCATGCTACTGCCGTACTGTCGACAATGAACTCGGCTTTTGGACCCGCGATCTGATCCACCCTCCTCGGCTTCAGTCACCATCACTGATGGTTTGGAGGACACACGCTCCCAACTGCATTTTTTCATTAAACCCCATGTTCAACTGCACTTCCAGGGGGCTTGGACATGTCATTCAAGCCGAGATGAGCCACCCTCCCCAGGTTCACTCACCGTGAGTTTGGTCTCGGAGCACACGCGCTCCCAGTGCTTTGACATTTTTTTCACTGCTTTTGCTGTGCCGTTCACCCATAGCCTTTAGCCTCTGCCTCAAGCTGAGTGGCGCCACCCTCCTCGGCTTCAGTCACCATCACTGAGGGCCTGGAAGAACCGCTCCTCCCAACTGCATTTTCACTCAAACCCCCTGTTCAACTGCACATCCAGGGGGCTCATACATGCCATTCAACCCAAAGGGAGGCACCCTCCTTGGCTTCAGTCACCATCACCGAGGGCCTGGAGGAACCACTCCTCCTGACTGCGTTTTTTCATCAAACCCCCTGTTCAACTGCACATCCAGGAGCTCTTGCATGTCATTCAAGCCGAGATGAGCCACTCTCCCCGGCTTCGCTCACCGTGAGTTAGACACACATGTTCCCAATGCATTGATTTTTTTCCACTGCTTTTCGTTCAGTCTGCATTGGGAGCAGGTGTGCTCCAGGCTTTACTGAAGGTGGGAAAGTGAGGATCCCCGGCTTGAGGCAGTGGCAAAAGACCCTGGGTGAACGGCAGAGCAAAAGTTCTCAAAAGTCAGTTGGCATTTGTATGGGGAAAAATGAACAGAAGCATCTTTATTTTTAGTAAAAGTTTATTTCCATTGCAACATTTCAAATTGCAATGTTCTTTTCACGTTGTTTATAAAATACATAAATATATATGAAATGCATTATAATATAGTCCCAAATAATAATAATAAAAAAAATGATATCTTCATGTATATTTTGGTTTGTGTGGTATTTTTTTACATTAAAATATAAACAAATTGTGTGTTTTGAACCACTTTGATAATTGGTTTACGGAGTTACTACATGTGGTCTATTGGTGCCTCCAAGTGCATTTACAAAAATCATTATGGAACAAGGAGTTTTGGTCATATTGACTTCAAAATTGTGTCAGACCTTCATCAGACATGTGGCTTTGTATCAGATTTTTGGGGCACTGTGCATAGTCTTGCATACAAAAATATATATATATATATATATATATATATATATATATTTTATAAATAATATTTGCGGTCACTATTCAAATTATTTGAATAGCTCTAACAAATTTTTTTATACTACAATGATAAATTTTTACTCATGAATAACAAATGTCTAAGTGTCTACTTTCAAACGAGCCCAAGTCTGTGTTTGTAGACCAAATGGTTCAAGAACTAGAGGAGTTTTACTTTGGGTATGTCCTGTTTTTTTATTTTAATTTTAATTTTTTTTATTGCATTTATACATACAGATATACAAACAAGAAATTTGCTACAGTGAAGAAAATTACAAACATATTGAGGGAAAAGAAAAAAAGAGAATACATAAATAAGTAAATAAGAGAGAACAAAAGGACAGGTAAACACGTAATTTATGTTGTTTTCAAGCTCATGCACAAAAAGGGGCCGGATGTTAAGAGGTTAAAAAAAAAAGTGCTGTTTTGCATTGTAGCAAAAAAGTGACAGTCGGAATTTTTTTTTATCTCTCCAGAGAATTTACCATCTCTACCACATACAGTATGTGGGTTTTAAAAATATTTGAGTGATATCATCTATTCATATTATCATGAAAATAGTGCAAATGTGGCGAGATAACCTGAAAGAAAGTCAGGGGCATCACAAAATGTCAAAGGATTTAGGTTTAAGGATAATTTTAAAGAATCTCTACTAGATTTGCATATGTATTCTTGACATTCTGAATCACTGTTAGGCTTTGCAAGAACAGCTTTTACAATGTAAAGAGCAAGATGTTTTGTTGAAGATATTTACAATCTTCTGCTGTGGAAATGATGAGACTCTTTGTTTCACCTTCTCTTTGCTTTGTACATTTTTGTGCTGAACACATTACAAATGATTTCAGCTTTAAACATATAGGCTACAAGTACCAAATATTCTTATAAAATGGATGTGATTCATAAATCACACTTTTGCTTTATTTAGTCGTACTGTTCATGTATCTAAAAACATTATGCTGTTGAACAAAATATATTAAAATTGCAATGATAGGAGTCTAATTATTTATATAAATTGTGGTGTGATATTTTAGGGTTATAGAGAATAAATCCTGATCTTTTTTGACCATCTCTGCTCATAGGTAACAAATTAAACGAGCAGCATGTGAATATACAGTATAGATTCACAAGTTCCCTTGTTCACACAGTCCTTTAGAGTGATACAAGAAAATGGATTTGGCTTGCTGTCCTGAATGGATAGGCTCGAGCACAAGATTTTGACTTCTAAGTCAAGACCCCCTCCCGGACTACTTAATTAATGGAAGTTATTTCATACATGATAAATATATTAGGAGTTGTCATGGTAGAGAAATGCCTGAAGAACTGTCACAGGAGTAAGGCACGCAGACACTTAAGGCCAAAGTATACTTCGGGTGTGCACGTTGCGGAATGGTCCGCACACAGTATGTGTGATGCAAATTGCGTCATCAACACAGCCGCACAGTCAAGCCTAGATTTTCTTGACTCACGCACACGGTCCTCGGCTTTGCATGTCATCTGTGCATGCGTTGGCCATTGACTGTACTAAAAGAGTGTCACAAAGCAGTTGTAGTACGCATGAGTGGAACACGTTCCTATTCGTTTGCGGTCAGAAAAGTATACTCACAAAGGCAACGTGGTCGACCAGGTGCAAGGCGATCCGGAACACACAAAAACAAAGTATACCTGGGCCTTTGCAGTATAATTTTGTGAAATGATTGATAGGAACTCTTTCTCCTGACTTTTCTGATAAAACTCAGTTTATTTTTTTATGAAAGCATGGGAGAATAGTCTGTTGAAGCCTTGCAAATATTTTGTCATCTGTGTTATTGTTACGTATAAAGCTGAAATGTGTAATTCACAAAGCAGAATTGCAAAAAGACATACAGTAGTTGACTGTCATCTTCCTGTAGGGCTTCAACAGAGCATCAACACAAACTCAAGCACAAATAGATAGTCCAAAAAAATAAGCCCTGATTTATTTTGCACAACCTATGATTGTACAGCCATAATCTGCGATTCTCTCACAGCAGTTTGGAGAGATTTTCAGAGCACTAAAATCACTGCTTGATCACAATCAAACTCCCATGGAGAGACTTCCTCTGGAGATGTGCTTCCTTAGTCACATTCGCATCTGTTTTGTCTAGACAACAAAATACACAAACCCCATCTTTGCAATGATTTCTGACTCTGCAGGGGCTCCTCTCAGAGAAAACGTCAACATGGACTTTGGAGGGTAAACTATGGATCAGGACCCAAAAACAGGCGTAGCAGGGGCCACAAAATGATTCTCTTGCATTTCCATCATCTTTATGGATTTTCATTGATTGTTTTTACAATTGAGAAAGCGGTCTAACAGCCTCTCCATTGCCGTGAATCAAAAGTGAAAGCTTTCAGCTTTCAGTGACATTAGGCCTAAGACTATGCTTTCAGCAGAACACACAGTCTCTCTCTCTCTCTCTCTCTCTCTCTCCACTTCAGAGCAGCTTTAGAAAAACTGCTGAACCCTATGGAACAATCTAGTTGGAAAGCCACTATCAAAATTAAATGTTGCAAATGCTTCAAACATGCAAACGGAACTCCATCTGAAAGGCTTATACTGCCTTGAAGTGCACCATGAAAGCTTAGTTAGGCATTTGTTATTACGACATGTCACACATTCAAGTCAGAAACAAAATAAGGAAAAAGTCAGACTTAAACAAATGCACAATGAATGATGGCAAAAACTCTTTTGTCTGTTGCACCGCTGGATAAAGCATAAGTGAGTACACCTGTACAAATGACCTAAATGATTTAGCACTGAAATAGAAATAACTTTGCAAAATCATTGCTTTTCATTATATTTCATGTCAATACGCCCCTTCCAACATCACAACTTGGCAAATCGGGTTTCATTTAGAATTCGATGTTTTCCCCAATTTGACACTGATTGATCATTCATGTGCCCAGAACTCATAATTATTATATTTCCAACTCCACTTGAAGGCACAGCATGAGCCAAACATAGGTGCCGAACAAATATCATCATAAACTGGAGATAGTCTCCTTTTCTTCTGTGAAGTCATCACACACACATGCACACTTGCAACACAATTTCAATGACACCTTTGAGTGTGTGTATGTGTGTGTGTGTGTGTGTGTGTGTGTGTATGTAGGATTATTTAAGGTAGGGTGTGTTGAAACAGAAAGAGTAGTATCATTGTTGTTGCATGTAAATAGTGCTGGTGTATTATTAAGTGAGGTACAACAAAGGTGCTCTCTCCAAAAAGAAGACCAGAGATTAACTTTATTGCTTATCTGGTAATAAGACAAAGCATAGACAAAAAGTGACAGGAAAGGTTAGTCATTTGATGAAAGCAGGGATGACAAAAGACTTAATTTGCTGCTTGCTGCTGAGAGGCTACCGGTGTCATCTCTTCTCGTGCTAACATAATTGCCTAAACTGATCTGTAAAAAAATACCATATGTGCCTCATTTGTCATTCCACAACCTGATTGTGTATGATATTTTTATAGTGTTATCTAAATCCCTTGTTTGAGCAGGTTTGTAGTTCATTATGTAGGCATAGCAGTGTCATGTTGCCAGACGGTGACAACAATATAGTGAATTTCTGTGTACAATGCTTGTGTAAATGTGTGCATGTCAGGGAGACATTGAGAGAGAGAGAGAGAGAGAGAGAGAGAAAGAGAGAGAGAGAGAGAGAGGGTTTGTGTGGATCTTAACTGTTCTGTGACGTTCAGATTGCATCTGTGCCATTTCAAAACCTCACTCATGCAGCTCGGTAAAAGATACACCAATGGCATCAGCAGCACTGCAGACACACGCACACATAAATTCTGCAGGTATTACACTGCCAGTCTGAATCTATACTGTATAGTCATTTATATTTCAGATGAAGCACAGAGATTGTGAAGAAAAAAGAAGTTTGGGCTAAGAAAAAAGAACTTATTAATGAAAAACAGCATATGGAGAAATACAAGCAGACAGAACACCCAGGGCGGCTCCATACTAGAGAAGTAGGTATCTAAAAGATGTAGCAAGTAGATCATTGATGAAGGAATATTATAATTGATAAAGTAAATGGATGCAGGCAGAAAATTGACAATTAAAGTAATATTAATGGATTCATTAGAACTTTCATATCAACTTGTGTAGTTATAAATGTGTTCACTTCACTAAAGGATTATTCTGGGTTTGATACAATTTAAAGGTGTTGTAAGTTATTTATTTATTAAATAACATGCAGAAAACACCTCTATTCCCAGTCATATGTCACTGAACTTGGTGCCATAAATGATCTATAACAACCCTTGGCTGGTTAAATAGTGGGGGAAAAGATGTCAGATCGTTTGTTTAGCCAATCAGAAGACTTTCTGCCTGTCAATCATTGTGCTCGTTCACAGGGCAGCCCATATATGCTCGTATAAGTGCTGGTACAGTGCTCTGCTCCAGTGAAACTCTCATGGTTGGATGGCAAAAATGCTCCACCCTACATCTGCTCCAACACAACAGTCTCTAATTTGTTAGTGTGTGTGCATGACTTTGGAGTGCAGGGCTTTGGAAAGAGGGGGTGTGGCTAATTCCACGACAAGTCTGGTGAAAGTTCCAGAAAGCTAAAATCGCTTACAGCATCTTTAAGCTCAGTCGACAGCAGTTGTGGCATAATGTTGATTACCACAAACATTTATTTCGACTTGTCCCTTCTTTTCTTAAAAAAAAAAAAAAAAAAAAAGCAAAGATCTGGGTTACAATGAGGCACTTACAGTTGAGGTGAATGGGGACAATATATAAACATTAAAGGAATAGTTCACCCAAAAATGAAAATTCTCTCATTATTCACTTACCCTGATGCCATCCCAGATGTGTATGACTGTCTTTCTTCAGCAGAACACAAATTAAGATTTTTAGAAAAATGTTGAAACTCTGTAGTTCCTTATAGTGTAAGTAAACGGGTGCCATCAGGTTGATGGCTGTTTGAAGGTCCAAATGCATATTTAGGCAGCATTAAAGTAATCCACATGACTCCAATCGATCAATTAATGTCTTCTGAAGCAAATCGATAGGCTGGTGTAAGAAACAAATCGATAATTAAAACTTTATTAACTTAAATCGCTTCCTGCCAGCAGTTGATGCATTAGTGACATAAGCGCTATGGCGCGTTCACGCGAGAAGCCGGAAGTGCGCGCTTTGTATACAACAGAGGACCGAACGTCACGTGAGAGTTAGTTCATTTCAAACAGAAATACAGTGCTGGGTGGAAGCAATGATTTAAAGTTAAAAACGTTTTAATTCTCAATTTGTTTCTTACACCAACCTATCGATTTGCTTCGGAAGACTTAATTGATTGACTAGAGTCATGTTGATTACTTTTATGATGCCTAAATATGCCTTTTGGACCATTAAATAGCCAGCAGCCTGATGGCATCCGTTTACTTACATTATAAGGTTCTACAGAGCTTCAACATTTTTCAAAAAATCTTAATTTGTGACATTCATGCAACTCATTGAAGAGGCGCTGACTACACAGAGAAATGCCACTTTCAGAGTTTGTAGTTATTTACATGATCTGCTTCCATATTATTTGAACTTTAATAAAGCTATAACATGGGGAGTCATGCGACGCCATGCGAGGATCGGACGTGTGAACGGCGAGCTCTGCGCACTTTGCTAGTTTTAACACTTTTAATGATATAAACCGGTGAGATTCAATACACTCTGTTCCATAACTGTTGGAGGACAATATGTCAAAGAATTTAAAATCCTCTGGTTCTGGAGACATTAAAAGACACTTACATGCTCAAGTTGACGACCCTGAGCAGCCTGCGATCCTGGGAGTCGATTTAGCCGGAGAAGTGCAGGAAATGCGACAAGAGATGCTGAACATGTCGGCAATGCTGACGAAGGTCGTTGCTGAATTGGAGGATCTTGCTGTGATACGTCGATCGATCACTGCCATGGAGGCGAAGTTCACTGAGGTGGTTACAAGAGTGTGGGATGTCGAGAAACGGATCAATTATCTGGAGTCATCAGAGAGGGAATTATCTGCTAAACCGCTAGCGACCAAGGTGGATTTGGAGTGTGTCTGGGAGAAGTTGAAGGACATGGAGAACCGTAGCCAGTGGAATAACTTCTGTTTCGTAGGAATTCCTGAGGGCAAAGAAGAACATAATATGGTGAAATTCCTAGATGGGCTCCTTCGAATCTGCTCGACATAGCAGGCCATAAGCTGGAAATCAAGCGAGCTCACAGGGTTCCTGCTTGGCGAGCCGTGGAGAGAGGCAGGCCCCGATCAATTCTGGCCAAATTTCTGAGATCATCTGATAAAGATTTTTTTTTTTACGCTAGGCGAGGAGTAAAGGAAGGCTTTCTTGGAAAAATCACAGCATTTTCTTGTTCCCAGACTTTGCGAATTTGACAAGAGAGAAACGTGATCGATTCAAGGAATGCAAGAAACTTTTACATCAACAGAAGTTCGCTTTTGCACTGATATTCCCGGTCAAATTGAGAATAGATGCTAAGTAGGACCATAAAACATTCACATGCCCACAGCAGGCGATGTCCTTCATAAAGTCAATGGAGTAAGTCATCTTGTGGTACTCACTTTGCAGCTGAGTGGAGTGGAGTGGAGCTCACTGAACATTCTGTTTGAGGAAACTGAGCACTTTTTTTTGTGCTGGTTCCGCCTAGCGGCTAGAGTTTATTTTGTAGAGTAACACACCTTCAGGACAGTTTTATACACGCTCTTTGCACTTATTCCTACTATTGGCTGGAGTTTGTTTTGCAGAGTATTTCTTGAAAAGACATTAGAGTGATTTGCTTGCACTCATATTGCAGCCGAGTGGACCGGCTCACTGAACATTTGCTTAACAGTTTGAAGAATCTGTGCGTTTTTTTTTTTTTTTTTGTGCTGGTTCCACATAGTGGCTGGAGCTTATTTTGTAGTGTGTCACACCTTCAGGACAGTTTTATGGATGAATCTACACACTCTTTGTGTTTATTCTGCCTATTGGCTGGAGTTTGTTTTATAGATTATCTTTTGCTGTGTAATTCTGTCTCACAAATTTCGTAAAGAAACACCGTACTTGAGTAATCCGGTGGCAAAGTTGTTGCGGGGCTCTCGTAGGCATGCATGGACTTTGAGTTTGGAGGGATGGACGCCAGTTGGCAATGTCATGCACAGGGTTAATGCACATGTTTTTCTTTTTTCTGTTTGTTTTGTTCTAGGGGAAGTTCGGGTTTTGATGGTTGCACCAGTGTTGGAAAGTTGTCTTTATAATCTTGTTTTTGACACATGATCTATTTTTTCTTATATGTCAAAATGTCAAATGTTAATATGAGTGGATTGTCTCTCTCCACGTGGAATGTGAATGGGTTGGGGCACCCCATAAAAAGAAGGAAGGTTATTTCTCTTCTTAAGTGTAAGAAATATGATATAGTGTTTCTTCAAGAAACGCACCTTTCTCTGCAGGAAGCTGAAAAATTTGGAAAGATATGGGGTGGGCATTTTTTTATAGTGCTGGCTCGAGTAAGAGCAGGGGAGTCATTATGCTGATAAGTAAACATCTACAATTCAAATGTCTCAAACAGAGTAATGATAAATTAGGAAGAGTCATTATAGTTTTAGCTGAAATTCAGGGAGAAAGTCTTATTCTGGCTAATATTTATGCACCTAACATTGATGAACAGGGCTTTTTTATAGATCTTGAAGGGATGTTGCAAGCCGCTGGCACCCCTCATGATATAATATTGGGAGGAGACTTTAATCTTTTGATGGACTCAGTCCTTGATCATAGTGAAGCAAAAGTGTGCAAGCCCCCTAGAGCAACACTCTATGTGTAAAAATCTTCGTCTTACAGGTATTTGGAGACTTTTTAACCCATCTGGAAGGTCCATAAGATTTACTCTAGAATAGATTTTTTTTATATATACATCTAAGTCCCTCATTTGTTGTTGATTGCTCAATTGGAAACATTTTAGTCTCAGATCACGCCCTTGTGTGTTTAGAGATGTTGTCACATACGGAGAAAAAGAAATCATATAGTTGCCGCTTTAATGTATCCCTTTTGCAAAATCCTGAATTCCAACAAATGCTAAAGACTGAAATCAATGTCTATATGGAGACTTGTCTTAGGGGTCGGATCATACAGTATGCCTTATTCACCAAAAAATACAAAGAACAAGAACTCGTGGAATTGGAAGGGAATATTAAAAGTGCAGAGCTGAAGTGCTGAATGTCATCTAATGGCCTCAGGGAATTGACCCGATTGAAATACAGATATAATTCTATTTTGTCGCGGAAGGTGGAGTTTAGGCTATTTAGGGCAAGACAGTCATACTTTGAGTCGGGGGACAAAGCAGGGAAGCTGCTGGCTAGATATATAAAACAGAGAGAGTCTTTTTCTACCATTTCCTCAGTGAAATCTGCTTATGGTGAAATATTTACTCAGCCATTGATATTAATAATGCTTTTAAAGAATTCTATCTTGATCTCTATAGTTCCACATCTTCGTCTACTGATGAAGATATTAGAAACTTTGTGAAACCATTAGAACTTCCTAAACTGACGACTGAGCAAAGGAATTATCTTGATTCTGAGATAAACTTGGAGGAGCTTGGCGAGGTAAATAAGGCCTTGCCTACAGGCAAGGCTCTGGGGCCAGATGGCTTTGCCGCTGAGTTTTTTAGATCTTATGCTACAGAACTGACTCCACTTTTGCTAGAAGTTTACACGGAATCATTAAAGAATGGAAAGCTTCCGCCAACCATGACGCAAGCCTAGATCAGTCTGATTCTTAAAAAGGACAAAGATCCAAGTGAGTGTAAGTATTACCATCCAATTTATTGTCAAAAATTTTGGCTAACCGATTAAGTAAAGTTATGACATCTCTTATACATATAGATCAGGTGGGGTTTATTCAGGGCCATAACTCATCTGATAACATTAGGTGTTTCTTTAATGTCATGTGGGCAGTGGCAAACGATCAGGCTCCAGTCGCTGCCATCTCACTTGACGCCAAAAAGGCTTTGATATGGTAGAATGGGATTACCTTTTTAAGATGTTGGAAATGTACAGGTTCGGGAATACATTTATTGGGTGGATTAAGTTACTTTATAGACACCCGGTAGCGGCAGTTCAAACGAATGGATTAATTTCAGATTATTTTACTCTGGATAGGGGCACCCGGCAGGGTTGCCCTCTTTCCCCCTTATTGGTCTGTCTTGCCCTGGAACCATTAGCAGCCGTGATAAGAAAAGAGGATGATTTTCCAGGGGTGGTGGTGGGAGGCGTGGCGCATAAGCTTTTGATTTACACAGATGATATTTTATTATTTGTCTCCGACCCTACTAGATCTATTCCTTGCCTCCACAGAATTATTAATTCCTTTTCTAAGTTCTCAGGATACAGAATGAATTGGTCTAAATCCGAATCTTTGGCTCTGACAGCGTACTGCTCAGTAACTGCTTTTCAGCTGGGCGCCTTCCAGTGGCCCCAACAGGGCATTAAGTATTTGGGTATTTTATTCCCAGCAAATTTGTGTGATTTAGTTAGAGTTAATTTTGACCCTTTAATAAAAAGGTTTTCGTGCGATGTGGGTAGATGGGCTTCATTACATTTATCTATGACTGGGAAGGTTAATGTTATTAAAATGAATTGTATTCTAAAATTCAACTACCTGCTACAATCTCTCCCTATAGATGTCCCCCTCTCGTATTTCAAGCAATTTGATAGCATGGCGAAATCCTTTGTTTGGAACGGTAAACGTCACAGATTACATTTCAGTAAGTTTCACAGGCCGATTGACAAAGGTGGGCAAGGCCTACCCAAGATTTAGTTTTATTATGCATTCGGTCTCAGACATTTGGCTCATTGGTTGCTTCCACCTGAGAGAGCCCCTCCCTGGTTTTGTATTGAACAGGATGTTCTTGCCTCTATTTTGCCTTTGCAAAGCCTTTCTATCAAACTAACCGGAGAAGTTAAGTTACACCCCGTTTTCTTGCATTTGCACTCGGTATGGACAAAAGTGTCCAGAGTGTTTAATTCAGATGTTTATTTAAATGTTGCCTCGAGCATATGGCTGAACCCAAAATTATGTATTAATAAGTCCCCTTTCTGCTGGTCAGAGTGGATTGTGAGGGAGGTTAATACGCTCTGTGACCTATATGAGAGTGGAGTGCTGAGATCCTTTGAAAATATGGTTCAACATTTTGGGATTCCCAGGTCTCAATTCTTTAGGTATTTACAGCTGCACCACCTGCTCTGTACTATTTTTGGAAGTAGCATACACCCCCCTAAAGTGGCAGATACTCTGGGAGTGGTGATTACTTCTTTTGGAAAAGGTCATGAGGCATCAGTGTATTACTCAGTGTTAATTCAGAGTCTGGAGGACGGAGCTTCAACTTCTCTCAAGAGATTATGGGAGAAAGATTTAAACTTGGTATTGGAGGAGGGAGTGTGGGCTAGGATTCTAAAAAACATCAAGTCTACATCTAGAGATGCAAGGGTGTGCCTTATGCAATATAAGATTTTACATAGATTCTATTGGACCCCCTCTAGATTGTATAGGCTTGGTCTTAAAGACACATCCACCTGCTGGTGATGCCAATCAGAAGATGGGGACACAAGCCATGTTTTTTGGTGGTGTGTTAAGATCCAAGAATTTTGGTTGAGGGTTCAAAGTTTTATGTGTGACGTATTGGACACTAAAATTTCATTTTGCCCAGACTCTGTATTTTAGGCAATTGGGCGGTCATTAATATAGGGGATAGATACATATAAAGTTGGGTTCTAGCCGGAGTTATGATTGGCAGACGGATTATTCTTAGGGGATGGAAGTCGGCTGGATCACCCTCATTTCAGGAGTGGTGCACAGAGATGGGCGGGGTGGCGGCATTCAAGGAGGTGACATGTAGAAGGCTGGGAAACTTAGATTTGTTCACGGGGAGGGGCAGTGGAGAGGGATTTGAGTTTTAAATGTGTGTGTGCATTCTTATTGTTTTTTGAAAGTATACTATTTATGTTTTTTTATGTTTCTAAATAATTATGACCACTGGGGTGCGTGTTTGTGTCGGGTGGGGGGAATGTTCTGGGGGAAGGGTTTCACTTTATATAATTTGATTCCGTATTTTCTGTTATGTTTATTTAATTTGTTGAAGAAAATAAAAAATTTTAATCATTTTTTTTTTTTTTTTATCTTAATTTGTGTTCTGCTGAAGAAAAACAGATCTTACACATCTGGGATGGCATCAGGGTAAGCAAATAATGAGAGAATTTTCATTTTTTGGTGAACTATTCCTTTAAAATACTCACTGTTTCAAAATATAGCCACAGGATGTTAACATAATTTTAGTGTGATAAAATTGCTTACTAAACTTTTCTGTTTAAAGGTATATCCAATTTTACAAGTCATTGCCATTATAACGTAATGGCATAAACACTAAAACAACTGTAAAAACAACAATTAAAACAACTTTAGAGCTCAAGTAATAAGCAAGTCTTAATTAATGGAAGTGCTTTTATTAAATTATAAGCTTCACATTTGTGCCTTTAAACCCTCCAAAAGTTGGCCCCATTCACTTCCATTGTATAGTGCCTTGCTGTTACCTCGATTTTTTTTTCTT
Organism: Myxocyprinus asiaticus; assembly: GCF_019703515.2. NCBI lineage: Eukaryota > Metazoa > Chordata > Actinopteri > Cypriniformes > Catostomidae > Myxocyprinus > Myxocyprinus asiaticus. The sequence continues at coordinate 13,769,646 of NC_059363.1, forward strand.
TTTTCTTTTTTTTTTAGAAGGAGGGATGAATTAAAAACATTTTTGTGGTAATCAACATTATGTCACAAATGCTGTCGATTGAGCTTGTATCGAACCCGGAATATTCCTTTAAACCTGCATTTCTTTCTAGCAGGTTCCTTTTGCATCCCAGAACTGAAGCCCTAATACAGTAGGTATCAAACAAATAAGTACATTTTTTCAGACAAAATGTCTGGTTTGAGGTTCGCACGACTCAAAGCAAGAATCTTGTATGGAATTCTTCTTACTGCTTATAAGTAAATAAATAAATAGCCTATTTAAAATGCAGCACAGTAGAGATATACTATATCTTAAAATACCAAGGATGCAACACCATTGAAAACAGAAACACAAATCCTCATAACAGTCAGAGCTTTGAATGTTTGGATCAGAAATATGAATGAATATATCTGTAAGATGAGGAACGGTTGCTTCCAATAATCACTATAATTGTCTTTATGTGTGTGTGTGGGGGGGGGGGGGATTTTTTATTTTATTTATTTTTTTATTTTTTTGTCTTTTCTGTTGTTGAATTTTTTATTTTTTATATTTTTTTTTTTTTGGATCGTGTTATTGCGTCATGAAACTGACTATACATTAATGTGCTGTCAAATGCGCTTTTTTCCTGACATTTTGAAGTCCATGTGAATTAGTTGTCGACCGTCTGACTAGAAATACACAACACAGAAAATGTATTCGCAAATAAGAAAAGAGAAAGATGAGCCTCACACACACTTACGCGAGCACGCTGGGCTTGCAGCTGCTGTGCTCTCTGTAAAATACTTAAAGACTATCAAAACCATTTAAGATCACTACAGTATATAAAATACCACAGTATACTTGTGCCATTTGAACCCCACAAGTTTTTACAATAATGGGCAAAGTATTGCTCTCTTAAAGTCATGCGCATTAGAGAGCAAGTTTCCACTCACACTGCTGTTGTATCCGGACCATAGCACCATGGCCTGATTATGAGCAGCATCTCCAGACAGCGCGAAGGTGGACGTGACCAGGTGTGGCTCGTCCTGCCTCGGACCTCTGCCGGTGCCGTCAGCAACTCCGGTGCGCCTGAGCTCGAACCGAGGAGAGGCCGCATCCTGGAAACCGTTAACACTTTTCTCGCGGTCATAGGGAAACAGACTGCGCTTTTCCTTTCTCTTAACTTTGGTTTCCTCTGGAAACGATGTTGAATAAACCTTTCCGTCTTTTCCTTTAGTTGGACCGGTCCTCTCCGCTTGGGATGTGGTCGCTTTCTCCAGTTTCTGTCTCCAGAACGGCGAAGGAGAGTCTCTGTGCGCTTCAGGGGAAAGTTGGGCTCCATCCAGCCCCCATATCCTGCTTTTCACGTTACTGTCGACCGTTACACTTGCAAATTGGTGGTTGATAAAAGCCTTTGGCTTCACTTGTTCCTTTGCGTGCGCCTGTGGCTCGCGTTTCAGCGGCATTGTAATTGGCGCGAAGCACGAAGAGCAAGTGAGATCTGCGTGCGCGGGGAACGGCACGAGAGCGCACAGAAAAAACAACGTCCAGTAAGTCCGGTTTGACTTAAACCCCCAGACGTCCTCCATCTTCATCATCCTCCTCCTCATCTTCAGCTTACACACCATACCAAGTCCACGTAAGTTCTCTCAAAATCACAACATAAATAGACGTAAAACAACTTTCTCACCTGTGTAACCGCGACTGTGTCTGATGTGCGGATTCTGTCGGTTCGACTCGGGGAGTAGGAACCAGAGGGGTGGAGCTGCTGAGTGGCACACGCTCACTCACGCGCTCCTGCTTGGATCGAGCGCGAGAGCAGAACGTGTGACAGGTGCGCGACACACTCGCGCGGGGTATAGCGATGGCCCCGAGGGTATCCGCGAGCAGAGACATCTGGAGGAGTCGTGCCTGCATGTTTTCATATTAATATGTAAGCAGGAAAACTGATAATCCCGTCTGCATCACATTAACGAGAGGCACAGTTTATAAATAGAATCTACAAAATGATAACCACTAATACACATCAATTGTAAAGTTTTTTATTTGTTTTACAGTGAACCTTTACACAGAAAAAAACGTCTTTTTTATTTTTCAAGATAAACAGTACATTACAGTTCAAGGCGTAAAAGACATAAGACTGTAGCCTACTAGAACAGAAAACAATACAAGGACTTCACATCAAATCTATTAATACATTATAAACAAAAATAATATATAATGTAACAGTAGGATATAGGATGTAGCATACAGTAACAAGTAACAAGTCTTTTTCAATCAACAGTCATAAAAATTTAGCTCAGGAATATCCAGGGTTCAGTACAAGTTAAGTTTAATCAACAGCTTTTGTGGCATAATGTTAATTACCACAAAGATGTATTTTGACTCATCCCTCCTTTTCTTAAAAAATAAAATAAGTGAGGCACTTACAATGGAATGGGGCCAATTTTTTGAGGATTTTGAGGCAGAAATGTTAAGCTTAATTTTATAAAAGCACTTACATTAATTCTAATAACTTGCATATTATTTGAGCTGTAAAATTGTTTAAATCAAAGTTTTTGCGGGTTTAGGGGGTTTATGGCACAGAAAACCTTAGTGATTGTATCATGCTAAAATTATGTTAACATGCATATTGTTTACATCTTCTGGCCCTATTCACTTCCATTGTAAGTGACTCACTGTAACCTAGATTTTTGCTTTTTTGTAAGAAATGGAGGGACATGTCAAAATTTATTTTTATGGTAATAAACATTATGCCACAAATGCTGTCGATTGAGCTTAACTTGTATTGAACCTGGATGAATGTTTTAGATTTATTTCTTGAACTTAATTATTTGACTGTTCTGGAAAAGTTTGCTCTTCCTCTCCAGTTCAGGAATATAGCAATCTTTACAATTGTTAAAGATACTGATAAATGCATCTTGCCCTCAGATCTCGGTAAGGGTAGGCCATCTGCGGGGACTCTCACTGCCCTTGCGGGAATGGGGCGTTTGAGGTGGAATCTGTAACTCAGATATCTCCAAGAAGAACATAGGGCAAAAGGGATACTGAGGTTGAGTACTCAGTACTCCTTAAAATAATGGCTTAAGCCATTGTCTCACTAGCTGATTTTTCAAATGATTTTCAGGTGTTAGCTTCATAAACATAATCACCAGCCAGGCAGAGGGAGACAGCGTGCATTAGCGTCTCTCAGCGGGAGGTGTTAATCACTTGAATGTCAGAACACCCTGCTGAGTTTATGGCTTCAAAGACTAAAAAAACACATCCAGCTTATTTGAAAAAAATCATTCTGTCACTGAGGTGGGGTCTTGTGTTCTCCTCAAGTGACCAGTGAGCTCCTTCTTTTACTGAAGAACGGACAAGACGTCAAGCTGATGTGAATGTTTTCATCGCACTCAGATTCTGTCACCAAGCTTTTCTCCTGCCTTTCTTTCCTGCATAAAAGCCACAACAGTCTGTTTTTATTGGATGTAATTCTTTACTCACTGAAAGCTGCATATTGACATGCATTCTATGACAAGCATTGATTGGATAAATAAACAATCATGCACTTTCACAATGTTAAGTTACTCCATCTTTACGATCGCTTCTCTCTTTTGTATAGCGGCAGAACAGACAAAGGGAGAGAGAGAGAGAGAGAGAGAGAGAGAGAGAGAGCTCCATGACTGTGAGAACAGGTACTTTTCAATGCAGAAATAATGCAAATGCAACTAATGATGGATAAAAATAACCACAACGTAAACTTTCCAGTTTTAGTCCATTTTAAAATATAACCTTGTGAAAGCCAACCAAACCTATAAAGAAAATGCAACAATGTAACAATTTTAGCCTATTTCGGCACAAATCAAGCAAGCTACATGTCTAAAAACGGCCTAAATCACTCTATTGCAATTGTTTGTGCTCATGTAGTACATCTGTTGTTCTTTCAGCGAGCTCCACGTGACAGGAATCAGAGAGAGTGTGACATATCTCAGAATTAAAAGTGCAAGATCTCTGTAAAACGGTCTGCAAATGTGACACCCTCAGCCAAAATCGAGTTGACTGCATGTGTCTGCATGTGTGGCGCCATGCAGCATTAGTATCGAACTGTCATGACACACAATGCACAGTAGCCAGCCAATATATGTAAATCAAATGGATGCTTTGTATACTTAATCTGCACTACACCTAAACTTGTCTGTGGTGAAGTGCAAATGGAGGAAGAATAAAAAAAAAAAAAAAAGAAAGCCTGAGGAAGATTTGCATTCATGATTAATTTAAAACAACCTGTCGATAGCATGATTAGAGAGAGAAACACACAAGGGAAGGAGAGAGAGTGAAATATGTCTTTTCTTTCCTTTGGGAAGGAAGTGGCGGGTGTTTGAAGCAGGAGGGGGTAAGGCAAGCTCCTTATGCAGGTGAGTTAATATATGCACAATTACAACAAGGTATCTGTGTGAAAATTTGCACACAGAGACACAAACACATGTTCTCAGACATGGCACAGTATATCTGTTAAGAAGGATAGAAATATCTGGTCTTTTTTCCCCTCCACAAGTAAGGTGATCTGGAAGTTACCCTGACTGTGTCCATCACAAAAAACCCAGAAGATCTATTGAACCAATGTAGCTAACCTCTTTCTTCAGCACCCTCAGCTGGACTCTCACCCTTACTTATGGTTAGATTGATTTATTGAACTGTTTTGCAGTCACTGTCCTAACTCATCAGCTGACCAACCTTCCAGTTCTGTTGACTTAATTTAAAATTTTTAACTCATCAAAGCTGAATACACTCCATGCAAAGGACTGACAGAGTACTGTGTGTGTGTGTGTGTGTGTGTGTGTGTGCGTGCGTGTGTGTGTGTGTGTTTGTGTGTGATGTTAGTTTCAGGGTTGTTTTTAGACAATACATATTACTGCAGTGGTAAAACAGGGGTTCCGTTTGACAATTTGGGTAACCGTAAGATCCAGTGGTGATTCTGGTGCCCTAGGGCAGTGATTTCCAACGTAGGAACTTGCGTATACCGCAAAATGAACTTTGCTTTGTTGAACCTATTAAAAACATTTAATAATAAAAATCAATTATTGGGATATAGGGCTGGGTAAAAAAAAAAAAAAAAAAATTAGTTTAATTGCGATCTTCATTTTAACAATCTTGATTTTGATTATTACAATCCCAAGATTGATTTTTACTCTATGTAAAGTTCAGCACTGAGATTCTTTCACTGTGTGTTGAGAGTAAAAGTTTGGTTAGACTCGTTCCTTGAAATGTGTGTCCAAAGATGAGATACAAGGAGTCCATTTGTCAATGAATGTCTTTTTTTAATATCCTTTCCGTTCTTTACATTCAGTTGTTCAAAAAAAGAAACAACAAAAAATACAATTGCATTCAAATTACACATAGCACAGATGCGGTAAAGAAGCATTAATATGTGCTTAACTGAAACACTTTTAATACTTCGGAACGTACCAAGTTAGAAGGTCCCTGTATAATTAACAGCATTAGCTGACAGAGAATTTCTTTCATATGTAAGAAAAATGGACATTATAGCTGAAAGATACCCAAAACATACCAATATTCATGGCTCATATGGCCTGGTTTTGTTTTTGTTGTTTTTGATGAATAAACATCATAACTGGTAACGTCGTCTTTTCATTTTGTACATTAGGTATATTACAGTATTAATGATAACATTAAATTATATTTAGTCTTTGGTACACATCTTTAGTTTTGTGTAGACTGAGGGTACTTGAGCCTTACTGATGGTGCTGTGGGGGTACTTAAGGCAAAAAAGGTTGGGAAACACTGCACTACAATGTTTACCACCCTGTTTTACCATTTCATTGCAATTGTTATGGCTGTGTACCTCGCAACACAGACAATCATCTGTCTACAACAGAACACAACTTTTAAATGTGAGGCCAACTCAAGATGTGTGTCATTTTACATGAATAATTGCAGCTTCAGCTTTTTTAATGGGGTTCCTTTTCCTTCTGTGTCTTCATAAATCATTTGTTTGTGTTTTGAAAGGAAGCCCTTTTTCTTGGCGGAATGCCTGGTATAGTTGCAGTGTAAAGGTGACTGACAGGAATGTTTTGCATGTATTGGGTAATTGACATTTCACTAATCACTTATTGTTGTGTCAGTGCTTTGCCAGATTTTCTGACAGTTTCAAGGAAAATAAATCAATATCTACTTCTTGTGTGACATTTTTACTATAGGGTAGACTCTGTCAGGGATTTTCCTATGACTGCAGACTTGAATACTCCACAGGTCCTCCTGCAGCAATGATATGACTTTTAAAAACAAATATATACAGGATGTGGCTCATCCCCCCCACACACACACTCACTCACACAAACACACTATGTTTTTTCATGTAGGCTATCTATTGTATACAAAAAGCAACAGACACAAACATTCTTTTCTGCATTTTATGATACACTGCTCTACAATATTTTAATGTCACAATCTTCAGACTGATGCACATTAAAACACACATGTGTTCAAAGATTCACAGCCTCAAGGCAGTGTCCCTTTTGTAGTGTTCTCAGTCCATGCAGGAGCTTTTTAGCTCTGACACTCTGGAATGAGATCTGACAGACACTGAAATGGCTTCCTCTTGCGCACGCACACACACACACACACACACACACACACACACACACACACACACACACACACACACACACACACACACACACTTATGCAGACATGTGAAAGAGAGCGCTGTAGAGCTTTTATCACTACAGTTGCCATTGTGTGTAGAAGAAAACACACGCACACGCACTCACACACAAGCGCACTTTCATTGGTCCTAGTGGATGGGCTTTTCTATAGTACAGAGCCAGTCAAACTGAGAGAAAGAGAGAGACATAATGAAGCAGCCACACTCACACTGGTTGGATATATTAAAATAAAGAACAAAGAAAAAGGAGAGAAGAGTGATGACATTCCTGACTGTCCTACAACGAAATAATCCATATCAGATTAACTGTTATTATGAAGACACTGTTCTTTTGACCATTATCGCTCATTATGTGCACAATGTTTTTTCTGTTCATTACGGCTCATTATCTGTGCAATGTTCACAGCCAGAACAAATCCTTGGATTTCAAAAGCAATTCAAAGACAGCCTAACTACTGACATAATGCACTTTAAACCCCAGAGCTTGGCTTTTTATGTGTAAATATGGAGAGACTCTCCATCGAGGTCAGCAAAGGTCTGCCCTGATCATCAAAAGCCTTTGTTGTTGTAGAACTGATAACTGTCAATGGCAACAGTAGATCAAACCTTAAAGAGCACTTCACAACTTCACATTTTCATATAACATACAAGAACAATTTAGCAATGGGTAGACAGGTTTGAATTGCTGTCTGTAAGAGGGGGCTCAGATGAGAGTCTGAGACCCCGTTTACACCCGATATTAAGATGCGTCTTGGGAGATCCAATCACATGTGGTCAAGCGAGACACATCGCCGTTTACACCTAGTATTATCATGCATCTCAAATGCATGACCACTTGTGTTTGGATTTTGAAGGGAGGGTCTCTGATTTCATGACGACATACATCAATCACAATGTCATTGTGTTACTGCATAATAAAGAGCGAAAAAGTCAGAAAAGACAAGGAAAGCATGAACAAAACCGGCACACTCTTTCTCTAAGAATCTAAGCATGAATGCAACATGTATTTAGTGCTGGCCACATGTAATCGGATCATCCAAAATGCATCTTGATACTGTCGTGGAGTATCGAAAACTTTTCTTCCTTCTCAGTAAGAAAACTCTCGAAGTCAGGAGTTCCAGGTGTCAAAGGTTATAATTTATTGAGCAGACCAACAAATGCTGAGATGTCAGCTGAGATCTGAATCTCTTGGTCCAGACCCTCATCTTTTATACAGTTTGTTATCTGACATTACCTCATGTATACGCCCCTTTATTATTTTTTGTAGTCAATGGATACCTTCCGCCACCATTATTTCACAGAGCCTCTAACTTCTTTTTAATGCTGGAAACCTAAAAAAAAAAACTTTTATTATAAAAGTATACATTTTGAGTAAATAAAATATAACAGTCTGAGCATAATATGGTCACTTTGACCATTGGCTGTGTTAATCTTTAACTTAGCTGTGTTTCCCAGTGCTTTCTCATGTCATGGTACCATTGTCTTTGCTACAGCTGAGTGCACTGTGTGTTTCTTGCAGCATAAACACTTTTAATAACCTCATATGCTCTCTCCTGGGTCACACAAAGTCCAGGCTATTCTATATAAGTACTTTTCTTATGTTCTAAAAATATATATACTATGATATTGAAAAATATACTTTAATACCAGGTGAAAACAGGTTCTGAAAATTCAAGTTCCTAGTCTCAGCCTCAAATGGCATGCTCATGGCACACCCACAGTTTGTTCACTGACTGTCTGATGCATACAAAAATGGCAATAGCTGATTTAAATCAACAGCTCCAATCTGATTGGCTGCTCTTATGCAACTTAGGGTGTCGTTGTGCACAAAGAGAGATATTTGAAGGGGCAAGTGAAAGAGAATTTAATTGACCCTTCGCTAAGCTCGCCCCCCCCCCCCTTAGTTACTATTGCTCGCTCTGACAAGCTCTGCAGAACTCCCCATTGGAATGAATGGGAGACTGCCGTGAACAACGTGGTTTTTGGCAAAATATTCTCATAAATGGAATGGATAATATTTTAACATGGACTGGTATGAAGAGTGACATTGCAATGCATATTATGTGAAGTTTTTTGTCAAATAAATTGTTAAATTACACAGTAATTTGATTAAAAACTGTGAAGACTATGAATCAGAATCAAGGCAAACGATAATTAAAGTAACTTAAAAAGAGAAAAACTTCATTAAATAGTGATTACACATCTAATAGCATTAGCCTAAGTGAACAGAGCTGTTGATAACATCTCATAACACACTCATTTTGATGCTGTGAACTGTTTATTTACTATCTCTTTTACTATGACTTGAATCAATACATAAATGAATTAACATTCAGTTTTTTAGCTTTAATTTACCTTGGAGCAAATTAAGGTGTCATTGCAGATGTTACATGCTCATTTGGGAATGAGAGCTGACACAGTTTAATCCATAACATGCTCTTCTCCGGGTTTATTTAAAGATTATTTAAAAGAAAGAAAGAAAGAAAGAAAAACACTGCGTGTATCCTCATGTTTTAATTATTTTATTTTTTTTGTGGATAAAATCCCACTTAAAAGTACTCAAACACACATTACTTCCATAGGCTCTCATTGGAAAATAGCAAACTCGTGTCAGAGTAATGGCGGCAGGGCAACAGTTGCTAAGGCAGGATTGGTCAGAAGCGCTATTAAGGCGGGGCTTAGCGAAGGGTCAATTGCCTGAAAGGACAAGTAGCCTTAAAAAGTTAGTTCACCCAAAAATAAATATTATCTCACCATTTACTCTCATGCCATCCCAGACATACATTATATGACTTTCTTTCTTCAGCAGAACACATTTGAAGAAAAATAGAAAAATATCTTAGCTCAGTAGGTCCTTAAAATGCAAGTGGATAGTGATCAGATCTTTGAAGTTCCAAAAATCACAGACAGTCAGCATAAACGTCATCCATACGACTCCAGCGGTTAAATAAATGTCTTCTAAAGCGATACGGTCACTTTTGGTGTGAAAAAGATCCATATTTAAGTACAATTACAAGTACAAGTACTTTTTAACAATATAGCATCGCTTTTGGTCAGCAGCAGTATGTGTGTGACATAATTGTGTTGTCATGTTCACGTGAGAACTGACGCACGTGCGACACACCTGGAAGAGCAGTGCTGTTTACAGCTGAGTAGAAGGAATGAGGGTGAGTAAATGATGAGAGAATTAAAAATTTTGGGTAAACTATGCCTTGAACGTTAAAAAAACTTTAAAATGTTAATAACTAAAAAATAACCAGCTGTATTTGTAATATAGCCTAGGCCTGTGTCACTTATTACAAAGTAAATTGTTATTCTGCTGTTAAAAATAATCTTCAGGGCCTTCGGCACAGGATTGCGAGTAATGTGCACAATTTTAATCGTTCCCGCATGTTCTGCGTTCATAATGTGTGGAATTCCCACACACTTTTATTAACTTAAACATTTAGCTGAGAATCAGTAAACCAATCCAAACAGATGAACAAATCATTTCAACTGACTTTGTATAAAACTGTATTTCCAGAATCTGCACAAATACTGTAAATCAGCTCTTCCACATCTCTCTCTCTCTCTCTCTCTCTCTCTCTCTCTCTCTCTCATGCAGCTTTCAGGAGCTCATTGGACGCTTGTTGAATTTAGTGTGAGCATGCACAGTGAGGAAGCACATTTTGTAGCATATATAATGAACTTAAGATGTTACAGATCTTCTGTATAAACCTGTTAATTCAATGTGGGAATGGCGTTCTACCACATCTCTGTAAGCGAGCGATGTGTTAAAACTATTGCTCCTGTTTATAATCAACAGAGCTGTCAACGTTGCAAGCACACAACATTGGAGCAATCTAGTTTTGAAACCTTTCATATCGTGGCACTCCCTCATAAGTCATAAAACAGCACATTTGACAAGAAGGGCAGAAATAGCAAAAATGCTTTGTGTAATGCTACCAGAATTACTCAGCCGCATGGTGAAATGAAACACTTAAACATCTGTTACATCTCTCATCTCCATCTCTCTGGAATCCATCTTACCAATACAGGTATTTCCTTTACCATGTGAATTGGTCAATTTTAATATGTAATAATATACATAAATATTAATTATAATATGGCAGCAGTTATTTGCACTAAGTGCAAATAGCGATAGATGCCATTTACACTAAGTGTAAATAATTTTTTATATATATAATAATAATTTAATAATAATTTTATACATACTGTAAACTCAATGTAAATCGCACAAGTGCATATAAAAACATTCAGCGAAATATAGTAATGTAGTAAGTGTAATAAATGTGTAAATACATGAATATTTAAAGGTCCAGTCATACAATATGAAATATTTTAACTTCAGAAAACACTGTAAATATGAAAGAATTTCACAAATACAAATCTTTAACAAATCTATGCAAGGGTTTGGTAAAAACGTTTTTTTTTTTTGTTGTTGTTTTTGTTTTTTTCCATTAGTAGTTTTGATATAGTAGCACTTAAATTATTATTTTTTATAATATAATTATTAATTCTATTTTCATTAGTTTACAACTTTTTTCCAACCTTTCAATTTGTATGAAATTTCAGACAGTATCATTTAAAAAAATGCTAATTCATGACATAATATAAATTGATAAAATGTGAAATTTGTATATTTGTACACAAGTTAAAATGTGATTAAAAAGATCAAAAGCGAAATATGAAAATAAAATGTACAATCTTGCATACTATATTGCATGAAATCAATATATTTATTGATATATATATATATGAAAAGTAATATACAGTGTATATATACAGGTGCATCTCAATAAATTAGAATGTCGTGGAAAAGTTCATTTATTTCAGTAATTCAACTCAAATTGTGAAACTCGTGTATTAAATAAATTCAATGCACACAGACTGAAGTAGTTTAAGTCTTTGGTTCTTTTAATTGTGATGATTTTGGCTCACATTTAACAAAAACCCACCAATTCACTATCTCAAAAAATTAGAATACATCATAAGACCAACAAAAAAAAAACATTTTTAGTGAATTGTTGGCCTTCTGGAAAGTATGTTCATTTACTGTATATGTACTCAATACTTGATAGGGGCTCCTTTTGCTTTAATTACTGCCTCAATTTGGCGTGGCATGGAGGTGATCAGTTTGTGGCACTGCCAAGGTGGTATGGAAGCCCAGGTTTCTTTGACAGTGGCCTTCAGCTCATCTGCATTTTTTAGTCTCTTGTTTCTCATTTTCCTCTTGACAATACCCCATAGATTCTCTATGGGGTTCAGGTCTGGTGAGTTTGCTGGCCAGTCAAGCACACCAACACCATGGTCATTTAACCAACTTTTGGTGCTTTTGGCAGTGTGGGCAAGTGCCAAATCCTGCTGGAAAATGAAATCAGCATCTTTAAAAAGCTGGTCAGCAGAAGGAAGCATGAAGTGCTCCAACATTTCTTGGTAAACGGGTGCAGTGACTTTGGTTTTCAAAAAACACAATGGACCAACACCAGCAGATGACATTGCACCCCAAATCATCACAGACTGTGGAAACTTAACACTGGACTTCAAGCAACTTGGGCTATGAGCTTCTCCACCCTTCCTCCAGACTCTAGGACCTTGGTTTCCAAATGAAATACAAAACTTGCTCTCATCTGAAAAGAGGACTTTGGACCACTGGGCAACAGTCCAGTTCTTCTTCTCCTTAGCCCAGGTAAAACGCCTCTGACGTTGTCTGTGGTTCAGGAGTGGCTTAACAAGAGGAATACGACAACTGTAGCCAAATTCCTTGACATGTCTGTGTGTGGTGGCTCTTGATGCCTTGACCCCAGCCTCAGTCCATTCCTTGTGAAGTTCACCCAAATTCTTGAATCGATTTTGCTTGACAATCATAAGGCTGCGGTTCTCTCGGTTGGTTGTGCATCTTTTTCTTCCACACTTTTTCCTTCCACTCAACTTTCTGTTAACATGCTTGGATACAGCACTCTGTGAACAACCAGCTTCTTTGGCAATGAATGTTTGTGGCTTACCCTCCTTGTGAAGGGTGTCAATGATTGTCTTCTGGACAACTGTCAGATCAGCAGTCTTCCCCATGATTGTGTAGCCTAGTGAACCAAATTGAGAGACCATTTTGAAGGCTCAGGAAAACTTTGCAGGTGTTTTGAGTTGATTAGCTGATTGACATGTCACCATATTCTAATTTTTTGAGATAGTGAATTGGTGGGTTTTTGTTAAATGTGAGCCAAAATCATCACAATTAAAAGAACCAAAGACTTAAACTACTTCAGTCTGTGTGCATTGAATTTATTTAATACACAAGTTTCACAATTTGAGTTCAATTACTGAAATAAATGAACTTTTCCACAACATTCTAATTTATTGAGATGCACCTGTATATATACAACAGTTAGTTCCGGTCCTTGAATCTAATTGGGCGAGAGACGTTCCATGAGTCCTGATGGTCTCACACCGTCAGCACTCAGACGCTTCACTGTGTGTATCACTCCGCTTGTGTTTGTGCCATTCTAATCTAAAGTGTAAGAGCAGTGCAGATGTGTTAAGAGCCATCTGTCTCTTTATATTTAATACTGTGTCATTACATATTTTAGCCATCAGGTGGAGGCAAAAGACCATTTTTGTGTTTAATATGAGCCAGTTGGTGACATGAAGTGAGTCAACATCAGTCAGCGTTTACATACAACAGCACACTGTGATCGCTGGTATTACTACTACACTACTAAAGCTAGGAAATAGCTTTAAACGGCTTTAAAATAATAGCTTCAGCATTAAGACTCATCACTGCTGAGAGACACAACAGACTGATTCATTACACAAACTCAAGGCACTTACCTCTTACCGGAGTTTCCACATTGGAGAGAAAATACCGTTCAATAGGGAGGAATACACCCACTTGGACGGCTATTTTTCCACTGAGAAAATAAGATGAATTTCACCAAAATTACATTATCTTCAGAAAGCTGACTAACAGACTACAGCATCATCAACAGGTGATCGCACACGCTCTCTCTCTCTCTCTGTCTCTCTCTCTCTCTCTCTCTCTCTCTCTCTCTCTCTACACACACACACACACACACACACACACACAGACACACACACATACATCCTTGTTTCTCCAATAACTTGTTAGAAACAGCCCAAGCCGTGATACTAGTTCTAAAGTGACATTTTTTAATTACTAACGGAGGCTTGGACACATCATTTGTTTTGAACCAGCAACGGCAGATTCTGATCTGGTGCATAAGAAGTAGTTCCATGCACAAATGCGTTTTTTATGACCGTACTCGGTTTTTCCTAATTTTTTATTTTTTTATTTACTTGTTCATTGAACTGTTGTATATAAGCAATATCACACTCGCAATTGTGCTATAGGGCCCTAAATCAGCACTGCTGTAATTTCCTACGGCACTCGGCCTGCTGAATCACAGCAGTACTGATGTAGAGCCATATCGCACTCTTGCTCATGTGATATTGCTTATATATATATTATACACAAACACACACACACACACACACACACACACTATATATATATATATATTATATATATATATATATATATATATATATATATATATATATATATATATATATATATATATATATATAGGGCTGGGTGATATGTAAAAAATATTTTATCGATAATCGCCTTAAAATATATCGTGCTATACCAGGAACGTGCCGTCCATATAAGCAAGGTAAACAGTGCTTACCTAACAGAAGGGTGAAAAGAAAAATGACACTATGAAATATTTAAATATAATTGTTAATATAAAGTACTGTTTTCATTCAAATTCGTCATCTTTCATCTCAGCTGAGCAGCACAGACAGTTATTCATTTATTTACTTTGGCACCACCCTCAGGTATAAGCAGTTTATGTTATGCTTTCTCTGATTCCATTGTTTACCGCCCTTTCATTCAACATGGTACATTCATTCAAATTTAATCATGCAGGCTACTACAAATGGCCAAGGTAAGTATGCTTACCAAAATGAGTAAGCCATTCAGAAGCCCCTTCCTTCAGTCACGCTATCTGATAGGCTAGATTTTAGTTTTGTGTTGCTGGGCCTCATGTATTCAGATAGAAGACAAAGGCATGCCTAACACGTAAAACCTAACTCAGGCCCCCACATACCAGGTCATAAATTATACTGATAAAAATCGTGCCAAAATCAAACAAAGGGAGTCCAAAACAGACTACAAATCCCATGAAGCCTTGCTCACTAAAGGATCGAACTCTCAACTCCTATTGGATGAGGCACATGACTGAACGCACCTCAACCATGACATCATCAGGAGTAGAAATACCTCTGAAATGCTTCCGGGATTTGCCCGCCGAGAATCAGCAGCCGTACCGCCCGCCGACAGAGCGAGGAACCGAGTCTGAGTTAAAGGACGGATGAACACACATTCTGCATCCTCATGCGATTCAAGTAAGAGGTTTACGTCTGGGCAGAGATAGAATATTATAGTGTGTTATTCTTGTGTATCAAGGTTATTGCTTGTACAGTTTACGGACCACCATGTCCGTTCATTATTAATACTCAGGGTATTAATTATCACAAATTTGATTTTCTGTTTGTAGTCCAATCACATTGGGCTGTTGCGCTTTTCTGCCATCGCGGGTGAGACCGGCAAACTGAGTTTATCCATTAAAGAATCAAAGACCGCAGGACAGTTTACGAGCCGTCCACCTCATCTCTGAGTGATAAACTAACAGCTGCTTTCTCTCCCACGATCGCGAAATCGGCTTTGGGGGCCGTCACTTAATTCTCTCTCTCTCCCGTACTAACCACACACACACACACACACACACACACACACGTTACCCCTCACAAACATTCTGGCACATATTTTTGGCTAGTAGATAGCTTCGTGATAAAGCTCAGCTTTGTCCCTAAGCTACCATTGACTGGTTTCTCTCCGCCCACATTTGCGGCCATATTCCCTGGCCGGATGTCTCGCGTGACATACTCCCCATGAGAGTCACGTCCGCCATTTTGTGCGTGTCCCTCCTTACACACACACACACACACACACTCTCACACACACCTTATGTGTTATAGGATTATTTTAGTTTCCATATCTGATCATATCACTGTTTAGTTTGTAGTTGTATGTCGGAAGTTTATTGACTGCATTGTATTAATTATTAATTGATATTACTGCATAAATAAACTTTGTTATATTACAAAGAGAAGTGTTTTAGTTTGTTTTGCATACACCTGTGTCATGCTGACAGGATGTCTGTTCTCGGATTCAAGCCTTCATTCATTGTTTTTTTCCCAAAAATCGATATTCTTCGGATGTCGATTTTCCTAAGAAAACAATCTAATATTGAGACTGTTATACTGTCTGGTTATTAGTCCCTGATTCCAGGGTGGTGCCCCGTCAGTATTAATCCTTATTAATATTCTGTTGATTTTTGATAATTGATAATTATATTTGATGACTGTTGAATTTGAATGATCAATAAGCTAGTGGTAATTTTAATTTATGTTTCACTGATGTTAACAATTAACGATTATCTTTGATAATTGTTGATTTAAAGGATTAAAAAAGCAAACTCCTAAACGTAGCGCACTACATTTACTGGAGCCCCATATGAGGTTTTAATGAGTTAGATTCAATTAATTAATTTAAATATTAATTAATAACTAAAGAAATAATTATCAATTACTATTTCTGATAGTAACACTGATCTAAACAACCAGTAAAGCCCTACAGTGTCAACATGTTCAAGTTCACGTTGTTGCGGGTTGATAAGCAAAATTACCTGTGCATGAAACACCTGCATTTGGACAAGGAGCTCGTGAACTGAATCCTTGTCGCATTTGGTGGTTGGCGGGTGCTAGTTTCACACCCTGGGCTACAGTTTAATATATTTGCTGACTTCCCACATCCATGGTTTTGCCATTTCATGATATTGTTGATCATCGTCGATCAATTGAGTGTTGCAATCAGTATCTGAATCTTTGTAGGATATCATCGATATCCGATTACATCGTCCTATTGCCCAGCCCTATTGATGTTTATAAATGGATATAGTTTATAGTGTATGTGCTTTTCCCACTGTACTTCCAGAAATGTTCAATTTTTTCCACCATGTTGACTTGTTGTTGGGCTCCATGCTACAGTATGTCGTTTGATATCCGGCCTGTTCATGCAGATGCGCACTCCTCAAAAACCGGTTAGAAAAATGCATCTGCATTTACAATACCACATAAGCCATGTTCTTCTGGAGAAACCTAGTTGTGTTAAACAGCTTTCTCTTAATCCCTTAAACAGCATAAGGAAATCAGCGTTCTTGTTTACCTGACGTATCAGAACGCCGCTTCTGCAAAAACCCTGGAACAAACCATTTTCTTAAGTGCGTTTAAACATAGTCACTGTATGTAGTTATACCTGGCTAGGCCTTTCACAGATATTTCATCCTCTGGCTCAGACCAGTCTTTTATAATGTCCCCTAAATATCAAAAGAGAACACACTGTGGTTGGTCTATTTACATGCCAGTCAGATTATCTTCAGATGCAAAATGGACCAGACTTTATGCTGAGAGTCAATAGTCTGGCTACGTGAAACTATTATGCTCTTTGCCTGGACATAAATGGAGAATAGAGAAAATTTGTGTTCTAGGAAGAATGCCAGTGAAATAGTAGGAAAGAGTAACGTTAGAGGTTGTTTGTATGATTGTGTTCTTCCCAAAGCTCTGATAGGATCATATGCTCAACAAATTCAAAGCCACAATTTAGTGTTATAGCTGAAGTGCGTAAGATGAAAGACATTCCAGCCCAGCACAAATTACTCTGATGATGTGATCAAATTGAATCTGATGTTTCCCTAATGGTTAGAGATCAGGTCTCTGGATATTTAAAGTTGCTCCCATTTACACAATCTTCTGACACTGACTGCATCTGCCAAATCAACCTATCATCATGGCATTATCATCATAAACACTTGAATCCTGATTTTTACCAAAATATGAAATATTTCTATCTATTTTTACCTCTATATATATTTTATGATGTTATAGAATTAGAATGAACAGAATAGGTATTTAGAGTAATGTATTGCTACCTCATAACATAAACCCACTGTTAAACTCACCAAATATGAAAACAGTCTCACAAATTTTGAGGGCAATCTGCACAATCTGTCTGAGATCAAACTATCAGTTACAATTACACTGGCAAATTAACTATTAATAAATAATGAAGACCACTGAAGATGTGTTTTGTCTTTAATGGGGTTTAGATATAATTCTCTCTTGTGTTTCAATGTTTACTTCTCTCGCTCACTCCTTTACTATCTCTCCAATTACCACAGCTGCTTACGCCATTCAAAATATTCACAGGTCTTTATGGCTCTGCTGAGTGCATTTGTTTATTGCGCCTGGAAAGCAAACACCATCTGTTAATGACAAACTCTCTGACCCACTTAGTTTCATTCACTCTCTCTCTCCCTCTCTTACACACTCAAGAAAGTCAGAGATATAGAATATGTGTGACTTTTGGGACAGAAAAGAATACTATCCGTTAGATACAGTACCTGGAATAAAGTGAATCAGTTTGTATCATCTAATGTTTTTTTTCAAGGCCCAGCATGAATCAATACTATCATATTGACTTTGGCTGTCTGGGAAAACAAATCAATAAATAAGTTGTTTTATATATGAGTACTTTAATAGACATTAATCAAAAGAAGAGACTATGAGATGTGCTATAGATTGAGAGAGAGAGAGAAAGAGAGAGAGAGAGAGAGAGAGAGAGAGATAAAGAGAACCTCTTTTATTGACAGACAAACAATATGGCACAATATTCACACAATCATCATCCATTCAAATAATTACATTTAAACAAACACTTCAAGTGGTAAAATCAGTGGGGGCACAGCTACAAGGAACATTATATATTATCTACAAAAATAAAGTGCACAAACATAGTAAAGCTGCCACCTGAACCCTTGTTTTCCATTGTTTTCACACTGAAAACTCTCTCTAAACCCCTCGAAAGAGCAAAAATTTTACAAAAACAACTTATTCAGGTATAATGCATCCAGGTACATGACCAGGTGCTCTTTTGTGTCCTCATGACCTAAACACCCACATGGTCCCCAACTCACACATATTTTGTCCCTTTGTGGGGTGTCCTTCCACTGTAGATCAGCAAATATATCTAATAAATCCAATAAAATTCATTTGAACAGACCAATAAGAAAGTTCTGACTCCGATGAGATTTCCTGTCACTGAAATCCCTCAGTGGTATCTCTTTAATCTATGTCTGTATAATTTGCCAATATCTTTATGGATAAGCTCACACATCAATAGTGAAAACTGCAGATAACATCCTACTTTGAGCAACAAAGAAAAAAAAAAAAAAACATTATAAAATGAGTGTTTTTGTAGGAAATATTAGACAGCTAAAAATGGTAGCTGGAAGCCTTAGTGATCAGTTTGCACTAAATGAGGCAAGGGTCCTGGTTTTCAGCTTCCTTTGACAGTCTCGGGCCAGGCAACCTAAGGTTTTGGAGGCCCCTGACAGTTATATATCTTGGGGTACTGGTTGATAATCCAGCCCTACCATGACCAATTCTTTAAAACAGCCCCTGGCGATGTAATGTGTCCTGTTAAAAGTCATCTTTCTATCAGGTGCTCTGCTGTGCTCACACATATTTTGCACCAATTTCTCACCTGTACAGTATATGTACAAATAAATCCATCCTTCGAAACCCATTGAACAGACAGATCAGAAAGCTCTGGTGATGAGTTGTCTTGTCACTGTAATCCCTCAGTGGTATCTCTTTAATCTATGTAAAAGACTCAAAAGCAGGCATGTATAATTTGCCAACAGCTCAGTGGTAAGATAAGATCACAAAGCAGCAGTGAAAATGTTTGGATGTTTTAGCCCCTATATATGCCTCTGCGAATAACTGCAAGAGAAACTTTCCCAGACCAGTTCTTTTGGAAGAGCTCTTTGCTACATAATGTAATGTGTCCTGGTAAAAGTCCTCTCTCTACCTGCCCTGGTAAAAAGAAGAAAACAAATCGATAGATTGAGGCCCTAGAGTCCAGATCAGTTTAAACCAGTGCATGGAGGGAGAGAGATAGGACAGAACAAATGTCAGTCTTTTGCTCTCCCTGTTTTCCACTCTGAAGATATCAGAGTGCAAAACAAATAGAAGAGAGTCTTTTGAGTTCACAGGGCCCAAGTGGCTAGTAAGAACACACTGATAAAAAGACAGACCCTTCTGCATGGCATCAGTCTTTAATCAGTGTAATCCAGAGTTATAATAAGTGTAATCCACATTTAAAACCAGAATGAGTTGAAGAGTTTTTAGAGCAGATACATCAAAGACTCCAGTCATAGCTATGACAGGTCATACAAAATGAAGTTGCATGGAAGTGGACTCTGTTGTCATAGACAGAAACTTCTCTTGTGGCGCTTCAGTACTTTCTTTTGCCAGTATTTCCCATTATGAGTTTGCCTACTTGTTCTGCTTTTGAGTCCAAAACAATTTTACTGCTAGTCTAAAAAGAGGTGTCACAGACAGGTGAGCTATAAAACTTAAAATCATATATGGATATTCTCTGTAAATCACAGCAAAGAAACTAGATTGAAAAGTTTGTGACAAACTTTAGGTTGGCTTGAAAAAGCCTAGTCTGACAGTTTATAGACAGACAGACAGACAGACAGATAGATAGATAGATGTGCTTTTCAACTTGGTTGCTAAGGTTAGCTAATTTGGTTGCTAGGTAGTTACCAGGGTGATACTCAAAAGGCTCCTTGCTAGCCTGAGTAAATTACCCAACCCGGAAGTCTCTACGATATATTGATGCAGAGATATATGTTTTTCTATTCTGTCGCTAGGGCAACCCCATCTGCTTACTAGACATTTACCAGGGTGATACTCAAAAGATTTCTTGCTAGCCTGTGTCAAATGACCCAGTCCGGAAGTCTCTATGATGTTCTGGTGCAGAGATATGCATTTTGATAATTGGGTGCTAGGGTAACCCCATCTGGTTTCTAGGCAGTTACCAGGGTGAGACACAAAAGGCTCCTTGCTAGCCTGAGTCAAATGACCCAACCCCGGTAGTCTCTACAATGTTCTGGTGCAGAGATATGTGTTTTGCAAACCAGTTACTAGGGTAACCCCATCTGGTTGCTAGGCAGTTACCAGGGTGATACTCAAAAGGCTCCTTGCTAGCCTGATTCAAATGACCCAACCCGGAAGTCTCTACGATGTTCTGGTTCAGAGATATGTATTTTGATAATTTGTTGCAAGGGTAACCCCATTTGGTTGCTAGGCAGTTACCAAGGTGATACTTAAAAGGCTACTTGCTATCCTGAGTTAAATGAACAAAACTGGAAGTCTCTATGATGTTCTGGTGCAGAGATATATGTTTTGTGACTTGGTTGCTAGGTTATCCCCATCTGGTTGTAGGCAGTTACCACAGTGATACTCAAAAGGCTCCTTGCTACCCTGAGTCAAATGAATGAAACCGGAAGTCTCTACAATAATCAGGTGCAGAGATATGGGATTTGTTACTTGGTTGCTAGTGTAACCCCATCTGATTGCTAGGCAGTTACCAAAGTTATACTCAAAAGGCTCCTTGTTACCCTGAGTCAAATGAACAAATCCAGAAGTCCCTACAATGTTTTTGTGCAGAGATATGTGATTTGATACTTGATTGCTAGGGTAACCCCATATGGTTGCTAGGCAGTTACCAAGGTAATACTCTAAAGGCTCCTTGCCACCCTGAGTCAAATGAACAAAACCGGAAGTCTCTACTATGTTTTGGTGCAGAGATATGTGATTTGTTACTTGGTTGCTAGGGTAACCCCATATGGTTGCTAGGCAGTTATCAAGGTGATACTCAAAAGGCTCCTTGCTACCCTGAGTCAAATAAACAAATCCGGAAGTCCCTACAATGTTTTTGTGCAGAGATATGTGATTTGTTACTTGGTTGCTAGGGTAACCCCATTTGGTTGCTTGGCAGTTACCAACGTAATACTCTAAAGGCTCCTTGCTACCCTGAGTCAAATGAATGAAACCGGAAGTCTCTACTATGTTTTGGTGCAGAAATATATGTTTTGTTACTTGGTTGCTAATAACCTAATAATAAGTTTAAAGTGTATATCAGTAGATTGTCTTTTTCAAGCCAACCTAATAATAATAGGTTTAAAGTGTATATCAGTAGATTGTCTTTTTCAAGCCAACCTAATAATAATAATAATAATAATAATAATAAGCTTAAATAGTAGATCAGTATGTTGGCTCTCTCAAGCCAACTTAATAATAGCTTAAATAATATATCTGTAGGTTGGCTTTTTCAAGCCAACCTAATTAATTCTAAAACTCGGCCATCTGGTCCATTAGAGTGCTAGCGTATTGTGCAGAGGTGAGGTTATGATGTGTGAGATCTACACAGGCTACACACTGTAGAGCTCTAGATTGCTGTTTTTAATGGACAGGCTTAGTATAAACAGGAAGTCCTTGATTTTTTATTTTTTTATTTATACTTATTCCTCATCTTTTTTTCACACATTCAATTGCCATCATTCACTATTAAAAAGTTTTTTTGTTAAGCAATTTCTTTCTCTGTTTGCTCACTATGGATCAAAAGTTCCATGTAACAAACATTTCAACCAAAACAATTTACTGTAATCAAAACAATGCTTACAGTTAGGGTTAGGACCCTATAACTTCGTTCATTTTTTGTAATTCGGATCGGTTTCATGTTCAAAAAAATAAAAGGAACCGGATGATTTTCATGACTTGGGTTCCGTTAGCTGTTCTTGAAAATGCCTTTCTGTTGTGGACAGAGCACTGCAGGAAAATACTCTGACAATGTTTCCTGCAGTGTAGTTCAGCGACAGCACTGCCCCTCTCCTAAATCTGTAGTGCGAAACACACAGTGTGACCAGTGTAGTCCAATTCCCGAATGGATAACTCTTATGACATGGTGCATTTGAATCTACAGCACGAAACACAATGCAGAACAAATGACTCTTCCGAGAAATTTTAATATATAATTAGAGTAGAACCAGTTACTGGATTACATTTATGCCTCTAAAAAGTCTGTATAAACACGCCTTTTTCAAGAATTGTATTAAATATATCTCTGATTTTTCATCTTATCTGTTAAAATCTGGCTAGACTGCAGAGGACAGTTTATGCAATACAAATTGCATTTCTTAATTCCAAATGTTTATTCCTGAAAAGTAAGAATCAAGGACAAGGTCGATTGAACCTGACCATGACAGCAGTCCCTCCTTCCTTACAGGGTCAATGCCTCTTGGGACCTGCACTGGTTGTGGTAGGCTACAATGTTTTGTTTCTGGAACAACACGCCCATCAAGGACAATGATTTGTTGATATGAATGTTCAATAAAGATCAAAGGATGTTGATTCAAGAACATGTCCAACGGATGTAACATTAAGTACTCTTGGTGCAAGTAGCCCCAGATCCCAAACCATGATATTACCACCACCCGTTGGATTAGGGTTCTAGAGTTTAACCAAGAGACTGAAATTCTTGCAAGTTGCTCTTTGCAGTGCTGCAGGTGTGCCTAAGTGGTAGCACTGCTACATTACATCCTGCAAAAAACACCTTGCTGCAAATGGCCATGTCCCAGTCCCTTAGCCCAGCCAGATCTTCTTAACTTCTCTGCTGCGGACAATCAGTGTTATACAAGCTGACTGCTGGCAAGATGCAGCGTTAGTTTAGGTCATGTGTAATAGCATTCTCGGATAGACAACATTAGACAGTAACATGAATAACAGATGGAGCAGAGTGCTGTAATGTTCTCTCTTCTAAATTCCCAAAACATCCTATGCTGCTCTCTCTCTTTACACATACACCTCCTCCTCTTTCCTTCACTCTCTCTCTCTCTCCCTCAGCGAAAGAAGATTGATATGTTGCTGCTCGAGGATGTAAGAAATATTACAGCAGCTATATGAGAGACTATCTTGTGCATGAAAGAGTTCTCTTTCATTCTCCTCTTTAATTTTGTGTGTTTTTCCTCTCACTAATGTGAATATGAGACTGATACAGTAACAAGTGAATTAGAGTGTTTTATTTGGGTGCTGTGGGGTCATTTATTTTACATGGACTATGATTCTATTTCAGCTGATGTTGTTGTTATGTTTACTGTGACCCCCAAGTGTCATGTTCTGCAGGGCTATTGCCAGGTCAGAATTTAATATGCCTGTGAAAACAGACATTTTGTCATGTAGAGTATCAAGTTGAACTGTACTGCTGTGCAAAGGCAAAATGCAGTTACTGGATGAATCAACTATGCTCAGATTCAGAGAAAATTGCAGTAACTACAAAATCAACATGAAAATCAAGTAAATTTTAACTCAATTTTCTCAGTTTCAGTGTTAGCACAGTTACTGCATTTCACCTTTGTTGGACAGTGTAGTTCACATGTATGTGTTAGGGAGTGAGTGAATGTGTGTTTTGGGTCTCTTAGAGGAATTATTGATGTATAGAAGCTTTTAGGGGGCATACGAGTCACATCATACATAATTACACACACACAAATACACGATAGAACATGCAGTCCATACACAGAGACACTTGAGTCACATCATATATAATTACACACATTTAAATGACAAAATGCTCAAGTGCTGCCTGACACTTATCTGACATGACATGCGACCACATGCGCACACACACTTAGACCACACAAGGGATTTAAAAAATCCCTTTTGAACTCCTCGTTCTCCAGAACATTCCGAATATGTTCTGCATTAAAAACTACCACAGATCTATAATCAAAGCCACTATTTATCATAATTTAATATTTGATGTCAGCTTTTACAATGTTATATATGAAATATAATAAATGAAGTTAAAGGTCCCGGGTTAAATCATGCATGAATTTCAATGTAACAGAGAAAAAACATTCTTTTTAAATTTCAACAAATTACATTTAATACATTGTATGACACATAATGTTTCAGATTTTAAATATAAAAATACAGGTTTTATGTACAGTATTATTATATATTGTATAAAAAATATGACTATATTATAATGCATTTTATTTGTAACATGTTTAGAGTGTAAATATATAATGACTTTTTAATACAAAAACTAGTGTAGCACATTACATTTCAAATTCTTGTAATCAGGGGTCGGTTGCATAAACATAACCATTAACATAAAGTCATTGTTTTCTCACCCCTTTGTTGTTATAACCCCATATGACTTTCTTTTTCTTAACTAAAAGGGATACATTGTGAAAACGTTTTGTGCTCAGTGATGTCATACAATGGCAGTTTATGGTGGCCACATCTTCAAGCTTCAAAAGGATGCAAAAGTATAATTCAGCAGTCTAATAAATTATTCCATGAGACTCATGATTGTTATGAAAGCATTCGATGAGGTTTGGTGAGAAACAAACCGAAATCGAATGTATTATTTAGTGAAACTGTTGAACGACCGCTGATCTTCTCTGCGCATTCATGAGACTGTACGAAAGCAAGTTCAAGCAGCCCCCACTCTTGAAATGGGACGTTCAAGCAACAACACGTATTGTTTATCTAAAAACAAGTCCACCACAGCGATAGAAACAACAGAACACAACACAGCTGCACACAGTGTTGTGTACTGTTGTTAATATCACTGTGGCGGACCTGTTTTTAGATAAACAATATGAGTTTCGCTTGAACGCCCTGTCTTGCGATATATACTGCTCTCGTGCAGTCTCATGAACGCGCAGAGGAGATCAAAGTCAACCATTTCACTAAATAATACATTAGATTTTGTTTTGTTTTTTCTCACCAAACCTCATTATATCTTTTATAACAATCAAGAGTCTCATGGAATAATTTATTAGACTTCTGAATTATATTTTTGTGTGCTTTTGAAGCTTGAAGAGGAAGTCACCGTAAACTGTATGGCGTCATTTTTATATCACCAGAACTTGAATTTGAAAAAGCCTCTGAATTCATGATCTTGAAAAAAAGACGGGGTGTAATTTGATGTTATTGAAAATTTTTGCCGTTAATTTTAAATATTTGAAAATATTTTGTGTGAATTCACCTAAAAAAAAATTCAGGATGTGAAATTCAAGTTTTTATTATTCAAGTGGTGGATTTCAGTATGTGAAATTCAGGTCTCAATATTCAGGTTGTTGAATACGGGTTGAGAAATTCAGGTGGCAAAATTTGAGATGCAAGGAAGAGCAAACGAACGTCGATGTAATCCATCTCTCTCATGGACAATCGCAAAGCGATGGAAACAGCTCAAATGTAATTTTAAACAACTGTGTCAACACTGTGAAAACACAAAAAGGTATAATTATTATAATGTTTCATTAATGTGTTTTGAAGAAAAGATGAACTTAATCGGTAAATTGGATCCTTCACCTAACAGCAAGTTTCATCAAGAACCTTATTTCATAATGATGTGGGCAAAGGACATTTACCAGTGGAAATGAATAATCAAACTACCTCTTTTTAACTGCATGTCTGCAAAAAATGTTTTATAATAATTTGTAGTCGAGAAGTATTAAAGGTGCTATATGTAAGATTGACAACAAGCATTTGAAAGGGGTACTGCAGACCAAATTCAAAATATTGGAGAGTTGTCTGCCCCGCCCCAGACTGTCTGTGGAATCTCTGATGCAGTTCGTTTGCTAGCTTCCATGGCTGCAGCACGCAGACTTCAAACTTGTTCAAATCTGGCAACCCGGCAGTGTAGAAATACTATTGGTGAGTGGGCAGTGGGCAGGATCACACAGGCCAAAACATAAACATAAATTCCGGCCTGGAATGGAAACTTCAAAGTAGAATATACTGGCTGTAGCATTGTTATCGGAGAAGCCAGTATTTCAAGTTAGCGTGTTTCCTCTAATTCTCTAATGACATATTATGGTCATTTTATGATTTATTACAGTAAAAATATTACATATAGCACCTTTAAAAAAAAAAAAAAAAAAAAAATATATATATATATATATATATATATATATATATATATATATATATATATATATATATATGTCTATACATCTGTTAAACAGTTGTTGAGATAAAAAATTGTTGAACATTTATATAAATATATATATATACATACACTGGTGGCCAAAAATTTGGAATAATGTACAGATTTTGCTGTTTCGGAAGGAAATTGGTACTTTAATTCACCAAAGTGGCATTCAGCTGATCACAAAGTATAGTCAGGACATTACTGATGTTAAAAAACAGCACCATCACTATTTCAAAAAAGTCATTTTTGATCAAATCTAGACAGGCCCCATTTCCAGCAGCCATCACTTCAACACCTTATCCTTGAGCAATCATGCTAAACTGCTAATTTGGTACTAGAAAATCACTTGCATTATATCAAACACAGTTGAAAGCTATTTGGTTCTTTAAATGAAGCTTAACAATGTGTTTGTTTTTGAGTTGCCACAGTATGCAATAGACTGGCATGTCTTAAGGTCAATATTAGGTCAAAAATGGCGAAAAAGAAACAGCTTTCTCTAGAAACTCATCAGTCAATCATTGATTTGAGGAAATAAGGCTACACAATGCTTGAAATTGCCAAAAAACTGAAGATTTCATACAAAGGTGTACACTACAGTCTTCAAAGACAAAGGGCAACTGGCTCTAACAAGGACAGAAAGAGATACGGAAGGCCAGATGTACAGCTAAACAAGAGGATAAGTACATCAGAGTCTCTAGTTTGAGAAATAGATGCCTCACATGTCCTCAGCTGACAGCATTGAATTCTACCCACTCAACACCAGTTTCATGTACAACAGTAAAGAGAAGACTCAGGGGTGCAGGCCTTATGGGAAGAATTGCAAAGAAAAAGACACTTTTGAAACAGAAAAACAAAAAGAAAAGGTTAGAGTGGGCAAAGAAACACAGACATTGGACAACAGATAATTGGAAAAGAGTCTTATGGATCTTAACCCCATTGAGCTTTTGTGGGATCAGCTAGACTGTAAGGTGCGTGAGAAGTGCCCTACAAGACAGCCACATCTATGGCAAGTGCTACAGGAAGTGTGGGGTGAAATGTCACCTGAGTATCTGGACAAACTGACAGCTAGAATGCCAAGGATCTGCAAAGCTGTCATTGCTGCACGTGGAGGATTTTTTGATGAGAACTCTTTGAAGTAGTTTACGAAGTTCTGAACATTTTTTTTTTATTTTTTGTTTTTTATTGTAATAGTAATTTTTCACGTTATTAATGTCCTGACTATACATTGTGATCATTTGAATGCCACTTTGGTGAATAAAAGTGCCAATTTCTTTCCATAAGAGCAAAATCTGTACATTATTCCAAACTTTTGGCAGCCAGTGTATATATATATGTGTATATATAGGGTTGGGAGGGTTACTTTTGAAATGTATTCCACTACAGATTACAGATCAGGGGTGTCAAACTCGGTTCCTGGAGGGCCACAGTCCAGCAGAGTTTAGCTCCAACCCTAATTAAACACACCTGAAGCAGCTAATCAAGGTCAACAGGAGTGCTTGAAGATTACAAGGAGGCATTTTGGAGCAAGGCTGGAACTAAACTCTGCAGGACTGTGGCCCTCCAGGAACTGAGTTTGACACCCCTGGAATACATGCTGTAAAATGTAATTTGTAACATATTCCGTTAGATTACTCAAGGTCAGTAAGGTATTTTAAATACTTTGGATTACTTCTTCAGCACTGGTAGATTTTTTTTTCACTTGTTTTGACTATAAAAACTCTGCCAGTACAGAAAGACAAAATACACAAAAGAATATGATTTCTGCCCTAATATCAAAGGTCTTACTAGAAAAAAAGAAATTATGATCCAACGTGAATTTTCTTGATAAAAAAGTATGATCGTGCCTGGTAACGTGCATGTAAAATGGCTAGAAATAGCATTTTAGCTTAGCATAAAGCTGACAATTTACACAAGTTTCTTCTGCTCCAAACTTACTTCAAACTTACTTCTCTGTCTGCTCGTATGAATGTAACACATCATAAGAAAGTGTTTCACCGCTGTTTAAATGCACTTTGGATCGCATCATTTATATGTATAAATGTTTTCCATCTGAAAGGACTAAATATTAAATTAAACAAATTACAATAAAATGCAAAGTAATCTCTTCAGTGATCAAAATACTTTTTGAATGTAACTGTATTCTAATTAACAATGATTTAAATTGTATCTGTAGTGGAATACAGTTACTTATGTTTTGTATTTTAAATACGTAATCCCGTTACATGTATTCAGTTACTCCCCAACTCTGTGTATATATATATATATATATATATATATATATATATATATATATATATATATATATATATATACATACAGTTGAAGTCAGAAGTTTACATACACTTAGTCATTAAAACTCATTTTTTAACCACTCCACGGATTTAATATTAGCAAACTATAACTTTGGCAAGCCGTTTAGTACATCTACTTTGTGCATGACACGAGTCATTTTTCCAACAATTGTTTACAGACAGATCGTTTCACTTTTAATTGACTATATCACAATTTCAGTGGGTCAGAAATTTGCATACACTAAGTTAACTGTGCCTTTAAGCAGCTTGGAAAATTCCAGAAAATTATGTCAAGTCTTTAGACAATTAGCCAATTAGCTTCTGATAGGAGGTATACTGAATTTGAGGTGTACCTGTGGATGTATTTTAAGGCCTAACTTCAAACTCAGTGCCTCTTTGCTTGACATCATGGGAAAATCAAAAGAAATCAGCCAAGACCTCAGTCTGGTTCATCCTTTAGAGCAATTTTCAAATGCCTGAAAGTACCACGTTCATCTGTACAAACAATAGTACGCAATTATACACACCAAGGAACCACACAGCCATCGTACCACTCAGGAAGGAGACGCATTCTGTCTCCTAGAGATGAATGTAGTTTGGTGCATAAAGTGCAAATCAATCCCAGAACAATAGCAAAGGACCTTGTGAAGATGCTGGAGGAAACAGGTAGACGAGTATCTATATCCACAGTAAAACAAGTCCAATATCGTCATAACCTGAAAGGCTGCTCAGCAAGGAAGAAGCCACTGCTTTAAAACCGCCATTAAAAAAATCCAGATTACAGTTTGCAAGTGAACGTGGGGACAAAGATCTTACTTTTTGGAGAAATGTTCTCTGGTCTGATAAAACAAAAATTTAACTATCAGGCCATAATGACCATCCTTATGTTTGGAGGAAAAAGGGTGAGGCTTGCAAGCCAAAGAACACCATCCCGGCCATGAAGTATGGGGGTGACAGCATCATGTTGTGGGCATGCTTAGCTGCAGGAGGGACTGGTGCACTTCACAAAATAGATGACATCATGAGGAAGGAAAATTATGTGGATATATTGAAGCAACATCTCAAGACATCAGCCAGGAAGTTAAAGCTCGGTCGAAAACTGGCCTTCCAAATGGACAATGACCCCAAGCATACCTCGAAAGTTGTGGCAAAATGGCTTAAGGACAATAAAGTCAAGGTATTGAAGGGGCTATCACAAAGCCCTGACCTCAACCCGCTAGAAAATTTGTGGGCAGACCTGAAAAAGTGCGTGCGAGCAAGGAGGCCTACAATCCTGACTCAGTTACACCAGTTCTGTCTGGAGGAATGGGCCAAAATTCCAGCAACTTGAAGCTTGTGGAAGGCGACCCAAAATGTTTGACCCAAGTTAAACAATTTAAAGGCAATGCTACCAAATACTAACAAAGTGTATGTAAACTTCTGACCCACTGGGAATGGGATGAAAGTAATAAAAGCTGAAATAAATAATTCTCTCTACTATTAATCTGACATTTTCACATTCTTAAAATAAAGTAGTGATCCTAACTGACCTAAGACAGGGAATGTTTTCTATGATTAAATGTCAGGAATTGTGAAAAACTGACTTTGTGAAGTCTTTTATTTGGGTAAGGTGTATGTAAACTTCTGACTTCAACTGTTAATATATATATATATATATATATATATATATATATACATTTGTAATATTCAAAGCCGTGCTGGTCCATAATGGTAACAAGTACCCGTCTCTTCCCCTGGCTCACTCGGTGCACCTCAAAGAGGATTACAACAGCATCAAGACCTTGCTGGACGCCTTGAAGTATGATGAGTATGGCTTGGAGGTCATTGGAGACTTCAAAATGGTGGCATTCCTGATGGGTCTCCAAGGCGGTTTACCAAGTTTCCCTGCAATCTTTGCCTTTGGGACAGCAGAGACACCAAGGCACACTGCCACAGGCGGGACTGGCCACAGCGGACCGAGTTTTCTGTGGGGAGAAACAACGTCCAGTGGGAGCCACTGGTGGAGCCCCGGAAGGTGCTGATGCCACCACTGCAGATCAAACTGGGCCTTATGGAACAATTTGTCAGAGCTCTAGATAAGGAGTCGGCAACCTTCAAGTACCTTCAAGACTTCTTCCCTAAGCTGTCTGAGGCAAAGGTCAAAGCCAGTGTCTTCGTCGGACCACAGATAAAGATGTTTTTTTCTGACTTTATGTGAATGAAAAGACACAAATTCACTCATTTTCTCATTGGAAATACTGTAGGTAAATTTCAAAATATCACTGTCCTGGTCACAAAAGCAAAGTTTGTGGGGAATAATTGCCATTTACTATACGTTTGAGGCATAAGCAATAAGAAATAACACTTACTACCCAGGAACAAAAACTGTGTTACATAGTGTATTTATTACATTTATTATAATTATATTTCACTTTCTCTTGCATATTTGTTCTAGTGCTGAATGAAAATATAGTGAACTTTGGATATACAACACACATTCTGTTCCTAATTGTTTACATTACCAGTCTGGATTGCTTGAGTTAGCATGCCATCTTGCTTTTTAATATTTTTATCAAAATTCTGGATAGTCTAACCTCAGCTGTATTACATAAGTAGAGTACTGATGATTTGTCAGTGTCTTATTTATTATGTTTATTTTCAGGCAGACCACATACCTTCATGATAATGCAAATCTGGGCTTCATCTCTATACTTTACAGAAATGTTCTGTAATATATAATGTGCATTATGTGCATTTGCATTGTACCCCTTACTAAAATCAGACAGCAGTATTCCGTTATAGTTTATTTTGTTTTGCATGTAATGCATGCGTGAAAGACATAAAAAAAAAAAAAAGACAAAACAAAAAAAACATAATAATAATAATAATACAGAGGCCTATAAAGTATTCTTTGTCATTTCCTGTAGCTATTATTAATCAGGCATTATTACATTAATTTCCTATACATTCAATTCATGCATATACCAAAAAATTAATAATTAACGGTAATGTATGTGCATATTGACCAGTTGCATGTGACATCACTGCATGATCATGCTGCCTTTGTGACCAAAATTCCATTTACTTTCAGACAGTGTGCTGCACTGTGGGATGCGACAAAAACCAGCAAAATTTTTGTTTCTATTTATAAATCTTGAAAAAGTGATACTGCGGTTTACTTACCAGAGCTAACATTTTATTTTTCTTTCATTAAAGTTTTATCTTTCAGGTGACACGGCTTCATTTTACCCAAGACAAGCAGCGATGAAGGGGGAGAACAGAGATATAACACTTGTATGTTTCTTCTTTATTTAGACATTTCAGTTATCTGTGCAGGTATCAAATACAGTATATATGTTCATATGTTCATTTATGTATATAAGTTCATAACACCCAGACTATGGTATGATTGTAATACATTATAATAATAATAAATAAAAAAAAACACTATAATGTCAAATTACAGTATATTTTCTTATGTGTATATACTAATGTTGGTCAATAAACAACACCTAAGATTATGAAGCACAGACTTTATTCACACCGCCAGACTACAATGAAAACATTAGTCATAAACACTGCCTTGGTTGCTTTCGCTTTTTGTGTGTTCTTCATGAGTTAAAAGCAGCTCTTACATTCATATAGACGTGATCATCACAGAAGTTTTGTAATTAATCAGACCACAAAACAACACAAAAACATTTGAAACTTCTGAATGAGAGATGTTTATGGTGATGTACCACTGAGATTGGCCGGTGTTATGGATCAACTGGGGATCGTGTTATCTGGGCATGTATGCGTTCACGTGAATCATTTTAATTGCCTTTTCAGCAGATTTGTTCAATGTGAATTGCCAAGGAGCAAAGAAAAGAGATTTTGCACATTATTAAAAATGCAGGCTATATATATTTACGACTATATATGTATAATATATTGTATATATTCATTAATTCATTTAAAATTAATTTTTTGAGCTGTTTCCATCGCTTTACGATTGCTCAAGAGAGAAATGGATTACATTGATGCTCGTTTGCTCTTCCTTGCATTCCCGGATGTCATCCTCAAATTTTCCTCTGAATTTCTCAACCCGTATTCAACAACCTGAATATTGAGACCTGAATTTCATGACCTGAAATGCACCACTTGAATAATAAAAACTTGAATTGCACAACCTGAATTCACACAAAATGTTTTCAAATATTTAAAATTAACAGCTACATTTTCCGATAACATCAAATTATACCCAGTCTTTTTTCAAGATCATGAATTCGGAGGCTTTTTCAAATTCAAGTTCTGGTGATATAAAAATGACTCCATAAACTGGCATCGTATGACATCACTGAGCACAAAATGTTTTCACAATTTCTCCCTTTGTGTTAAGAAAAAGAAAGAAAACCAAATGGGGTTACAACAACACAGGGGTGAGTAAACAATGACTGAATTTTAATTTTGGGGTGAACTATCCCTTTAAGACTGCATCTAACAATTAGTCTGACTAACTAAAGACACCAGAGAAAGCCTGTTGCATAAAACAAGCTCACAGCTGTGTTTAGTAAGACAGTCTAATTAATACTGTATTATAAGAAAAGTAAACACTGAATGACTTTAAAAAATGGCTGACAGTGGGAGCTCAACATAGTTTCCTTCGCTGAAAATGTTTTCTAATTAGAAGAATGCAAAGCTTCAAAATCGATTCTAAAGAACATATTTAGTGATTTTAACCCAAAATCAAGAAATGTTGTTATCATTGTAGAAGTCAAAAGGTGCGTTCCAATCCGCAGGGTCCTTACACAGTGTTCACTGCTCCTTACTCACTGAGCACAGGATATCTGTGGATGTTCACTTCACTTAAAGCTACACTATATAACTTTTGGCTCTCTAGCGGTTGAAGCATAGAACTGCAAGTTACTTGAAGAGGCACACTGTTTTGGTAATTACGCGAGTTGGGCTCTGGCTCTGCTCTTCTGCGTGGATGAATCTGATGGTTTGAATACCACTGGTGTAACCATGGTTACAGGTGATCAACTTATCAGAGTGAATGTCACTAACAACAACAAAACTCACCCCCCACCCAATAAAAAAATTACATAAATAAAATAAGGAAAGGAAGAAAAAGATGGATATCCGAAAAATATGTCTTAATAGCAGGCAAGTAGCACATCTTCCACTGTTGTTTTTACTTGTTGAAAACAATTGTTTTAAAATAAATAGCATTACAAAAGTTAGGCAACGATGACATTATACATAACGATTGCTAGTTATATCAGATGAAGTAAAACAGTGGAAACGGTGCAAACAGTGGAAATTACAACTTAGCTAGCGGGCAAATAGACCAAGGTAGTAACTGGTTTAAAGATTGGCATTGTTACCAGCATAAAGTAAATTTTTTTCCCATTGTCTTTCCTCAAAAAATGAAATTGAAAGCACTGCAGTACCACAATCCATAATAAAATGCCTCATTTGAGTGGCTAATGCTATCTAACGAACTATAAGAGACGGTCCAGTAAGATGGTCCAGACCAGACTCTTAATTTTATCGGTCTAATAAATTATCTTACCTGTCGAGCAAGAAAAACTCCATCTCTGGGTCGGTTTTAAATCCTTTCTCTGAGTTGTCACCACCTATGAAAAAGCCAAGCCGATGTTGTTTTGTGTTTTATTATGGGCTCTGTCACTTTCCCCTTTTTGCTTGCAGACTCTTCTTGGTTCTCTGTTTCTTTATTTTGAAAACGAGTGATTCCCTAGAGGGTTGCCTTTTTCTTACCTAAATGATCCATGGTCAATGTTGCTCATGTGTTGTGGCTACAAGCTGTCAGCTTCAACCTACCATCATGCCTATCACTGCACATATACACGCACTGAAGTAGCTAGTTGGTGCATCATTTCTTTATTTAAGGACATGACGTAAACACACATGGATGACTGATGGAAGTATGCAATTTCCCACCAAATCCATCCCGACAGCTCTAAAATATAAATCATTATTATAGACTTACCGTAGTGAATCGGGGTGAGGCAAATACATGTTTAGAAGACAGAATGTTGGTGTACTTTCTCATTAATTACATTTTGTTCATTTCTAACAAAAAAATCTTACATAGTGTAGCTTTAACCAAATTTCTTCATTTGGAATACCCTACAAAGTCATTAAATACTGGCAATGCTTGAGTTACGCTGATTATGGGGTTTAAGTAAGATGACACAATATACTTGCATAAAAGCATAAATGTACAACCATAGACTTTTCTGGTTTGTTTTGATTAACTGCCTGATACATGTTGCAATGTCTTAGATAGGGCCTACTGTTACTGAATAATTATTTTAAAAAATGACACAAGGTGGATGATGTAGCATAGTTTTTGACGATCTAGGCTAGTGACCAAAAGGACGTAGGTTTGAATCCTGCTACAATTGATCCATTAGCCGATCACCATTGTGCCCTTGAGCAAAGCACTTAACCCCAGGTTGGGAGATTGTTTCTGTAATAAGTGTAATGTAAGTTACTTTGGATGAAAGTGTCTGTTAAATGAGTATTTCACATGGTGTCAGGGAGTGGTTTTCAAAAATGTTCTCTCTGCTATTACCCAGCTGTCTGTGTGACAGTTCACTCTAGTTTCGATGATTACCTAAAATATTTCAAACCTTTAACTAACCCCTCAGATTCCACATATGCATACTGCAAATGTGATAAGTCCAAAGGCAGTTAAATAAAGAGCAGACTTTGATCTTTCTTTCTCCCTCATATCTTTCTTCTTCTCTTTCTTGTGTGATTTTTGACAACAATTTCAACCTGTAGTGTGCCGCTGGACATAAGAAATATCAGACACAATGGCACAGGAAACACAGAGAATCAGATAGGAAGTATTGTTGATGGAACTTCACAGCCCTGGAGGAGAGATTGAAAGTATGGAGAAATTTGAGCATGAGTGTGTGTGTGTTTGTGAGAGGCAGAAAGAAAATTAGTGTAGGTGAGAGTGAGAGAGCATGGGTGTGTTAGATGGCTCATGTCGTTCAGTCTGTGAGTAGATCTGGGAGATCAAACGCTGGTGAAATATATGTCTCTGAAGGCAGTGAGAGACTGCTCTGATCTAGGAGTGTGAGACATCTGTTGGTCGGATCAATAACAGACTCATTATGGTGCCAATGTTACAAAATTCAGCCTAAAAAAAGGTATATTTTAGAATGCCGTTATAATTGTATTATAGATGTATAATTACATCATTACTACCAAAAAGCTTTGATTTCATATACTATAATCTTAAATGGAGTGCTTTTGCTTATCCTAGCTTAAAATAAGAGACAACTATAAGTAAGTAATTTGTAGGTTGATTCTAGAGCTGGGAATTGTTACAGATTTAAATTCTTGATTTGATTCCATTTCATTTAGCTATAATTCAGTTATAATGTCCACATATTTGTATAGTATAGTATACTCTCTCAGCTAATGCTGTTAATTATACAGGATATGTTTTAACTTTGTACATTTCAAAGATATTAATTTAAAAATAATTTTATCCTTAGTTTTTCAGCATTTTGGTTACATTTGAGCTTTTAAAGTAATGTACAAAAAAGTTTCCATCAATAAATATGCTGAAAATGCATATATAATTTGATTATATAAGCTTATTGTTTACATTAATAATTTGTCTAATATCAAGTATTTACATTGATATACAGAACAAATGCTAAAACGGTATTGTCACAGACATTTTTATTCGGATAGCATGAAATAGTGTTTTACTCAGATTGTAGAGGGTTACACATAGAGTAAAAGATCTTGGGATTTTAAAAATTAATATTAGAGGATTGTGATTAATCGGAAAATCAATATTTTTACCCAGCCCTTGTTGATTCCCTCAAGTGTAATAATGCAGGTCTGTGGTGCTATCAAAACTCTGTTTGATCATCCCAATATGCCTGACCTAGCAACATTTGCTCAACCAATGGCCTGAGTTTGGGGCAGGACTTCCTGTTTGTCCAACCAGCTGCAGATGGGGGAGATTTTAAGAAAGTTATTTAGACATTATTTTTACAATTCCGCTTGGTGCCACCAGTGGTGCAGAGATAACACACTCCACCTTTAAATTGGTATAGACTGTGACTTCTGAAACACCACCACTGTTAGAAGTGAAAATACTTCCATGACACCTTTCCCTTGTGAACCCCACCTAATGAGTGAGAAGCCTGGCCTTTAGCTAACACACATCCCTCCCCTTTCTCAAAACGGCACGTTCAAAACAGGCACAAAATAAATTGAGGTCTGTCATTCAGTCGGGGTCTGTGCTGAAAGACCAGAACGAAATGAAAGCAAGTATGTTCCATTTATCTTTTTGCTGTGTATATGAGAGAATGGTATTATTATGACCAATCCTTCAGGCAGGCAAAGAGAGAAATCATTAATTTTTATACACAAGTTTAACATACTGTAATTTGAGGATACTCCTATTTTTCCATTAAGAATGAGTTCCATGCCCATGGGCTGATGCTCAAGTCATGGTGAAGGAGTTCTTCACTCTTTTATATACACATTAATGGTTTGATCTCCCCGAGCCTGGGGGGATTGAGAAAGCTTACTCTCTCAAACAACCATCTGGATGAAAATATTTATTAGATATTAGTATAGCAGGGTTCCCCAATTAGTTTTCACCAAGGGCCAAATTCTGTCAACAATACAATTTCAAGGGCCATGGCTGTCAATGTAATTTTTTGCTGCTATTATTATTATTACTATTGTTGTTTTTATTATTAAAAGAGTCACGTATAAATATTCATATATTTTTTTTGATTAGTTCTTTTTCTTAGTATTAGTAGCCTGTTTTATTTATTCAAACAATTATGAACATTTTGTTTATATACAGATACACAAAACTACACAAATTTGCCTGCTGAAAAAAAAAAAACAAAACAAAAAAAAACTTTAATGAACAATCTATATCTCCATGTCCTCTATGCGAGTCTGTTCCTGCTCATCTCCAAACGGGATTTCCTGCACTTTCCCTAATTGCAGTTTCAATTACAAGACCTATTAGCATTAATATTGTTATTATTTTATTGTCGCATAAAAACATAGATTATATACTCCTTAGAATGCATCAACACAATGGAAAGAACATAATGATTCAATTCAAAGAACAATTATGCCACATTAGGTAAATAAATGCTTTAACAGCATTCAATATATTAATCTCAAGCACTGGCTGCTGGGCAGGGTAGGAGAGTATAAATGTTTGTAGAATAGCAACAGCACCGCCTACTGTACAGGGGTGAAATATTTTTTTTTTTATGCACTCTGTGTATAGACCTTTCGTCGGAAGTTTGTCTCACATAATCGTCACGGATTTGGTGTGAACAGGCCTTTGGCGCGGGCAAAACATTTGTCTCTTGCGGGCCGGATGTGGCCCGCGGGCCACCTATTGAGGAACCCTGTAGTATAGGATAATGTACTGTGACCAAACTGAGTCATTGGGAAACACCCCATTTATAGATTAACTTTTTCTTTCTTACTATAAACACTTGTAGAGGTGTGTGTGTGTGTGTGTGTGTGTGTGTGTGTGTGTGTGTGTGTGTGGGCGGGTTTGTGTGGTTTACGAGGACATTTTTTTAGGATACAGTGTGGTTTATGAGGACATTTCTAGTGTCCCCATAATTAAAATAACTTAAAAAACACACTAAATGATGTTTTTTTGAAAATGTAAAAATGCAGATAGTTTTTTGTGAGGGTTAGGTTTAGGGTTTGTGAATAGAATCTATAGTTCATACAGTATAAAAATCATTATGTCTATGGAGAGTCCTCATAAGGATAGCTGCACCAACACGTGTGTGTGTGTGTGTGTATGTAGACGTGAGCCTGTAAACCATTCTCTGATCAACGGAGGGCTCAGAGAGCTGTGGTTGCTTAAAGCTGGAGGTATTTAGTTGCTTTAGGAGGCTCACAGTGACTTTGAACACCTCTTCATGTGGTAATGAGGAAACTTTAATCAAGGGTTCTCGTTAAGGTCTCGTTTAGAGCCCTTGCGGAAGCTCGTTAAGGTAAACCTGCCCCAGGATTATACCTAATTAACAAACTCCAAACCAAGTGGAAAAACGACCAATGCTGATGACTAGCAATAAGTTTGTGAATACAGGCATATGTGAAAGGGTGTTTTTCTGTAAGTGTCTGCTGAATATTAAGCTCTGTCCCCCGGGGTTGTTTGAAATGCTCTCACAGTTTTATCTCCATAATGACTCCATCAAATAACCTTATCTAGTGTTACAATTTCTCAGCTTCCTATAATTGTCTGGTTCAGGTGAGTTTGTGGGTAAATAAAGCCTGTTAATGTTTATTTGTTTGTCTTTATACAGTTTGAATGTGCAGTTGCAAGCACGTGAGAGTGTCAAAGTGCATGGATAAACGTTGTGGCTAATTCTGACTGATGTTCTTCAGCAGCGCTCAAATATGTAATTAATTCAACAGAGCCAATTAAAACCTCATCTGATTTATATCTATGTGTGTGTGCATATGTGTGAGAAAGTGTCTCATTTTGCAAGAGAACCTTGGTCAGCATTACTGGAGCCTTTGATTTTCTAGGACTCCATGATCACAGGTTTAATATATCTAAATAATTTTGACTTTCTGCAGTCGGCTGGGTTTACACTGACTGTATACTGATGGATCTGCAATATGAGTGAAGCATAAATTAGAGGTA
Organism: Myxocyprinus asiaticus; assembly: GCF_019703515.2. Classification (NCBI taxonomy): domain Eukaryota; kingdom Metazoa; phylum Chordata; class Actinopteri; order Cypriniformes; family Catostomidae; genus Myxocyprinus; species Myxocyprinus asiaticus. The sequence goes on from NC_059363.1 coordinate 13,809,263, forward strand.
GCTGATCGCCTCGAGCAGAACTGCAGTTAGGCTGATAAGATGCTTTGCTTACATACAGAGAATCTTAACATCTCTCATCTGTCACATAAACAGTCAAAAATCAATTAAATCTCACCTACTAACTTATGTTTCATTTAAAAAGGATAATTTCCATGTTTAAAGCACACCTTTAATTGTGAGCATGTCTGTGTACCTGTGAATGTGAAGCTTTGTACCTGTCAGTCTATCTGTATGTCTGTCAGCGTCTGTGGCATGTGCTGGACTTTTGAAATGAGGAGGCAAAGTGCCATCACAGGGTTAGTTAGCCCAATGTAACTTCCTATTACAGTTCCAGCTGACATTTACATAGCTTTTAGGTTAAACCCATACAAATCTGAAATCTGATTTATCACAACATATGATATAAAAAGTAGGCCTATATGATGTAAAAAATTTTTTTTTAAAAAGCCACTTACTTGCTCATAAATGCAACAACATATTAACATTTTTTCCTTAAATCATAGTTTATTATCTTCTCATTTGAATAGGTTATGTACATATATGCCCAAACAATAATGAACAATATAATATGAGAGTATATCTGTTAATTTCCATATATCAGATTAATAGGAAGGCATAGGAAATATCTTTTTAACTTACACTGTAAATTAGCATGAAATACTTATATTTTTGTAAATTCATATTAACACTGTTTCTTAAAGGTGCTGTAAATGATATTAGCATTCTGAAGCTTTCACTTGACCGAGCCGTTGAATTGACCATGCCTCTTAATTCCAAAACCCCGCCCTCCAAAGTTAATTTTGCTACCAAAACCAAGCAAAAGAGCAGCATTGTTTGTTCCTGTGGCTGTCAAATTCAACAGTGGCACAATAGCACCCCTGACAAACATTATGAATCATAGCCTCAATGGTCTGCTTCAAAGGCAACACTATGAGAACGAACAAAATGATTGACAGGTGAAAAGCGTCAATGTCCGTGGCCCATGGTCACATTTTTATTTGCTGTTTACAAAGTCTACAGCTGTCACAGAGACCGGGGAGATATCTCAGGACACTTATTTCATCTTTAAGGGAGTAGGACAATTTTTTACATACTTTTCCATGAAAAAATCGCTTTCAGCACCTTTAAAAAAAGTCAAATCAAAGACTCAATCAAGTGTATGCATTGTATTATAATTATTATTTTTACATTCCGTCATACCTATAAGAACACAGCAACAAGCATATTTCATGTATATTTAATCTTTTCACCTATTAAGTTTAGTCATCTTATTTTTAGATCATTTGTCATCTTCTCCTTGGTAAACACTGCAGGTTTCACGAAGGCATGAGCTGCCACATTTAGCACTCAAGCGGTCACTAGCACACCATTTAATGTTTCAAGTAATTTCACATTCATTTCGATTTGGATGTGACCAAAAGTGCTGTTGTCTGTGTCTGTTAGTTGTTTACTGTGTAAATCGTTTCTCCACTTACATCAGTTCATCCCATTCATAAGGATCTGCTGAGACATGCTTCAAGGACAAGATCATGAGAGGCGGGATTATTGCACTGATTGATTGACAGCTTTTTGAACGAATCAGCGCAAATTCACGCCACAATCTAATACCTCAATCATTTTGCAATGAGCTGAAGGGTGGGAGAGATGCTGTCTCCCTCTAAAGACAGAGTAACTTTAGAAATATGACTGCTATACACATTGAGCTCACATTTCGTAATATTTTATTTGTTTTATTTATGTACAGTTGTTTATTTTTCTCATCCGAATTTTTGAGGAGGCACTGCCTCCTCTGCCTCCACAGAGAAATCGCTACTGGTCAGCGTACCTATGAGTATACGTGTGTTTTTGGTGTAAGAACCCTAAAAAGAGGCAGAGTTGCGCAGATCAATTCTGTCTAGGCTGATATCATCAATAAGAAATTTAAATGTATCTCTTTTTAAATCAAGTCTTAATATTTGAGCTTTCTTATTTGATAGACTCTTTTTAATCATGATGACAGTAAATACACACACAAACCCACACTTTAAAGTCTGATCTCTGGGCAGCAGACATTCCTCACACCTCTCTATTCTCTCATCCTTGAACCATTTCATCACTTTATTCTAAGAATTCACCTCACACACAATTCATCTCCAGATAGATGAAAATAACAGTATACAAATATATTTATGTGCCGAAATCTCACCCTGAGAGCAGTGAACCAAAAGCATATATCAGAAACCTGTGACAGCAGCTAAAAAGCATGAATATCAAACAGGTTTACTCTTGACACACAGACATAATGCAATCACACACACCAAATAGTATTTCATCCAGTTAATTATGTGTCATTGTGAATATCTGGCTTTTAGATGCTTTTTTGCGTTAATTTTACTGTATGCAGATCCAGTTAAATCAACGCTATCCATTAGTCTGGTCTGGTTAAATTTCTATTTGGACTGTCAGTTGTGGTTTTCCTTTTCAGTTAATGATTTATAATATAGCACAGTTTCTTTTAATCTGATGTTTCATCCATGCTTTACACAATAAATGTTTGAAGGTATTAACGCCAACATTTCTTATTTATCCTCTTTCTCTCTCTCTCTCTCTAACTCCCCTCTCTTTTTATATGCTTAATTCACAGAATAGACAGAGAGCAGAATACAGAGTTTTTTGTTCTTCAAAGACTGCGATGAAGATGTTTTGTATATATATATATATATATATATATATATATATATATATATATATATATATATATATATATATACACACACTGGCGGCCAAAAGTTTGGAATAATGTACAGATTTTACTCCTATGGAAAAAAATTACTATTACAATTTGAATTTTTTTTTTTTCTTAAACTACTTCAAAGAGTTCTCATCAAAAAATCCTCCATTTGCAGCAATGACAGCTTTACATATCCTTGGCATTGTAGCTGTCAGTTTGTTCAGATACTCAGGTGACATTTCACCCCACGCTTCCTGTAGCACTTGCCATAGATGTGGCTGTCTTGTTGGGCACTTCTCACACACCTTAGAGTCTAGCTGATCCCACAAAAGCTCAATGGGGTTAAGATCCATAACACTCTTTTCCAATTATCTGTTGTCCAATGTCTGTGTTTCTTTGCCCACTCTGACCATTTCTTTTTGTTTTTCTGTTTCAAAAGTGGCTTTTTCTTTGCAATTCTTTCCATAAGGCCTGCACCCCTGAGTCTTCTCTTTACTGTTGTACATGAAACTGGTGTTGAGCGGGTAGAATTCAATGAAGCTGTCAGCTGAGGACATGTGAGGCGTCTATTTCTCAAACTAGAGACTCTGATGTACTTATTCTCTTGTTTAGTTATCTGGGCCTTCCACATCTCATTCTGTCCTTGTTTGAGCCAGTTGTTCTTTGTCTTTGAAGACTTTAGTGTACACCTTTGTATGAAATCTTCCATTATCTGGCAATTTCAAGCATTATATAACCTTCATTCCTCAAAACAATGATTGACTGACGAGTTTCTAGAGAAAGCTGTATCTTTTTTTGCCATTTTTTTTGCCTAATATTGACCTTAAGTCATGCCAGTCTATTGCATACTGTGGCAACTCAAAAACAAACACAAAGACAATGTTAAACTTCATTTGATGAACCAAATAGCTTTTAGCAGTGTTTGATATAGTGGCAAGTGTTTATCTAATACAAAATTAGCAATTTAGCATGATTACTCAAGGATAAGGTGTTGGAGCGATGGATGCTGGAAATGGGGCCTGTCTAGGTTTGATCAAAAATGACTTTTTCTAATAATGATGTGGTGTTTTTTACATCAGTAATGTCCTGACTATACTTTGTGATCAGTTGAATGACACTTTCGTGAATTAAAGTACCAATTTCCTTCCGAAACAGCAAAATCTGTACATTATTCCAAACTTTTGGTTGCCAGTGTATATATACATTTGAAGTCAGAAGTTTACATACACTTAGGTTGAAGTCATTAAAACAAATTTTTTAACCACTATACAGATTTAATGTTAGCAAACTATAGTTTTGGCAAGTCATTAAGGACATCTACTTTGTACATGACAGTAATTTTTCCAACAATTGTTTACAGACAGATTGTTTCACTTTTAATTGACCATATCACAATTCCATTGGGTCAGAAGTTTACATACATTAAGTTAACTGTGCCTTTAAGCAGCTTGGAAAATTCCAGAAAATCATGTCAAGCCTTTAGACAAATTAGCCAAACAGCTTCTGATAGGAGGTGTACTGAACTGGAGGTGTACCTGTGGATGTATTTTAAGGCCTACCTTCAAACTCATTGCCTCTTTGCTTGACATCATGGGAAAATCAAAAGAAATCAGCCAAGACCTCAGAAAAATTGTGGACCTCCACAAGTCTGGTTCATACTTGGGAGCAATTTCCAAACACCTGAAGGTACCATGTTCATCTGTACAAACAATAGTTCGCAAGTATAAACACCATGGGACCACGCAGCCATCATACCGCTCAGGAAGGAGATGCATTCTGTCTCCTATAGATGAATGTAGTTTGGTGCAAAAAGTGCAAATCAATACCAGAAAAACAGCAAAAGACCTTGTGAAGATGCTGGAGGAAACAGGTAGACAAGTATCTATATCCACAGTAAAACGATTTCTATATCGACATAACCTGAAAGGCTGCTCAGCAAGGAAGAAGCCACTGCTCCAAAACCGCCATAAAAAAGCCAGACTACAGTTTGCAAGTGCACATGGGACTTACTTTTTGGAGAAATGTCCTCTGGTCTAATGAAAGAAAAATGTTACTGTTTGGCCATAATGACCATCGTTATGTTTGGAGAAAAAGGGTGAGGTTTGCAAGCCAAAGAACACCATCCCAACCGTGAAGCATGGGGGTGGCAGCATCATGTTGTGGGGGTGATTTGCTGCAGGAGGGACTGGTGCACTTCACAAAAAAGATGGCACCAAGAGGAAGGAAAATTATGTGGATATATTGAAGCAACATCTCAAGACATCAACCAGGAAGTTAAAGCTCAGTCGCAAATGGGCCTTCCAAATGGACAGTTACCCCAAGCATACCTTCAAAATGGCTTAAGGACAACAAAGTTAAGGTATTGGAGTGGCCATCACAAAGCCCTGATTTCAATCCGCTAGAAAATTTGTGGGCAGAACTGAAAAAGCATGTGAGAGCAAAGAGGCCTACAAACCTGACTCATTTACACCAGTTCTGTCTGGAGGAATGGGCCAGATTCCAGCAACTTATTGTGAGAAGCTTGTGGAAGGCTACCCAAAACGTTTGACCCAAGTTAAACAATTTAAAGGCAATGCTACCAAATACTGTAGAACAAAGTGTATGTAAACTTCTGACCCACTGGGAATGTGATGAAAAAAATAAAAGCTGAAATAAATAATTCTCTCTACTATTATTCTGACATTTCACATTCTTAAAATAAAATAGTGATCCTAACTGACCTAAGACAGGGAAGGTTTTATATGATTAAATGTCAGGAATTGTGAAAAACTGACTTTAAATATATTTGGCTAAGGTGTATGTAAACTTCTGACTTCAACTGTATATGTGTATGTGCGTATGTTTTTACATATTTTCCATTTGGTAAGAAATGTTTAAATGGATGTCAAGAGAGAAAAGCAGATGAAATGGAGTCCTCTCAGAGCCCATCGTGAATGAACAACACTAAGTGTGTGTGCACGTACATGTGTTTGTGTGGAAAACACAGCAGGGAATGGAGATGATCACTCTTTGAAGGTATACACAGGAAAAAAGAACAGCCCTTCGCTTTCATCCACTATCATTATGTCATTAACAGCAGTCAGAACTGCAGAGTAAAGATTACAGAAAGGAATACTAGCATACTGCTTTTCTGCACAGTGTATCCTGTTGTGGAGGTGGGGGCATGGTTGAGTACCGGCTTATAAATGGAGAGCGAGTTTGGGAAATGAGAACGGTAAGGATCATCACCTGTCACTGATTATCTCTAACAGCTGCTTGTCATTGCAGAGAGAGTTGGAGAGGTATTTAAGAGTGAACCAGACACCAGAGAGGGAGAGAGAGATGCACACGCGCACACACACCCAGAGAGCATGTTTATTAAAGTTCGCTGAAAAGTAAAATTACTTTTTGAGCTGGATTTCACCATCTCCCACTTCCCCTTTTTCCCCCTTATTGTGAACTTACTACACTGGTGCCTAAACCCGGGACTTAAGGAGGAAGAACGTCGCCATGGATGCCTCACCACTGGAGAAAGTTTTCAAGACCCTCGCCAGCATCCACCAGTCAAAGCATCAGGCCCTCCTCGAGCTGTGCACAGAGCAGGTGCAGCAGTTCATCGCACTTATCCAGGCCCAAGCAGAGGACCGGCAGGTGCTCTGGAGCTTGCTACCCCAGTTCCTCTTGTCAAGATGGGGGCCCAAGACAAACCGGAGGCCTTCTTGGAGCTCTTTGAGCAGACGGTGGGGGCATGCGGTTGGCCAAGCACCCAGTGGGCAGTCCACTTATTACCACTGCTGTCTGGGAAGGCCCAGCTCATGGCTCTGGCATTACCAGCAGAGAACCTCCTGGTGTATTCAGATCTAAAGAAAGCCATCCTGCAGAGGGTCGACCGGACACCGGAGAAACAGCGCTAACGCTTCCGATCACTGACCCTTGGCGAGCACAGCCGCATGTTTGCCTTTGCCCAGCAACTCCGAGACGCCTGCCAGATGTGGTTCCTGGCTGAGCAACGCGACGTTGGGACTATGATCGATCTGGTGGTACTGGAGCAGTTTATCATATGGAGAGGGATGGCGGAGTGGGTCCAGTGCCATCGCCCAGCGTCGCTGCAAATGGCCATCCAGCTGGCAGAGGATCAATAGGCAGCGTATTCGGGAGTTGGTGAGCCCCAAGATCCTTCTCTATCTCTCTCACTCTCTCTCTCCCCATCACCCCTCCTTCTCTTCCCTCCCCTTCCTCCCATCCTGTTCCTGTTCCCCGGAAATGGGGAATTCCTTCCCCCAATACGTTCCCTGGTCCCTAGTTCCGTTCATCCTGCTGGCTTTCCCTTACCCTCTACACTCTCCCCCACAGGCTGGTGAATCCGCTGCCCAGGGTGTGGGCATGAAGTCTGGGCTGGTCTGCTGGAGCTACAGGGGTCCTGGGCATTTCCAGGACCGATGCTCCACGATGGAGGTGGAAACATTGGTCTGGGTCCCCGACGCGCCACAGGCCGCCCCCGATCAAGCAGGAGCGTACCGGATTCCTGTGAGTATTAAGTGGGGTACATATAAAGCCTTGGTGGATCCAGGTTGTAATCAAACCTCCATTCACCAAAGCTTGGTTCAAGCTGGTGGGTGAAGGTAAGGTGTGTGCACGCTTATATTAAAAATTACTCTGTAGTGACAGTCACTATTAAATTTTGGGAACAAAAATATAGTGTCGAGGCTGGGGTTAATTCCCGCCTCCTGGCATTTACTAACTCATTAAGGGGAATGTGTGTGGATGGGTCCTGCAACAAAATGTATAGGTGTGTGGTGTGTGACTTGCTGGCTGGGGAGGCGGAGCCAGGGCCGTGGAGACGAGACGAGACCCTTAGGCACGCCTTTGATCAAGTGAAAGTGATTGATAGTCAACGCCTCCGGCCAGACATTACACTTGCATATCCATATTTTTTAATTATTAAGGATCGGTTGTATCGAGTGACGCAGGAAGCTCAAACAAAGGAGGATACAACACAATTGTTAGTACCGAAGAGCCGTCGAGATATATTATTCCAGACGGCTCATTATAATCCAATGGCGGGTCACTTGGGGCAGGAAAAAAACACTAAACCATCTGATGGCCCATTTCTGTTGGCCAGGAAATTCACAGGGATGTTCACAGGTGGTGTGCAGCTTTCAGCTGGTGAATCCAGCGGCCACCCCAAAAGCGCCATTGTGCCCCATTCCGTTGATCGAGGTTCCCTTCGAAAGAATTGGCATGAACCTCGTCGGGCCATTAGAACGGACAGCATGTGGGCATCACTTTGTGTTGGTCCTGGTGGATTACGCAACGTGATATCCGGAAGCAGTGCATCTGCACAACATCTCAGCATGCAGTGTTGTGGAGGCACTCTTCAGAATCATCTCCCAAGTGGGGATTCTGAAAGAAATCCTCACTGATCAGGGAACAAAATTTATGTCACGTACACTACATGAACTGTACGAATTATTGAATATTAAATTGATTCGGACAAGCATGTACCCCCACAAATGGACGGCTTGGTCATACGGTTTAATCAAACCCTGAAAAACATGATTTGTAAGTTTGTGCACGAAGATGCTTGGAATTGGGATAAGTGGCCTGAACCCCTGTTATTCGCAGTTTGAGAGGTCCCGCAAGTTCTCCCCATTTGAATTAACGTGCTGTCTTAGATGTCGTGAGGGAAAATTAGGAGGAGGGACCTTCAAACAGTAAAAATGAAATTCAATGCATTCTTGACCTGAGAGCAAAGCTCCACACATTGGGCCAGCTATCACTGATGAATTTGCTACAGGCTAAAGAACGTCAGTCCTGGCTGTATAACAGGGGAGCTTGGCTACAGAAATTTACACAGGGAGATAAAGTCCCTGTATTACTACCTACATCAAGCTCTAAATTACTCGCAAAGTGGCAAGGGCCTTTTGAGGTCACACGGGGAGTTGGGGAAGTCGATTAAGAGGTTATACGAATGGATGGGGTGGAGCATGGCAAATTTACCACCTCAACCTCTTAAAACCATGGAGGGAGGCAGTCCCCATGTCTTTGGTGATGGTGGTTCTGGAGAGGGAGGAGCTCGGGCTGGAGGTGAACTTAAAAGCCGATTAAGGCCATGCTCAATATGGAGATAATAAAAGAATCCCATAGTGACTGGGCCAGCCCGGTGGTGCTGGTTCCGAAGATCGATGGTTCAGTCCGGTTCTGTGTGGATTATAGGAAAGTCAGTGCGGTGTCTTAATTTGATCCGTATCCAATGCCTCGCATTGATGAACTACTCGATCGGTTGGGTGCGGCTCGCTTTTACGCGACACTGGATTTGACAAAGGGTTATTGGCAGATCCCCTTAACGCCAATGTACCGCAAGAAAACTGCTTTTTCCACACTGTTTGGCTTACACCAATTTGTGGCCCTTCCATTTGGTTTGTTCGGGGCCCCAGCTATGTTTCAGGTCCTTATGGGCTGAGTCCTCCGACCGCTCTCTGCTTACGCCGCTGCCTATCTGGATGACATCATTATATACAGTAATGATTGGCAGCGGCATTTGCAGAATCTGCAGGCTGTTCTGAGGTCGCTGCGATGGGCGGGACTCACGGCAAACCCTAAGAAGTGTGCAATTGGATGGGTGGAAGTATGGTATCTGGGGTTCCACTTGGGCCACGGGCAGGTGCGTCCCCAAATTGATAAGACCGCCGCTATTGCAGCCTGCCTGAGACCTAAGACCAAAAAGGAGGTGAGACAGTTCCTGGGGCTGGTTGGCTACTATAGAAGGTTTGTGCCTAATTATTCAGACGTCACCAGCCCGCTGACTGATCTCAATAGAAATGGAGCCCCAGACCTGGTCCAGTGGAAGGAGCCATGCCAATAGGCTTTTATGCAGGTGACAGCTGCGCTTTGTGGCAGGCCATTGTTACATTCTCCTGATTTCTCTCTCCCTTTTGTGTTGCAGACCGACGCATCTAACAGGGGGTTGGGAGCCGCATTGTCCCAGCTGGTTGAGGGGGAGGAGCGCCAGGTGCTGTACATCAGTCGGAAGCTCTCGGCAAGAGAGGCGAGGTACAGCACCATTGAGAAGGAGTGTCTGGCCATCAAGTGGATGATCCTCACCCTTCGCTACTAACTCCTGGGATGGGCTTTCACCCTCTGTTCGGACCACGCCCCGCTCCAGTTGCTCCATCGCATGAAGGATACCAATGCACATATCACCCGTTGGTATCTGGCTCTTCAGCCGTTTAAGTTCAAGGTGGTCCACAGACCAGGGTCGCAGATAGCTGTCGTGGATGTCGCGGACAGCCTGGTTTCGGAAGTAAATATACCATTTATTTTTTCCATAGGAGAATTGATTTTTAATGATAACTTATAAACCTTTGAAGATAGCCCTATGAGCTCCAGCGTTGTTAATCGATGGTATAAACTGTTGAAGCCATCAGTTCGCATTATTTCAACTTTGGATAGCACAATTTCTGAAGAACAACACTACTTATGATCCAGAGACAGAGCCATCAATCAGAGAATCCTGCCCAACGAAGCACGTCATACAAGATTAGTTGCGACCACTCACTTCCAATGTGAAGGAGACAATCGCATGCTTTTTTTTTAAATTTAGCTTCAAATCAAATTTGTAATGTTGTGACTGACCTCAGAGCTGGCTGGTTTGGTTCATAACTTAGAACTCTTTTAAGAAGGATTTTATGAAATTCCTATGGAAAAAAGTTTTTATGGGAAAAATATTTCTTGAACCAGGATGGCTGAAAAAGTGAGCAGGTCCAGTTATCATCTAAAAAAGTTCACTTTGAAACTTTGATAAAAATTTTCTCTAAATAAAATATATAAAATATGTAAACAAAATTGCTACTATATGTTCAGAATGGAATACTAGTGTACTGCCAGTAACAACTGTACACTATAGTAGTGTGTGAAACAGCACACATTATGCACTGAAAAAGATTTTAAAAAGTATGCCACGTTGTTTTTAGTTTAATTGTGTGTAAAAATGTCTCAACTGTCTAATCAAATAATGAGTCAAGGAGGGATATTGCTTACAGTTTTCAAGCTGACAGCATTGCATAGTGCAGTATTCCTTGCAGTGCTTCAGGGACATAGGGACAACCAGCTGTATTACAGGAGCATGATTCCCTCTGATTTCATTGGAACCAAGGTGTATGTGTGTGTGTGTGTGTGTGTGTGTGTGTGTGTGTGTGTGTGTGTGCATGCATGTGTAAGCCTAGCTTTATCCATTACAGAACTCATCGTTGTGGAGGCCAAAGGTTCCTCCTGCAGAGAGAGGGTGTAACCTGTTAAAAGCAGATAGTGAGAGACAAGAGAGAAAAAGTGAAAGGGAGAGAAAGAACACGGGGGGTGTGAGGGGGCTCTGTTTGTAATGAGCTTGGCGTGTGTCCAGTCTCAAAGCTGTAAGCTTAAAACTCTCCGTCAGGTTGAGTGAGCATTCCAGGTGTGTGTGTGTGTGTGTGTGTGTGTGTGTTTAAGGTTTAAAGGTCTCTCTCCATCTGATCTCATTACTGAATTACAGAAAAGCTTTCTCCCTCCATCCTATTCCATGTTCTTACGCTCACTCTCCCTGTTTTACTCTACTTTTCCAAGATAATAACTCTCTCCTGTCAGAGCATTTCTGCCCTTTCTTAAACTGTGCTTTTCACCTGCCTCCTTGTCTGTCTGTCTTCTGTCTTTCTATCTGTCTGATGGCTCCCTGCTGGCACTCTCCCTGTGCATAATTGTTTCTCATTTTTTCATATCTTCTTATTTTTCCTTCTTGGGTGTCTGTATTTATGCCCATGTCTGCCCTGTCATCTCTCAGACAAGCTCATTCTCATTTCCACCACTGGTGAAATCTCTGAGCCGCAAACAAGCTGATCTTAACAAGTAAAACTAAATTCACAGCCCTTAATTTAAGAGAGAGAGAGAGAGAGAGAGAGAGAGAGAGAGAGAGAGAGCATAAAACAATGCAAAAAAAAAAAAAAAAAGGTCAGAAGGGTTTTTATGTCATGTAAAATGAGAGATTGGTCCCATATTAAAAGAGTTTTCAGGAATTTTTTGTCATCCTCCGCTCGGATCAGGCCTGTCTGTTCTGTAAACTCAGTTTAGTGAAGCAGTGTAGACTTACAGAGAAAAAAATTGACAGAGGTAATCTTACAAGCACACACACATTCTTTCTAACAGTCTTGACAACTCATGGGTTTAAAAAATATATTATTTCATTGTACATGTTGACTCGTACAAATCTGACATGTTTATTCTCTGCTGTATTCTGAGATAAGCTGAGTGTGTGTGTGTGTGTGTGTGTGTGTGTGTGTGTGTGTGTGTGTGTGTGTGTGTCCTATACTAAAAATCTTTAAAGTTTCATTGCTTTACATCGACCCAAATTCCCTGCCAGACTTTTGGCACTGGCTTAAAGGAATGTTCCGGGTTCAATACAAGTTAAGCTCAATCGACAACATTTGTGACATAATGTTGATTACCACAAAAATTTATTTAGACTCGTTTCTCCTTTTCTTTAAAAAAAGCAAAAACTGAGGTTACAGTTAGGCACTTACAATGGAAGTAAATGGGGACACGAAAGTGAATGTGGCCAGTTTTTGGAGGGCTTAAACACAGAAATGTGAAACCTATAATTTTATAAAAGCACTAATGCATTAATTCTTTTGTTAAAACTCATGTATTATTTGAGCTGTAAAGTTGTTCAAATGGTCATTTTTACTGTCATTTTAGGGTTTTAGGGTTTGTTGACATTACATTGTCATGGTAACAAAGTTGTAATATTGGCTATAACTTTACACAGAAAAGGTTTGTAAGTGATTTTTATCACACTAAAATAATGTTTACATGCATATCCTTAATGTTTTGTGGCTATATTTTTTAAACAGTGAGTATTTTATCATTCAAAAATTGGCCCCTATTCACTTCCATTGTAAGTGCCTCACTGGAACAAAGATTTTTGTTTTTGTTTTTTTTTTTAAAAAGGAGAAAACATGTCATAATTAATTTTTGTGGTAATCAACATTATGCCTCAAAAGCTGTCGATTGAACCTGGAACATTCCTTTAAAGTGAAGAGTAAATAAAAAACTACTAATGTCTTAATGTATAAATACACCGGTAAAATGTCCGTTTTATGGAGAACAAGGGCTCTATTTTCGGGAGTGTGCAAAGCGCATCTTATCCAATTTTCGTGAGTGCTAATTCTAAGTCTCCGTTGCAAAGTGCAAGTAGGTGTGGGTGAGAGTGTTTGCACTATTGTGGGTGTATGCACGCAAACTGTGGGTGTATTGTATGTAAATGAAGTGGCGCAAAGCGCAATTTTGCTATTTTCCGGAGAAATAGGTTATTGCGCTAATACGTTTCAATACCACTTCTTAACTCAGCGCAAAGTTCAAGCTCAGTTCCTGCATTTGCAGTTTGGAGATTCCACCAGAAGGTGGTAATAAAGTTCATGTCCAAATTCTGAAAGTACAGAACATCAAATAATGTCCCTGACAATCGCAATTTTTCAGGGGTAATCGCTTGAGTTTTGTATTAAACTTTCTTGAGGTCATTGTTTATTTTTTCAATTATTTTTTATTTTATTTTTATTGGTATTAAAGAAGGAGAACACTTAAATGTATTGGGTATGATTTTTGTACCACTTATTTTGATTATATTTTCATTCCGTTTAAAGTGTAATTTGAATTTAGAAATATTTTTGTAAATTTTTTTCTTGTTTGTATACATGAATTTAAGTTTTTTAAATCAGAATCGACCAGTAGCAGTGAAGTGTGTGCCGATATTATCACTGTTAATACTAGCCATGATTGTGTGTCAGCAGATGAAAATTATTAATAATATTACATTCCCTATAATTTACCTGAGCGTACATCCAAATTCAGAAGAGAATCGCATTTTCTATGCGTAAAAATGGAGTGTGTTGCTGTCATAGAAATATGCCTGAAATTCATCAAGGACGCAGTTAAAGCACATTTTCTATTCTGCTAATTCATTGCATACAGTCTTTTTACACTACCAACTTCTTATGGATGTGCTGTCTTTGTTTATATCGCTGGTGCTTGACAGGGTAATCTTAACACTTAATCCAGCCCATTTGCGCATTGCGCGGGCGATTTCGCCAAACCTACTTGTGCCTAGACTTAGCACATGCTTGCACGAAAATGCCGAAATTTCATGGCCATGCCCACTGACTTTGCACTTATGACATAGCGCTGCGCTTAATGCTAGCGCTCTTAAAATAGCGCCCCAAAATGCAAAGAATCACAGCACTGTCTGTGGCTATGAAACCTGTATTTTATGAGGCAACCTTGGCTGTACAGACAGAACTGTTAGTGGTTGTGATTAATTACAATATATCTCATATCTTTCTGACAACTCTCTCTCTCTTCGTCGCGCTTTCTGTCTGTTACTTATGGTTCTTTTACCTTTAAATTTAAAAGACAGAGTAAAAAAGTGCCAACATTTCACACACCACATCATCAAACATGCTCTCCAAGAGGAAGCCCTGAAGGGTACGTCATCTTCAGAAACAGTTCTCGCACTGACACCACACCACTGTAAATCACTCTCACACACACAAACTAGACATGACATTCTTAGTAGCCAAACTACTCTGGTTTAGGAAGGACACAAGCAGTGAACAAAAGCTAATGCAAAAATACACGAACATACACACACAAAAATACACGAACATACACACAAAGTTATATGATATAAATTGTTATTCCTTAACAATTACAAATATAAAGGCTCAAATGCATCTCTTGTACACTAAGAGCTACACATGACATGCCCTCTACCTGCTGTCAATCATGATCTCTAATTAATTGTGCCCATTGCAGCCTATATGGGTCTTGGTGTCCAATTGCTTATGCGTTTAATTTTATAGATAATTTCTGATGTAAATACTGTGTACTGCTTCCTTTTTTTATTTTATTTTTTTATGTGAAACATTGTGCATTATGCAACTATTAACATTTAAGATCAACCCAGTCATATGACAAGTCTTAATAATTGTAAGAGATGGCAAAATCGCAAGAACTCGTTTGTACAAATTGTGTGACCTTTACTCCCATTGAGAAAAAGAAACAAACCAACGAACTGTTATTATGATTTTTCCTAAGCTGAATCCCTAACTATAAAGTCTAACCCCTTACCCAAACCCTAAACCTAAACCTAATCATGCTTTTAAAAAGAAAATAACTTCTTCGTACCATGAAAGAAAGAAAACATCAGGGATTGAAATGAGTTGAGGAAAGTTTATTACAGGTTATTGACATACATCAGTCCAGGGTCAGACATTAACTTTTCCATTAGGGGGCATTTTTTTCCCTTTGAATTTTCTTTTTCATACATTATAAAATTGCTTTTTGTCATTCTTTAATGCTACGTCAATATAAATTCATTCACTATGAATAATGAGATACTGTTGGCCGTTACCAATCAAATTAAATCAACATCGACTATTATTTTTTGGGCTGGGTATTGGCTCTGATTTTCCAATTTGATTTAATTCAATTAGATTCCAAATGTTAATTCAATTCAATATCAGTTCATTCACGAATATATAATTTACAATGTCAAAAGTCATGTTTCAATTATTACATACTGCCTGAACTCTACACTGTATAATGTGCATTGTGTTTAAACACATTCCTGTTTTTTTTTTGTTTTTTTGTCTCATTGACGTATTTCCAAATACTTTGGCTATTAAGTTTATATAGCCTTCAAAACCAATATAAAGCTGTGAAACAGAGGAGGAGGTGAATGCATTTATCCAGATTTGGAATGAGGATCTTATTAAACAATACTGTTATCTGTTATAAAAAAAGAGTTTAGTCAAACATATTTCACACAGTAAAAGTGGTCAGTGTTCTGTATACGTATTATTGTATTATTATTAAATTTTATTTAACATTAGGGTTGTTTGGGGGCCTGGGTAGCTCAGCGAGTAAAGACACAGCCTACCACCCCTGGAAATTGTGAGTTCAAATCCCAGGGCCTGCTGAGTGACTCCAGCCAAGTTTCCTAAGCAACCAAATTGGCTAGGGAGGGTAGAGTCACATGGGGTAACCTCCTCGTGGTCACCATAATGTGGTTCGCTCTCGGTGGGGCACATGGTGAGTTGTGCGTGGGTGCCAGTGGATGGCATGAAGCCTCCACACATCCTATGTCTCAACAAGCATGATAAGATGTGTGGATTGATGTCTCAGATGTGGAGGCAACTGAAATTTGTCCTCCACCACTCAGATTGAGGCAAGTCACTACAATACCACAAGGACTTAGAGTCCATTCCAAATTGGGGAGAAAAAGGGGAGAGAAAAAACAAAACAAAAAAACAGGGTTATTTAACATATCCAGATAATTAACATATTAACATTATTTTTAAGATAATTGTAGCAATTGGTAAAATTATATTTTGAGATTTCGCATTCCTGATTAAATATATGACATCCATCCTTCCCACTCTTTTGGCCTCTGGCAGATGAGGAGGCTTTTCAGACAGATAGCAGAATAAGTGAGATGGGCCGATGAGCCCATCGAAAAACGTAATAACCCCCGTTCATTTCCGACCCTGCATCGGTCATTTGCATTGCATAAATAAATATGGAATGCCAAATTTGTTTATAGACATTTCTTCTTTTAAAATAAAGTGTTGGATAGGAGGCTAGCTAAAATTTGATGCCTGTATTGTATCGGACTGTACATTTCTGCCTGTTTATTGGTTGGTCAATATGGGATTAAAAGTCGTACCTTTTCTTATGAGCCAACTGTATAATATTTTATGATTTTGCCATCTCGTATAAATTATTATGTCACATGACCTTTTTATGTGAAAGTTTAATTTTATATGTGGCATCAAAGTTTCCATTTTAGAAATAAGGATGTTGAAAATTAGCTGAGATGTTAAAAATCTTCCAGTTCATTCATCACAGTGGAAATGGAAGGTCAAATCCTGTAGAGTTCCAGTAATTCAACTGGTAGAGCATGGTGCTACAGTAGCATCGCCAAGATCATGGTTTCGATTCCCAGCGAACATACAAACCGCTAAAATGTATACCTTAAATGCACCGCAAGTCACTTTGCATGAAAGCATCTGGAAAGCAAGTGGGCAGTGATGGCTCAGTGGTTAAGGCTCTGGGTTACTGATCAGAAGGTTGGGGGTTCAAGCCCCAGCACTGCCAAGATGCCACTGTTGGGCCCTTGAGCAAGGCCCTTGACCCTATCTGCTCCAGGGGTGCTGTATCATGTCTGACCCCAGCTTAGCTGGGTTATGTGAAAAAAAAGAATTTCACTGTATATGTGTGATAAATAAAATATTTAAAAAAATGCATAAATATGTATATAAATGTAAGACAAATGCATCGCCTTGTGGGATACAGTCCCCAAGACAGTGTGCACTGTTGTGTACTACACAACATAAATTTAGTCATCTGTATTCAAAATGAACACAGAAAACTGGGCACACATACTGCATTCTGCTAAATTAGTAAGTGTAGTATGCTATTCCGAACATAGCCATTGTTATAGGTTTGTTTTTACTGCTAACTGTGCTGAAGAGAGCTGGGAGAGTGTCCAATAAGCAATGAAGGAACTGATCACTCTCCTATTGCCCTGGCCACCCACATCAACGAGAGAGCTTTTGTTATTATCACTGCCAATTACTGACAGCTGTTTTGGTGTGGAGGGTTTACAACAGCAGTTGGGCAGCTGGTTTAGAGAGAAAGAGGGAATACAGCATGAACACTGGCGGACTAAGTAGCTGGAAGTTCTTGCTGAAGTTCCCTGTTCCTGAGTTGTTTTTCCCTCATGTTGTAGTTATTGTTATTTTCCCGTCTATCTGTCCTTGTTCTCACATTCCTTTTTTGTTTTGCCTAGGCCCCTATGTGTGGGTGATGTAGTACCAAAATGCCTTAAAGAACTGAAAATTATAATATTAATTAATATTAATATTTATTTTTATTATTATTTATTTTTATTATTATTCCCAGTTTTGTGACCAGAGTAACCAGTTTGTGGCCATAACAGTTTTGAGTTTGCATTGATTTTTATCTTTTTAAATTAATTATTGAAGGGTCACAGAAAATATTTAATTCAGTAAATTTTTTCAATATCAGTAGAAGAACTTTCCATTGCAAGTCAATATACACAAATTAATATTGATTCTGTAGCTCAAATAAAAGAGCATGGTGCAAGCAACAGCAAGGTCATAGGGTCAATTCCAAGGGAACATGCATAGTGATTAAATGTAAACATTCAATCCACTTTAAGTCGCGTTGGATAAAAGTATCTAGCAAATGCATGGATGAAAAAAATGGATGAAGTATAGAATACAATAGAAAACATTTAAACACAAGAAATCAGTTACACACAAGAAAAACAAACTTCACAATACACTTAGCATTACTGACATTGCTGGACTCTGCTTTTAAAGAGTTATTGCCTACATAGTAGGGCTTTGCAATCAGGGTGCGAATTACCATTTTTAATCATGGTATATGTGAATTTCTACATACACTAATAGTTTAATATTAAAAATTAATAATGTAACATCATTAAGAACTAACAATTAACAATATTGTATGTATAAATTAACATAAACCAAGAATTCCAAGATGAACAAATGCGTGAAAAATATTAATTGTTATTTCTTGAAACCTAATTTGGAATGTAATACACGTTACATGTGCATGTGTTAACGTATATAACATTAACGTAAAGTGTATAATGAAATCATAAACCACAACAACAACACCCCCCAAATGCATTTTTTGTCCTCATAATTCTGAGGTTTACTTTGCTATTCTGATTAGTACAAATCTTTTGCACACAGACGTGAACTCTGCAATCAGAATGCAGTGTACAAAAAGGGAAAGTGAAAAAAAAAAAAAAAACGTACAAAGAAAGGACTGACTATTTTTTTTTCTCTCCTGAAATGTGTTTTTGAACATTAAAATGCGTTTTTTAGATATAAAATGTGTAAATAAGTAAAACATTGTCAAAATCGCAATTAAAATCGCAAACGCAATATCTATCAAAAAATCGTGATATGGTTTATTTATTTATTTTTCCATATTGCACAGTCCTACTTCATAGCCATAAGTTATTTTCTACATATGATGCAGTTCTTAAGAACAATTAGAGCCTTTGCATCAAGAGCATGCCTATGACACACAAAAATGTCTAGATAGGCAGCTCACTAGGATTTTAGACACAGCCTAACTGTTGTGAAACTATTATATCACTGCTACAACCTTTTATATATACATTCTACCTCTACCGCTGCTGCTGCATTAGACACTGAGATTACTTTTTATAGCAGGCCCTGAACGTGAAAGACCCTCCCTTGAGAGCTGCCAATATGCTTCCACCCAAGACTGACACTTAACAGAAAAAAAGTGCAAGGCAACATAATGAATCCAGACAGTATCACACAATGTTCCAATGTGGATCTGGAGACATCAGTCTCCAAACATCAGTTCTCTGGCATTAATAAATTCATTCAGCATGGGAATATACCAAAAATGTGTGCCCTGTGCTCCAACACAGGCTAAGTCTGATGAAAAAATTTGTTTCTGGTTCATGGTATGTGAAGGATAAAGCTCAGGAACACAGTAACTGTGCTGATTTTACCCCAGAGGAGCATTTATTGGAAGCGGAGTAGGTGAGCGTTAAAGGGTTGCTTCTCTTTTGCTGGTCTTCATGTGGAGCTCTACTATCAATACTCCTCCCTGTCCAATAAGTGGCGATATGCACGAAGTATACAAATCGCCACAAACAAAAGAAGAAGAATGTGAAAGTGAAAGGTGAGAGTGGATATTAATAGTGGAAAAAAAAGGCCTTAAAAATGAATCTGTTTGTTTCTCACACCTATCATATCACTTCTGAAGGCACTGATTTAACCACTGGAGTCATATGGATTACTTTTATGCTGCCTTTATGTGCTCTTTGGACCTGCAAAGTTCTGGCCACCATTCACTTGCATTGGATGGATCTACAGAGCTGAGATATACTTCTAAAATCTTTGTTTGTGTTCTGCAAAAGAAAGAAAGTCATACACATCTGGGATGGCTTGAGGGTGAGTAAATGATGAGAGAATTTTCATTTTTGGGTGAACTATCCTTTTTAAGCACACAGATGTTTTCTGGTCTTTGCATTTATATAATTGCATAGGGCATGCCAATTATGGTTTAATTATTGCTTTTTATTGAAGATAGAAAAAATAATTAAAAGGCATGCCTTGATGTCTGCAATGGAAGGGAATGGCATGGTGTCACTCCTAAAGTGGCAGCGTGTGTGTGTGTGTGTTGTGTGCATGCAATGCTGTTATACCCAGTTGATACAGACAGCTTTGATATTTATGACGTAGGCTGATGAAAGAGAGCAATCGGCACTCTGCGTGAGCACTGTATGTGTGTGTGTCTGTATTGATTGCTGGGTTCTGACAGGTTCACTGTTGGTGGTCTTCTAAGACTTAGTGCACACATCTCTTAAAACTGCTAATAAGGTCATACTGGCCACACAAGCACACAGACACACACACAGTCCTCTGTAATCCAAAGCCTTACACAATAATATAATTATATATAATTTAGTTAGTTTTTAGTTAGTTAGTTCTAATTTTGTAAGAGAAATTCCCCTTGCCTGCTAAACAATACAGCACAGCACTATTCAGTATTCAAATCAAATGTTTTTCTTCACCATTTTTACAATTGCTACAAAAGAAAGTTTTTTGTATTTTAGTATAATCATGAAGTACACAATACAATAGAATTAATATCTTTAAAATATAGATATATTACTAGGTTATCCTAGAGTTATCCTAGAGCTCGTTACACTGCAAGTCTTGTGTAGCTTGTTGGTGGTGACGTTTATAATTGTAAAAATCAAACTCCAGCTTTTTAACATGTGAGTGTTTGACCCATGCTCTTTTACTTTTGCTTGCTGTCAGACAGTTAAACTATTCGCTGAGAGAGAGAAATTTCCTAAATTGTCTGAAAAAAGATGAAACAAGTACTACTGTGAGTCACTGCATTCATAAAAATATTCAAGAATAGTCTGTGCATAGCTGTACAATAGAACATTAACAACGTCCATAAATATCTTGTTGAATTTTTATTTTACAACCATTACTGGGACCTTTTTTCTTTCTGTCCATTTGGTTGTTATTTGAATTGTTATTGTTTTGTGTATTGTATGTATAACATACTGACATGTACAATATAATATACTACCTTATTAAAAGCTAAAAGTTGAGAATGTGAAATTGAGAAATGTGTGAGAGAGCAATAGCAAGAACATTTCATAGTGATAAATCAAGTGTAGCAGTTATTTGCATACTGTGTGCCCTATGGCAATGGTGCTTGACTGGTGAGTTGCAGGTCTTTTCTGACAGGGTTGTCAACAGCTGGCAAAACACAATGCTAAATGCAAATAATAAAATGCTACCAAACAGTCAGGATCCAACAAAAAAATATAAAACAAAATAGGCTTATCATCTTTTAAAAGGAAGGAGATAACCTTTCCCACATCTTTTGTTGTATTTGTCAAAGGCCATGTGTCTAATCAAATTCTATGATATTTTGTTGCAAATTCGTCTATCTCTTGGCAGAAGCTAGCCAAATAAGGCAGATGCCAACATGGGTCAGGTTGTGTGATGTCCTCTAAAACCAAGAACAAACCTACACAAGGCACAAGAAAATATGACCCAGACTACATTAAATACAGGCTCACTTACAACAAGGATAAACATGGTTTGTGCTGACCAAATGTATTTTGTGTGATGAATTATTGGCTGCCAAAAGCATGAAACCATTGAAATTCAATTTTGCACAAAAAAACTATTTAGGTACTGTGCTGGGCCACCACAGTCCAATGTAAAATCTGGACCCTGAAGCAAAACCAGTTGGGAACCACTGCGATAAACAAATTTTATACTGTGTTGGGTCGCCACGTGATGTATAATGTACATTTGGGGACCTGAAGCACAACCTGTTTAGAACCACTCTGCCCCACAAGACCAAAGCACAGTAACTATTCCAACACTGAAGCAAAAAACAAAAAAACTAAACAAAAAAAGGCTTCAAAGCTTTTTGAATGATCAGCCAATTTGAGCAATTTCAATGTAATACTTTTAAAAATCTTTTTCAAGACATTTAATAAATAAATTTAAGACCTGCACATCACTCCTATCACTTTTGGGGTACATCAGCTACAAAATGCATTGTGTTCATACATATACTTACCCACCACTAGATGTGACATGAAGTACCATATTTAAATTATACTTAGCTAATGCGAGAGCAGACGACCTGGTTTGATACTGTATGCCTTCTGTGTGTATTTCTTTGCAGACATACAGTACTGTGCAAAAGTCTTAGGCACATAAGATGTTTCACAAAAGCATTTGTCTTAAGATGGTTATTTATATCTTCAGCTTTAGAGTTTCAGTAGGAAATATAAATGTTAGACTCCAAACATTAATTTTGCAAATAGAAAAATTAGAACAGAAGAACAGGGAGCCCTGCAAGAGATATCATGGCCCCCACAAAGCCCCCCACTGAACATCATGTCAGTCTGAGATTACATGAAGAGACAGAAGCAATTGAGACAGCCTAAATAGATAGAAGAACTGTGGTGAATTCTCCAAGAAGCTTGGAACATTCTATCGGCCAACAATCAAGAAAAACTGTGTCCATGCGTACCTAGGAGATTTGGTGCTGTCTTAAAGGCAAAGGTGGCCACACCAAATATTGATTTAGCTTTTTATGTTTACTGGACTTTGTATGACATTATGTGATAAATGAAAAATATTTATGTCATTATTTTTGAGGACATCCACACTATGCAACATTTTTCACAAGTGCCTAAAACATTTGCGCAGTACTGTAGTTAATAAAGTTCAGTAAAAATAAGGCACGACCACATTTACCTTCGCTCAACGAAATTCTGCAGGCGAAATACAGTCATCTCAATGGGAATCGGCACGATCATGAATTTCGTGTGATGGACTTTTCCCCTCAGTTCAAGTTTGGTTAACCTTGTCAGGCGAATTCGCTGCACTGACCAGTTGGAAGTTGCTTGGTTTGGCATTGACCTCTGGTGGGTGGTTCATACACAACTGACAATATAATTTTAGAGGCAAGTTTCTTTTTAAATTCACTCTCCCAAAATATAAAGTGCGGCATTAAAAAGAGGTTGCTTTGCAGTTAGTTTTTTGCTGGTTTCACACATGCTCAACATCCGCCCACAATTTCTTCGCCGAGCAAAGGTAAATGTAACTTATGCTAATGTTCATTGCTATACCCAAGGTACCTCGACTGGATGCCATACTCCCAATCATCTGACGTGAACATCCATTTGTTTTTGTTTTTTTCATGCACTCACTGAGGCTCACATCAACATGAGCACAAATGACACTGCATCATTAACACTACTAACAAGCTCCTTGAACTGACCGCAGCTAGACCAAACTGAATGACATACCTCATTTTGCCACACATGGCACATTTTGCTATTTTGAGTCTGGGAACATTGTTTGAAAAAGCTGTCAAATGTTATTGTAATAACCTTTACTGTTTTGTCGGATTGGTTATTTGCACCAATACAGTATGCTTAATAAAAAGCATTATTTTACCCACATATATTTTTACTAAAACATTTTTTTGTGAATGAACAGGATGTGCAACAACTACAACTTCACTCACTTAAAATAAATAAAATTGGAACCCATTTGAATTTTATATTATTATATTATTAATAATAAATTATATTATTATATTATATTAATATTATGTTGTATATTTATTATAATATAATATATAATATTATATTATAATTGTGGGTCCCAGTCAAGTTTATTATTATAAAATAATGCTGAATTATTTTTTTCTTTTGAGGATTAGATTTTCTTTAAACAGTAGTAATATATTTCTGTCCTATTTACTTGACCTATATCCTTTATTATGGTGGAAAGTGCAGTGTTTATTTAACTGTTTACATTCACTGTTTCTGTTTCCCGTTACAAATCTTGTTAAATGATTTTTGTCATCTCCTCCTTTTCTGTGAAACTGTGTTAGATCTGTATAATAACTTGTAATGGAATTGTGTTAATGTGTGAATCTGCAGCACTTTGCTTTTACAACCGCTCTGAGACCTCTGAAATCAGCATATCATGAACACAGAACAGTGTAATCAAACGGGTGATGTCAAATTATTCAAAGTGTGTCAGCTTCTACACAGACATACAAAATCACCCTGCGCAACCAAGATATCCGAATAAACAAATTCATTCAACCTTATCTCATAAGGAGGGAAATGTTAAAACAAAAAATGTATACCGTGGGAAATGTAATTGAATACTTTTTAAGGGTGTCAATTTTCACCAAATTGATTTTAATACTTTTATATACTTTTTAATGACCCGTGGATACCCTGCTCAGGATCTGAGCTGTTGAGCCAAACCTGTCTGTCACGGGATAGATCGAAGTCTGAAAGAGCAGATTTCGGTCATAACTCTATTTTGACTTAATAAAGCTCTGGAAAAAATTTAGAGACCACTCCAAATGTTTCTTAAATCAGCATCTCAACATGTATGGCAGCCGTACCATTCCAGTGTCTGTTGAATTCCTGCTTGAAGTTTTGAGCCAGGAGTGGCATAAAGTCACCCAACAGCAATGTGAAAGACTGGTGGAAAGCGTGTAAAGACACATGAAAGCTGTGATTGAAAACCAGGGTTATTCCACCAAATAATGATTTCTAAACTCTTCCTAAGTTAAAACATTAGTAGTGTGTTGTTTATAAATGAACATGAACTTGTTTTCTTTGCATTACTCAAGGTCTGAAAACACAGCATATTTTTTTGTTATTTTGACCAGTTGTCATTTTCTGCAAATAAATGCTCTAAATGACAATATTTTTAATATTTTTGGAATTTTTTTGGAATTTGGGAGAAATGTTGTCAGTAGTTTATAGAATTAAACATAAATGTTAATTTTACTCAAATGCATACCTATAAATAGTAAATCCATAGAAACTGAACATTTGGAGTGGTCTCTTAATTTTTTCCAGAGCCATATAAGTTCCTGTGTTAAGGCTTTGCAGAGCAGCACTGTCCTAAGGTGTCCTCTGGAGTTATGAGTAATTCATCCTTACCACATGGCACATACACAAGCACACAAATTTTCTTATAATCCTAACAAAGTTACTTCATTCCACATTCATTCAGGTCAGCCACAGTTGGCTGAGTTTCTGGACTAAACTCTTCAATACCATCTCTTGCTACTGCATTTTTAACTGTATGTCTGTCTGTCTCTTTCTCTCCTGCTGTCTTTCTTTCTCTCTCTGTCCATTTCTCTGCATGTCTGTCTTTCATTCCTTTTACTCTTTTTCTCTTCCTCTACACATATTTTTCTCTTAAGCTTCCGAATCTTTCATGGCCTCTAGAGGCTTAATCAGTGTCAGAACAGCCTTCACTAGAGCCTCCAGCTGTGGACATATTAGTTTACACACACACTGAGACACACATACCGTATACACGTATATATGTGTCTTTTGTTTCCCTACAGAAGAAACTGTTCAAACTGCTGGACACAGAATTAGACTGTGTCTGAGAGGGTGCTATTGGGAAATGTGAGGGCAGAACATCACCAGAGGACCCTCACTCACTGACATACACATGCGTTCAGCCTTGTACACACAAACACAATATACGTTTGCAGCTACATGGATCAAATTCTGATCTTTCGCCAAAGTTTGTTGATGATGATAAATATAATGATGTATCGCATACTGAAGCATAATTTAGACGTGAGAGTATTTGACTGCTCAGTTTGAGAGGTGCATGGCTACATTGAATGCTTAATGAACACAGAGCATCCTCCAGTGGAAGAAAGAGGATATGCACTGTCATCTGCATTCTGGAATGAAAGTGGTCTCATAAATGGGAATCCCAGGACACATACAGGCACAAACACAGACATCTGTTCACAGGTTTCCATTCTAGAACCATGACCCATACTGACACACAATGACACTACTTAAGCCCACACACTAAAATACACACGCTCTTTGCACTCTGTGTTCATGCATTCTTGACGAACTTAGGCAACAAACAGATAATCAATGTACAATGTAAATAATTTTACATTTCAGAGTAACCAATTACCAGTGGCTAAGAAATGGTAAGTATTAATATTAGCATTAGAAGAAGTCAAATAAATAAACGAAAACTAACAACATTTTTTGCAGAACTTATAGAAAACGGGAACAATCTCACTTTTTCAGTTGTTCAATAGTGAAAATTTTATTTTTAAATGCTGGTAATGGGTTATTAATTTTATTTTTATGTATTTATGTATTTATTGAATTTTTTGTTCTTATAATTTTTCGTGATAGCAAAAACCAAAGTTTCGTAGTAAATTTTCAGAATAAAACTACTTTCAGAATTACTAAATTATCTGAGATGTTGGTATAACCGGTCTGTACTGTGTATCAGGAAGGGCCAGCCCAGCACTCTCCTTGCTGTTGGATTTGAGGATTTATTTGGTATAAAATAAACAGAGTACAGTACAGTGTAATTAAAAGGTGTCTCTTGCATGCAAACCTCACCTCTCCTCAGTAAAATAATTACAAGCTTATTTCATTATGATTTATTTAAAGCAGCACTACGGAATTTGGGCTCACTAGCGACATCTGTGGTTAAACCTCAAATTGCATGCAACTTGGGAGGAACATTTGATGCGAGTTGTGATTCATTCGACACTCCTCTTGTGCAGCATGAATCTCATGGTTTGAGGTTACCTGGACATTGCCTTTGATCAGGGAGGTTTTTTACCAGTACAGCTGGAGTCATGACATGTTATTTTCATGTTGATATTGTGTTATTAGTTTAAACATTTATAACCAAGGTATTACTTTGAGGAAGATAAACAACACGCTTAATTATATTTTAATATGATTATTCAAGTGTTTTATCCATAACACATTTATGTTTGTATTGTACTACACATATCAGTTTAACAGATGAAAATTGTGATTTGGCTGATATGAGTTCAATTGAAGACACTACATTTTTATATTACAATCTACAGCCTCAGTGGACGATGCAAGTGAACCGTAATATCAGGCCCGGTTCTACGGGGGTGCTTGAGGGTGTTAAGCACCCTCAAACGAAACTTAGACCACCCTCAATTGCAGATCAGAGCAAACTACTGCCCGCGGGTCGATTTATCATGACCGTTTTTTATTAGATCTTTCATTTATCTGGCTTTGGGACCTATCACGCATCCACAAGCTTTTAGTATGCTCAGAGTTGCCAGATAACAGATGCAACACCCCAATCAGAGATTTATACTTGCACAAATAGGAAATATTTCGCCTTATGTCATACTTAATTTATGCAATCTGTCAACCATATATGCGAGTACGTGCGCACTCTCTCTCTCCTCTTTGGAAAAAAAATAAATAAAATACTTAGCCCTCAATAGTGCAATATTATGCTCAAAGAAAAGTGTGATGCAGCAACTCCGTGTCCATTCGTAAGGCTGCGTGTGCTGTTTAGTGCCAAGTCTGCGAGCAAACATTTTCAGTGATGAACTTTAGTAAAATCCCAATAGATCTTCACATCATTCGCACAAGGAGGGGACACCTGAGCAAAACCAAGTGAGAGTGGATAATGTTTGTTCTTAGTGTTATTTGTAAAATGCTGAAGTCACTCACACCTGTATGCAAATGTTACTCTGGCTGTAATCATTTATCAGAGTCATGCAGCCTGTTTTATTCAGTTGTGTGCTGAATGAGATGCCAAATAAACCATTGACCAGACCCACATCATGACCCATGAGCGTGTAAACGAGCTGATAATGTTTTCAGACTAAAACAAGTAAATGGGTCCACTTTGTGGCCAACATTAAAATAAGCTTTTAGAATCTATAATTTCAGAATATTTTATTTTACTATTAAACCAGACTCCTGATGTAGAGTGTTAAATTGAATACTAAATTACCACTGCATTGAAGTATGGTAAAATAAACAATTAATAATGATACTCAGTCTTAATTCAGTTTTACTAACACGTGATAGAAAAGTAGCAGCAAAACTTAAAGCAATCGCAGAATGGTCCCATCAGTCAGAATACACTTCAGAAAATTGTGCATCATTCACTGAGTGCATGAGTGCACTACTACTTCTGGGATAAAAAAATACAACTATGTAAAACTTTTTATGTTCCATGTTCTACTTAACAACTGATGTGGCCCCTGTACCAAAACAACTGCACACCTCTGCTCAACTGAATATGTAAGTCTAATACTGTAAATTGGCAAGCAGATTTCTTTGAATCCCATCAAACACACAAAAGTCCCTGCAGTTTGTGAACACACGATTGCTGCATAAAAACTTATAAACGTGTATGATTGTGCAAATCAGTATGTCCTAATCTGCACACGCATCATTTTGCTGTCATTTTCAGCGACAGATCATGTGAAAAAAATGAAGCAATATATGTTTTGTATATAAAAAAACTGTTATTTACGTTGTTTTAGTAGCATTTAAACATGATTTGATATATTTTAAAACATTTGTAATTATGATACATCTCCACTTTATACAGAGCACCCCCACTATTTTCAGAAGCACCCTCAGTGATTTTAATCTGGAACCTGGCCTGCGTAATATGCACTGCAAACAATAAGACAAATGAAAAAAAAAACACAAAACAAGGATTCAATAACGATGGGGATAAAATGATTAAACATGAAAATAATATGCAGAAATATGCAATATAAAATTAATCTACATTACTGTGCTATGAATTCAGTACATTATACCCAACCTGAGATGAGCACACATTCATGGGGAACCACCAGTATACACATGAGTAATAGTCGATTCATGAAAGCATGAAAACTAATATAAGCTTCAACAATCCTACCAGAAAACATATCCAAGCATTATAGCATGTAAACAACTTTGCCAAACAGTTATAAATCCATTGGGAGAGTGATGTCACACCACTGCTGTCCTGAAACTGGACAGACTGAACAGCTGTTGCACTCGCTTCCTGCCAAGGAGCTCTAAGCTTCCTGCTTCCCGACACTCACATGGCACAGTTGGACCTTCTTTCTGAGCTTACGGACATGATGTAAACACGCAAGGACAAATGACATATGCCTGCAATTTCTCAGTGCACTTGTTTTTCAAGAATTTATCGTAAAATGCAGAGCAGTCCAGTCCAAAATTAAGACGTACGAAAAGCATTGCCTTCATGACTGTTACTCTGAGTCGAGATTTATCCGGTGTACATGCTGCATTCATTAATGAGAACACACGCTCCACAGATGCAGATGTCCCAGGCAGGCATACGGCTAAGACTCCGAAGTTGATGGTCTTGTTCTCCAGCTCACAAAAAACATCTGTCCATCTCTCAGACACGGCCATCTTGTTCATGTTCCACTCAGTGATGTAATGTGATGAGTGATAATATTTTTTGCGCAAGCATACTCATCAAAGAGTGTGGTTTCATCAATCAAACTGAGAGCAGGGATTCTGGAGTAGAAGTGTTTGAGGCTGCTCTGAATGTCTTTCCACTCTGGGATATCTCTCAGTAGGGCCATCTCAAGATTTTCGTTGTTCTCCAATGAACGGCTCTAATTTTGGAGTTAATTCACCGATGCTGAATAAAAGTTTCTCACTGCACAAAATAAATCATCCGCTCACATGTCACCAGCTTCAACCAGGGCATCCAACTGCTTCTTAATGTCAGAGGGTATGAATGATTCCTCCAGCCTGGCCTGCGAGACCTTTCTCAGGTCATGAATGTGCAAAGCTATGGCTGTGCACAACAGAATGATAAGCAAAAAGTCCTTCACTTGCATGCACCTTGTCAGATTCTGAACTTTGCTTCACAATAAAATCACTAACACTTGGTGTGGCACACTTACTTTTAGCAGCATCCACATGCTTTTTTGTATGAACATTCTGCGCGAAGTCGGTGCAGCCTACATGGGCAATGGAAAAGCGAAAAGCATTCTCATGAAGGAAATGCTTTTTGTACGTCTTAATTTTGGACTGGACTGCTCTGCATTTTACAATAAACTCTTGAAAGACAAGTGCAAACTGAGAAAAATTGCTGCCAGTGAAAAGTACAAGGTGACAACAGTTACAGATGCAGATGCACCCTCTACTTCGCATTGATCTGCGCCTAGGTAAGGATATGTCCAAGGGCGTAGATTTTTCTTCGACACTGGGGGGGTTGCAACGTTTACATGTTTACATTGATCATGGTATAAATATTGGGGGGGGTTGTACTTGCTTGTTTTGATTATTGGTGGGTGGGGGTGGGGGGGGTGGGGGGGGAGATCTGTGCCCCTGGATACGGAATCTATGCCCCTGGATACGTCAGTTTCATTTTTGCTGGGAAGGGGCTGTCCCGTTTTCCACAAGCAGGAATCTGGTCACCCTAGTATTAAAGTACTTTCCTTGCACTTTGAATACATGAGAGTGTACACAACTTTATAATTTATTTCAAAAAAGTTTTCAAATACACTTTTTAAGGATGATTCATTTTTGAGTCAAGAATATTGAGGTATTATGAGGGTTACACCAACTGACCTGAACAAAATGTGCTGTTAAAAAAAAAAAATAGCAAAAAAAAAAAAAAAAAAATGAACTATTTATTATCCACATTATCAAATTATGAACATTTACCTTAAAATGGGCCCCTGTGAACCAGTTATTGAGTTACCAACATTAATAAGCTATAAAAGGGTACCTTAATGTAAAGCGAACACCTGTGAACCATTTATTAATGAGTTAAGAATGTCAGTAAGCTATGAAAGTGTACCTTAATGTAAATCGAACACCTGTGGGCCATTTAGTAATGACTTATTAATGTTAGTAAGCTATAAAAGAGTACCTTATAGCTTAGTACCTTAATGTAAAGTGATGTAAAGACATTCATTAACATTAACACTCAACATAGAAAAACAGACATACTTACACTATCATTAGAAAAAAATAAACATATTAATATGTATATATATTAAGGCTTTATTGTTACATTAGCCTAGCCTATATTTACTAGAAATAATAAACTAATATGCAAAAAATATCTAAAATAAATAGATAAATGTTCAGAACACATTTTAATAAAGGAATAATTTATCTAAAATATAATTAACAAGCACCATTTTACAAAGTTTATAGTATAGATTAGGAGTAAATAAATAAATAAAACACCCCAAGTTGTTTCCATTAATTTACCTGCTCTCTTCCCAAAGAGTGAGAAGTTGCCCAATCTATACTGTAGCATTAGCATTAGCATTGCTCTTTCCAGTGCAGCAGTTCCATTTGCACACATCATTGCATTTTCAATAATTTTCACTATACATTTCACTGCCATATTAAAATAAACACTCTGAAAAGTATTACATTTCACCAAGTTCATTCATGCATAACACGTCTTTCCCGACTTTTTTCATGCTTCACACTAGGTGGGTTTCCAGCCAACAATTTTTATGCCCATTTTGAAATTGTGGTGATGGAAGTGGTTTATTCGCAAAACGATGACATGTTTTGACCCATATGACTAGTCCACCGAAAGGTCTTGGCACACAATTCTTTGAACATAGCGCTTGTCATTCGGAAGTTTTTAACCCACAGCTGGTCGATAAAGTGGGACCTTTCAATCCTCCAGAACAGTTTTAAGAGCTCCCAGGTATACGTAGACTGGCGGTGTGTGGGCATCGCAGCTATTTCAGCCCACATTATAGCAGATATTACACTTATTCTGCGATGTCTCATGGATGCATTTAATAAAATTAGATACTTGCACCAATCTTGCAAATAAAACTGTCCCAAAAGCAGGGAGAGGTCATTCAGCTGCTCCATCATGACGAGGCAGCTCCCTCATGATAATGCACATTACATAGTGGATTGAAACGTGTGACAATTCGTACTTTCTTAAGTCTAATTTTTAGAAATGCGCTTAAAAAATGCTAAACATTTTGGATGGAAACCCAACTACTGCAGCTCCAGACTCCCGCATTTTCCTTACCTGTGTCCCACCTCCTAGCCAATCAAAGCTTTGATAAGTCATGTGACCCTCCAGTAACCAGCTGTGTTTCCCATACAATTTTTGCAAACAAGATTGGTAGTAGCCAACGTAGCCAGTGAGCTTCTGGCAGTTTGATTTAAAAAATCTAAACATATATGTTTTTTGTTTTTTTTTAAATACTACTTTTATAAAAATATATATTATATTTTGTTATGATTTCAATAATGGATTATGATATTTTATTTTGTTTAAGTTGTGTGTTGTTTAAAACGTGGAGCTGATTGGTTAGACGTCCTCTTAATTTTCAAAGCGGTGATTGGCTATACATTAAGGTACACTTTACATTAAGGTACACTTTCCCTAGCTTACAAATGTTGGTAAGTCACTAATACAGTGAATAGTTCATGGATAACTCAATAAATTTGCCATGGTCGTTCAGCTTGCATACCTTTTTTGAGGTTGCTAATTGCATTTGTAAATTCAACTTACATCAAGACTTGTACTAGAAGGTGCAGATATTGTTAATTAATAAATGCCCCCTAAAATGGGCATCTCGATGACTCTTGATGGATGTACTGTTACATTGTCTTCAACAATGAAGAATTAGGTGTTATATTTGTTACCAATATGTCATTTGAAAATCAAATTCACAGTGTCTGTAGAACAGCATTCTTCCACCTAAGAAATATTGCTAAGTTACGACACATGCTTTCTGTTGCTGTTGCCGAAAAACTAATTCATGAGTTCATGACCCCAAGACTAGATTATTGTAATGCATTACTGGGAGGATGTCCGGCAAGTTCAATAAATAAACTTCAATTGGTTCAAAATGCAGCTGCCATGCTGACTAGAACCAAGAAATATGATCATATTAGTCCCATTTTATTGTCGTTACATTAGCTACCTGTTAAATGTTCTTATTAATTGTAAAATTCTGTTAACAACATACAAAGCTTTGAATGGTTTAGCTCCACAGTACTTAAGTGACCATCTGCCACACTATATTCCATCACGTTCATTTCGATCACAAAACTCTGGCCTGTTAATAGTTCCTAGAATATCAAAATCCACAACAGGAGGTAGATCCTTTTCCTATTTGGCTCCTAAACTATGGAATAGTCTCCCTAACACTGTTCGGGATGCAGAAATACTCACTTAGTTTAAGTCCAGACTAAAGACTCATCTATTTAGCCAGAAATGGACCTAATTTATTATTTACCACACATTTAGGCTGCTTTAGTTAGGTCTGCCAGAACCTGACACACTGATCATGATCTATAACTCTGCAAAAAATGTAATGACATCTACGCTAATATTATTCTATTTGTTTCCATGTCTCAACCTCGGGACTCCTATCGTGAGGTCACCAGAACTGGCCAGATGCAGCTGCATTCCTGCTTGGTATTGGATTCCACTGCTATGTGTCTCTTAAATGCAGCCGGTGCCAGCCAGACATCACTTCAGTCTATTACGATGGACCTCAGCGGATGAACTGATGGCAACTCCAACCATAAGACATGGGATACTTCATATGCCATTGCCTGAACCTTGGACTTAGGATAGACCTCACAGAAATACCCGCCGGTTAAACTGCGACACACCTCCCTGATCCCGGCCAGCATCACCTTGGTCTAATGATGGACTACACTCTTAAAATGCAATACATATACTATCAATTAACTGCCAACAAAACCCTTCATCAGCCAACTAACAAGGACAATTGCATCTATATGAACTTTTGCAGTTAATCCAGGATGAACTTCAAAGACATTAGTCATTAATCTTACAGTTCCTACAAAATCTTTGTTTAAACACTGACCCTTAATACTTAGTTTAATCATTTGACATGACTTGCACTGCACATAAATAAGTAATATTGGCATTATATTTATGCTGTTAGCCAGAGAGGAACTGGCCCCCACAGTGAGCCTGGATTCTCCCAAGGTTATTTTTCTCCATTAACCAACATCTTAAGGTGTTTTGTGTTCCTTGCCACAGTCGCCTTCAGCTTGCTCACTGGGTTTCTAAATACAATTATTATTTAATTATTTATTTTTATACACACTTCATAATCATATATAATCAAACTACACAATGATGACTCTAAGACTTTTAGATGACTCTAAGATATTACAGTTTCATTTTCTATTAATGCATGATTTTCTGTAAAGCTGCTTTGAAACGATGTGTGTTGTGAAAGGCACTATACAAATAAAAATGACTTAAAATGAAGAGAAGTAAATAATATAGATATACATTTGATAAATGAGAGAAAGTTACAGATATTGCTGTGGATGAGCATGAACCCCTGAAAGGTGTTTGGCTGAGACATTCCAACTTTGAAACATCGGTTACCACTCTGTGTAGCGGCAGCAATGTGACATGAGTGAAGACATTAGAGTAATGAATATATTAACAACACCCTTTAATTTCCCTATTATAGTCTATTTTTGCTGTATCATGACATAATTAATGTATCATGACATAATTAATGAATTATGACATTTCATGATTTTAATTAAAATAAGTATGAATAGGTCAATTTATTAAGCATTTATTACATGTGAGTAAAAACTGGCTCACTATTTGGCAGGTATTGTATGAACTTCACCCTTTTTATTCATGTTGTTATAACTGCACATAAATGATTTCTAATGCATTTGAAGATGAGTTATTAGTCATTAATAAACCCCTTTACAAACCCTTTAAAAAGGGAACCTTAATGTAAAGTGTTACCACGAAACACCTGTTGCTGACTAAGCCTACAGGCTGATACGATAAAAAAATATAACTGTTTTCGACCAAAAATATCTTAATCACCCAGACATCCTTAAATGTTACTTTATGCCATAACAAAAAAATTGCAGTATATGTTTACACTGGTGTAAACTTTTAAACAAGTTGTGGAAAGGAGCACCTCAGGCCGCTCACCCCGTCAGTAACCAAAGTCTTTTCAACAAATCAGTCCAGTGAGTCCACTCAGCGTCCATCCTTGGAACTATCCCGGACAGCTATTTTCTATGTAAACAAGCGGCATACAGACCGAATTCCCCAAAACGGTTGGTCAGGATTACAATCAAAGAACATATTTCAAATCAGCAGAAAACTCTGACATCACTGATATCATAAATCTTGCTTCTTTGCCTCAGATCAGAGGTGTGACTAGAGTCTGCCAAGTTCAGGGGCTGACATAAGAGGTATACTGTGAACAAAGTTTTTCTGAATGAGTTTCCAGCCCTGCTAAGTGCTTACCCCCTTGCAAATGCAGTTATATTTGCTAAAAGAGTACATCATTCTTAGGACATTTAACCATAATTAATTATCCAATGATAATAATAATAATAATGTATTTCTAAATGCCTGTTAAAGGTAGGTCAAACAAAAATTTTAATTCTATCATAATTTTCTCACCCTCATGATGTTCCAAGCTTATGTGACTTCTTTTCTTTCACGGAACACAAAAGGAAATGTTAGGAGGAGATGCATGTTAGTCTCAGTCACTCTTCACTTTCTTTGAATCCATTTTTTTAGACAATAGTAAGGGTTCAGACACTTCTGTTTGTGTTTTTGTTGTCTTTCTGGCTGAGCTCTGACATACATGTTTATTGTCTTGTCTATTCTGTGTGAGAATGCAAGGCTCGCCCTTTTGGCATTGTCATGCACTCTCTTGTCTTGTTGTTTACTGGCACGAATGCATTGATCTTATGTTATCCTTGCGAAGTGGCGGATTTAGGCATGGTTGACATGGGCACCTGCCCATGCCTAAATCATACATACGCCAGTCATACATTTTATCTACTTTACACAATTTTATTGTCTCTTCAAGTTCAATACAAAATCTACCTACCAACCTTAATATTAACAAGCGTTTCTTATGATAAAATCAATCATACAGTCCCTATCATGCGGTGCCTGCACCTGCTTACCATTTCTTGATGCCATCGTCCTTTGAATGTATTGGATCCTGTTTTCACTGAGACTCCCTGCTGCCGTGATGTAAAAAACTGTCTAATATCCATCTGAAAAAAGAATGAACAACTCATTTTAACGTATTATATAAGGAAGCAGCTGGCTAAAGGCGTTGGCTTTGCTATACAGAGGACCAGGGTGATCGGAACGGGATCAACGGTCTGCCGCTCCGGCCTGGACCAACACCGCTGCATTTTCCCGAATATTACCGAACAGTTTCTTTTAGTTGTTTCACCTCTTGGACACTTTATATTCCACCTTACATAGCTAAATATATTAAATATGTAAAATACGCTTAATGTTGTTAAATGTGATCATTATGTTCTCATTTTATTTGAAAAACCTTTCACTCCCGGAAATATGCCTTTCCTCTCCCACCACAAAAATAAATAAATAAATAAATGCACAGAAACAAATGATAAACTACATATGAGTGTGATAAGACTGGTATTCGTCTTTTTTCATATTTAGATCATATCCCTCGAATTTCTGCTCTTGACTTTAATAGCCTCCTGAGTCCTGAGCTGAACTTGAGCCATCCGGCAGTGCTTCGCCTTGGTGCCGCCAGCAAACTAGACTAGTCGTAGTCCTGTCAGTCAAGGTTTTTTTTTTTTTTTTTTTAAATCAGTTGTTCACGTGAAGCGTTGAAGCTGAAAATGGAGCACCAAAAAAAAAAAAATTATAATAATAATAATAATAATTTGATCAGGGGCTACAGAAAAAACATTCGCCTATGCCCCTGCCTCAGATTATGTAAAAAAAAAAAAAAAAAAAAAAAAAAAAACGCAAGGGTCTTGTATAGCTAATACGCATGCGTGTTCTCGAGTTGATTGACAGGCGACGTTTATCTCTAAAAGGTGATTGGCTCTTTTACCTATAAGGCGGGACTTCCTTTCAACATCTGCTGACCGTTGGGCGTTCCAATATTTCCTATTCATTTTAATAGAAGTGGCCCGTCTCTGCCAAATAGTCTCTTCATTAACTCACAGCAAACTGATGACAGAAGAGTGCAGCGCGGGCTGACTGCGATGATGTCACCATTCATTAGCATACAGACTGCAATGCAAAGACATGTCAATCGCAAGAAGTTATGTGCTCAGATTCAGAGCTATCAAGTGTTTTAGTAGGTGTTTTAGTAGGCACCATATTGATTTAATACAGATCTGAGATGTCTAAACTTTTCAACAATATTTTTAAATAAATTTCCACTATTGTGTTATATCGTATAAATATCCTATTTTCAGTTTTTGACTGCCAAAACAACGGAGGTGTGTCTCCATCGTTTGAGGAAAAAAACGGTAATCTGCTTACATTCTATTACATCAATTTACGGGTTCCTCAGAAGAATCTTACTGTATTAATGAGATGTTTACTGTCGAGCTCCGCGCAAGCTAATTAATTTTCATGAGGGAATCCTTTACTACAGTAGATCTCCCAAATCCCGCCTCTTATGTTAATGAGAGTCCGGTCTCGCTGAATGGCAGCGCGTTTGCATGTGTGTCTGTGTACTGCTTCAGTACTCTAGGTAGGTTGCTACTAGAACCAGCGGAGTATCTGTCAGATATTGCGGGCTATGCTGCCTGAAATGCAGAACTACTGAAGACCAAATCACGGAATATCAGAACAATTTCACTGTTCCTCAAATGGGTGGGCAGGTATCCCGTAATAGTCTACATGGTGAGTGATAATAAAATATGCTTTTTCTTCTTTCTTTAATTGTATAATCACTGAAAGAAGTGTACTGGACTCATATATGAATATGAATTATTATACAACGTTGTTCTCTTTATTTGTATTTGCATATTGTACAAATCCATTACTTCTCCCACTATTTTAAGATATTCTTTTAGTCTGTGTAAATATAAAGCTAATTATAATTTCTACAGACCAAATCTAACACAAATCCATTCACTAACCTTAACACTAAAGGAAATGTTTTTGCATTAAAAATAATAATAATAATAATAATAATAATAATAATAATAATATATCATTAATTTCTTTATTAATAATTTACATTTAAGTACGCACCCATCGTAGTTGCCCCCAAATAAACCTCCCACTCCCACACTGTTTTAGATTTGCGTATGTTTTTCTCTCTTTCTCTGAACAAGAAAAAAAAAAAAAAAAAAATGGGAGCAATAGAGCACTTCTGCTTTAAATAGTAAGTAAACGAAGTTCACACTAAATCAACCTGACACTTAGGCCAGCAACTGCCTGGAGCAGAGAGAGAGAAAATCCACACACATAATGTGATATGACATTATAATCAAGACAACATCCCTAACACCCTTTCGAACCAAGATGAAAAAGAAGTATATTGCTGTCTGTGACTAATGATAGGACACTTGATTGGCGTGCCTGTGTGTGTTCGAATGTGTCCAGCATCAGGTGTATTGTTAATTTATTGGTATCGTGACAATAGAGGTCAGGTAGTTTTGGCCCCCTATTAATGTCCCACTTGGCTTGCTGTGTGTATACAGTGTATAATGATGCTTTTATAACACATACACAAATACACTCACCCTGCCCTCATTTGCCCACACAGAGATCATGCAGATAGGTTAAAGTCTGTAGAATCAGTCTCATGCTTGTGCAACTGACTGCTAAAGATTCAATCACTGACCCGCACACAGTGAAATGTCAACACCAGTTAATTAAGAGGAAAATGGCTCAGAAACAGCACAATGTCCTTGACTTAATGCTTTGGAGAGGTCTGGGAAAATATGAAAGGGAGTTGGGGAGAGAGTGTTTGATCACAAGCCAGTCTTATCCGTGTGAGATTATCAATTAAGCGGTTTTGGTGCTCTTTAATGGCTATATGTTTTCGTTTTAAATTATTTTATATTCTTTATTGTTTATTATACCAGAACTGAGTTTCTTATCACTCAACTACAATACTTGTCATCACACTCCACACTGAAGAAAATTTCATCCCACTAAAACTGAAAACTTAAGTTTAATTGCTGCCTTAAAAAATATTCTGGGTTTAATACAAGTTAAGCTCAATCGACAGCATTTGTGGAATAATGTTGATTACTGCAAAAATATTTTAGACTCATGCCTCCTTTTCTTTAAAAGAAAAAGAAGCAAAAATCTTGGATACAGTGAGGCACTAACAATGGAAGTGAATGAGGCCAATCTGTAACTGTTAAAAAACTCACTATTTCAAAAGTATAATACATGAGTTTTAATAGAAGAATTAATGTGAGTGCTTTTATAAAATGATAAGCTTCACATTTCTGCCTTTAAAACCCCCCAAAATTGTCCCCATTCACTCATGCCTCACTGTAACCTTAATTTTTCCTTTATTAAAAAAAAGGAGGGATGAGTTAAAAATAATTTTGTGGTAATCAACATTATGCCAAATAACAAATTCATGGACTGAGATGCTGTCTTAACAGTTAGACACACATAGCTATTGATTTACTAGTGTGTGAGAGTTTGTATGTGTTTGGAGACATCACCTAATTTTGGCACCCTGACAGACTTCTGAATAGCAGAAACCTGCATTCTGTCTTGCTCTTTCTATCTCTGTGAATTCTTTGTTGTCTCTGTTCTTGATAAAGATTTGCATAGTTGTTTGTCTAGTACTTTCTGTGTTCTGTTCACACAGCAGAGCTCTTAGAAAGAAATTACAGTACTTTGACCAAACTTACACTGTTGTTATTGCCTGTTGAATATAAACAATGTAACTCTTTTATGTTCCTCTTCCAGAAGGAGGATCCTTTTACTGCCACCCTCTGAAGGAGAGCATGTATCCAGATCCGCAAGCCCCTTTGCCACTCTCTTTCCATGCCAACACAAAAGGTTCTCAGATCTTGATGGACAAGACACAGCGCTGCGTGTGCCGAATTGCCAGCTTCTGTAATGCCATCACTTTCACCAGCCGACCTGTCAGAATCTACGAACAGGTCCGGCTGAAGGTGTGGTAACCCAACTCTCACCCCACATACCACAAAGTAAACCACATTGTGTGGTCCCAAAATAGCCCTCACATATCACTCCATCTCAAACTTTCCCGACGCAGTGTAGGGAAAAGAGAAAGAGAATTCTAGAAATGCTAACATATGAGGTTGTGCCGTTATCTTGTTCTGGTGAATAAGGTTGTTTGGGAATGCTGAAAAAACAAGAATAAACGTGTCTGATAAACATCCCCGCTGGTCTCTATTTATAGCATCACACACAGTCACACAATAGCTTCTTTCACTTTTTTTGTGTGTTTGTAAGCATTCTTTGAATATGCAAAGTGTTAGTGGTCTCTTTTATTTGGTCTACATGCATGTTTTTTATTAAATAGCTGTCTGAATATGAAAAGATCTAGTCCTTTTTTGAAGAGGTTGTTTGAAACACATACAAGAGATGACTAGGCCAAGTGTCAATGCATCTGGTTTGTTCAGGCCACATACGTAATTTTTCCTCCTTGCTAACGGAGCAATATCAGCATGCAGAAGTTTGAGAGCCCTGCAATCCACACAACAAAGAAAATTTGGCACATACTGTTACAGCGGTAGCCTTTTTGTAATGCAATCCTCAAATTAATTATAGATACACCCTGTTTTTAGTTTTTATGAGCCCCATAAGTGCAGCAAAATTTTGTTGCCTGGCATTAGCATCATCACGGAAGTGAACTTAATCATATTTGCATACACCACAGGGAAAGTACAACAGATGAGATTTATATCCGTTTTGCAGTGACATTTATGTGGCCAAGTTTAAATCGAGTGTGCATAAACAAACAAATAGCAACATGACTGATCAAGATGCATAAAGTGAATAACTGTAAAACAGATGTTTCTTATTCTCTCTTGGCCTTTAGATCACAAAGAGACAAGGTTGCTGGAGTGGCGCACTTCGAGTGGGGTTCACTACAGTGGACCCGTCTGATCTAAGTTCAGCCTGGCTGCCACGATTTGCCTGTCCGGATCTGGTTTGCGAGAGGGGATTTTGGGCCAGAGCGCTTCCCGAGGAGCAGTGTGAAGAGGGAACCATTCTCTCCTTTTGGTTGGATAATACAGGGCAAGTGTTTTACCAGGTTAATGAGGGCTCTGCAATCTTCTTCTTTAGTGGTGTACCAGCAGGAGAGCCAGTATGGGCGATCATTGACATTTACGGGCTGACCCGTGGAGTTCAGCTACTTGGTGAGTCCACATTTCTCTCCACTCTTATATGAAATATCATGTTTAATAAGTTTATAATGTCTCTTCTAAACTAAGAAGCCATCAAACTGCCTGAAGCTGGCTTGCCGGAAGTCTCTGTGCAGTAACTCTGTAGAGATCAAATGACATGCCATTCAGAGTTTGCTGTTTAATGTTGGGCTATATCTTAGCTGTGCTTCAGTGACCATGTGCTGATTCCTTGATGAGTTGTAAAGGTTAGAAGCAGATGCACATTTAAACAGAAATAGAATCCAAGATTTATAGCCTCTTATCCTAATTACAAAAATGCTCAATGGAAAAAAGATCAGAAAGATTGGAAGGGTTGCCTAGCAACACTTTCTCTTTTAAAATGGAAAACGTATGCTTGGGAATTCCAGAATGCTGGCAAAGTGAAAAAAGTGGGAAGTTGAACAAAATAAATACATTTAAAGTCCATTTGGTCACCGAATTAATGCATTCAAAATTTTAAACGTAACCCTTGGCCATTAGGAACAAGGCCAGATTTGATTAAAACATGGAATTCTGGAAAAATAATCATGAAAAAAGAATTTGGGGGAAATGTCAGTAGAGCCCTACTTAACACTTAAGTAATTCATACTTAATTTATAAACAAAAAATGAAAGGAAACATGCATTCCTTTTAATTTATTGTTTACAATGAAATTTACCTTTAAATAGACTAAAGGGGCGTGTTCAATTGCATATTACCATATTAGCGTATTTTTGCTGTAGTATCGAAATTCGTATTCAGAACCATGAAATTCACTGGTATCGGTACCAACTACTTAAATTTTGGCATCTTGACAACACTAGTGGGAACCTTGTATTGAATTTATGTCTATGTCCAGATTTACCTACAGAAGGTAATATAGTTATGTCCTTGCATAACACTCTATAATAAAATTTCCCTGAGTTCTTAAAAACAGTCGGATATTTATAGCATTCCTAACTCATATTCTGAATACTGATGCCATAGTATTTTATTATTCTGCAGTTTTCCTTGATTAGTTGGCAGTGAGCTGACCTATGTGGTCAGGGAGTAAACGCTGGTCCCAATTGACTTGGGAATGTCTTCATACCACATTCAGCTTCCTTTAAACATAGTTTAAACCTTTGCACTGCAAATGAAAATTTGAATATAAAAAATATATATATTTTATTTTTATTTTTTTATTTTTTTCTGTTTAAGAAAACCTTTTCTGACAAATGTTCAATGATGTACCAATGTCATCAAAACCAAACAAAGAATAAAAGATGTGATAGGTGAGTTAGCAGAATAAAGAATTTGTAATTATTTTAATCTTTATAATTTAATGTAGGTACAATTTGAAAAGATCTTGTGTGTGACTCTCCCCTTTCATACGGTGGAGTAAAAATAGTCAATGTTTCCACTGAGTCAGATAGCACTGTCTTAGAAGTATGAAGTGTGTGATCATATTGACAGACTGTGTGCGTGTGTGAGTTGGTTTTTGTGGTTTACAAGGACTTTTTTTTAAGTTACACACTAGTAATTACAAGGGTATTATGCTATAAATGTGGTTTTTGAGGACATCTCTAGTGTCCCTGTAATTCAAACGGCATGTGTGTGTGTGTGTGTGTGTGTGCATATGCATATGTATTGATATCAGTGGTCAGTGTTGGTGTAACATCAGTTAACCCTGAGAGACAGCTGAACTAATTTAGCTGTCATTATTTAACCCAATCTGAACTTTACAAAGCTACTACTACTACTAAACTACTACTATACAAACACACAAGGAATCCACTTCACTCAGATTCACTACGCTGAAGTTCTTCTCTCTTTATCCAGCTATCTGCCACATCATGTGTTCAAGGCAAGCTCATTTTCAGTTGCACTTTGCTGCTGAAAACTCACACACGTGTATGCATGCAAACTGTGTACGTTCACAGAGCGAAGATGAGTTTATAGATGAACACTTATCATGCCGCGAGCAGTCCGCCTCTGCTTTCGGGCCTTCATCTCTCCCCGGGCCCCAATGCGGCTGCACACCCTGCACTGCTGGTAGTTACGCCACTGATCGGGTAACATATTACCTACTTTGTACACTGTATTGTAAAAAGAAAAACTAGAATATCTACTTCATTACAGTTCAGTTTTGACATTTATGAAACTTCTCTGGAATCAATGCTGTGCGCAAAGTTTGGATGGGGGTAGTGGTACATTTATTTTGCACACACAACAAATGGAGACATTTAAAGCATTTCAGTAAAGATTTGACAATTGCATACAACGATTGTATCAACCAATGCACGTGTTCCTTTCTTTTCATCTTCTGTTTCACTATGTCCCCAATGTCACAGTAGCTTCCATGTCTTCATAATTCCTGCTCAGACTAGTCAGCGTCAGCTGAAGGCAGTTCAGCATCAACTTGAACTTTGCCTCATGGAATGTTAAAGGCTTAAATCATCCTGTTAAAAGAGGCAAGGTCCTGTCTCATCT